>NC_092877.1:28396421-29110171 GCF_028372415.1 Notamacropus eugenii | reverse complement strand
TAGATTCAATGCTGCAGCTTTAGTCCCATTTGGGACTTCTCTATACAATTGTTAGCATCAGATTTGAATCAAAGTGTCTCTCCCTTTTTATCGTGACTTGCCTTGCTTGACAACACAATGTGTCCCATGTCCCAACAAACCTCCCCATAATTAGCCCTGCTCTGTCATTGTCTCTGAACTGCTGCTTTGTTACCTAAAAGACCACTTTGTCTTGGCCATGGGAAAAAAATGCATCCTTTTTTTTTGTCTGAAGAGTGAGATGTGGGCTTACTAAGCCATTTGGCTTTTTGCGTTTGAAATGCTAGAAGAAAACAATTGTTTTCATCAGGTACTAGGGAGTAAAGTGGTCCTTCAGTTGTAGAACACATTTGCTATTGGCAATATTAGACACTAATGAATGACTCCTAGATAATGAATATATTGGAAGTCTGACCTCTCCTCTCCCATTATGTGTTTGGACATAAATGGCCATTCAGTGCTGGGTGAGGGTAATTACATGCCTTCTTTGTAGCTGCAAATCATTTGTAGCTTAACTTATCTACATTCTAACTTACAATCCCTGAGAATAAACTAATTAAATTTTTTTAAAAAGAGAGATAAATCAGATAAATAAGTCCAATTCTTATTCTTTCCTAGATGTGAGAAACATTTAAGAGATAAACTTGTCCCCTTTAAATATAGATGAGAGAGGCCTTGGGGTGGGGGTGGTTTCCCCAGACTTTTATTCATTTTGAACCAGACCTTTTAATCAATTTGTGATTTTTTGAACCCTGTGACATATAAAAATTCTTCTGTTTAATATACTCAGGGTAAGGCAGTGTGGTTCAATGCAAAGAATCCTGAATTTGGAGTCAGAGATTCCGAGTTCAAACTCTAACTCTGTGACTTTCTTCTTGTGTGTGTACCAAGTTACTTCATCATTTTGAGGCCTCAGATTCTTGATCTGTAAAATATTTAGTGACCTCTAAGGTCTTTCTTAGCTTTAAATCTGATCCTATGAGTTGAGTGAAATAGAATTAGATAGTATATTTGGTCCCTCACCTTGGAACGACACCCATATTTTTGAACATGGCCTGTGTGGGAATTGTTTTCTCTTGGCTCTGTGCATTTGTTACAAGGTTGATTTTTTTTCTTTTTTTAGTCAAGGAGGCAGAAGAGAAAAAAATGCTCATTAAATGAAAAAAAATAAAAATTAAAAAGAAGAATGAGCTGAAACTAGACATTTTTGTAGGAGAGGAACATTTTCTGTTTATTTTTCTGCAGCAACCTGGGTCAAAGCTAATATAATGAAGGAGTGATAGGAGGTGGTGGTGGTAGTGGTGGTGGTGGTGGTAGTGGTGGTGATGGTGAATGTTGCTCAGGATTGACTAGATCTCCATATCCTTGATGGCTAAGGTTCTTCAGTAGGCTGTCAAACCAACTGGCGATCAAGGGATTAGGTGCAAGCTTTCAAATTGATTCCTCTTAGTGCTCCTCCCTAGCCACTGAAGTGACAATTGTTTTGAACAATTTCAAGGTCCAGAGAACAGTAGCTATGAGATTCTTGGAGTCCAATTAAAAGAACAAAAGTAGGCCTGTATGGTCCTTTCAGCCTCTTGTTTCACATGACTTTTCCTGGCAAAAGAATAGACTGACATGTTTCCAATTGATTTCATGCAAATTAGATATAGTTTCAGTTCAGCAGTATCTGTCCCATGGCTCCCTGGGCTTTCAGGCCTCTCTCCATGTTGAATGACTTCCCAATAAAGAGAAGAATGAATACAGGTACTGAAGGTTTTTCAGAAGTGGTAGATCAAGGTTCAATTCCCATCTCATTCTTGAAAGGATAGTAGAATTTTGAGTGTGTCTCATCTCAGCTTGGTGGCTCTTGCCAGTGATTAAAAATCTAATATGCAAATGAGAAGTCAATTGTTTGCCATTTGGAATCCTGCCTTGGTTTCTGGGGTGAATCCTGTGTTACAGAGATCATTTATTAAACACCTATCTTATGCTGGGCACCATCTCAGGTGCCCAATCTACAGTGGCATTCTGGGGTGTGTGTGTGTGAGTGTGTGTGTGTGTGTGTGTGTGTGTGTGTGTGTGTGTGTAAGGATTTACACATAAGTAAAAGTCAGAGAATTTGAAGTGAGAGAGAGTGTTGATTGAAACAGATTGGGAAAGGCTTCCTGCAGAAAATGGCAACTGAATTGATCCTTGTAAGAAACTAAGAATTCTGAGGAAAAGGAGAGGGAGAGTTCATTCAGGTCTGTAGTAGAGGCATTAGGTCAACAGCAAGTTTAGGCCAGTTTGGCAAGAATGTATGGTGGTGAAGAGGAGTAATGTAGTCTGAAGGCAGGTTGTAAGACCCTTTAGATGCCAAGCAGAAGAGTTTGAAAGTCAGCCCAGTGGTAATAAGTAGCCATTGAAGATTCTTGTGTGATTAGGTGCGGTCCTTAGGATAAGTACATTAGCAGCTTGGTAAAGTGAAACAAGTGCTGGATTTAGAGTCAAAGGAACAGAGTTCAAATCCTGGTTCTGCCACTTACTGCCTATGTGACTTTGAGTAAGCCACTTAACTTTTTTAAGGACTTGGTTTCCTTATTTGTAATATAATAGGGTTGGTCTACAAAGTTCCTCCCAGCTCTAAATCTATTATCCTGTGGTCTTCTTGAAAAGTAATGGAAAAAGGGCTGGGTTTAGAATCAGATGACCCTGAGTTTGAAGCTTGGCACCAAGCAACTTTGAGCAAGTCACTTAATCTTTTTGTGCTTTCGTTTCCTCATCTGTAAAATGAGGCCATAGCACTAGATGGCCCTTGGTGACTTTTCCAACTCTCCATCCCTGATCCTATGAATTGAGAGATTAAAATCAGGTAAATCAATTAGGAGGTCATTGGAGTGGTCCACATATGAGAAGATAAAAGTTTGAATGAAATTATAATAGTAATAATAAGTAAAATTTATAAGATATTTTAAGGTTTGCAAAGTACTATATGTATCATATATGATATATAATATATATATAAAATCTTATATAATCTCTTTATTCTTTCAACAACTCTGTGAAGCAGGTGCTGCTATTATACTCCTATTATAGTTGAGGAAACTGAGACTGAGAGATTGAGTGATTTGCTCAGGGTTGCATAGCTTGCAAAAGTTTGAGCGATATCTCCAATACCCTTCTTTTTGCCTCTGTATGCCACTGTTTTTCCACTACTCCAAGTTGCCCTTAGATGGTGCTCATGTGAGTGGGGAGAAGAGAATAGCTATGAGATCTGTTGTGGACATACAATGTACGATGGATAAAATATGGCCACTGACTAGATTTGGGAGTGGTGAATGAAGAAGAATCAATGATGAATCTGAAATCACACACTGAGGGAAATGGAAGGAAGGTGGTAACTTCGGCAAAATTAAGAAAGTTTGTTAGAAAGATATGTCTAGGGGAAAAGATAATGACTTCTCTGGTTCACGTGTTGAGCTTGAGGCACTTTTCTTCCTGGCATAATTGCCATTCTCACACTTCTCATGATCCTCTGCTTGCCACCCAACGTTCCATTGCTATGGTTCCTCTCTTCCACGGGACCCTTTCCCAAAGTGGGGTCTTGGGGCAAAATGCTAAGGGACAGGTCATCCTTCTTCCAGACGTGAGTACGCCCATGGCTTGACTGTCCTCTTAGCTGCTACCTCCACCTCATGACTACTAATCTCTCAATTCATAAGACATCAAAGCAGAGATAGCCAACAGGCACTTGATAGTTTAAGATTGGAACTTAAGACAGGGATTAGGGCTAGATCTAAAGATTTGGAAGGCATCTATACAGAGGTTATCATTGAACTCATGGGAACTCATGAGATCACCAGGAGAGAAAGTATGCAGAGGGAAGAGGGCTTAGGGAGATACACTTCAGAGACACTAACTGTTGGAGGATGAGGTGTACATGACAACAACAACAGAGAATAACTGGTAAGAGAGAAGACAGGTAGAGGAGAGGAGTGTCTTAGAAACAAAAGGAAGAGACTTTGTAGTAAGACAATACCAAATGCTCCATAGACCATTGGTTTTGCCATTTTGGGAAAGTACAATGATGAAGAGATATTTTTACCATTAATTTTGGAGAATTTGTATTTTTTAAGTAATTAAAATATATTATAGTTTTGGGAGTAGAGGTCCATAGCAATTTCAATCAATCAATGCATTGTATACATTTATGTAGTACCTACTATGTGCCAGACACAGTGTTCCTTTTTATAAGAAGCATAATGTTTCCTTTCTGATTTTTCCAATAAATAAGGTGGATGGAGGACATTTAGCTGGGTTGCTTAAGATGTACATTGAGAGCTGATACTGTCATTTTTTATAAAAACACATGTTTCTATAGAATGGTATGAAGGATTTTGGCCAGTGGAGAGAAAGACTATGATCTGTTAAGCTGATAGCTGGCAGGGGGACAGGCTCTATTAATTCTGTTACCTCCAGTGTGGTGTCAGACACTAGTGTTTGATGTTACAGATTAGAATTACATTTAATTCTTCAGGGGGATTATTTCACTTCTGTATCACATTGCGAGCCATTTTGGGGTGATTAGAAGATGATGGTATTGGGTAAAGGAAAATATGTTCCTGCTTTAAAAGATGAGGCCAATATATCACACGATGTTATGTTCTCACAAGTCAGTGCAAGAGAGGATGCATATTTTAATCGATTCTTCAGTTTATTCTTGGAAGGGTAATAATAGATATTATTGACCAAATGGCAAAAATTAGGAATGAATGGAATTTGGTAACATTTATTCATTTCTCATCTGTGCAGAGTTGTATTCAATTCAAGTGTTGGTTACTGAAAGGAAGTTGTTCTGGATTTTTCTGGGCATTTTTCCCCCAAAAGACTGCCATTAGTGAGACATTTATAATTTTTTTCTCTTCTATTATAAAGTTAACAATATTCAACTTAGACAAATATTTCAATATACAAAGAAAAAAGGATGGCATATGAAATGGTGATCTTTGGTTATGTACAGTTTGCTTAAGAAAAGCTCATTTTCAAATTATGAAGATGATAATGGGATGCTACTGATATAGCTTCATTTACCCTTTTATCAAACAGACTATAAGGGCAGAGGAACTACTCTGGAGTTATTACTCTAATGATGGTTGCTGAGAAATACCAACCATCTCAGGCTTCATTCATTCAGATCCTTCTTACAAAAACATCTGTCTTGAGTGAGATTTTCCTACTTTCTGTACATTATCTCAATAGTTTGGAAAGTATTTCTTTAATATCCCATATTTTATATTTTGTATTTCTAACATCTCTTTTCTTATTTTGTGAACACATTCTCTTATATCATGCCTTCCTTTCCTTCCCAACTCTGGGGATGAGGGTTTTTTGAGCAAACAGGAAATGTTTAGCCTGAAAAAGAGAAGACCTGGAGGGGATGGAGAGTTCGATGGATGGGCACAATTATTTGAAGGGCTGTATCATGGAAGGGGAATTAACCTTGTTTTGCAAGGCTCCAGAAGTTAGAACTAGGAACAATGGGTGCAAGAGAGAGAGAGAGAGAGGCAGATTTAGACTGGATGCAAAAATAAAAATGTCTTCCCAACAATAAATCATATAGAGTACTTTCAGAGTATCTCTTAACTAGTGTAAGATGACTCAGGTATAGCTTCAGAGTAACAATATGGCAGGGCATTTGCACTCTGGGGGCACTTTTCTTCCTGGCATAATTGCCATCCTCACACTTCCCATGATCCTCTGCTTGCCACCCAGAGTTCCATTGCTATGGTCCCTCTCTTCCACGGGACCCTTTCCCAAAGTGGGGTCTTGGGGCAAAATGCCAAGGGACAGGTCATCCTTCTTCCAGATGTGACTACATCCATGGCTGGACTGTCCTCTTAGCTGCTACCTCCACCTCATGACTAAATTTACTCCAGGTATCAGGGTTAATAGTTACAACTCTCCTTGGGGTGGCAGATTTTCTGCAATAGTACATTTCTTGCAGGGGAAAGGGAGAAGAGGGAAGTGAATAAGCCATTTAAAAATATTATTTTGTTTGCTCCTTACAACAACCCTTTGAAGTAGGTGCTATTATTATCCTCATTATATGTTTGAGGAAACTGAGGAATACAGAGGTTAAAAATGTCTTACCCAAGGATTATTGTTGTTGTTCAGTTGTTTTTCAGTTGTGTCTGACCCTTTGTGACCCCATTTTGAGTTTTCTTGGCAAAGATCCAAAATGGTTTGCCATTTCCTTCTTTCACTCATTTTATAGATGAATAAACTGAGGTGAAGGGTTAAGTGACTTGCTGAGGGTCATATGGCTGGTAAGTTTCTGAGGCAGGATTCGAACTCATGAGTATGTCTTCCTGATTCTGAGCCCAGTGCTCTGTCTACTGTGCCACCTAGCTGCCATAATAGAATAGATCAGTTTAGAATCCCAGAGAATTGGAGTATCTTCCAGCAACAGACAAGCCTTTGCTTTTGGTCACATGAACCCTAACTCACCTTCACTTCCCCAACTTGGCAAGAGGAGGGAGTGGTGAGTTTTGGAGTGTTGGAGGATTATGGATGTCCCATCTGGATCATCCCTGGAAAAATCAATCCAGTATCTTTATAGGTAGATGAGGACAAGCTGCATACAGTGAATAATACAATGAATGAAGTTCGTTTCAAAGAGTCTAGTGAAAATTTGAACACCACATGAAAGGATAAAAAGATTTTCATCAATTAGGAACGATGGGTTACTCCCCTGTCCCTGGAGTTTGAACCTGTTTTCTTCAGACTCTTTATGTAGTCATGTGAGCTTGTGAGCTATAGCACTAGATAGACATATGTCAAACCTCCAAGCTTCTCTATAGTCTTGAAGGAAGTTGTAGAAACCTTCCTCTAGAGATCAACCCAGTCTGCCAGTGCCTGTGGGGCTTGGAAGTTTCAGGTTCTGTGCTATACAACAATATAACTTGTCATTACTAATATGTATTCACTCTGTCCTGAACTTATTAAAAATACCTTACCTTGGTTGCTTGACTTCCATTAAAGGGGATCTTGTAGAGCAATAAAGATACCTGGCAATAGCCTGTGAACAAATTGCGGTAGTACAAAGAGCCATAGGATTTTAACGTTCAAAGCGACCTTAGAGATTCGATTTTTAGAATCTCAGACTTAGAAAAGGAAGGACATTTTATCTATCTTCCTTATTTAACAGATGAGCAAACTGAGGTCCAGGGTGATTGACTTACCCAATGTCACTTAGATTGCAAGTGACAGAGCTTGGATTTGGACTCAGGAAATTTGACTCCCAATTTAGCACTCTTTACCCTCAATTATACAGCTCCTGTATTAAATTAAATATTGTATCAACTTAATTCCTTTCAACAAGAATCATTTATCAAGTATCTGCATCATGTATCTGTCTCTGGACACTGGGAATTCAAAGACAGAAATGAAACTGTCTCTTTTCTACATTCTATTGGGGAGTTTCTGCTGATGGAAAAACTGATATTCAGCCGTTTAACTAGGCTTTAATAAGCTCCTCTTATGGACCCAGCTCCATGTTGGCATAAAGACAAGCAATAAAGTAAAACATAGATTCAAGGTAATAGAAAGTAATTTCAAGATGATAATAACTGGATGGGAGGCAGGTAGATCAGGGTATTTTGGTTTAGGAAGTGGTACTTGAGTTACGTTTTGAAGGGCACAAGCAATTCTGCCAGGTGGTCATTCCCTTAATCTCTTTCTTGCTTATTTGAATTCACCTCAGTTGGTCTAAGGTAGAAAGCAATTGTGGGATAGCCACTGAGGCTGCTTACCACATGCCCAGTTTTTGTCTTGATAAATATCCCTGCCTGCTGTCAGGAGGCACATTTTGTTGAGCTGGTGCATCTGAGCAGTCTCTTGTCACTGGCCTCTTGTCTCTCCTATTTCAAGAGACACAGATGTAGAAAGCTCACGACCAGCTATTAATTTGGGGAGTGCACACATTCGACCAGCTGGACCCTGCGTTTCTGTGCAATGATCTGTGGAGTTGTTGTAACAGGTTTACCCTTGAGATGATTATGCAGAAAGCCACACTAGCATTATAGGCAATTGATTGAGCAGAGAGAAATTTAGGCCTTGAAAAAAAATCTTTTCCCTGGAGTGTTTAGAATATCAGAAATAACTACAAAGTGCCCTGTCTATAACAAAATGGGGATTGTGTTTAGCTGGCAACTACATTTTAATGAACCACATTTGCCTTAAGAGTTGAGATAAATTTGAATTTAAATGCCCAATCTTGGAGGGAATACTCTCCAGTCTTCCAGAATCCTTGAAATGCAACCTTTAATACTGAAGCTTTCTGCTTGGCCTAGCTGGTCATACTTGGGAAAATGAAAGGGAGGTTTTAAAACTTTAATATCACTCTAGTGTTGGTGTGGGAGTATGAAAAACATTAGCAAATGATCAATTAATTAGGGCCTATGCAGTTGCTAGATAATTACACATTTTCTTTCAAACAACTTCAGGTTTCCCAATGGTGGATTTTTTTCCCCCAGCACTGAGCTAGAAAATATAAACTTATTTCCCTCTTTCATGCTGATGAGAAGGCAAGTCAGTGAAAGACTTTATTATAACTAATTATGTAGTTTGTGCTTCCAGAAAGCACCTGCCTTGATGATAGGAAGGTGCTTTTACCTGGTAACTGATTTTGATGGCTTTCTATACTCGTCCCCCAGTTTTCTGTATTTGTTTCATCAGTTATGGTGCCTTAAATAGTAGGCAGGGCCTCTGGGTGGTCATGCCTGTTTACGCACTAGGTAGAAGTAATTAAAATGCTAAAAACCAGAGGATTGCCTTATGCTTTATTGTCCTTGTGTGGGGTAGGGGCATTTCAGGAGGCCACTCAGGACCCATCCTTGCCCATTGGGCAAGGTTTGGTTCTTTATTTTTGGTCTTCTCCAAGGTGGCACCCTTTAGTCTTTTATTTCCTCTTCTGTCCTCTCCTTTTCTTATGTGTGTAATGACTGTTCTATCCCATTTTGATACTGCTCTATAAATTAATAAGCAAGGAGATAACCATGGATGAGGGCTTAAGGCTAGGGTTCTCAACCTTTTTTTTTTGAGTCATGAATTTAGATGATCTGGTGAAGCTTTTGGATCCCTTTTAGAAAAAAAATTGTTGATGTATAATTGTTGATGTATAAAATAAAATACATAGGATGGCAAAGAGAACAATTATCAAAATATTTTTTAAAAAGTCAATAGAAAGGGAGGTGGAGTCAAGATGGAAGAATACAGGCCAGAACCAATCTGAACTCTTTCAACATTCTCTTCTAAGCAACTTGAAAATAACACATCAAATCAAATTTTGGAGTGCCAGAACCAATAGAACGGTCAAAAGGAAACATTTTCCACTTACAATAACTTAGAAGACCTGTAATACCGGGATGGGCACAGGTTAGGCAGCAGGAGCACCAGTGGTGGGGCTTGGAGATGACCACAGCAGCAGCAGCTGGAAGCTCTCAGCCCAGAGATGGTAAGGGCCTCAGATAAGAAGTCAGAAAGAGATTAAAGGGAGCCCTTTGCTGGCACTAGATTCACCTGGTGCTAATTGACAAATCTATTGCTCATAAGCAGTTCTGGGTTGTAGTTCTAAGTCAAAAAGGAGTGTGTGTGGTCAGTCACAAGGTTAGAGGGGTCCTCACAACTATGGGGCTGAGAGGAGCACAAGTACTTGTGGCTGCAGGGCAACAGAGGTCCTTCTTGAGGAAAAACCAGAGTGCCAACCAGGGTGGCAATGACCACATCTCTCCCAGGATAACACCACCTTGGAAGCACCAAAAACTTGTAGACTCCCCAGCACTAACTGTGAAAACAGCAGCACAAAAAAGCCTGAAGCTTGGCGCAGTGCCTTCCTGCCTCAAGGTGAGCAAAGTCCAACTTTAACATAAAGTTTCAAGTCAAGAAATAGGCTACAAAAATGAATACACACACAAAATCAAACGACCACAAAAAGTTACTATGGTGTCAGGGGAGACCAAGACGTATAGTTAGAAGAAGACAGCAGTGTGAAAACAGCTACAAGCAAAGCCTCAAAGAAATTCGTTTTGTAAAGTTGAGCTGTTTACATTCCTACAAACAACAGAGTCCGTCAATCATAGGTTAAGAATGCTCAGCTTAAAGTATGATCCTTCCTAGAGGTACCTGCTTTAAAACAGGGGCCTCTCAGAGACTGTTGGGGCAGAAGATAAAAAACACTTAAATCAGAATCTCAAGATTTAAATTCTGGGTTTGTGTGTTTGTCCTTTGTTGCTGAAGAAGAGCATGCCATCAGAGAAATGATGACATGACTTATACTTGACTTTGGTTTGAGTTAGGGAGGGCTGTGCAGGTCAGCAGCCTCTGAGCCATCTGAATCCAGTGACCAGATATTCATCAGAATGACGGGGGATGACCCAGGATGAGGCAATTGGGGTTAAAAGACTTGCCCAAGGTCACATAGCTAGTGAATGTCAAGTGTCTGAGGTGAGATTTGAACTCAGGTCCTCCTAACTCCTACACTGATGCTCTATCCACTGCACCACCTAGCTGCCCCTACATTCTATAGCAGAAAGGGACTAAAACAATTAGGAGATAAATAGGAAGACAAAATATCTGCGCTTACTTAAAGAAGGAACTTTCCCAGTCCTTCCTCTCTCAAGCTACAGAATCATCATACCCTACAGTGAAAAGAAGACTGGATTTGGAGTCAGAGCACCAGAATCTGAATCTTGTCTTTGCAACCAAAGTTCTTACTCAGGGCCTTCAACAGAGGTCAGTGGCTTTCATTTTTGTTTCTGAGTGGTACAGTGTCCATCATAACAGGTGCTCTCCGCTAAAGGTCTGTTGGAATTAATTTAATTGCAACCTACTCACAAGATTAACTGTTGATAATTACTTTCAACTCAGTTGAACTCAATTCAGCAAGCATTTAATAAGTGGTTACTATGTTGTGCTAAACTATCAAGACAAAAAGAGAAAAATAAAAAGGTCCTTTGTCGTTAAGCAGCTTATAAAGGGTGTCCCAAAAGTCTTAGTGCATTTTAAAAGCTTTAGTACCTTAAACTGCACTAAAGATTTTTAGGATATTGGATACAATCATTTCTATTAGTTTGCTTATATGTTAGTTTACCTAGCCACGAGAGTGATGCTCTATAGTGCGTGCCTTATTTACAGCAATTTCTTGCCTTTCTGAAAACGACCAATTCTGACCTGTGAATGAAAGCTTCCTAAAAATTGTTTCAGCATCTTTGAAGCTGCTCTAGGTCATCTTGGTTCCAGTCAGTCACTGAAGGGAGAAAGCCTTGGGATGACTGCTTTGGCAGTTGTTTAAATGAGTTTTACTTCGCTATGGCTTATTCTTCCTAATTTTGCATGGATGAATGATACAGAGTCTTTGCTCTAAGGCAATACAATATTGTATCCAAAGAAAATCATCTATCTAAATGTACATGTATTTCTAGTAAAGCTGTTTGCAGGTAACATTGACCCTTTGGCTATCAGGAATGATATCATTCTTTCTAGAGATGGGGGGAAAAAGACTGCCATTTTTAATGTTCATATTTATGTGATGTAAATTCTTTGGATATAGATGAATCAGTCTGAATTAATTCAGAGCTTCATAAAGATGTTGTGTTAATTTTTTTAAATAAATGTGTAAGCTATTCTGTCTAAATATATTTATTTAAAAGAGGACGAAGAGAGATATCCCATCTCAGTCTAACCAGAGAACATAGCAATTCTAGTATCCAGGGTGAGTGTTGGAAAGATATGGGAATCTGACCTTGCCCCACTGCTGTTAAGTAGATTATTGCGAGGTCAAAAAACTGGGTGTGTTCAGGCTCTAGAGGAGTGTATTGGGGTACAGCTGCCCAGAGGAGGAAGTTCTTCATGGAAACATTTGGTTTTAGCTCATTATAGTTCCTAAGTCCTAAATTCAGTTTTTACTTTTGAAATAAAAGTATTCCCTAAAGTTTGGCATCCAGGATCAAAGTCCCTGTTGTCTCTGCCAAGTCATGACCCTTATTCCAGCTCCCCCAACCAAGAATGACATTGTGATGAGTGTTCTGAATTCCTGAATCTTGACCTTTACCACCTGGGTCCCAACTCCAAATCTATTTTTTCATTTGGAACTTTGACCTTGGGACCACTTAGTTCTCTGGATGAAGAAAACATAAGGATCCATACAGAGAGACTGAGTGCCCCATTGCAGTAACACTGCGCTTATACCTGTGTCTTGTTGTCTGTACCTAAGGTCCCCTCTGGGTCTAGCCATCGCTGCTGTGGTTTGTCCATCAGACTAAGGGTCATTGGGCAGTTACTTCAGTATTGATTTGATGCCATACTTTGATTTTGCTGCTCAGATTATCAAACATTATTTTTAATGCTGTACACTATAGCATATATACAAATAGTAATAATAGTATGTTATTATAACACTTTAAAAGTATTTTAACAACTTCGTGGCTTAAGGAGGGCAAGAATTATTCCCATTTTTGCAAATGAGAGAATGAAGGTTAAGGGTGATGTAGTGATGTTTCTCATCTAAGAATAAAAATAATATTCATGTTACTTTTATGTATGTTTGCAGAACACACTACATATATCATCTTATTTGATAATACAAGTGTCATAAAGATGAGGAATGAATTGGGGATGTCCTGCCTAACTACCGTGAGCTGCCGGGTCCTTCTTACCTAACTCAGGTCTTTGGTGATCAGCCAGATAAACGTATGAGAGAAGAGACCTCCAGAGTCAAACAAGTGTAGGCTTTATTCCAGATACCAGCTACATGTCAACATGCAGGATGAGTTCTCCCCACGGGAGCCCCCTTCTCCCTCCCAAGGAGCAAGGAAAAAGAGGGACCCTCAGGCTTTCCTGTCCCCATTTAAACTCTCCCAGCTGCTTAGTTCGCTCATGGACATCGTGCATGCTCTCAGCCCCTAGCCAATTAACAACAGGTGTGCTCAGACCATGGACCAGTCTCAAGGGTGGGATGCTCTCTCCAGCAAGTTTCCACTGAGAAGAGGTGGAAAAACGAGATAGCTCGTGTTTTACTCCTCAATTTCCAGCTGTTCCCTGGGGGGTCTCATGAGAATTCTGTGGTTTAGAAGCCCTCACCTTTACCTGACCCTAGACTGTTCACGTGAAGACCGAGTTTACACCCCAACATGGAGAGAAAATAATCTAGGAATATGTGGTGAGGGAGATACCTTTGATAACTGGGCAAAAAAAGGAATTTAACTTTGAAGGAATAAATGAAATGTAAAAGATTGGGATGATGGCATGCATAAACACATATAAACACACACATACATGTACATATACATTACACATGTAATAATACATATAATACATGAAATATATAATGTGTGTACATGTGTATATATGGAAGCTATATATACATACACACATATAAATGTACATATATGTGTATCTTCTATAAAAGATAATTATGAATGCCTATTAACTAATGCTTTAATTAGAATATAAACTCCATGAGAGCAGAGTCTACAGCACTTTGTCTTTTTATACTGGATGTCTAATACAGTGCCTGTGTCTGACATATGGGAGACATTTTATAAAAACTTCATTTACAAATGCATAAGTTGTTGAAAAAAATCCTACAAAAAAACCCCTTCTAATTTCTGTCCTCCCCTCCTATGGTAGTGTTCTTGGAGTGGATCTCATTGGAGTGGAATGATCTTTGACCAAATACTCTTTGCTTAAAAAAAAAAACACATAGGCTATAAAGGGGTTTTATGTTTAGATTTTAGCTTTAAAAACATGTGCTATGATTGTTATTTCACATCTTTCATTCATCTGTTCATTTGCATTTTTTTAAAAAAAAATCATTGTCTTTTTTTTTGCATCCCAGTTGATGCCTTTCTTTATAATTACTCTTCTTATCGTTATATCCATTGACTCAGTAAGACGTCTCAGTTGCTACCTCTAATATGAAGCTTTCCTTAATTAGGTCAGCTCTCAACATTTAATTGTTTGTTGTTCAGTTATGTCCAGTTCTTCATAAGCCCATTTGAGGTTTTCTTGGAAGAAACACAAAGGCATGAAAAATAGTCCTTGTCCTCAAGAAGCTTACATTCTATGGAGGGAGGCAACTTATTTATTATATAAATATATGTAGGTAAATCTATACAAAATGAATACAAAGCAGTTTTTTGAAGAATGAAATTAGCAGCTGGGAGGATAAGAAAAGACATCATGTGATGCTCGAGCCAAGCTTTAAAGGAAGTTAGGGATTGTAAGAAGAAGTGAAGAAGGAATGAATTTCAGGCAGGGATGATAGTCCTGTGTGAAAGCATGGAGATAGGAGATATATTATTAAGTGTATCAGTGACAGTAAGAAGGTCACTGTGATTGAACCATAGAATAAATGAAGGTCAATGATCTAGAGTAAGAACAGACAGGGAGGTTGGAGATAGGCTGTGAAGGGTTTTAAATGTATTTTTTAAACTGTTTTAATAGTGCTTTATTTTTTTCAATAACGTAAAAATAGTTGTCAATTTTCATTTTTATAAGATTTAGAGTTCCACAATTTTCCCCCTTTCTCCTTTCTCTCCCCAATATGGCAAGCAATCTGATATAGGTTATACGTGTACCATGTTAAATATGTTAAACATGTTTCCACATTAGTCATGTTGTGAAAGAATTGAAACAAAAGAGGAAAATGATGAGACAGAAAAAACACAAAACAAAAGCAAAAGTGAAGATAGCATACTTCTATCTGCATGCATACTCCGTAGTTCTTTCTTCAGAGGTGGACAGCATTTTGCTGGGTAGTTGGTTCTTGTTTGTAATCCAAGCTCCTTTGCCTTCCAGAATATCATATTCCAAGGCCTCCTATCCTTTAATGTAGAAGCTGCTAAGTCCTGTGTAATGCTGACTGTGATTCCTTGATATTTTAATTGTTTCTTTCCAGCTGTTTGCAGTATTTTCTCCTTGATCTGATCATTCTGGAATTTGGCTACAATATTCCTTGGAGTTTTCATTTTGGGATCTCTTTCAAGAAGTGAGAGGCAAATTTTTTCAATGACAATTTTACCTCTTGGTTCTAGGATATCAGGGCAGTTTTCCTTGATAATTTCTTGAAATATGCTATCCATGCTCTTTTTTTGATCATGGCTTTCATGTACTCCAATAATTCTTAAATTCTTGGATCTATTTTCCAGGTCAGTTGTTTTTCTAATGAGGTATTTTACATTTTCTCCTATTATTTTCATTCTTTTGATTTTATTTGACTGATTCTTAATGTCCTGCAGTCATTAGCTTCCACTTACCCAAATCTAATTTTTAAAGGAATTATTTTCTTCAGTTTCCCTTTGTGCCTCCTTTATCATTGGGCCATTTGTACTTTTTAAGGAGTTGTTTTCTTCATTGATTTTTTTACCCCCAAATTTGGCCAATTTTATTTTTTAAGCAATTTTTTTAGTCAGTTTTTGCCCTTCCTTTCCCAAGCTTTTAACTCTCTTTTGTATAACTTCATTTTTTCCCATTTTTTAAATCTCTCTTGTTTGAGTTTTGAAATCCTTTTTGAGGTCTTCCAAGAGGACTTTTTGATATTATCCCCTTTGAGACTTCTCATGTAGGCATTTTGACGGTGTTGTCTTCGTCTGAATTAGTGTTTTGATCTTCCCTGTCACCATGGTAGCTTTCCATTGTCAAGGGTCTTCTCTGTTTTTACTCATTTTAGCCTATTAGGTGATTTAAAGTTGAATTCTGCTCCTGGGACACAGGGGACACTGTCCCAAGCTTCTTGTCCTGGGGGCCTGGGAAATATTTTAAATGTTAATCAGAGGAGTCTCTGTTTACTCCTAATAGTAACAAAGAATCATTGGATTTTATTACACATGGAATGATGTGGTCATACCGGTGCTTTTCATATCACTTTGGCAGTTAAATGCAAGATGGATTGGGGAGGGAAAAGATTAGATATAAAGAAACCAAATGAGGAGGTAATTGTGGTAGTATAGATAATAGGTGATGAAACTTGGGATTGGGGGACAGGGGCAGTGTAGAGTAAAGAGAGACAACAGATGTGAAAGAAGTTATGGAGGAAAAATCAAGAACACCTGGCAACTGATTGGATTTGGAGAGAATAAGGAGCAGAGAATATTATCGAGGTTGTGATCGTGGGTGAATGGGAGGATCTTATTGGTTTAGACAAAAATGGTGAAGTTCAAAAGAAGGGGAGGTTTTGGGAGAAGAGTATTTAGTTCAGTTTTGGAACATATTGAGTCACAGATGCCTGTGAAATATTCAGTTCCAAATGTCCAATAGGCAGTTGGTGATATAGGACTAATGCTTAAGAGAAAAATTGAGGGTGAACATTTTGTGAGTCATTTGTGTTGAAATGATAGTTGAATCCATGGGAGCTTAGTTCACTGAAAGTCTAGATAGAAAAGAGAAGAGGGTCCCTGAAAGAGTCTTTGAGACATATAGGGGGTAAGATAGAGATAAGACTAAAAAACAGAATAGCAGACACCATGGGATATCAGAACCACAAGGGATTTCAGAGATGATCCAATCTGACTCTTACTTGGATATCACCATCCTTTCCCTGCAAGTTTATCGTTCTGCCTCTGTTTGAAAACCTCTAGTGATGAGGAACTCACTACTTCCCAAGAAAACCTAGTTTGCTTTGCACAGCTCTGTGGGAAGTTTTATATTATTATATTTCTATTATATCATATTTTAATAGTTATAAAATATAATCATATATTACCTATAATATATTTATATTAGGAAGCTCATAATGAGCTGAAAGCTACCTCTGTGTAACTTTAACTTACCGATTCTATTTCTGCCTGCTGGACCAAAGCAAGACAAGTTAATTCCTTTAATTTGTTGGTGCATAACCTCACCTGAGACCTTGATGCTTTCTCAATGATCTTTCTGTTTTCATTCTATCGATTCTACATAGTGACTTCCCTAAACCATTTCTTCTCTTTCCAAACTCCAACCACATATCCATCTCCCCACCCTTAATAGATGTCCAATAATCTCCTACTTAACTGAGAAGATTGATGCCATCTGACATGAGCTCCCTCCATCCTCTGCCTCCTCCCAAATCCTTAAAACTCATCAAAATAATCATTAACTCTCTGTTCTAGTCACAGACATAGATAGTCCTTACTCCTTTCTAAGGATATTCCCTTCTCTGCCACATTGATCCCCATCCCACCTACCTCCTCCAGGGTATTACATAAGCAATCATTCCCTTCCTCTCATGAATTTCTTTTTTTTCCCCCACTGACTCCTTCTCACCTATTTTACACATCCTCAGGTCTTTTCAATCCTAAATAATCCTTCACTTGACAATTCCATCTCCTGCTGTTTCCCCCAAGCCCCCTCCATCTTTCTCTTTAACACTTCTGAATATCTTTCAGAAGGAATAAAAGGTGATATTTGCCCTCATGCCCATACTTCCTCAGGACTCAATCTGTCTTCAGTATGTAGCAATCAGTTTTCTATCCCCAATATTCCCCTGACACTTTCTCTCTTAAAGTCACAAATGATCTGATTTCCAAATGCAAGAGTCTTTTTCCAGCCCCCATCCTACTAGCTCTCTGTATAACATTTGCCTACCTTTCCATGCATTGTAAATAGCAATACCATATTTTTCCTTGTTCTCGTCCAACCTCTCTAATTGCTCCAACTATGTCAATGAAGTAATTTGTTTGAGATCTTTAAGGTAGTCATTTATTCTTTTTTTTCCTTTGGCCCTTCTCTCTCAGTATCTCTTCCTAGATGCTCTCATTTTCACTCTCCAGCTTTTGCTAACATTTTAACAGATAGGACTTCTGAATGCTTATCACTGGCCCTGGACCTTTCTTCTGAGCTCCACTCTTATTTCCAACTGCCTATAAGAATTCGTCCTTGTAGGTTTCCCTAGCTCCTACGATGTAACCATGGATAGGGAGTCATGACTTTGGTTCAGATCAAAGATCTGTCACCTCTTAATTGTGTGACCTTGAACTTATCTAGGCTTCAGTTTTGCCATCTCTACAATGAAGTCCTAACCTCTAAACTCTGTATTTTCTTGCCAAGGATTCCCACTCCATTCACTCTTTCTTCTCACCCTGAAATGTATACTCTTTGTTGACCGCTTCTTCTCTTATAATCCTTCATGCATAATACCTATATCTCTAAACTAAAAACATCAGATTTTTTTCTTCTTCTAAATATCTTTTCATGTAATGGTAGTCCCCCCCCCCCACTGCCCTCCCCCCCCGCCATTTCTGGTCCAATTACAAGGACAAGAGGCCATTTTCCCAAGGAGAATCATAATTAAGTGAGGGCTTTGCCCCTTTGGGCCAAAATCTAGAGGATGTTGAAAATACTTGGGTTCCTTTAGAAAGTAGAACAACTGAGCTAAGCATCTGTTTGTTTTTTTAAAGTCAGACATGTGATTGCATTTGCATAGGGAGCTCCCTATGTGGAACTTCCTCTACCTTTGTAAATTAGTATCTTCCCTGATGTAGTAGATAGAGTGCTGGGCCTGGAGTCAAAGAAACATCTTCCTGAGTTAAAATCTGGCCTCAGACACTAACAGTGTGACCCTGGAGAGTTCACTTCACTTTCATCTGTTTCCTCATCTGTAAAATGAGCTGGAGAAGGAAATGGCAAACCATTCCAATATCTCTGTCATGAAAACCCCAAATAGAGTCTCAAAGAGTCAGACATGACTGAATATCAACAACTTTCTCTGCAACTTATAATAGGAGACTCTGAAAAGTTAAGTGGTTCACACATCCAGTAGATATCACAGGCAGAATTTGAACCCATATGTCTCTGACACTGATGCTAGCTATCCACTGCATGGTGCTGAATCTGCTGAACAAGAATTACTTATTAAAATCAGAAGTGGCCAGTTGGTATGTTTCCTCTTGAAAGCAGCCACCTCCCTGGTGAGTCTAATTAGCCTTTAGGTATCTTCAGAGCTCCTGAGGTCTTCTTGGGTTACTATCTAGACTGACTTTTCCTCACTGGAAAGTGTTTTTGTGTTTCTCCTTTCATAGGCCTTCATCCTCTGATTTTTCTCTCTAATGTTTCTCCTCTCACACTCTTCCAAATAAAACTCTTTTAGTTTTTAAAAATTGTTTGAGAACTCCTCAGATGCTCCTTCTTACCCCATCATTGGGGACCTGAATCCCCAATGATGCCTTTATTACCATGTAAATAACCCTAGCGGCACTGTCTTCCCTGCTCAGGTCCAAGCATTCCATGTACTTGACAGTGGCTCATTTTCAAAGAGCTTGGTTTTCTGTTTGCTTATTGCTCTTTGGAGTCCTGAGCTCAGGTCTATGGATTATGATTTTTCTTGCAATTCACGCCCCGTAATGCACACAGTCTTGTTGTTTCCATCAGCAGCATTGCATACCAAATTCTACTCCTCCTTCAATGTCAATCTGAGATTCCACCTTCTTCAATATTCCCCAACTCTTCCAGCTCATGTTGATATCTTTTGTCTTCAAAATACTTTATGTCTGTTTCGCTTTTGGGGAGGGGAGGGCGACTTAATCATATCTTGTCTTGCAATGTTACTTAACTGAATCAGAAAATCTTGAGTTGGAAGATACCTGAGAGGTAATATGGTCCAATGCATACTTAAAGCATAAATCTCCTCTACAACATCCCTGACAAATAATCACCCAGCCTCTCCTAGAAGAAAGTGAATTCATATTCCTCCCAAGGCAGTCTGTTTCACTTTGGGATTGACAGTGAAGTTTTTTGTTGTTTTAAGATTATTGGAGGTAGTCAAACAAGACTGTAATCACTCATGAAAGCTAAGGAGTCATGTCAGTGAATTATGCCCTAGCTCCAGGTTGGAAAGAGCACTCAGGCCAGTCAATAGAGGCACCATAGTAGTTGGTGCCAGCACTAGGAGGCTTGGGTTCATAGCCTATCTCTACACATCACATATTGATTTTGTGACTCTTAGCATCACATCACCTGTCAGTGTTCTTATGGTCTAAGACTATAAGTTACATAGAAGGGGGAGACCTCCATTGTTTGTGGGACTTTCCTCATCCAAAGGTTGTCTTTGCCAAAGAAATCACAGGTCCTGGTCCTATCCTACCTGGAAGTCCCCAAAATATCTAGAAACAGAAAGACTTGAGTTCAAAGATTCTTACCAGCTGTGTGACCTAGGGCAAAGTCATTTAATGTCTGACTGAATTTCCTCGGCTGTACATGGAGGTAATGGGATTGTTGCAAGGATTGAATGACCCAATATTTGTAAAGTGCACTTAGCATAGTATTTGGCATCTGATAAATGCTAAAAACCAACCACCACCACAACTAAACTTTCCTTCCTTCCTTCCTTGCTCCCTCCCTCCTTCTCTCCTTCTTTCCTCCTTGCTCCCACTACCTTCTCTCCCCTCTCTCCTTCCCTTCCCTTCTTCTTCCCTTCTCTTTCTCTCCTCTCTTACTCATAGTCACAGTAGATCATTTGGGGCTGCACCATACTGAGCTTTCCCAGGGTATGTGCTACATGTAGGAAGGTAGACAATCAGGAACTTCTCCTGAAAGCATCCACAGAATTGCCTTCCAGACAGTATCCTAATACAGTCTTTCTGAAACTAACAATAATAATAACAGTGCTATTGTCACTGCATTCGTATTATGCTTTAAGATTCGCAAGGTACTTGGCACATATCCTTCCATCAGTCCAGACAACAACTCTATGACATTGCTGTTATCTCCATTTTACAGATGAAACACAGGAGGAATTAAATGTTTTGCTTAGGTTCGCCCAGCTAGTGCCTGACGCAGGATTCAAACTCAGATCTTTCTAACTCCAAATTCAATATTCTGTCCACTAGGTCATCTAGGGAAGATAATTGAACACAAACAAAACTAGCAGTCTATGACATGTGCTTCTCTTGGATTTTTCTAGGTCACAGCCTTCCAATATTACTGTTCTCTTTGACTTGAAATCCTAGCATCTCCAGCATCTCCTCCCAACTTGTCTTACTCAAAGGCATTGAGTATTAGGACCAGGTCAGGCTAAATGACATGTTTCCAGGGCCAATTTTAAAGCCCCCCCCCCCTTTTCTCAGCTAGTTTCCTTCTGGTCATTGGGCAAATTTGGAAGTCATGTGACAGATCTTGTCTTCATGAAGACATAGCATTGCTGAGCTGCCAAATTAAAGAATCTGCAAGGTGAGTTTTCTCCTTAGAGACTTTGATTGAGGTGGGGAAACTTTTGGCCTACCAGTCAGGTACATCCGTCTGCTTGACTTTATCAGGACTGTGAGGTAAGTTTTAGGTACGGTGATACAGTAGAGGACTAGAACACTGGAGTAAGGTGGTCAGTCAATAGCTCTCTCATTCAAAGCAGAGAAAACCTTTTGTGAGTCCAGTTAAGGAGCTCTAAATAAGACAGCAGCCCAAGGGAATTGTGTTACAAAAACAGTTTAAATTGAATAACATATTTACCTGAGGATCTACTAAACCTCACTCTATCTCCCTGTCTCCTTTCATCGTTGTCTCTATTTCTATCACTATTTGAGTCTCTTTTCCTTCTCTTTCTTCTTCCCTACAACTTATTCTCCATCCATATTTCTTTCTCTAATAATTTCCTCTGCTCTTTCTTCCTTTACTGTTATATTGTGTTTAAAAAAAAATCTTAGCCCTTCCTGTACTTGCTTGTTTTTCTTTTAATTGAAATATAGTATTAGATTATTTTTATTATTTGTGGCGGTGGTGGTGATCTGTGATTTAACCAATGTGAAGAATTCTCACTACCAATTCAGATTCAGCAACTCATCTGCCCTTCATAGTCTTAGAGGAGCACTTAGAAATGCCAAGAAATTAACTATTTTTTTAGTCTGATAGTCTTTGTGTCACAGATGTGATCTGAATCTGTATTTACCTAACTTTAAGGATGGTCTTCTATGTATTCTACCATGCTGCCTATCATTAATAACTCTTATACAGTTAGCTGGCACATAGGCATTTAATAAATGTTTTTGAATTGATATATTTAATGAGTACTTTAATTGATGAATTTATTAGTTTTTTATGGATTCTGTACAGTACTTAAGTTTAAAAATCAGATGAATCGAGAATTTTATAATTCTCAAAATTAAAAAAAAATGCCTTATGTTACTCTTTACTTGTGTGTATTTATACTTTATGATATATACCTTATGAATTCAACTTTTTTTGGTCCTTTCCCATGACTTCCATTCCCTCCATCTCCCAATTGGTACCCACAAATTTGCTATTGTATCCTTTATTTCCCATCTAGCTTGGTGAACTGAGTTGGTTGTTTGAACCTTGTCTAATCACTGATTACACTGTGTCAAATCTGCTCTCTGCCTCCTCTTATTTACATGATTCCTGAATTGAGATGAGGAAATGAACCATGTTGATTGGGCCTACAAAAAATTTATATTGTCTGCTTTTAACTGGGCCCTTGCTTCAGCAAGACAAACATTCTATTCCTCCTTTCTCCGTAGCAATTGATTCAAATGTTTTCATCTCTGTTCAAGCCTCCTACAATACCCCTGTTCCAAACCCTCCCAACTGAGGACTTTGTTTTATATTTCATAGGGAATAAATGAAATTATTCATGTTGCTCTTGCCTATACTCATTAAATGGCAGGTATAACCCTTATATCACTATCCATTTTGTAGCCCTTTCTTATATTTTCCCCTACTGTATGTATTCTGCTCCAAATTGGACTATTTACAATCCTTTTGAATACATTCTTTCTTGACGACTACTCACACTGACTGTCCAAACAATGTCTTTCCCCTCCCTCTGTTTATTCAAATTGTACCCAACTTTTATAACAATTCATATGGGAAGAAGAACCCATCTTCTTTGATACCACCAACTCTAAGGAATGACCAACCACCAAAGCTCAAAACCCATGGGGGTTGCAGCATCACTTTCCTCACCACTCCACCCACTCCACCAATGGTCCTGCTTCTAGCCCATCCAGAGAAGCACAGGGCCCGAGGCTTGGCATCCCCTTGAGGATTCTAACTTCTACTTCTCCAGCAACCACAGCTTTTAAAAACCTGAAAAAAGAAAATTGTCTCCACCAAAATCATCAGCATTGTAAATGACTCAACGTTCAAACAGACCACTTTTATCGGGGAAATGACATGATTATCTGCTTTGTCACTGAACCCAAAGGACAATGGAACCTTTCCATATGACTAACAGCTGGAACCCTATCTAAGGTTTCCTTCTCCATGATAATATGGACTCTTGAGAACGAATACCAGCTTTGCTTTTCCTATATTTATCCCATGGTGCTTTGCATATAGTCTTTAATAAGAACTCTTCCCTTCCTTTTTTCCCAGAAATCTTTTATAATATCTCCCATTTGGTCATGTTCATTCTTCAGACCTCATATTTATTTATGTAAATTTATTTATAACTATTGTATGTGTTGTTGTTCAGCCATTTCATTCTTGTCTGACTCTTTGTGACCCCACTTGGGTTCCTAGTTGTTGTATGTATTATACCCAGTTATTATACATATTATATTGTGTATGTGCTGTGGGGCAGCTAGGTGGCAGTTGATAGAAAATGGAGTGAGAGAGACTCTTCTTGAGTTCCAATCTGACTTCAGACACTTACTGGTTGTGTGACCTTAGGCAACTCACTTAACACTTTGCCTCAGTTTCCTCATGTGTAAATGGGCTGGAGAACTATTCTAGTATCTTTATCCAAAAAAACCTAAATGGGATCATAAAAGGTCAAACAGGACAGAAAAGGAATGAAAAACAATGTGTTCTCTATCTGCTTACTGGATAGGAAAGTCTTGAAGTGCATAGAACAATGTCTTACATATGTCTTTATCCCTCTCTCCCAGCTTTGACATCTAGCGGAGTGCTTTATACTTAGCTGTTTCTTCCCAAGCATTTGATAAATTGAATAAATGGCAAAGACAAGGAAAGTTTAAAGTGGCTTAGAAAATAAAGAACTAGTCTGAGATTGTAGAATACCTGTATTTGAGATTTCTGTCTCATATTCTGGTTTTGTTACTCTGGGCAGCAAGTCAAACTATTATTGTTCATGACTATAATTTGACTAACAGAAGTAGATCTGCACTACATGGGGGTTCCTCATTGTGAGTACCTTCTTCCAATGGAATCATAGGTCAGATCTAAAATTTTTTGAAAACACTTTTAAAACCTTAAAGCACTTTGTAAATGTAAGCAATTATTATAGCTTGAAACTCCCCTTTCTTTGGAATTCATTAATGATTTTTAATATTTCTATAGCCTAATTTTGTTTTGTTTCTAAAATTGATAAATATTAATTATAGTCATTGTTTTCACTGCCACCACCAAAATGTATTTCATACGTATTTAACTAGATAGAGGCTCACATGCCCAAACATGACTATAGGGTTTGGATTGTGCCTGAGAAGTCCACTCTTGGCGAGGAAGCAACCATTTATTAAGCTCTTAGTACAGGGGTGGGGAACCTGTGGCCTCGAGGCCACATTTGGCCCTCTAGGTCCTCAAATATGACTCTGAACCCAAGCTTCACAGAAAAGCATTGGATTCAGTCAAGGGGCTGCTCTTGAGGACCTAGAGGGACACATGTGGCTTTGAGGCTGCAGGTTCCCCACCCCTGCTTATTATATATCATGCTAAGCACTAGGGATACAAATATAAGCAAAAAGAAGTACACTCTAGGATACCAATCCCTGAGAGTCAGCATAGATAAATGAGTGGATCATGTCTATAAGATACCTTGTTTTGAATATAGGCTTAGAAATGTTCTAGCAATGTGATGTGTGGGTAAGTTGCTGAATCTTTAATTGCTTCAGTTTCTTCATCTTTGAAATGGGGATAATAATATTCATGACATCTAAAATGGTTAGCGTATGGAAAAATGCTTTGGAAATCTTAAGGGTCTATTTACATGAGAAATTATTTTCTATTTCAATCTTGTCCTTCGCCAGTCTGTTCTCTGTTGCATATTCATTTTCCTTGGTGGAGAACAGAGAAGGTGGTTTAGAGATGTGGGAGAAAGGTGCTGTGTTAGCTGCCCACTCGCCGTTTATTCATTTCTACTGAAAAGAAATAGAATATCATTAGCAACTTTTATTTTGATGGTAGGTACGTTATGCCTGAAAGCAAGATTGAAAATTGCAGAATTTCGAGATCACCAAGGGGGCCTTGGTGTGAGTGGCTGAATGGGGACTTGAGAAATTGCTAGCACATAGCTAAATGAAGTGAGCTCCAATCCATTATGATTGCTATCCACATGTTTGGGAGAAGGGGCCATCTGGACTATTGGATCTTAGCTTCTAAAGTGAACTTTAAAATTACATTAGATATTTCTTTAAGGGTCAACAGAAGAGGGTCTGTGAAACCAGTGACTGTTGTAAGAAACTAGCAGTTTGGCCTGAGTTGTATCTACTCTTGTATTTGTGTGTTTGTTTTTCATTGCCAAAGAAGACCACGCCATCAGAGAAATGATGACATGACTTGCCCTTGACTTTGTTTTGAGTGAGGGAAGACTGTGCAGGTCACCAGCCTCACTTCTTCTACAGAGCCATCTGAATCCAGTGACCAGATATTCATCAGGATGACTGGAGATGACCCAGGATGAGGCAATTGGGGTTAAGTGACTTCCCCAAGGTCACGCAGCTAGTGAGTGCCAAGTGTCTGAGGTGAGATTTGAACTCAGGTCCTCCTGACTCCTATGCTGGTGCTCTGTCCACTGCACCACCTAGCTGCCTCATTGTTTCAGAGATGTGTATCTTTTTTTTTTTTTACTTTTGTTTGCTTATACTCTTGTATAGCTATAGGTTAGATACCATGAGCAGTGAAGATAACTGTGAATTTTACCCTTCTTGGTTTGGGAAAATACACTGCGTTTCTGTATCTGTACAATTTGCATTTTTAAAGATACTCTTTGCACATTTTAGATGAAAAGTTCTAGGTGGAAGTCTTCCTACAAGTTGACCACTTGTCATTTTGTTAATTGTTGTTAAAGTAGAAACTTAAGGCTGAAACATCTTACATCTAGGGATGAAAGTAGACACAGATCCCATTTAGTCCACATGCCTTGTTTTCTAGGCTGAAAAGGGTAAATGATTGTCCAAGGTCACATACACAGTGAGCATAAAAAATAGGATTTGAATACAGGTTCTCCAATTCTTACCATCTATCCTACTGCCCTCTGGACCCTGGCCATTTCTTTTTGACCTTTTACTAACTATAAAGATTCACGGGCTTTGTCCTTCACCTTTCTTCTGCACCTATGAACCATGAAGCTTTTCTATCCAGCCTGCATCCAAAGCCTTCTGTATGTCTAACCTCCTCTAGGTAGAGCACAAGCCTTCAGATCAGGGACCATATCAGTTTCTCATTTTGTGTCCTCAGTGCCAAGCTCAATGAATGGCATATAATAAATGCTGAAGAAATGGTTTTCATAGAACATAGAGGCATAGAGGCCTGGGTCATTGTTTCAGAAATGCTCATCTTTTTATTTGCTTAGAATTGGCTAAGGATTCTCTTATGTCACTCTTAGATTTCTCTGCTTTCTCTGAGTATTTAATCCCCTATCAGCAAACACTTAAATACAGTAGAGGAATTCCTATTTATGTGGTTTGTTGAAATAGACAGATATTTATAAGGAGTGGCTTTAATCACACCTTTGCATCTTTCTTATGCCTTAGTGTGATGGTCTGCACTCTACATTACTTTGTGTATGCTCTGATGGGTCTGTCATTTCACTGGTGTGGGTACTCCCTCACACAGTACAAATTAGAACTCATACATGCTTATTACCCTATGCAACTCTTATTTTTTGCTTGTTTTTTTTTTCAAAGCAATCAGAGTTAATTGACTTGCCCAGGGTCACAGAGCTAGCATCAAGTGTCTGAGGTTGGTTTTGAACTCAGGTCCTCCTGACTTCAGGGTTGATGTTCTATCCCCTGCGTCACCTAACTGTCCCCCATATGCAAGTCTTGATAGCAATAATTAGAGGATCATTCAATAAGCTTCTCACTTGCATATTTGATGGGATTTTATAGGATTTTAACATGAATGCTAGACACTTGGATGGAGTTTAAGTTGCATTTAAGGCCACATTTTCCTCTGCTGGATAAAATGATTTTTCTTGGCAGGGAAAGGCATATTGAAAAAGGAACCCCACCTCCCCAAAAGAGGAGGGTCTTGCATTTTCTACGCTGTCCAGATAACTGTGAATAGAAAGGTGTGATGTTCTATGGAATATGACTTGGGGAGGCATGCCTGTTCCCTCTTCATATCTTAATCAAGAGTATGCTTAATACATATGTAGATTATGACCATAAACTGCTACAGATATCATTTGTGAAAATGTACTTGGTCTTCTTTCATTTATTTTTTAAGGATGCCCTTAACATATTTATATACTATTCTCATAGAATTTTGGAGTAATGGAGAAGTAGACATATTGGTCACTGGTTGTTGTAATTTTGTGGATTACCATTTTCAGTATTAATGATGATTCATAATGTTTCCCCAAGTGTTTGATATATTTCTCTCTTGTGAATACTTTGAGAATTAATCCCTCCAAGCCTTGCCCCCAACCCAGATATCTTCTGCATAGACTTTACCTGACTGAGCTGCCCTTTCCATGTTTGTTCTCCTTAGGGCCGTTTTGTTTATTCCTCAGTGTCCTGGGGACATATTAGAAGGCAAATGTGGTGGATCTACCATTATTGATGGAGAAAGCCATGATAGAGAAATCTTTTTATGTTATTTTCAGTTTTAGTTTTCCTCTTTCCAGGTTCATTCTCATGGAATAGTGACTCTCCTGGCTCTTTTTGCCTGAGAACCAGGTGTGTTTACGTTTTACCCTTTTTCTTGAATTCCTCAATACCTTTAGGGAGCTTAGGAGAATCTCTCATCTCTGCTATTGTCTTAAACCCCCACTGATTTGTTCTCCCAATCTTAAAGATCCAAATACCCTAGTTCTATTTAATGCCATAATGGTCAAAATAGATTTTACTGAGGAATATTTACTTCAAAGGTATAGCAAAACCACATACATATGTTTTCCCTTAATACTTAAAGATCATGACTTCGCTATACCATCTTGATCTCTTCAAGTCATCAATATTTATTGAGCATCTACTGTGTGGCAGGCACAGTGTCAGGTACTGGTAATACAAAGAGAAGCAAAAAGCAGTTCCTGCCATCAAGGAGCTTACAATCTAATGGGAAAGACAACATGCAAACACATATACCAACAAGCTATAGACAGATAAGCAAAATAATTAACAGAGGGAAGGAACTAGAATCAGGAAGAGTTGGGAAAAGCTTCCTGAAGAAGATGGAATTTTGATTTGCATTGAAAAGAAGTCATGGGAGCCAGTAGGTGGAGAGGAAAGAATTCTTGGCATAGTGTAAGAATTCTTGGTGTGGTGAACAGAGAACATGTTCAGAGCTGAAGGATGGAGTATCTTGTTTGTGGAATAACAAAGAAGCCAACAAACAGAAGATTCCTTCAAGTAGAATAAGGTATAAGCAGCCTGGAAAGGTGTGTGCAGCTGGGTTGTAAAGGACTTTGAAGTCCAAACAGAGGATTTTGTATTTGATCCTGGAAGTGATAGGGAATTATTGGAGTTTGTCCAATGAGAAGGGGGAAGGGGGTCGCAGAGGGGACCTGCACTTCAGGAAAATCACTTTGGTGGCTGAATGGAGGATGGATTGGAGTGGGGAGAGACTTGAAGCAGGCAGACTGACCAGCAGACATTCCTCTGGTCTAGGTGTCATGTGGGTCTACACCAGAGTGGTATCTGTGTCAGAGAAGAGAAGGCAGAGATTTCCAGAGATGTGAAAAAAAGTGAAGTCAACAGTCCTTGGCCACAGATTGGATATGGTAGGTGAGAGAAAGTGAAGAACCCAAGTTGACACCTAAGCTGTGAGCCTGCAAGGCTGGGGAGATGGTGATTACCTCTTGAGAGGGGAGGAGACTTAGGTTTGTAGGATAAAGCATCAAGTTTTAAAGCCTCCATCCAACTTTCCCTAACCCCCTCCCTCCATCTTCCACCACCCACGCTGCTTAAGGCCTCCCTAGTGGGCTGCTAGTAACATCCAGCCTGGTCCCTGTGGTTCAAGATCCTGGCTCTCTGATTCCACTCTCTGCATGAAGAACTGAAAGGACAAATTCAGCAAAATACAAACCCAAGATCACATTTCAGGACCACAAGACCTAAAGGGGGAAGAAAGTGGTCTTTCCTTGTTCAGTTTGCATCATGGTTTCCCTGTTATGAGAGAATGAGTCCTTCAGCCCTTGACACTACAGGGAGAGAGAGTGACTGGGCCTCAGGGATGTAGATTTGAATATTTGGGCTATTCAATGGAAAGTCTGTTCTTACTCATGTGGTAGGCTAAGGAAGACTGCCAAGGTCCATGCTGGTCTTCCCAGAAGCAGCTCCTTTTTATCCTTCATGTGAGTACCCATATCTGAGGTGATCTGAACATGCAGCAAATCCCAGTTACACTTAAAATCTCCAAGGATAATCTAGCTTAACTGGCTCTGACAGCTTTTGGTCAACTTGTTTTTTGTTTCCTCTATAAATTCTTGTTGCTACAGGAGACAATGCTGCCTATAATGCTGCACTATCTTCCTCCATGAGATTTTGCACATGTGAATTTAGAATATAAATTCTTATTGTCCTTAACTGTAATCTATCTGTACTTGGCATGGAAATCAAGGCTTTGGAGGCTGAGGCAGATTCTGGTCTCTTTTTATAATAGTTAACTTCCTTGGGAAATGATAATACTGTGTGTGTATCTTTATTTTTATCCATTTCCCATTTTCCATTCTTAGTAGCTTGCTTAAGTAAGTCTACTTGAAACTGTTTTAATTGCACACCCCATTTTCTCGTTTTTGTTCTTTTAATTCATTATTGATTTTGATCTTTGTGATGACAATTTGATAGTCTGTCTATGTTAAGCTAACTCAAAATGACTCCTCCATCAGTAACCCATTATTTCCTCTCTGTTGATATTTTCAATTTTATTTATCTTTTTGTGATGCTCTTGGGTGTTCTTTATATCCAGATTTTCATTTCTTTAAACAAAGTATGCATAATATTTAGGTGTAAGGCTTCTATGTCATTTACAAATTTTGGTATCTATCATTTCGTTGGCCTGAGCCACTTTTCACAATTTTTTGCATCATTTCTTAAGTCTTACCTTGCTTTAAAGTCACTGAGTAAAACATACACAGACACACACAACTTGGAGATTTGTGTTGAGTTTCATTGGATATCTCTACCTCCTCATCCGTTGCATCTGATGTTAAGTTATCTTCTTGGCTCCCTGTATATAAACAGTCATTTTATCATGAGCTCTGCAGAGTGAAATGAGCAAGTGTGCCATGAAATTCTATTTCTTCCTACCTGTGGACATGTAACAGAACTTACTCTGCCAATGTAGTTGCAAATTACTTCAGTATTCTTCTTTCAATGAGAATGAGAATGTCAAAATGGAGTTGAGTTCAGACCTCCAGTGAGGTGTCCAGTCCTTTGTCGCTAGATAAACATCTCATGTTTATGATCCACAATGTTCATTGTTAATATCCTCAGTATCCACCTTTTACCAACACTTTGCAACTCTAAAGGATTTATATTTCTCTTTGTTTCATAGATTGCTATGGCCAAGGCATTCATTGCATTGTGGCTAATCTGGTGCTTCTGAGTCTCTCAGCACTTAGCTAGGCTGGTCTTCAGAGGGCAATAGCAGTGTGCCACCAGGATTGTACCTGAAACCATTCCAACATGGAAGTACATTCTGTTGCTTGTTTTTTTACTATCATGGCATTCAAGAATTAAGCACCAACTCTATGTCACAATTAAACCATGAAATAATATGTTTATAAAGGGTTCTGTAAAGAGTAGGACCTAATAAATGGATAACAAATGGGTAAATCAATGTGTTTAATCTCTAAATTCTTTTGCTTGTCACTTTATGACACTGTATAGTAGTTAGCATGTGATATATGGAAACTCTTTCCCCTTGGCTGGTTTTTCATCTAAAGCTGTACATTAGAATCAGAATTCTTGGAGGCACTAGGTGTTATGGAGAAATTAAGAATGCTACTGAACTCATATATAGTCCTCTTTGTTGGGTACTGAGAAACTTCAGCTGGAGCTGTAGAGCAGTTAAATAAAGGAGCAAAGATATAAATCAGGCCCTTTTCATGGCCCATTAAGTTCACTAGTAAAATAGATGAAACATGATACTGTGCATTGCCAAATGAATAAGATTTACTTATTTATAGTAACGTTTAACATATCCAGCATATGAACAAATGTAGAACACCAGCTCTCCCTTCCTCCACCCTTCTCCCATCAAGGCATACTTGCTCATATCGTACCTTCAGGTTCATATTGTGAAGGTCAAATTACACTTGCAAAACAGAACCTGGAATATGGAAGAGAGTAATGAGATTTGAGCACAGAGGCAGCAGGTCGAGAAATGGTTTTACAGGAAAGATGATTTGGGTTGTAGATGTCCGTTGGTGATTAAGAGATTTGTAAGATATAGAATATTAGTCTTAGAAAGAACCTTTGTAGGATCATCTTAGTCCAAGCCCTTCCAATTCTGAGGAGAGAACCAAGGCTCAAAGTTACTTGTCTAAGGTTATGTAGCTAATTAATGACAGAGGCAGAATGTCTGACTAGTATTCTAGTTATACTTCACTCTATGATACTGACAGTGAAATAGATGGAATAATTTACACTTTCAATATCATTTTAAAAACACAAATGAATTTAGATTTTTGATGTCACAAATAAAATAAGGCTAAACCAACAGCAGAGAAAGAAATCATAGAATTAGAATTGGAAGGGAACTCAGAGGCCATTTGACTAATTTGGTATCAATCCCCATTCCCTTCAAAATGCCTTGACCTGACGTCTTTTAGTGAGGAGGAACCCATTATAACCCTAGCCCCGATAGCCCTGTCTACATTTGGAGAGGACATTTTTCAACAATTGGTTTTATTTCTTTGCAAATGGTTTTCAGTTACATGTTTGTTGATTAATCTCAGTCTTGGTGTACTACTTTGGAGAATGCTTTTATCTTGTGTCCTGTGAGAACAACCAGGATAGTGAGGGGGAAAATAAACCTATGTCCTATAAAGACTAGCTGACATGACAAGTAGGAGAGTAGACATGATGATGTATTCTTCGATTGTTTCAATCAAGTCCGACTCTTCTGCCCCCCATTTGGGATTTTCTTTGGCAAAGATACTGGAGTGTTTTGCCATTTCCTTCTCCAGCTCATTTTATAAGTAAGTAACTGAGGCAGGAAAGGTTTAATGAAGTGTCCAGGGTCATACAGCTAGTAAGTGTCTGAGGCTAGATTTAAACCCAGGAAGATGACTTCCTGACTCCAGGTTCAGCCCTCCGTCCACCGTGCCCCCTAGTTGCCACATGGTATGTGTGTTACACATTTGAAGGGGTATAATATAGTAGAGGATTTACTTCTGTTCTTCTTGATCACAGAGAGGAGAATTTTGAGCAGTGGTTAGAAGATAGAGAGAGGGAGATTTTGCCTTATTATAAGGCAATAATCAGAGCTGTACCAAAATGGAATGGGATGCCTTGGAAGACAGCAACTTCTTTCTCCATCATTGAGAATTTTCAAACACAAGTAGGTGTCTACTTGTTAGGGATGGCATAGAGAGGATGTCTGCTTGTGTATCTAGGCTTGATGAAGATAGCGTGTCATGATGGTAAGAACAAAGTGTTTGTAGCCATTGTACTTGGGTCCTCATTCCAGTTCTCCTACTTATAACCAGTATGATATTGAAGAAGCTATGTGATTTCTTTGGTCATCATTTTCCTCATCTGCAAAATAAAGTTCTACTAAATGACCTATGACCAACCTTCTAACTCTAAATCTTATGACCTCTGCAGTTCTTTCTAATTCAAAGGCTAATTACATTTAATAATAATTATACCACTAGGCTTATGTGACTATTAAAAATTTGAAGTTAGCATAGATTCATTGAGATTCATTTGTTTTAAGGCAGTCTGAACATGGATAGATACCTAGTCTGATCATGGATACCAGTTTGTCACACAGGACACTGCACGTCTCATCTCTGTACCATGCACAGACTCTCTTTCATTCCTTAAATGCACTTCACCCTTACCTCTGCCTCTTAGAATCCCTACCTAATGTCCTTCACAGGTCAAATGCCAACTCCTATATTAGATCTTTCCTGATAACCCCACAACCAGCATCTCCGTGATGACTAAATTGTCTTGCATTTATTCTTTATTTTTATGTACTTATATTGGTGCCTGTTGTCTCCCTTGATAATATAGTTTCCTTTGGGGCAGAGAGTATTTCATTTTTGTCTTGTATCCCTGCACCTAGCACAATGCTGAGCCCCATAACAGCTGCTTTGATTGTTAAATTGATTTTTAGTAGAAGAGTTTTTGCCCCAACTCTGTCACTAACCAATTTTTGATCTTGGGCAAGTGACTTCCCTTCTCTGCATCTCAGCTGCTTGTTCTATAAAATAAGATGTGAAATTAGATCAGAGGGTCTTAGCTATTTTTGTGTGTCTGGATCCCTTTGACAGTCTGGTGAAGTCTATGTCTCAGAATAGTGCTTATAAATGTATAAAACACAGATGATTACAAAGGAAACCAGTTAGATTGAGATACATTTGTCAAACTATTTTCAAAAATTCACCTAAATCTAACCAAAATTCTGTTTGGGGTCTGTAGACCTCAGGTTAGTAACCTCTGCCTTAGATGATTTCTAAATTCCCGTTTACCTTGATTGTTTTGTAGCTGTCTTACTTATTCAGAGGAGGGAGGCCTTGGGCAAATCACTCTAATTTCTTTGTTTGGTTTGGGTCTGATATAGTTTCAGTCATGTCAGAGGTGCTTTAAAAGAAAGAAAAAAATGTTTCCTTCAGTTTTCAGACACTTCAGTTTTCCCTCCCCCACACATCCATGCATAGTGCACACTCTCCAAAAGAGCCCCTTTGTGAGTCTGACTCATAAAACAGGAGTCTCTCTGTGGAATTTGTATCTTCGCCTTCCATGAGCCTCCTCACCTCCTTTGTTGGAGAAAGCCTTCTCCCCTGGGCCAGGGTAGAGTTGGGAAAATATCAAGGAGCTATAATGGGCTGTCTCATCTGAATAAGCAGCCAGGTAATAGAAAATTGGCCTTTTGCTTTGAGCAGGAAATAAATGAATCCATTGAGTTCTTTTGGATGGAAATTTGTTACAAAAATGCTTTCATACTGAACAGGCTACAGGCTGTAGGAGGAGGGGGTGGGGAAGAGAGGGTGACTTTGGGAGAGGTCTTTCTATTTGATTTATTCATCTTTTCCTTTTTTAATGGTAACACCTCCATTAGGTCTTTTTTTCCATGAGCAAATGAATTATCATTTTCCTTTCATGGGATTTTCAAAAGGATTAAGAAAAAAACTCTTTATACAGAATTATTAATTCTTAAATCCAGGTGTCTTGAAACTGTTCAGAATGAGAGGCAGTGGGGTATGATAATCATAATCATAACTCTTTTTCCCTCATACATAAATTGAGGCAACAGAATAGGTGATGGAGTTCTGTGATTGGATTCAGGAAAATTCGCCTTTAATTCCCCTTGGCATCATGACCATGGGCAAGTCACTTAAGCTCTGAGGGACTCACTTTCCTCATCTGTAAAGTCTCTAAATCTTTCTAAATCTAAATCTCTAAATCTAAGTCTTTTAATCTTATCAGCGGCAGTGTGATATTTGAACACAGGTCTGCAGGCTCTAAGGCAGTTGCTCTTTTCTGCACCATATGGACTAAAGTGCTGATCACAACTCCACTAATTATCTGGACTTTTCCCACAGGAAAGGACAAGAGAAGGGTAGAGAAACCCAGGTCTCTGAAAATATTCCATGGTTGTATAGGCTCAACAATATCTCCAGCTATAATGTAGGCTATGGTCCACACCTTCAGGAAATTTTGGCCAGTTGTGGAGAGATCAGTGAACACTTTTCTAAGATATCAGTAGAGCTTCTTTACGTATATTTTTAGTAAATGTTTAGATTGTTTAAATTTTCCTTATCAAATGAGAAAAAACTGGTCTGTGACCCATAATGTAAATAAAGTCATTACAAATCCTTTTGGTAACATGGGCTCATCAATAGAGCACTAACTCTGAAAAATGTACCTCTGTGTTGGAAATTACAGAAAGTGACAAAAAGTGAAATCATCCAAAGCAGCTAACTAACCCTTATATTCCCTGCCTGTGTTGTTCTGCTTCTTCTTCCTCCTTTTTGGGAAAATACTCTACTTATTCAGCTAGCTCTCACCATGTAAGGAAGTCAATGGGAATTTGCTGAAAGTTTTTGGCAAATGGCCCCTTTAATCTCATTTTGGGGAACAGCAGAAATATCTAGTACTGAGAATTCTACGTCACCTTCAAACATTGAGTGCTGAACCAGGTCATCATGATGTCATATGGGATGCAAGAGATTAAGGAGGTATCATAGCAAAATGGAAAGAGAATTAGATGTGGAGGCAGTGGACCTGGGTTCAGTCTTAACTCTGCGAAATACATTTTTTCAAAGCTGTTTTGATGTGTTTTGCTTTAACAATATATTTACAGATTACCATCACTTTGTGAAAGTTCTTTTGTAATGAAGTAAAAGAATTAGGCAAAATTAATAATACAGTTATCTCATCAGAAAGTAATGCAGCATTACACATCTGTAGTACTCCCAGCCCGCTCCCCCACCTTTCTAAAGGGTGCGTGGGATAGAGTGCTATCCATATAGTCAGGAGTCTATATATTTCCTTTGATTTTCCCAGCCATGTGACCCTATTTCCTAGAGTGATTATGAAGCCAAATGAGACAGTATTTGTAAAGTTCTTTGTAAACCTTGTTATTATTGTTGTTTATAAAAATTGAATAAAAATATATTTCCTCTCCCTTTCATTCTCCCAGTAAAAAAGAGTTAAAAAAAAGAGTAAAAAAGATTAGTGAATTCCTAGTAAAAATATGTATGATCAAAAGAAATTCCCTCATTGACTATACAAAAATACGTATCACCTCTCTGTCAGGAGGTGGATTGAACATTTCATCATCCGTCCTCTTGAATCTTGAACAGTCGTTGTATGGATCATAGTTCTCATAACTTTCAAAATTGTTTGGCTTCACAGTGCTGTCACTCATGTGTAAATTGTTCTCCTGGTTCTGCTTTTCTCATTCTTCACCAGTTTACAAAAGTCTCCAAAACTGTCTCTTTTTTGTAATGTTACAGTTATAGTATATATCGTTCTTCTGATTCTATTTATTCTTCAGCAGTTCGTGTATTTTTCTGCATTTCTTTGGAATCACCTTTTTTCCTTATTTCTTACAGTATAATAATACTCCATCACATTCATACATCACGATTTATTTGGCAATTCCACAATTGACGGACATTCCTTTGTCATTCATTGGTTGGTTCTTGTTGTTGTTTTATTGATTTTTGCCAATACAAAAAGAGGTGCTATAAATATTTTTGCATCTGAAGGACCTTTTCCTGTTTCTCTGATCTCTGACCTATAGACCTAGCAGTAATAAAGTAGCATCAAAAAGGACTTATATTTTGTTTAGTAACTATGTTTGCTTTCCAGAATGGTTTTACCCATTCATAAGTCTACCAGTAAGTGTGTCAGTGTGCCAGTTTTCCCAAAGTCCTTCCAGCATTTGTCATTTTCATTTTCTGCCATCTTTGTCACTCTGATGGGTATGAGATGGAATCTCAGAATTGCTTTCATTTCTATTTCTATGATTGGTAGTGATTTGGAGCATTAAAAAAAATATACATATATGTGTGTATACATATATATATACACATATACATTTACGTATATACACATACACATAGATACATATACATGTACACACACACACATACACACACACACACACATTCTGGATTCTTTCCCTTGAGAATTTCCTATTTATTTGCTTTGACCAGTTATCATTTGAGAGATGGCTCTTTTGATAAATTTGAATCAGTTCCTTACTGTTTGTGTGATCTTGGGTACTTATTTCTCTATGCCTCTGTTCCTCATCTGTAAAATAATTCAGGTGTATCAGATATTCTCTAAGTTTCTTTTTAGATCTAAATCTACTGTATGACCTGATGACTTGGAGAATGAAAGTAGGACAAAAGTGCCACAGAATGGTGTGCTCTGGACATCACTGGGACAGAGAGAAGTCAATAGGACACAGATACCAGAAACAGAACAGTTCTGGACACATTAAGTTCTGGGCAATTAGATACTGGGTCAACTTTCCTGAAGCTCTGAATGAGTCAGAGCAAAGGAGTAAAGATGAAGAATAAGACAGGTGGTCAGAGGACCAGGCAGAAAATATCCTGCAACCATTAGAACCACAGCACTTCAGGGCTATGGTAGATGGTGGACAAATGAATTACTAGGTACAGACAAAAAAGAAAAAAATCTCAACTGGAAGCAGTAGTTCTCCCAGCCTTGGCTGTCTTTAATCTCCTCCTGCTCCAATGACAGCCAATCCCATAAAGCACCTGCTGAGACCAGCTGACATATTGTGAGTTCAGTGTGGACAGAGTTCTTATGCAGGGACATTTCCCTGACTCAGATGTTCCCAGGGCATAAACTACACCCTCTGAGAATTAGGGACCATTAATTGGAGATAACGTACAAGGAGGCATGGTGTCATGAGTTGCTTGAACAAGGAAACATTTATTCAATGAATCTAATGATTTACATATGTGACGGCCAGCAACTGGCTTGACAGAATTTTTTTTACACTCAACTGACTGAAAAAAACAACAACAAAACACCGACTCAACCAGCTGTTTGGCATTGTGAGGACACCAGACTTAATTAGCACATGGAAGCAGCTTTCAGATATGACTAAGGAGCCTGCAAGAAGCCTTCTCACTAACTATTGATGATGGTGGAAAAGGTGCACTGGTATGAAGAAAGTCTGTTTATTAAAAATGACTGAAAACAGTTGTTGGAGAATTAAGGACTCCCATAGGTAGTGGATGAATGCTTTATAATGATGCCATGTAGCAAACAATCTCATTTCTCAGGTTCTTGGATCCCAGTCATCATTTTCAAACTTTCAGAAACATACTGCTACAGATTCCTACAGCTTATTATTATTTTATTCCTTTAGCTTTGGACCTAAAACCTGCTGGTTCTTGCTTTCAAGTAAAGGGAGAGAGGCCAGATGTCAGAACTAGGGCACTAGGTAGACAGATGGCTTTGAATCACAAGAATTCTGAGTGGAGCTTTAGGGCACTACATTGTCGTACCCTTCATAGTAACACTAATAATGCTGATTTGATTATGAGTCCCTGAGAAAAAGGTGGAAATGTGTGAGAGCAGGATAAGTAAAAGGTTACCAGTCCTACCTAATAGTCAATTTAGGGGTTGTTGGAGCCCTGAGACTGTATGGTTATAAAGGCTGGAATAGGAATTGCTTGAGGTACTCACTCTACAAACACCTTCCAAGTCAGTTTCTGCATCAGATTTATCTATTGTGTCATTTGTGATAATTTTTGATACATATACCTCCATTATCTCCATCTTAACCTGTATGGTTTGGTCATCATTATACTATTAAGAAGATGACCAAGAGTTCTATGTAACGATATTTCTTTTCATTTGGGGCACAGGATGAAATTAACTCTACGAATTTTTTATTGTGCATCATCCTTCCAATCTTCTTGTTTCATTTGTGAGGCTGTGAATGTGAATGAATGTGAAGTATTTCGTCTACTATCATATATCCACACAGTTGATGGACAAATATTGACTGTTCAGAGTGGCACACTTCCATATCTCAAGAAATGAGACCTTGTAATTATGTTTTTCTCTACTGGGAAAGGTGAAAAAAAGATTTAAAATATTCCACATCCCAAATCTTCTCCTCATCAAATAATTCATGGCTAAGAGGCAAACTTTCTGGTGATGAGCCACTTCTTACTAAAATAGACTACTCCTTGAGCAGTGAACCTAGTTTGTTATAATGAGCATAGATTTGTAAAGTCTTTTCAGCCTAGATAGGATCATCCAGATCTCAGACTCCATTGTCAGTCACATTGTTGTATGGCCAACCTCCAAATTACCTCCCTGCCAAACTGAGACCTTAGACTTTCATAGAGATGGACTAGATTGATGAGTCAGTTAATGTGCATTTGTTAAGGGTATGCTCCTTGTCAGGCATTGTTTTAAGTGCTAGGAATACAGTGACAAAAATGAAATAGTCCCTGCCATCAGGGAGTTTCCATTCCATTAAGGGAGATACTTTGGAAAGATATAAGTAGATATGAAATATATATGGAACAAATACAAGGTTATTTTGTGGCAAGAGACAGTAACGGCTAGGGTTGGTGATGTTAGAAAGGCTTCACACGGAAGGAGTTTCGAAGGAGATTTGGATGAAGAACGAATGTGTTACAGATTTGGAGCTAACCTGTGCAGAGAGGTCAGTAATAGTCATGGTGTTCACTGATATTTTAAAGTACTTTAAGGTTTTCCAAGCACTTTTTCTACAACAATTTTATCAGGTAGAGCTCTTAGGATTAGTCTTATTTCATGAAGGAGGAAACCAAGCTTTAGCGACTTAGTGACTTATTCTTTGTCATTTATTAATAGCTAGAATTAGAATTCAGGCATGTGTTTCTTCTGATTCCCAGATCCAGTAGTTTTTAACACTACATTGTTTGCCTTTTATCCCTAAGGTCCATTCTGGCTCCCAGGTTCTACACTTTGAATGGTGTTAAGCTGTATCTTTTTTTGAGAAAAATAATACTACTAATAATTTCAATTTATCTTCTAATGAAGGGCTATAATTCCCCATATAACATTAAGGATTCAGATACCCAGGGATGAATAAACTAGGTCTGCTAATCATTACAGACAAAGGCTGGAATTCAACATACCTGGCTTTCCCCATCTCAGTACTTACAGGATATGCTCAGCTCTAAATTCAGAATCCTGAACCATCTCCACCATAGAGAGCCTATTTGTTCTGGCACTGGGCAATTTCCTTTACTGGACATTATCAGATCCTACTGTACTTGTGAACAACATTCTCTGTGGTTTCAATTAAATAAGTTACCCACCTCCAGTCAGTTTTGAATTTAAAACAGGATGCCTGGAAGAGGAATTAGCATCTGCTCACCTTATACATGTGGGTCAAGGTTGTTGGACACTTTTCTCTCAAACTAGGGGCTTATCTGCACCGGCCAAGAATTCTTAATGTTGGTGTCGGGAGCAAGTCTCTGGAGGGGGTGGGTTTGTTGCTGTATTTTTTCTGCAGTGAAAGGCAGAAAAATGCTTCCTTTCCCCACCCCACTCCACCCATGCTGGGATTGCTGTGTGAGTAGGGATGTTCTTACTCCTCTCCATCTTTGGGGTCCAAGAGCAAATGATCTCTTATTTTTGCTCCTTTTTTTGCATCAGGACTGGGGGCAAGTATCATAGATAAATGAAAGAACAATTATTTCATTTTTCAGATAGATTATATTTGACTCATAGGTGTTCCAAGATATAGGAGTGTCTGACAGTCAAAACTTCAGTGATTATGAAACCTTTCTAAGGGGATTTGGCTGAAGGAGGATATAGATGGAGATTAGCTTTATGAAAGTATTCTCTGACAGCTCGGTAAAATGAAAGAGTACTGAATTTGGAGTCGTTCCACCTAAGTTTGAATCCTGTCTATGCCACCTAATTTCCATGTGATGTTCTGTAACTCACTTCAGCTGTCTAAGTCTCAATTTCCTCACCTGTAAAATGAAGGGTTGGACTATATTGACTGGTGAATCTGTGATCTTGAGCTCAGTGTCCACTGCATAGTGGATGGACATGGACAGTATCTCCCTGCCTTCAACTTATTTATCTACCTAGTGTCTCAGTGTTGTAATTCTCTATATAAGATTAAGGATTCAGATATTGAGGGATGAATCTGTGATCTTTATCTTAGTCTCTACTCCTGTGTGTGTGCATGTGTATGTGTGTGTGTGTGTGTGTATCTGTGTGTGTATACATACATACACATACAAATAGATGTCAGGGAGATATTATGTGTATATACAATATCATCTTGCCATCTATTTATTATCAAAGTATTATTATTGCATAACTTTTCAGTCGAGTATGACTCTTCATGACTCCATTTAGGATTTTCTTAGCTATTGTACAGGAGTGGTTTGCCATTTTCTTCTTCTTTTTTTAAAATAGTTTTATTTATTTATTTATTTATAGATTTTGACATTCATTTCCATAAAATTTTGAGTTCCAATATTTTTCCCCATCTCTCCCCTCCCCCCACTCCATAACACCTTGCTTTCTGATTACCCCTTCCCTCAATGTGCTCTCCCTTCTACCACATCCCACCCTCTGTTATCCCCATTTTCTCTCTTTTCTTGTAGGGCAAGATAAATTTCTATACTCCATTACCTGTATTTCTTATTTCCCAGTTATATGCAATAACAATTCTCAACATTTGTTTCTAATACTTTGAATTCCAACTTCTCTCCCTCCCTCCCTTCCCATCCATCCCTATGATGGATGACAAAGCAAGTAATTCAATACAGGCTATATATGTGTTGTTTTGCAAAAGACTTCCTTAATAGTCATGTTGTCTAAGACTAACTATATTGCCCTCCATCCTACCCTGTCCCCCCCTTTTTTTCTATTCTCTCATTTGACCTTGTCCCTTCCCAAAAGTGTTTATTTCTAGTTAGTCCCTTGTCCCATTTGCCCTCCTTTCTATCATCCCCCTCACCCCACTTGTCCCCTTCTCCCCTACTTTCCTGTAGTGTAAGATAGGTTTTCATACCAAATTTAGTGAGCATGTTATTCCCTCCTTAAGCCATATGTGAAGAGAGTAAGCTTCACTTTTCTCCTCTCACCTCCTCCCTTTTCTCCTCTTTTGAAAAAGATTTATCTTATCTTTTTATGAGTTATAGTCTGCACCATTCCATTTCTCCCTTTCTCCTCCCAATATTTTCCTCTCTCACCCCTTAATTTAATTTAATTTTTTTAATATCATCTCTTCTGATTCAACTCAACCTGTACTCTCTGTTTATGTGTGTGTGTGTGTGTGTGTGTGTGTGTGTGTGTGTGTAATCCCTCCACCTATCCAAATACTGAGAAAAGTCTCAAGAGTTACAAATATCATTTTTCCATGTAGGAATGCAAACAGTTCAGCTTTAGAAAGTCCTTTATGATTTCTCTCTCCTGTTTACCTTTTCATGCTTCTGTTGATTCTTGTATTTGAAGGTCAAATTTTCTATTCAGTTCTGATCTTTTCATCATGAATACTTGAAAGTCCTCTATATCATTGAATGACCATTTTTTCCCTTGAAGTATTATATTCAGTTTTACAGGGTAGGTGATTCTTGGTTTTAATTCCAGTTCCCTTGATTTCTAGAATATCCTATTCCAAGCCCTTCAATTCCTTAATGTAGAAGCTTCCAGATCCTGTGTTATCCTGATTGTATTTCCACAATACTCGAATAGTTTCTTTCTAACTGCTTGCAATATTTTCTCCTTGACTTGGGAACTCTGAAATTTGGCCACAATATTCCTAGGAATTTCTATTTTCAGGTCTCTTTCAGGAGGTGATTGGTGGATTCTTTCAATATTTATTTTGCCCTCTGGTTCTAGAATATCAAGGCAGTTTTCCTTGACAATTTCATGAAAGATAATTTCTAGGCTCCTTTTTTGATCATGGCTTTTAGGTAGTCCTATAATTTTTAAATTGTCTCTTCTGGATCTGTTTTCCAGGTCAGTTGTTTTTCCAATGAGATGTTTCACGTTATCTTTTATTTTTTCAATCTTTTGGTTTTGTTTTGTAACTTCTTGGTTTATCGTATAGTCATTAGCTTTCCTGAACTCCACTCTCATTTTTAAAGCACTATCTTGTTCAGTGAGCTTTTGAGCCTCCTTTTCCACTTGGATAATTCTGCTTTTTAAAGCCACCTTCTCTTTATTGGCTTTTTGGACCTCTTTTTCCAATTGGGTTAGCCTATTTTTAAAGGTGTTATTTTCCTCAGCATTTTTTGATTCTCCTTTAGCAAGCTGCTGACTCACTTTTCAAGCTCTACTGTGACCTGAGCCCATTTCATATTCATTTTGGAGGTACTAGAGGCAGAAGCTTTCCCTTCCTCTGACAGTATGCATTGTTCTTCCTCCTGAAAGGATAGAAGGAGATACCTGTTCAGCAAGAAAGTAACCTTCTATGGTCTTATTTTTTCCCCTTTTTTGGGCACTTTCCCAGTCAGTTACCTGACTTCTGAATCCTTTGTGAAATTACCATCCTAGTGCTTCTTCTCTTCCAAGGACCATATTCAAGACTGAGGTTCAGATTTCCTGCTCAATTCCCCCAGAGGCTTTAAGCTGAGCTGCTTGGACAATGGACCCAGGCTTCTTCTGCTGCTACTGTGGCTGCCTGCTGCCCACTACTATTGCTGCTGCTTCCAGTACCTCTGCTGCTTCCTGAGGCCAGTGCTGGGGGGACCCCACTCCCCTCTCACCCAGTTTGGAAAGCCCTCCCACAATGACCTTTGAAGCTTTCTTTGATGCTTGTGGGTTGAGAGATCTGGGACCCTCCCTGCTGGGAATTCTGCCCCAAAATCCTGTTCTGGTCCTGTTCCTCCCCTTGCTGCATAGCCAGGGCTGGGCTCTGCTCCACTCAGCATCCTGTGGGATAGACCTTTCCTGTTGGCCTTTCAGTTTACCTTTGGTTGGAAATCTCTTTCACTCTGTCGTTCTGTGGCTTCTGCTGCTCTAGAATTTGTTGAGAGTCATTTTTTACAGGTATTTCGCGGACTGTGCGGAAAGCACTGGAGTATATGCGTCTTTCTACACTGTCGTCTTGGCTCTGTCTCCATCATTTTCTTCCTCAGATCATTTTATAGATGAGGAAACTCAGGAAAGCCATGTGAAGTGATTTACCCAGAGTCACATAGCTAGTAAGTGTCTGAGGCCAGATTTGAACTCTGGAAGATGAGTCTCCTGACTCTTGGACCACCACTCTATCCACTGCACCACCCAGCTGCCATATTATCTGAGGACTATAATATTTTCCTCCTCCTTTCCTTTTCTCTTACTCTCACTTGATCTCTCTTCCCCTCCTTTCCTCCCTCTTGCTACTCCTTCTATCTTTCCATTTCATTGTCCCCTCTCTCCCTCTTTTTCTCAACAAATGTTGATGACTAGGTGTAGGTGGTTAGGATTTGGGGTATGAAATATTCACAGTTATTCATCAACAAAAATAATGTTTGTTTTAACTTGGGATGGATGCCACTTGGCATTTAACATGTGTTCCACTTTCTGAGTGAATCCCACTCAGAAGATCAAACAATCCCAACCTCTGGCTCTCAGCCCCATTATGTGCACACAATTTGTCTGTTTGTTCTGTCACCATGCTCCCTTGCTATTGCTCTGACCTTCTGGTCCATTGAAATCACATATTCCTGTCTAAAAATTTTGTTCCTAGGTAGTAGATGCTTTACTTATCTTATTTAATCCTCACAATAGCTTTATGGAGTAAACACTACTATTTCCCCCCATTTAATAAATGAAAGAGAGGCTGACAAAGATTAAGTGACCTGCCAGGTCACATAATAAGTGCATAAAGCAGGATTTAAATTCAGGTATTCTGACTCAGACTCCAATACTCTATACATCCTCTATACTGGCTGGTTGCCTCTAATTTCTATGGGGGAAGTGAATCATGTGAAAACTTAAACAGGACTTCTAAATTGTGAACATATGTAATTCATCCATATCCTAGTGAATTTGGGCAGTCATTCTAATGTTCTTAGTTTTTTGTCCCTGTGATAGGGGAATAAGACCCTCTGCCTTACTTCCCATATAGAATGTTTGTAAGGGGCAAAGAAATAATAGAAGTAAACTATGCTGAAAAAGTGTGAGCCATTATACTAATGCAAGATGCAATTTGTATTGTTACTAACAGTGATAATAATAACAGTAATAAAACAGTAAACATTTATTTAAAAAGAAGCATTCATTGATCATCTTCTATGTCCCAAATATGATCCCAGATGCTGAGAATATAGATACAAAGTGAAAAAGTCCCTGTCCTCTTGGTGCTTCTTTAACTGGATGACCCAGTACTAGCTATGTCTTGAGCCACAAAACAGAGAATGCCATAGTGGGAATTGTACTTCTCTGAAATTTGTTATTTTACTTCTCGGGGCCTTAATTGTCTCATTAGTAAAAGGAGTGACTTTGAGTTTATGATCTTTAACATACTTTCCATTTTAATCATTCTATACAAGCTGTGGACTGATTTTCTGAGTCTGGAAACTCATGTACTGAGTTTGTTAAGGGACATAGTGAAAAAAGAAATGCAAGGAGGGGAAATATTGAGAAATCCCAGGATGAGACTTTGAAATTCAAACGTGAACACAGCACACTCCCAAGTGTATTGCTGCTTTGAAAGGTGGCACCTGATATTTTAATTAATTAACAAATCAATTAAGCCTTTTATTATCCATGGCCAACCTCCTGCCTTGGTATTCTATCTTATGATTTATGTTGGCAAGCCTCTGGAGCATCTCCAGATTGCTGATGCTGGAACTGGGCCCTCTCCTCATCGAGAGTGGGAACAATAATCTGACTCTCTCTTAAGACAAAAAATCCCAAGACACAGTCACATGCAGGAATTGAGTTCCCTTACTCACCTTTGTACAAAAATTACTAATAAGATTGTAATGAGGATATGTACCAAATGATGAGCTGATGTTTGTAGAAATGTCCTCTGTGGTAGAAATAGTTATCTGGGTTGAGAAATCATTTTATCATTAGACACACAGTGTTTGTAAGAGGCAGGGTTTGAATCTACATTGTACTGACTTTGAGGACAGCAATTAATCCTCTATATCAGACTTCCTCTTTCCAGACTGTCCTTTTCTTCTATTGATGGCTCTCGCTCATTATCATATATGGTTGTGTCTCCTGTCTTTCTTTTCTTCTCTATTCTCTCCATCTGTACTCCATGAGCATATATGTATCTGTGTATATGCATGTATGCATACATATGTATGTGTATGTAAACACATATACATACATAGAAACATATGTGTATATGTATAAATATAAAGAGAGACAGACATATACAGAGAGACAAAGACAGAGAGAGGAAGAGACGTGAGTAGGCTGGAGTAGGGTGGGGCATGGCAGGCCAAGCAGTCAGGCAGCCATCCAGCCAGCCAGTCAGCTATGTGGTGCAGTGCATAGAGCATCATAGGGGTCAGAAAAATGAGTTCAGATCTGACCTCAGACAGTTACTTAGCTATGTGACCCTGCAAGTCACTTAACCTCCCTTTGCCTTAATTTTCTAGAGAAGGAAATGGCAAATCACTCCAGAATCTTTGCCAAGGAAATCCTATGACGAGTGTGGTCCATGGGATCATGAAGACTCAGATATGACTGAATGTCTGGACAAGAACAGCAATAAAATATGTGTGTATACATATATATGGAATCTTTCTTTCTCCCTCCTTCTGTTCTCCCATTCCAATGAAAGAAGCTACAAGTGTATGAACTCTCTCCATTCACGTGGCTCTCTCAGTAACTCATCTGTAACTTGGTAGTTTTGATGCTTGTCTGGACGATTGAGAGGTGAAGCCTCTTGACCATTATTAGAGAGCTGTTATATATGGCAGACAGGATAAGAGCCCAGGTATTTCAGATTACAGACCTGTTTTTCTATCCACTGCTCATGCTGCTGCTCCGCACGCACCAACACCCCCCTCCGTCTTTCTCTACCCCCTTAACAACTCCTAAGGAAAAATGTAACACAGGAAATGAAAGGACTGGACAGGATGGTCACCAAGTCCTCTTCCAACTCTAAATCTAAAATGATCCCTGACTTTCTTCCCTCTGCAACCAACTTCCATTCTTCCTATCCCAACACCAACAGAAGAGAGTTTAGAGAAAGATATATGAGCACTGTTATATTACATTAAACTAAATCTTTGGAGTGCCAATTCATCTTGACAATTAATGGCGGCCACCTGCTGAGGGAACGATATGCAAGGTTTCAAAATTTAAACTGGAAAAAAAATCTTAATGAAATGTTAGTTTGACAACTGACATGGCCAGGAGGAAATGGAAATGTCGATGAAAATCTCATGGTGTTTGCTGGCAGCACACTAAAAGCATTCACAGCTTCTTCAAAAATAAAAAAAGAAGTAATTATTTCCAGCCATTGTTGGTGATATCATCGTCTCTCCCCTGTATTTTTAACTATTGGGTATGATATATGGTGTTTCATTTAGCTTTCTGACGCCATTGGTAAGAGAGAGAGCAAAAAAGCGAAAAGCTAAGACAGAGCCCCAGAGGTTGATATTCACTTGAAATCTTTCTTCGTAAACTTTCTTTGTAATTTAATCAGATACTTCGCTGTGACAGCCAGAATGGTGTTTCCTTAAAACCCATAAATTATAAAAATGTAATTTCTGAGACACTCTCATTTGAATTGGCTTTTTTGGGAAAGTTGATTTAATCAGGTGCCACATGCAAGGTGGCATTCAGCAGCCTCCAGAAAGATGAGAGAATTAAAACATGCAACATTAGTTGCCTCGGTAAAGGGAATTTGTTTCTGAATTGGTGGTGGCACCTCAATATTCAGAGCCTGATAGGTGCTTTTGCTTGAGGGATCTGAAAGGACCTTTCTGATGGAATTGCCTATTTTAGAAGAATTTTCACATGACTTTTTTATAGAACGGAATTTTTTGAGAGGTAGTGATCTTCTCTCTCCCAGATATCTTGAAGCACAAACCAGCTGATCATTTTTTGGTATGTTACAGTGGAGATTTTAGTTGGGGATGGGTCAGACTGTATGATTATTGACTGTCTGAGCTCTCAAATTACTTGTGATTCCTTTATCTTTTCTTTTTTCCCTTCCTTCTTTCTTCCTTCCTTCTTTTCCTCTTTTCTTCTTTCTCCCTTTTCTTTCTTCTTCCTCTCTCCTCTTTCTCCCTTTCCCTCATTTATCCAATCAAACAAGAGTGAAGGATGAGCTCTAACTGGAAGCTGTATGAAATCTCAGCTCAAATTAAGAGATAGATTTCAGTCTCATCTAAAGGAAATCTCAGAAGTCTCTGGAAAGGCAAATTGAAAATCAGCAACATGTTGAGGAGTGGGCTTAACCTACATGTTTTCAACTGTTGAAATTTTTCTGTTTTGCCACTTGCATTTCCCAGAGACTCTCTAGAACAACATGTATGTGTTCCCCAAAAATCTCTGACACCAACTCCTCCGTTTATTTTGGGTTTGTAGCATCATACTCATCATTCTCTCCACTAATTAGGAATCATGTTTTCTTCTATGTATAGCAGTATTCAAAGCTCCCTAGGCCTGACTGGAAGTCCAACTATATGCTATTTATTTATTTTTAGGTAAACACAATTATGTTCATTGAGCTCACCTAAAATTTAGTCACTTACGATTTACTGTCATTTTTCAACCTTGAAATGACCTTCCTTTTCATCCCAATAGCAATCAGCCAGCATATTGAGGTATTCTTGTCTTCTACATTTAGAATACATAGACATTTTCTAGAAGAAATCTCAATGTGAACCAGGAAAATGGTTCATCAGTGAAATGCTATATTCCATAAGTTTATGGACTTTGAGAAGATCACTGATAGTCTCTGGGTAATTTTCTGCCTTGTTTCACAGAAAGTTTTTGCTCAATTAAAAATATTTATACATAACTCTCCCAACTTCATTTGTTCTTTACAATGTTCATCTTTTGCTCTTTGATTGATTTGGGCACCCACAAATGTGCCCAGTTTAATTTTAGCTTCATTCATTCTTAGATATTTATTTTTCAGATTAAGAAAACCTGTACCATTCCAACCCATCACCCTGTCAAAATTTTTCATTAAACAAAATTTAAAGTTCAATGGTGACTAACCAATGACTAGCTTACAACATTTTTTCATGTCTAGAATCAATTTCTTCCTTTGAGATTGGGAAAGGCTTCTTATAATAAGTGAAATTTGAGTAGAACTTGACGGAAATGTGGGAGAGTCTAGTCAAAATTCCATTGAATTCTCATAATCCTTCTATCAATAAACTATTTAAATTTTTACACAAATGAATATATTGTATAGCTACCTTCACAGTGATTTGGTTACTCCTTCCAATGATGCAGAGAATAATTCACCCATGCCTTCTCATCTTATATGACTCTTTTCCATCCCCTCTTATAAATCCTAGATAAAAGGAACATTCAAAGTATTGGGAGCTTTCTTTCTATCTCTTAACACTGTGTGGTGGTTGGGGGGTAGGCGGAGAGACAGCGTTTGAAATCAAGTCACTCGAGGATTGACCAAAAGAACCTGGGATTTAACCTACAGAAAAGTTTGTGTCAAGTAGGCAGAAGCATGATTTCTTCAGATATTTGAACCCAGGTTCTCTGAACAGATATTTTCAGCTACAGAGGTCAGCAGAGAATCATGATTCGATAGAAAGGCATGGTGGTAAACCAACTTTCTAACTCAAAGCATTTGCTTGAAATTTGCTTGAAATGTTGCTCTTTTACTATTACGTTTTACACTTCAGCTATTGTGACATGTGGTCCCTTGCCAGCCCTGGTATATACCTGGGAGTCCTCTGTTCCATACTGTGTATGATGAACTATGAAGAGACACCAACTATTACCAAAAATGCTATCATCATCATCATCATCATTACCATCATCATCTATGCCAACAGATAAATTCATGTTCATAGATGGCACAAAGTCCATGCCATACTTCAGATTCATAGCTTCCTTTCATCATCACCAAAGAAGCAAATAGGGACCATAGTTATTGAATGACATTTTATGCTTTCATCTTTTTCATAGATTACTGTAGACAAAGATTCCATGACATTGTTGAAATCACCAGCCTTCTGCTGATGACTCTCTCTACCTTGGCTATTTCTTGGATAGAAGACACAAGATCATAGGTTCATAGAGTCAGAGCTAGAAGTGTCTTTAGATGCCATCTAGGTCAGCCCTGTGATTTTAAATATGAGCTCAAGGTCCCATGATTAGTAAATATCACAGTCAGGTTTTGAACTGGCTTGCTTTTCCACATTTAATTTTTTTCAGTTCTTTAGGTTTATCAAATAGAGGCTAAAGTGCCCTATTTCCTCTGCTCAGTGAATGTCCCTTCTGTCTCAAGGGATTACTAGCATCCCTTGGAGGCGCTGTACCAGATCTGTATTGTGTAGTTGTTTAATAAATTTTGGGTTTTGGTAGATCATTTTCCTGATATTTCATGCATTTTATGATTATTGTGAGTGAAATTTCTCATATTATGATTTCTTCCTGCCTTTGTTTGATACTGTATAGAAGTGACAATTATTTTGGAGGATTTATTTCATAACTAAAGGTATTAATTATGTCTATGACTTCCCTCTCTAATTCTCTGTGGTTTTCTGAGTACACCACCATTCGGTCTTTGAATGTTTTTTCCTCGGATTTTTTTATCCTTTCATTTCACTATGTTGTTATTACATATAGTTAAAAATTCTAGAACTATGCCAAGTAGTGGAGATAGGAGGCATCATTGCTTTGTTGTGATGGTACTGACAAAACATGCAGTGCTCTTCTGTTTCCCCTAACAGTTTTTCTAAAACTCAGCTTTAGATAGGTACTTTTGATTGTATTTAAAAAGGGCCTTTCTCTGCCTGCCCTTTATAACCCAATTTTTTTCAGACAAAATTTATTTTAAAAACATTTTCTGCATCTATTTAAATGATCGTTTGGTTTTCAATTTTGTATCAATTATTTATAGTCATTTATGATTAATTATGAGGAGCAATATAATGCAGAGAACTGACCTTAAAGCCAAGAGGACCTACCTTCAAATTGCATGCTTGTTCCATACTGGCTATGTGATCTTGCGTAAATTATTTACATTCTGTACTTTAGGCAACTCTTTAAAACTCTAAGTTTTAGAAGAGGTACCAACCTACATCGATGGTGAGAGTTTTCTTGTCTAGGAGGTCCCTATACCAAAGAAATCATAGACTTTCTCCCTGTGATTAATTATACTAATTGGGATTTTTAATGTTCAATGTTCTCTATCTGTGTGAAGATTCAACTTGGTCATGCTGAATTTGTTTTATATTATTTTGCTTTAGTCTCCTTGAAATGATTCTCTCTTTCTCCCTCTCCTTTTCCCTCTCCCTCCCCCTCTCCCTTTCCCTTTCCCTTCCTTCCTCCTTTCTTCTCCTTCTCTCTCTCACTTTCTCTCATCAGTATCAGTCTATACCTCCTTTTTATTATTTTATTCCCTTCCTGATTTGGGTGTTATAACAACTACATTTGAACAGTTTTTTGAGCTCCTTATACTACAGGTTGTGTTCTCAGAGTGCAATGGATAGATGTTTCAGAAAAAGAGATGTTGATTTAGTAGAACAACCTAATAATCAAAGCTGCGAGAAAATGGAAACCACTGTCTAGGGTGTTACTTGATACCACAGGTCCTCAAGTAATTTCCAGAGTGTATTCTCCCCCCTGCTCCCACCAATCAGGGTGTGACACACTGTAGGAGTGAAGATGACCAGTCATTTTCCTTATTTCTCCACCCTATCCCACTCCATCCATTCATGTTGTACAAAAAGAGAAACTGAGTGTAACGGTACATTATCATGATTACATGGATTCTAGCAACCAAAAGATGAAGTACTCACTTATTTTTCTTTGCTCAAATTAAGGTTTCTTTAAAAGCTCTTAGATGAGGGGAAAAGACTTCACTGACTAAAAATACAAGGGAAGTAAGCAACAAGCAAGTGCTTTAACCCTGATGCCCCGACTTTTTTTCTTTTGCTATATACCAACCTTCAGTGGGTAGTCTGTTTTAAGCTGTTGCCAGTCATTTTGACTTCCTCTATTTCTTTGTGTATTTTTTAAAGTTTTCTTAATACCTTTTGGTTTTTTTACACCATCATCATGCCCTCCTACCCGTGCCTTGTAAGTCATCCTATTGAATAAAGCAAAATAATTAAGCAAATCTAGCTTTAAAATGTCGAAGATGTGCATCCTTCTCCAATAGCCCTCCAGACACTCCCCAAGAAAAAGGAGCCATGTTTCATCATCTGTTCTTTGGCCTGCAGACTGGATGTTACATTTAGGTAATCTGATTTCAGCTCTTAGCCCTCTTTTCAGCACTTTGTAGACTGTTTTCTTGGTTCTGCTTTCTTCGTTGTGTATCCGTTAAAATCCCAAGACTACTTAACAGAATCTTAACATTAGACCTCCGAGGCCAGCGAGTTCAACTACCTATGTTGTTAAATTGCTTACCTGATATAGATGTAATTTTAATGAATTTAAAACATGAATCTGTGCCAAGGGTCATCTTTTTGTTGATGTGAAAATTGCTTAGGGAAAGTAGGAAAATTATAGAAACATTATCTCTCTCACTTGGAGTATTTTATTTATTAATTTTTACTGATTAAAACAACCTTTTTAATTTTAGGGTTAAGGGTTAAATTTAAACAGGATTCAGAGTATTTTTTAAAAAGAATACTGAAATGGTTATGTTAAATAAATTATATGAATTAAGTTCATTTTGAAATTTCTTCATCCCTCTTAGAGTTTTTGAAAGCTTTGTTGATGTCTATTTTTTACACCCAAATCTTTTCTAAATATGTTAATGCTCCCACCATGCTTCTGCATTGAATCTTTTTTTGACAGATGTTTTAAGGATAATGCAAAATCTTTCATGTCATTTATACTCAAGGTCATCTCTGTTCTTCAAGATACAATGAAGAAAGTCCAAAAACATACCCTTATCGTTGATTACTATTGCAATAGCTTTTATTTCTTTGGTTCTGTTAAAACAATATAGTATATTTGTTGAGAGTGAGGGGATTGCTGGATAAGAGTTTTCCCAGGTGAATTTTAAGGTCCCTATAAAGCTGGGATTCTGATTCTCATTATAATGAATCTCCCCTATCTAAACTCTTGTAAGACAGACCACCGTCTTAATTTAGCCCTTGTTTTCAAGACGTCTTGTATTACTTTCTGTCAATTATATTTTCTATACTTGCACCAATCTAAGAAAAGGATTTCATTTTCCCATTTATGCCTCACACTTCCTGGCTCATCTCAAATTTGTGTTTGTAGCCCTATTACTTAGCACACTTTTTGGTACATAATGAACACAAAATAAATAATTTTTGATTGATGCATGATGTAAATGGTGTAGTAGGGAATGGGGCACTCAATTTGAAGTTCAGTGTCCTAGATTTGAGTGCAAGATTTGTTACTTAGGGCAGTATGATCAATCTGCACTTAATTTCCCCATTTCTAAAGTCTGGTGGATGAGCTAGATGACCTCTTTGATCTCATCAAGTTCTGAATCCTTTGTTAACTTCCGGTAACTAGCTATGCAAATGCATAGTAAATCTCTGATTTTAAATAAACCTTTCCAGCTGTTGAGTCTGATATGTTTTCTCTTGATGGTGGTTTGTGATAAGGGAGGTTTCTGGTTCTATGATTTCTTCAGTATAGGTAACTTCTGGCGAAGACATTCTCTCTACCAATTCAGGCAAGTGATTACTTTGGAACTCAGAGCCGTAGCTGACCTGAGCCTGAGTTTTCTGGTTAAAAATGGTCTCCATCTTCCAGTTTCTTTTACCTATGGAGAACTCAAGATTGCTAGATCCTTGCCTGGGGCACTGTGAATAGGTAAGGATGGAGGAGGAGGAAAGAGCTGGCAGCTGTAAAAAAAGACTGGCCAGATTCTCCTGGGGACCTTTTTCCGGATGAACCTGCTCCTGGCAATTAGGAAGAGGATGTTTTCTAGAGTCTGGACCCACTGGGTTGGCATCATTGAAATGTTTATAGAAAACTGTCCCCTTGTACTGTGGAATGAATGAATAAATGGATGAACAAATGAAAAGCATTTATTTTATGCTTATTATATGCAAAGCAATATTTTGAGAACTGGGGGTTCAAACATAAAAGCAGAGACTGTCTGTGATCTCAAGGAACTTACATTCCAAAGAAAGAGACATATCAAGAAGATTTAACTGCAGATCTGATCATGGCCCTTAGGGTGAAGTAACAAAATAGATGCCAACATATCTTTAAAATCATTTTCACTGATAAAAAAACCTATGTTTCTGATTTTGAATCATTTGCCAGTTCTAGGGATTTGGGAGTCAAGAACTTTTTCTCTGGTTCTTTGAAAGTTGTGGTTGCTGAGGAATTGGGGGCTGTAATACTTTTAGAAGGACTTAGCTCACATATCTAGAGAGTTTGCATCCTTGAATGATGACTGTGGTTGGAGTGGGCATCCTGGGCCAGGATCGGGATGGAGTGACTGGGGGTGAGAGTTGGGACTGACATTCTCAGGGTTCTTAGATTTACCTTCCTATCAGTAGTAGCTGGTCAGTATTTGGTGTCGATGAAGAAGGCATGTCACTTCTCTATAAGAATTGTTCTTTCAGTGATGGCATTGGGGACCAGGCCAGAAACAAGACAATTGGAACTGGCCAGTTGGACAAACTGAGACCTTACAAAGACCTAATTCTTCCCACTTCATCTGGTGCCATCTTCGGTTCCCCTGCCCTATGTCTTGCCACTGGGCTCAAATGGCTGGAGGAGAGAGAGGGAAGCTGATAACTATGCACAACCCTGCCTCACTTGAATCCAATTCACTTTTACGTCAAGACATCCTCCTCCTGATGTCATTGGTCCTCTTCTAGAATGAAGAGTGAATAAGAATAATACATGGCTGCCCTATCTGCTGAAGGTGCTGTTTAGGTAATTGAGATTGCTGTTGTTGTTGGTGGTCTTTTATTCTTGAAAAAAGAAGAGAGTGAGGCTAATGACTTTGTGCAGCTCTGCTTCACTCTCTCCTCCAGAGTCATTGGGAATCCAGTGGCAAGACCTAAGTCAAAATGACTGGTGATGGCCCCAGATTATTGGGAACATTAGAATGGACACCTTTATGGGTAGTGATGGATACCTTGGGCAAACTCTCAATGTATGAAATAAGAAGTTAGAACAGTGGACTCCTAGTTTCCTTGTACAGAGACCTGAAGGTGATTACAAGTTTTTTCTCAAACTCAGATACCATAGAGTTTAGTTTTGCTTAGTCTTATAGAACTGGGATGCAGTTGCTTCCCATTCAGTTGCTTTCTGATCCAGTCAAATGACCTACTTGCAGCTCTTTCAGAGGGTGTCCCACCTCTCATCTTTGTGTATTTGCATGGGCTATTTACCACTCTAGGAATGCTCATTCTCTTTACCTTTGCCTCTTAGAATCTCTAGCTTCCTTCAATGCTCCCTTCAGGTGACATTTCTACTAGAATTCTTTCCTGATTCTCATCCTCTTCCTCCATTATTTTGTATTGTCTTTGAATATGTTTTTATTTAGTTATATGTGTATGTATGGTTACCCCAGACAGAAGGAAAGTTTCTTGAGAGCAACAATTCGTTCATTTTTGTCTTTATATCTAGCACATTTCTCAATGACTAGCACATAGCAGATGCTTAATAAAGTGCTTGTTGATTCGTTGATTGAAATCTATGAGGAAAAAGCCAATTGCTGCTCAGTATTCAATCAAGAACTGGAGAAGATGATTACTTGATGGACTTAACAGAATGAAGTGAGGTTTATTGAAGGGACACGCAGAAATGAGTATCCGCTATCAGTCTTTTTGCAAATATCTGCTTTTTATTAGAAATCCTGTCCAGGAGACCCTTCAGTCCTAGAACTCAGCTACCCAATTACCAAGGACAAGGATGGCCCCATTGATATATTCCTAGGAATGAACAGGGCTAGCCCACGACCACTGCCCCAAGCACTGTATGACTCAAAGGACTGAATGATCTATTTTTATGTCTCAGTCAACACGTCTAAATTGTTTGTTTTAACTGAGGCTAGTTCCAACAAGATAGAGAAATATAGCTCTGCCAGTGGTCTTGATAGGGTCTTTTTCTCTGCTTTAAGATGAAACCTTCTTCTCTTGGGTCCAGGACATTTACAAGAATGGGGGAGCAGGAACTTGGAGGAGATGGTTCTTAGAAAATGCAACCTTGAGGAAACAATTTAATAAATTAAAAGTCCAAAAGTCCAAAAAACAATCCTACCAATCCTTAAGACATTGGGAAGAAAGAACAGCTTGAGGATAAATAATATTTATATGGCACTGGTGGCTTTCCAAATCGAACCACCTGAGCCAATTTACAAAGCAATACTTCATAAAAACGTAGTTTTATATTTATGTGTCATTTGTCTCCCCCATTAGATTATAATCTGCTTGAAGGTAGAGATTGCCTTTGCCTCTTTTTCCTCAGCTCTTAGCACAGTGCTTGTCACGTAATAGTTACTTAATAAATGTTTATTGAATTGAAAAATAGCATTGAACTTGGAGTCAAACGACTAGAGTTTCAATACTTGCTTGGCTATTTACTTTTGTGACATTGGACAGTTCATTTCACCTGTGCACCTCCATTCCCTTATAAAATGAAAAGGATTCACCTCTGATGTTCCTTCAAGGTCTTAATCTATGCTCATTTGGACTGCTGTCTTCTGTAACAGCATGTAGTTATATGGAGAAGAAAAAACAAATCCTCCTCTTACTTATGAGAGTGCGCAGGTGCACACTTTCATACACACGAGTATTCCAGCTTTGAGTCTGTTTTCCTATCTCATCCAGATTGCAAATGCAGTAACCACTTATAGCCTAGTCCTAATACTGATTTGCTTAGATGCTTTGACTTCCTCCATTTTGGCTTGGGTTGAGTCTCCTCTCCATGGTCAGCCTGCTGGACCCTTGCTTTCTGAGACTTGCCATTTTGATACTGGACCTACTACAAACACCTGATTGAATTTAGCCTAACTATAGCTCAGAACTCATGAGCACAAACAATCTGTCAACCTCAACCTTCCCAGTAGCAAGGATTACAGGCATATATTCATGTATTCTTAGTTGCTCTCAGTGGAGCTATAGTTAAGAGAGTTTGCTGTGAGGGTCAAAGGTTGACTTTGAAAACAGATTCAACAGATTCAAAAGTTCCCACAGGGCAAGAAAAGAGTCTATTTGCTCAAGAAAATAAAAAGACTTTTTTTTTTTTAGCACTGTATGAAGTTTATTGTTCTAGTTGGGTATATTCTCTCCTCTAGTTAGATCTTAAACTTCCAGAAGACAAAGATGATTTTCCAGTTGTCTTTGTTGGCTTTTTTTAACCATATTTACACCATGGTTACTTCTATTAAATGCAAAGCACCACCTACTTTAAAGTTATATTTATTACATTAATTTTTCTAGTACCTACCTAAAATACTTGGACACAATATCCTTCTACCTCCACCTCCCAAAATAAACTCATTGAGGGTAGGGACTGACTAACTTTGGTATTTGTATGCCAAAAGAAACATGATGAGGTGAATAGAGAGAGTGGCCCTTTGGAGCCAAGAAGTACTGAGTTCGAGTCTTGGCTCTGATATATACTGACTGTGAGACCCTGAACAAATTGATGAATCTCTTACTGCGACTGCTACTTTTACTGGTGCGGTTTTTGATCTTTCATTTTTTAAAAGGACCAATGACATCCTGGGTGAGTCTTGACTTTTACATGAACTGGATTTCAGTAAGGCAGAGATGGGCAAAGTCATCCCTCTTGCCCTCTTTCTTCCAGTCTCACTACTCACTAAACATTTATTGAGCATCAATTGTGTACCCAGCACAGTGCTAAATGCTAAGTTAGTCAATTCCCTAAGGATATAAGTTGAAGAGAAAGTGTCCTTTTGCATTTCTAGAGGGAGTATCTCCATCTGGGAATTCCCTATTTTAATAAAATCACAGCTTGAGTCCCTAATTCTATCAATGCCTAACATAATGCCTGGTACATGCCAGGTAAGTCTTAATAACTCCTGGTTAATATGACTGATTTTGGTGGATTATTTTGGAAAGAAGTGTCACACTCAATGATTTCATTGATATATGAAACTGTGTGTGTAAACTTTACCCACATATACAGATGCATACCTGCCTTGTAACTGATTCTCTTTTTAAAAAATGAAATTATTTTGTTTCAGTGTTCGACAATCAATTCCATATATCTTAGATTTTTTCCCCTCCCTCCCCCTAATTTCCCCTTCCTTCCCAACTCCCTCCCTGAGATAGTGTACAGTCTTATGCAGGTTCTACATGTACATTCCTATTAAAAACATGTTGCATAGAAAAATTTAAATGTATGGGAGAAACCATAAAACAAAACAAAACATAATACAAAAGAAAATGGTTTGCTTCTATATGTGATCCAATTCCATAGTTCTTTTTCTGGATGTGGAAGGCATTTTACCTCAAGAGTCCATTGGAAATTTTTTAAGTCCATGCATTTCTATGAAATACTAAGTCTACCAGAAAAATTCCTTGCACACTGTGGTTGTTGCTGTGTACAAAGTTCTCTTGATTCTGCTTCTTTCACTCAGCATCAGTTCGTATAAGTCTTTCCGGGCTTCTCTGAAGTCTTTCTGTGCATCATTTCTCATAGCACAGTAATACTCCATTACATTCATATACTACAACTTGTTCAGCCATTGCCCAATTGATGGACATCCCCTCGATTTCCAGTTTTTGGCCACAACAAAGAGAGTTGCTATAAATATTTTTGTATATGTGGGACCCTTTCCCATTTCTATGATCTCTTTGGAATACAACCCTAGAAGCAATATTGCTGGGTCAAATGGTATGCACATTTTTGTAGCCCTTTGGGCATAGTTCCAAATTGCTCTCCAGAATGGTTGGATTAGCTCACAGCTCCACCAACAATGAATTAGTGTTCCAGCTCTCCCACTTATTCTCCAACATTTATCATCTTACTGTTTTGTCATGTTAGCCAATCTGATAGATGTGATATAGTATCTCAGAGTTCTTTTGATTTGCAGCTCTCTAATCAATAGTGATTTAGAGCACTTTTTCATATGATTCAGATAGTTTTAATTTCTTCCTCTGAAAATTTCCTGTTCATATCCTTTTGACCATTTATCAATTGGGGAATTACATATTCTTGTACATTTGATTCATATCTCTATGTATTTTAGAAATGGGGCCTTTATCACAGATAATAGTTACAAAAATTCTTTCCGAGTTTTCTGCTTCCCTCCTAATCTTGATTGCATTGGGTTAGTTTGAAAAAACCTTTTCAAATTAATGTAATCAAAATTATCCATTTTGCACTTCATAATATTCTCTATCTCTGGTTGGGTCATAAATTTCTCATTTCTCCATAAATCTGACAAATGCACTATTCCTTGCTCCCCTAATTTGTTTTTGGTATCAATCTTTATACCTGGATCATGTATCCATTTGGACTTTATTCTTGTGTACGGTGTAAGGCATTGGTCTATGCCTAGTTTTGCCACACTGTTATCCAGTTTTCCCAGCAATTTTGGTCAAACAGTGAGTTCTTATCCGAGAAGCTGGGGTCCTTGGGTTTATCAAACAGTACATTGCTATATTCATTGCCTACTGTGTCTTGAGTACCTAACATATTCCACTTGTCTACCCATCTGTTTCTTAGCCAGTACCAAGTGGTTTTGATGATTGCTGCTTTATAATACAATTTGAGATCTGGTAGGGATAGGACACCTTCTCTAGCATTTCTTTTCATTAGTTCCCTTGATATTCTGGACATTTTTTCCTCCAGATGAATTTTTTAAAATTAATTTTATTTATTTTCAGGGTTCTATATTCACTACCATATAACTCAGATTTCTTTCACCTCCCTCCTCCCTCCCTCCCTGAGACGGCATGCAATTTTATATAGGTTCTACACATATATTCCTATTAAATACATTTTCACCATAGGCATGCTGTGCAGAAGAATTGAAATGAATGGGAGAAATCACATAACAAACCAAAATGTAATATTAAAAAAATAGTCTGCTACATTCTGTGATTGAATTTCATAATTCTTTCTCTGGAGGTGGAAGACATTTTGCCTAAAAAGACCACTGGAAATTCTTTTAAGTCCTTGTATTGCAATGAAGTTCCAAGTCTGCCAGAAAAAAACTGTCATATGCCAAAGTTGCTTATTATTTCAAGTAATTTTTTACGTGATTCTCTGGGATTCTCTAATTATATCATATCATCTGCAAAGAGTGATAACTTAGTTTCTTCTTTGCCTATAATAATTCCTTCAGTTTCTTTTTCTTCTCTTATTGCCACAGCTAGCATTTCTAATACCATATTTAATAACAGTGGTGATAATGGACATCTTTGTTTCACCCTTGTTCTTATTGGAAATGCATCTAGCTTGCCTCCATTGCATATAATGCTTGATGATAGTTTTAGGTAGATACTGCTTATTATTTTATGGAAAGTTTCATTTATTTCTATGCTTTCCAATGTTTTCAGTAGGAATAGGTGTTGTATTTTGTCAAAAGCTTTTTCTGCATCTATTGGATAATCGTGTGGTTTTTGTTGTTGATATAATCAATAATACTAATAGTTTTTCTAATATTGAACCAGCCCTGCATTCCTGGTCTAAATCCTACCTGATCGTAATGTATTATTCTCATGATAAGTTGCTGTATTCTTTTTGCTAAAATCTTATTTAAAATTTTTGCATCTATATTCATTAGAGAAATTGGTCTATAATTTTCTTTCTCTGTTTTGGCTCTTCTTGGTTTAGGCATCAGAACCACATTTGTATCATAAAAAGAATTTGGTAGTACTCCTTCTTTGGCAATTTTCCAAAAGAGTCCATATAGTATTGGAATTAACTGTCCTTAAATGATTGATAGAATTCTTTTGTGACTCCATCTGGCCCTGCAGATTTTTTCCTAGGGAGTTCATTGATGGTTGTTTCAATTTCCTTTTCTAAGATGGGATTATTTCAGTACTCAACTTCCTCTTCTATTTACCTGGGCAATTTATATTTTTTAAAATGATCATCCATCTCATTTGGATTGTCGAATTTGTGGGCATAGAGTTGGGAAAAGTAATTTCTAATTATTGGTTTAATTTTCTCCTCATTGGAGGTTAGTTCACCCTTTTCATTTTTGATATTGGTAATTTGGTTTTCTTTTTTTAAATCAAGTTGACTAAATGTTTATCAATTTTATTGTTTTTTTCATGAAACAAATTCTTAGTTTTATATATTAGTTCAATAGCTTTTTTAATTTCAATTTTATTAATCTCTCCTTTGGTTTTCAGTATTTCTAATTTGGTATTTACTTGAGGATTTTCAATTTGTTCTTTTTCTAGTTTTTTCAGCTGCATGCCCAATTCATTGATCTCCTCTTTCTCTATTTTATTCATGTAGGCATTTAAAGATATAAGACTTCACCTAAGAACTGCTTTTGCATTATCCCATATGATTTGGTAGGTTGTCTCATAATTGTCATTGTCTTGAATGAAGTTGATTATTTCTATAATTTATTCTTTAACTCACTCATTCTTTAAGTTTAGATTATTTAGTTTCCAATTAATTTTTGACTTACATTTACGTGGCCTTTTATTACATATGATTTCTATTGCATTATGATCTGAGAAGGATGCATGGACTATCTCTGTCTTTCTTCACTATTGTGAGGTTTTTATGGCTTTTTACATTGTCAATTTTTGTTTATGTGCCATGTACCACTGAGAAAAATGGTATATTCCTTTCTATCCTCAGTCAGTTTTCTCCAGAGATCTATCATATCTACCTCATCCAGAGTTTTATTCACCTCCTTAACTTCTTTCTTCTTTATTTTGAGGTTAGATTTGCCAAGTTCAGAGAGGAGGAGGTTGAGGTCCCCCACTAGTATGGTTTTGCTGTCTATTTCTTCCTATAACTCCTTTAACTTCTCCTCTAAGAATTTGGATGCTATACCACTTGGAGCATATATGTTTAGTAATGAAATTGCTTCATTGTCTATGGTGCCTTTTAGCAGGATGCAGTTTCCTTCTTTATCTCTGTCGATTAGATCTATTTCTGCTTTTGCTTTGTCTGAGATTAGGATTGCTACCCCTGCTTTTCTTACATCAGTTGAAGCACAATATATTCTGCTCCTACTTTTTACCTTTACCCTGTGTATATGCCCCCATTTCACATGTGTTTCTTGTAAACACCATATTGTTGGATTATGGTTTTTAATCCATTCTGCTATCTGTCTGTGTTTTATGGGAGAGTTCATCCTATTCGAATTCACAGTTACGATTACTATGTGTCTTTCCCTCCATCTCCTTTCCTCTTGTTTCTGCTTTTAGTTCTCCCTTCTCCCTTCCCCTCCACAATAGAGTTTTAATTTTTTACCACAGCCTCCCTCAGTCTTCTCTCCCTTCTTTCAGCCTCCCCTTTTAATCCTCTTTTCCCTTACTGCTTCTTCTCTCTCTTTTAGCCTCCCTCCCTTTTCTTTCCCCCTTCCCCTCTTATGGCCTGTAGAGCTAGTTGTATTTCTATACTTAACAGAGTTTTTTGTTACCTCCTTGAACCCAATGAGATGAAAGACAATAATCATCTCCCTCCTCTCTTTTCCTCTACTGTAATATATTTTTATGCTTCTTCTTGTGATGTTATTTACCTTTTTCTGACTCCTCTTTTTCACATCTCTGATTACAATCCCTTCACACTCTTAAGTCACATTTTTATCATGACACCATTTACTTTATACTGCTTCCTCTCTCTTTTTATATCCCTTTTATATATCATAATAAATACACAATTCTCAATGTTAACAAGTATCATCTTCCCTTATAGGAACGTAAACAATTTGCCCATATTGAGTAACAAGTTTTTTCCCCCGCTTTTCCCCTTCTATGCCTCTATTGAGACCTGCATTTGAAGATCGAATTTTCTATTGAGTTCTAGCCTTTTCATTAGGAAGGTCTGGAAATCCCTTATTTCATTGAATGTCCGTCTCCTTGCCTGAAATATTATACTCAGCTTTGCTGGGTAATTAATTAATCTTTGATTGCAGTCCCAGCTCCTTTGCCTTATGGAATATTGTATTCCAATTCCTTTTATCTTTTAATGTAGCAACTTCAAGGTCCTGTGTGATCTTGACCGTGGCTGCTCGATATTTGAATTGTTTCTTTCTGCCTGCCTTCAGTATTTTCTCCTTCACTTGATAGTTGTGGAATTTGGCAATGATATTCCTTGGTGTTTCTAGTTTGGAATCCCTTTCAGGAGATGAATGATGGATTCTTGTGATGAGTATTTTACCTTCTGGATCTAGGACTTCTGGAAAATTTTCCTTGATGATTTCTTGGATGATATTGTCCAGGCTCTTTTTTTGATCATGACTTTCTGGTAAACTAATAATCCTTAGGTTTTCTCTGCTGCATCTGTTTTCTAGGTCAGTTGCTTTTCCAATTAGATATTTTACATTTTTTCCTATCTTTTCATTCTTTAGATTCTGTTTGAAGATTCTTGATACCTCATAGAGTCATAAGCTTCTATTTGCCCAATTCTGATTTTTATCAAATTGTTTTCTTCAGTTAACTTTTGCATCTCCTTTTCCATCTGTCCAACTACTTCTTTTAGGGAGTTATTTTCTCCAGTTAGATTTTGTACTTCCTTTCTCATTTGTCCAATTTTCCTTTTTAAGGAACTGTTCTCTTCAGTGAGTTCTTTTTTCATATTTTTAAAAGCATTTGCCAGTTTTTCTTCTATTTCTCTAATTTGGGTTTTAAAATCCTTCCTGAGCTCTTCCAAGAAGGCTCTTTGTTCTTCAGGCCAGTTCGTATTCCCTTCTGAAGTTTCAGATGGGAGTACAGTCTCAATGCTGACCTCTCTGGTATTTGTGTTTTGGTCCTTGTCCCCATGGAAAGATTCTATGGTGTTTCCTTTTATGCTTTGCTTCTTACTAATGATAATCACCTTTTTTCTGGCTTTTAAAGTAGATCTCTGCATCTGGGGCACAGGGGGCTCTGTCCCAAAGTTCTTGTGCCTAAAACTTGAGGCTTTGTGTATTGTGGCCACTAGTTCTTTCAGCTAGAATCTAAAATGTTGCAGCTTACCTGGTGCTAAGCTGGCTGGTGTTGGAAAGCAGAGGCCAGGTGAGGTCTTTTTGGGTTTCCCCAATTACCCTGGAGCTAGCTGTGTTAAGTGTGGGAAAAGGATAGTCTGGCCACAGAAGGTCTCTTCTGCTGAGCTAGAGCACAGGCAAGCTCAGTGGTTGGTGATCCTGTCTATGCTAGTGTCTTCCCCTGGGGTTCTGAGGCACGCCTGGGGTCTTTATGTTGGTGATTGAGGGCTTCACCCCCCGGGGCTCATGATCTTCTCCTGGTTTGCTGAGGTGAGGCTGTCTGGTACAGCTCTGATCTTGCACTGGTCCCCTTCAGTCACAGCAAGAGGGACCCTCCTTAGTGATTTTCCTAGCCTCATGGGCTAAGAGATTGTTTACCCCTTCTGTTGCTCCCACTATTCCAGGGTTTTTCCCAGAAAGATATTCTCTGGGCTCTTGAAGGTCAACAAGGGGAGGAAGATAGCTCTGTAATTGATCCTTTAATTGAGAGGCCTTGAGGTACTGAAAGGGCATCATTCCATGGACAAATATCAGAGGCAGAGCTCAAACCCAGGTTTCTGATTCTAAAGCTTGTCCTCCACTAGCTTCAACACTGCCAATTTGTATAGAGCATGCTAATTAAGGATTACTTGATCAGCAAATATTTAATAAATACCTACTAGATGCTTGATACTTTTAGGCTCTGGAGATGCAAATACAAAACTGACAATTCCTGCCCTCAAGGAACTTATATTCTATTGAGAAGTGTGGGATATAACATTTTCAAATATATTAGGTACTAAACACACTTACAAGATTAATATAACCTCAGAATGATCTCTTTAGAAAGTCTTCTGCATTTATTACTAGGGTTGTAAATATAATAATGGCACCCTTTCATATTTGTGAAGGTGGGCTGCATACATGTCACTGTAGAATGACTCTCCATTCCCTTACTTTTGGGGATGAGTAGGAAATTACTCATAAGTTTCCAAAGATGTTAAAAAAAGATAAAGATTATTAATTTTTTTCTTATCCCCTGGGTAATGCATTCATAATTCTTTGATTTTCCTGATAACCCAATATTTGACTGCACAGACTGAATTCAAAGCAAAACTTGAAGCTCATTTTAGCACATGATGCTATTCCTTAGAAAATAGTTCTGTAATAGAGATTTCTATAAAGAATTCAATGCATTTCAACATAGAATTTACTTTCAGTCATAATGAAACAGGCAGAGTAACTTAAATGGAATTTAGGGGAAAAAAGACATTTTCACAATCCAACAAAATAAAAATCATTTGTGATTAAATGTCCTGACATGCCTGCCACTGTATTCCAAGAGAGAAAGAAAGCACCTGTAAATAAATAACCAAATGGATTACACAGTACATACATGTATATGTTTTATACCACCATTCAGCATATCAGCTAGTGATAGTGACCAGAAGTGGTTTTTTTTTTTAATGTTAGTTTGTTTGCTTGGAGGGAAAATTGTCCCTATTGACCAACAGTCATACTTCAATTTTAAATTAAAATTCATAGCTTTCATTTAACTGGACTTTCAATTTCTATTATTATTTTTAAATAATTGGTTAGAAATTCAGAGACGAAGCGTTATAAGGTGACTATAGCGTGCCAGGCCAAGATTAAAGAAGACTTGGATTCAAATCTAGGCCATGACATCTATTAATTGTGTGAAATTGGGTAAATTATTTAAATTCCAAGTACCCTAGGCAACTACTTCAGACTAGAAGTTGCTTTGAAGGGCAGATCTATATTGAAGAAGAAGTTCCTCACTGGGCATTACCTACAATCATGAAGTTACAGGTTCAGTCTAAAAAAATATCCGAGATATATGAGACTTAAAATTTTACCAAGGTTAAGTCCTGGTCCATAGTGGATAACTGGCCAAAGCACAGAAGTAGATGATTTTTTAAAAAGCATGAATTGACAAAATGCTACTATCATTAAAAGGTAAAGAAATTCAAGTTGAAAGAACTTTGAGGTACCATCTCATACCCAACACATTGGCAAAAATAATAAAAAGCAATAAAACTAAATGCTGTTGGGATTGTAAAGAAATGGCTACTTATTCTTTATTGGTGGAATGATAAACTAGTATGAAAACTCAGTGTGGCAACTCATAATACAAGTTATAAAAACAGTGATATCCTTTGACTCAATAATCCCGTGGTTGGGAATGTTCTAAACCATTTTCAAAAACAACAACAATAACAAAGGGTAATTTGTTAAAAGATTTTCATACTAGTTCTATTTGTATATATCTAATAATACTTTTATTGAATCTGCCCATTTTCAGTGCATGGTATAATGGAATAAATGTTGCACTGAGTCTCAGGATACCTAGGTAATGACACTAATTCTGTGTCATTTTGATTTAGTCACATTTCCCTGGGTCTTGGTTTTCTTGTCTTTAAAATAAGGCATTGGACTAAATGATCTTAAGATCCATTCTAGTCCTGATTTACATAAATCTGTGACTCCCTCACTCTGTGATAATGAAGTATTCTTTTGGGCTCCTTTGCTTCAGATCTTCTCAGTAATACAACTTCTTAGTCAACTTCCTCGCATCTTTATTTTCATGGGCAGTTAGATGGTGTAATGAATGAAGCACTGAGCTTGGAACCAGGAAGGCTCATCTTTATGAGCTCAAATCCAGCTTCAGACAATTACTAGCTGTTTGATCCTGAGCAAGTCTCATTTAACTGTTTCCCTCAGTTTCCTCATCTATAGAATGAGTTGTAGAAGCAAATAAAATGACAAACCACTCTAGTGTCTTAGCCAAAGAAATGTCAAATTAGGTTTGTGAAGAGTCAGACACAACTCAACAACAACACATATCTTTATTACTAATGCAGTTCAATTCCACAAAAACTTTTAAAGTACATACTAGTGTAAAGAATGATGCCTGGCACTGCTTGCACAGAGAAAAAAACCTAAGAAATCCATGCCCTCTAGGAGATTACATTCTATGAAAATGTGATGTGATAAGTACAGAGAAAAAGAAATAACATATATAGGTAATTATATAGGTCATAGGAAATCTATATAAAATAGTAAAAAAATAATAATTCAAGAAGGAGAGATCTGAAATGGAGAAAAGGCTTCTGTAGGAGGTAGGAGACAGTGTATATGAGCTCTTCTTTGGGGGAGGCTAAGGCATTCCACAATGTGGAAGTTTGGAGATGAAGTAAATGATAATCCTCCTTCCACTCACCAAAGTGATTGTCTAGAGTTCTGATTGTATGGCTCTCCTGCTCAAATAATTCTAGGAGGCTCTCTATTACTTCTAGGATCAAAAACGAACTTTTAAAAACTAAATAAATTTATTTTCTGCTATATTTTAAGTTCTGAACTCTCTTCTTCCCTCCCTACCTGTGCTATGCTGGAGAATGCCATCATTTGACAAGATACATACACATACGTGTGTATATATACCCACATGTATATGCACACATCAAAAATGCATATAAATGTGGAAAATGATGCTATGCATACTTCTATTTATCAATTCTTGCTGTAGAGGTGCATAAGAATTTCTTTTCATGGGTCCTTTGTAGTTGATTTGAGTATTTATAAGACTCAGAATAATTTCATCTTTCACTGGAATTTTTCTTAGAACAAGATCATTGTTACCATACACAATATTTTCCTAGTTCTGCTCCTTTCATTTTTCATTAGTTTTCCATGTTTTTCTAAATCATCCTGCTCATCATTCCTTCCAACACAGTGGTATTCCCTCACAATCTTATCGAATATAAATCCCTATCTTTAGCATTTAAAGCCTTTCACAACCTGGCCCATCCTACCATTCCATTCTTATATTTCACTCCCATCCATCTACTCTATGATTTGGCTCCCCTGGTCCAATTGCTATTTCTAACACATAATGCTTCATCTCCCATCTTCATGGCTTCACGATGGCTATTCCCTGTGCATAGAATCCTCTCCCTCTTCACTTCAACCTTTAGAATGCCTGGTATCTTTTAAGATCCATCTCAAATGCCACCATCTGCAGGAAGCTTGACTTTTTCCTTTTAAGTTGCTAGTGCCCACCTTTCCCACGTCACCATGTATTTATACTCTATAGCTTGCTTTTTGCTTTCTAAGGACTATAATCTCCCCCCCATTAGAAGGTAAGAACTATGAAGGCAAGCCCTGTTTTGCTTTTTTCTTCCAACCTCTGGGCCATCATGCTTTCATCCTTGGGGACTCAAGTTTTCATTTTAAGCAACCTCTGTGGACAAAGGCTGTATATGGTCTTTTGACTCCAAGGCTTTGAACCCTACGCTGAGCTGCAGCAGTACAGAGGCCTTACCTTGTGCCTTGTCAGTTGTTTGGACGGAAGTGGCCAGTGGAATGGCCAATATTCTTCCCTTGTTCTGTTTGAGATATTTGGTTCCTTCTCCTTTATGCTAATCAGATATTAGCATAAATCAACTCAGTAGCAGTATGCTCCCGATAATATTCCACATTGCATGACATTTCTTATTTCTCAAACCTAGTTTTAAACAGGTGAACTGTTTGAGGCAGTTTCTGGACATCAGGATAACTCAGGTGTCCTACTTGCTACTTGCAGAGGGGAGTTCAAACATTCAGAATTGGAAGGTGTTAGATTTCCAGAAAGTCTTGTATTTTTTAAACTTGTATTTTTTAAGCAGTATTCATTTCCATAGAATAAAAATGCTTGGTTTCTAACTGAAACAGGACAGTATCAGTATGCTAGGGGAAATGCAGCATCGAAGTCACAGAAGCGAGCCTGAAGACTGAGAAGAAGAGTTGGATCAGCCACACATGAAAAAAGAGGCTGATCCCCCTGCGCTAAAAGGCATAAAGAAAGGATATTTGGAGCTCCTTGGGGGGGAGATGCAAAGTAGTTAAACTTGGGTTGTAACCTGAATAAAAGGTAATTCGAAATATGTTTGATCTCTTTATTTTGCCTGCTGTCTGCCTCCGCTCTTCTTCAAGTGAGTTTTCATCCCAATGGGAGACCTCTTACCCTTGTCTCTGGTCACATTGGCCATCTTCTAGAACAGTCGGGAGGATGGTTACAATTCATAGACACTGGCAGTTATTTTTTATGAAGGTCCTGACTGTAGGTGGGGATTAAAATTCATTGTTTAAAAATGATGTCGTATTTTTATATTGTCTTTACCTAGCAGAATAGCTTTGGGCACCTCCTCCTTCCAGAAGCCACACACACACACACACACACACACACACACACACACACACACACACACACACACACACACACACACACACACGCACACACATACACGCGCGCGCGTGCACGCACCACAGGCAGATCATTTTTACATTTACAAGAAGAAGACTTGGGTATAGAAAAAAAAGAATGTCGTGTGGATAGTGCTTTAGTTGTTATCATTTAGTCATTTCAGTTGTTCTGGCTCTATGTGACCCTGTTTGGGATTTTCTTGGCAAAGACTGGAGTGATTTGCCATTTCCTTCTCTGGCTCATTTTCCAGATGAGGAAACAGAGGCAAACAGTTTAAGTGATTTGCCCAGAGTCATGCAGTTAGTAATTATCTGAGGCCAGATTTGAACTCAGGAAGATTAGGAAGCTGGCAGTGCTATAATATCCCTACTCTGATCATTTATAAGAAGAAAAAGAGGAAAAATATGTACAAATCTGTATATATTGAGGCCTAATCACTCTGACCAAAAGATCTGAGGAGTTTCTCTCTTCCAGATACCAGGATTCTTGAAAGCAATCACATTAACTGTGGTGAATTGGACCCACTGAATCCTTTAGTTAGACTGAATCATTTACAATACATGTCAAAGAGCCTTCCTTTCACAATAGATCCTGGAAGAGAAGTCATCAGTGACCACCTGTCATTGGACATGATATTTGCAACTGGTTGGCTTTCTAGCACCATGCTTGTCACATAGTAAGTGCTTAATAAATGCTTTTGTTTTCATTCATTCATGAGAGTGAAGACAAATATGTTCTAGATGTTGAAGCTGACCTTATTAATGGGAAGAATGATTTTTTTTGTATCTCAGTGATGCTTTGTACTTTACAAAGGATCATACATATATAGTATCTAAATTTCTCAAGAGTAGAGGTTATTTCATTCTTTGTGCTTACATGTCTTATGCCTAGTATAGTACCTGGCATCCAGTAGATGATTAATATATGTTTTATGATTGTTTGATATATATATACGTATATGTATATATACATATATATATATACACATATGTTTTCAATTGGTCCTCACAATTCCATGAGGTAGATAGAACAGGTCTTACTATCTTTCTTTCATAGATGTGGAAATTGAAAAGGTAAGCAAATTCTCTAAAATGAATGGGGGGAGACAGTACACAAAGAGGACTAGTAACCAGTGAGGGGCACTTTTGTCCAGGGTATTATAGAATTATTAATGGAGCCAATCTGTTTTTCAGTTGTTTCAGCTGTGTCTGACTCTCCATGATCCCATTTCAGGGTTTTGTTGGCAAAGATAATGGAGTGGTTTGCCATTTCCTTCTCTAGCTCATTTTATAGAAGAGAAAACTGAGACAAATAGGGGTAAGACTTGCCCAGGGTCTTACTTACTTGGTTATTTACAGCTAGTAAGTGTTTGAGGCTGGATTTGAACTCAGCAAGATGAGTGTTCCTGACTCCCAGCCCAGCACTATGTCCATCATGCCATCTAGCTACCCTTTAGTGGAGCCTAGGGCACATACTTTTCAGGAACAATAGCCAAGTTGATTTAGGTATAGTTCCATACCTGAAGGTGGGACAGGCATTGTGGAAGTTGGATGAGCAGGAAATAGGGAACAACTGGATAAGTCACTTCCCTTCCTGAAACCTCATTTTTCTCAGTTGTTAAAAATGGGTATAATTCATTACCTGAAGTTTCCCCTCTTTTCGCCTACATGATTGTCAAAGAGACGTTACTAAAGTAAATGTTACTCATATGTGCATCAAACTCTAGGGACTTTCTATTGATCCTATTGTTAAAAGCAGATGCTTCGGTTTGGCATTTAGAGCCCTTCACAAGCAGGACTTCATCTTACCTTTCTAGTGTTATTATGCATTCTTCCCTTTTGGTCATTCTATAGAGCAGCCATGCTCTCACATGTGGATATTCCCTTTCCTTTCTCCTTAGCTCTATACAGTCTGTCCCCCACTCCTGGAATACATATCCTCCTCACCTCCAACTTCTGGTATCTATAATTTCCTTCAAAGCTGAACTCAAGCACTGCTTTCTACATAAAGCCTTTTCAACTGGAAATATCCTGCATTTACTTTGTGTAAGACTTGTACATATATTTACATGTGTATATCATCTCTTCATTCAAATTTAAGGTCCTTGAGGTTAGAGACAGTTTTCATCTTTCTCTTTGGGTTCCCAGGACCTGACGGTGTCTAAACATATTAGGTATTTAATAAATGCTTATGGATTAGTTGATTAATATCTGTCCTATGTACAATGGCAGAGAGGCAGTATGGCATAGTCCATTCACATCTGGCCTTGGAGTCAAGAAGACCTGTGTTCAAATCTAGACCCTGACATCTACTGTGAGTGATGCTGGGTAGGATGCCTGACTCCTCAGTGCCTCAGGCAACTCTCAAAGACAAAGTTGCAGAAAAGTTGCCTTCCTCATTACAGAATGTGCTTTATGTGTTTTCAGTGCTGATGAAATCATGGGTCCAGACCAAAACCCCAGTGAAAACCACCTACCTTCCTCTTAGGGTGCTTCCTCTTAGGGATGATAAAACACAAAGCACTATATCATTGAGTCATTATATTTCTTGAATCTCAGATTAAAATGTTCTCATGCTTATTCTTTTTTTAAAAATATCAGATTTTGAAGCCCTGAAATAAAAGTCTGACAGGTTTTGCTGATTTCTGAGCAAGAAGAAAAGACTTTAGGATTTTAAGTCCAATGAGTTTCCCTTTTGAATCATTTGAATTGTACCTGCAAAATTGTTACATTTTTGTAAATTCCATCAGGAAGAGAGCTTTTTAGGATGTGTCTCCTCTTAAGGATCATAGAGTGGGAAGCCCTATGAAATCTGATCTCAAGTGCTAGAATTAATGACATACTGGTTTATGGGGGATTTTTACTCGTATATTGGATAGATGAGGAAAATGTCAGATAGTTCTTCTTTAAAATTTTAGATATATTTTTGAAACCATTCTGAATTAATGCATGACAGGTCACTTTTTAATGCTCTCTTATGACTGGATAAAACTACATGAAAACAGTGCTTTCTGCAATCCATTTGGTATTGTGTCAAGGTCTATATGTGACCAAGTAAAGGTTGGATTCTTAACATGGTGGAAATCAAAGGACTTGATGGGTGTATTCAGTTCTTTTAGAACAGTCAATCCTTTATTTATGGAAATTATACCATCTTCAACAGGTACAGGGGAAAGAGTGCTGACTCTGGAGTTGCAGGACCAAGGTTAAGATCCCATCTCCAACTCTTACCATCCACCTGGGTGATCTTGGGCAAATCCTTTAACCTTCGTGAGATGCAGTTTGCTCATCTGTAAAATGAGGAGGTTAGACTTGATATTGTGTTCTGAATTTCCCTTCAGTTCTAAATCTATGAACTTGGGATCTCACAAAATAGCATATAGTCTTGAAGAGAGGACAGATTTTATCTGGTCTCACTTCCCACTCAATGTAAACATCTCATATACAATATAATGTTGCAGAGATCAGCTAGTCTCTGCCTGATTCTTTCTGGTGATGGGGTTAAAGAGGCAGCATTGTGTAGTGAATAGGGTCAGGAAGACATGAGTTATGTAAGTCTAATGTCATAGACTTACTAACTGTTTGGCTCTGGGCAACCACTTTACCTTTCTGAGCCTCAGTTTCCTCATCTCTAAAATGCTGGAGTTGAACTTCTTAGATTCTAAGGTCTCCTCCTAAATTGATGATCTTTTGATCTGTCTTTTCAGTACAGCTCATTTCACAATTCAGTTCAAAAAGCACTTATTAGGTATCTTCTACAGAGCTAGGCATTGTATTTTCTCTGAATTATTACTGTTCATAGTTAGGTAGCTTTAAATATTAGAAAGTACATTTATTTAAAGTTTTAAAAATAATTTTAGTTGGCAATCTTTTTAAGACATACATCTTTTCTTCCTCTGAGATTGAGTTATCATGGTCTTGGAAGTAGGAATGAAACCTACTGGGCCTAGATGTGCAGTTAATCTTTCAGAAAGTCAGAATACCACTCATTTTCAAATGGTTCCCAAGGAGTCTGAATGGGATAATGAAAGCCAAATGTCCCTTGCATATTAAGTTGTTGTTATTTTTGCTGTTCAGTCATATCCAACTCTTTGTGACCTCATTTGGGGTTTTCTTGGCAAAGATTCTAGAGTGATATGCCATTTTCTTCTCCAGTTCATTTTACAAATGATGAACTGAGGCAAACAAGGTTAAGGACTTGCCCAGGGTCACACAACTAGTAAGTGTCTGAGGCCAGATTTGAACTCAGGAAGATGTCTTCCTGACACCAGCCTGGCACTCTATCCACTCTGTATAATGAAATAAATGATTATTTCTCTCCTATATTAGTAGACAGTTATTGGATTAGGACTAAGATTTTTCTCTTCCTTTTTCATCTTTTTGAAATCAACCTTTGTAGGCTATTCAGACAGCCTTTGAAGTGCACGGGTGATAATAAGACAAAATATTGGGCAAGAAGCACCCAGTTGGGAAGGTTTAGGTCTGATCAAAAGGTAAAGAAATTTTAGTTTAGGTGAATTCATGGATTCTGGCCCATTGTGTTTTAGTAAGAGAGGACTGGGTAAACGTGAAATCCCCTTTCATCTAGATTACCTTAGACAAGGTCTTGTGGGTACAGATAAGACTCTTTGACCAAGACTGAGTGATCAGAGGCATATCTTCCAGACCCTCATTAGAGTAAGCCCACCTCTCATCATAATATTCATTCTCTCATTACTCATTAACCAAGCAGAGTTGATTTCCACCCTCTGGAACACCCAGTCTTCCCAGGGCATATAAACATTGAATGGGTTTCATGAGGGGTCTTTGACAATTGAGAGTGCCACTGACCCCTTTTTATTATTTATTCTCCAGCATAGTTAATAAAATGATTACCCAGAAACTATGTCTCTTGACATAGGCTCTCAAAAAATATTTGTTAGGTTGAATTGAAGTAGGCTGAATGTATATACTGTAAATAGGTTCCTTTACTGATAGGACTGGGCCTATTGTGTTGTACTAACTTGACACCCAAGGAACACAGGCTCTATCCAGTGGTTAAATCGAACCAGTATCAAGGAGCATTCTGAAAAGAAGAACAAAGGGAGGAAGTTAGACCTCAATAACTATTTTTAATCTTGTTCTCCCCAAGGCTTCCCTTCCTCAGTGGAGACAGATAACTAAAAGAGATAAAACTTGCTAACTAGTAGACAATGCTCTTTTTGCTCTTTGGGTACCCTGTAGCTACATCACTTACAGAACCATGGGTGTCCTAGAGTATAGACCCTTAACTCCTGGAGTGATGTGTTCTGAGGCATTTCAATTCCTTAATAAAAACCCGAGGACGGTGAGGTTGGAGGGCACCTCCCCTACTCGTACTTAGTAGCTGAGATGAAGACGATTCCAGTTGTGACATGGGTCATGTCCTTTCAAATCATGTCCTCTGGGGGCAAGTTCACTGCATTGTCCAATCATCTTCCTGCCGTCACAGTATGACTGGTTGTTTTGTGTTCTGAATATGGTGTGATCAAGTCATTTCTTCAGTTGCTGTTCTTCTATCCCTCGGTGTTTTATTTCCAAGCTATAGAACACCCAGCTGGTGGCTCTGGGAGGGAGAGACCCGATATCAAAGCTTGCCCCTAGGAAGAGGAGAATGTTTATAATCCCAGAGCTTTGTGTATGACCTGTAGAGGTGAATAGTAAGGAAAAGCATTTCAATCCTTCCCCTTAAACTGTGTGACTTTTCTGAATGAATGTGTCTCCCTCTCTTGTCAATATAGCCTTCGGAAGCGTCTACTCGGGGTTTGGGAAATGCTGATGACTCACTTTGTCTTTGCCTTGATGAGCCAGTATCTCTCGAAGAAGTAACAGTTGCATGGTGAGGAGCAAAGAAAATTGAAAGTGATAGCCTCCTTATTACCATGGGAATAAGATTGCTTTATCTTATGATGACATGAACTTGTCACTGGTATATGCAGAGTAGAATACGTTTAAACTGGCAATTAAGGTGTCTTTATCAAGCATGTGTTTATTAACTTATTTGGTTGTGGAGTAGAAATCATTAGGGTCTGGAATGTGCCAGGGAAACCCTTAGGTGATGGGCTGACAGTCAGTAGCATCCACAATGCAAATAAATTTAAGAATTTATTAAACCCAAACATGGTAACCTAGACTGAGACCATATTGCTAGTAAATTATGCTCCTTGTTCTTTGAAACAAAGAGCTGTGAGGATTGGAGGAAGCCCTAGAACACTAAAAGTCCCAAGGCTCGTATTATCACTACCCTGTACATATAGTCATTGGGCTTTATTTATGGTTTGTAGCAATAGCACTGCATATTGTCTTTTCTTCTTGGCAGTGGAACTCTGCCTTGAATTGTAGTTTCATTTCTAACATCAATTACTTTTCAAGAGAGAGCCTTTTTTGGCCTGAATCATCTTCAGAATTTTCTTGGGAGAATATAATGTAATAGCAATCCTTTTTTATTTATATGGACAGAGATATAAACATTAAAATAGTAGGCTACAGTTATGTTGTTAAGTTACAATAGGACCCAAAATATAAAGTGTGGCCAAGATTTACACAGAGAAGCAGAATCAGGTTTCATGCCAACGGAATCTGTAAAAAAGAAATCCAAAGGAAGGGGTGTAAGAACTGAATGCTTCAAAGTTATAATGAGATAAGGCTGCCTCGGGCTACATCAGCAAACAAGAACTGGCCCTAATTGTGTTGTCTCAGAAGCAAAACATTGCTTTTTTTTGTTGATTATTCAGGATATATGTCGTTAGCCATATGTGTACCTCTTCAGTTAGCAATACAGCTGAAGTCGGAGTTTCTTTGGCATGTGCTCTGCCATCCATTCAAATCCACATGCAACAGCACTTCTGTTCTCTATTTGAGTCACTAGGCCAGTGGTTTTGACAGTTTCTTTGGTTCTTGTGTGCTTATCTTTCCTAAAAGGCTGTAGGACTCTGGTGACTATCAGAGGATGTTCAGTTTGCTGACAAAAAATATGGTCTTTTTGTTTGCCCCACCAAATTTCTAGCTTCATGTGGCAGTGCTGGCTAGATAAATAATTGAACTAGGGAAGGAAATATGTTGCCTAAAATATTATAGCACAATACAACATAACTACTCCATAGGTAGATCTGGAAATTCCACTCTGTCTTTCTGACCTCTCATGCCATACCCATAGGACTCAAACCCTTTACATACTAGGATGATAGAGTTTATTGAGCAGAGTGAAAATGAAAGGAAACAGGTTATAATATCCATTTCTAGTCATCTCCTAAACCTCCTCCTCCTGGCTCTTCTAGATATGAGAAAACAAAACCACACACACACACACACACACACACACACACACACCTCTTTCAGTAAGGTATATTTTATTTTAAGACCATATTTTTAAGGTTATTGTCTCTAGAAAGGGAAAGCAGGCAAGATGTTTCTTTGTAAATAGTATTTTATTTTTTCCAATTACATACAGAGATAGTTTTCAACATTCAACACAAGATTTTGAGTTCCAAATTTTTCTTCCTCCTTCCCTCCCTCTTCTCTTCTCCCCAAGACAGCAAGCAATCTGATATAGATTACACGAGTACAATCATGTTAAACATATTTCCACATTAGTCATATTGTGGAAAAAAATCAGAACAAAAGGGAAAAGCGTGAGAGAGAAAAACACAAAAAAGTGAAAACAGCATGCTTTGATCTGCATTCAGACTCCATAGTTCTTTCGTGGGATGTGGATAGCATTTTCCATCTTGAGTCTTTTGGAGTTGTCTTAGATAATTGTATTGCTGAGAACTGTTAAGTCTGTCTTAACTGATCTTTACACAATATTGCTGTTACTGTGTACAATGTTCTCCTGGTGCTGCTCATTTCACTCAGCATCATTGGTTCATGTAAATCTTTCCAGATTTTTCTGAAATTCACCTGCTCATCATTTTTTATAGCACAATAGTATACTATTTCATTCATAAACCACAGCTTGTTCAGCCATTCCCCATTTGATAGGCATTCCCTCAATTTCCAATTCTTTGCCACTACACAAAGAGCTTCTATAAATATTTTTGTGCATGTGGATCCATTTCCCCTTTTTTTATGATCACTTTGGCATATAGACCTACTAGTGGTATTACTAGATATACAGAGTTTGGGCATGGTTCCAAATTGCTCTCCACAATGGTTTTGTCAGTTTATGACTCCCCCAGCAATGCATTAGTGTTCTAATTTTCCCACAAGTTCTCCAACATTTATCATTTTCCTTTTTTGTCATATTAGCCAACCAGACAGGTATGAGGTGGTACCTCAGCATTGTTTTAATGTTCATTTCTCTAATAAATAGGGATTTAGAACATTTTTCTTATATAGCTAACTTTAACTTCTCCCTCTGAAAACTGCCTGTTCATATCCTTTGACCATTTATCAATTGGGGAATGACTCATATTCTTACAAATTTGACTCAGTTCTCTATGAATTTGAGAAATGAAACCTCTATCAGAAACAATGGCTGTAAAATGTTATTTCCCAGCTTTCTGCTTTCCTTCTCGTCTTGGTTGCATTGGCTTTGTTTGTGCAGAAACTTTTTAAATTGAATATAATCAAAATTATCCATTTTGCATTTCATATTTTCTATTTCTTGTTTGGTTATAAATTCTTCCCTTCTCCATAAATCTGACAGGTAAACTGTTCCTTGTTCTCCTTATTTGCCTATGGCATCACCCTTTATGTGTAAATCATGTACCCATTTTGACCTTATCTTGGTATATGTTGGTCTATGTCTAAGATGGTCTTTGAAATCAATGCTTGAACTTCATTCTTGCCTTGTGTCTTTACTGATTCATGTCCATATTTCTTCATCCTTTTAAGGTAAAAGAATTGACTGTTTTTCCACATGCTTCATTACTGATTTAAATGTAATACAACCTTTGCAATGGATTTTTTCTGTTTACCTGCATAATTAAAAATGGTCTTTTCCATTCAAGCTCCTCTTACCAGCTCACCATCCCAATAAGATTCATGTGGGTGGTGGTGGTCTTCTTACTCAAGATCCTTTCTCTTTATGGTTACTCCTTCCATATCTATCCCAGTATCTGAATGTCTCCTGTAACACTGATTTATAGCTGCCTTGGTCACTGCAGTCTCAGGCCTTCCTGTGGTCTACCTCAAGAAACCCCATAGTCTCAATCCAGTAGCAGCAAAAGCTTACTTGCGTGGTGATCAGAAAGTCTGAATCTTCAGGGCAGGAAAAGGAAGAATTAAACAGCTAACCCTCTTTGTCAGAGTACACAGGTCATATCAGTTCCTGGTCCAGAGTATATTTCAAGTACAGCTTTCCTGACTGCCCTCACTGTTGATCTTCCTTCCAAGTGACTCACAAATTCTTTCATCTCTATCCACCTATAAAAACTTCTGAGGCCCTTAGGTCCTTACATAGATAAAACCAAAGCACAAACTAGATTAAAAAAGAGAGGGAAACAAATAGAGTGGGTGTTAAGACCAGTCTCAGAATAACTACCAAGAAATGAAAGAATAAAGGGAACAAAGAGAACATGAAGATTGAGTCTTGCTCGGCTTCTATTTCATTAAAAATCCAGGATAAAATCATGGTTTTATAGCAATAAAGGCTTTTGGAGGTAATAGGGTTTAACTCCCTTATTTTTAAGATCAGGAAACTAAGGCCCAGAGAAAGGTTTCTTGGGTCACACAAGCAAGTAAATTTCTGAGGGAGGATTTGATCTCAGACCTTCCTCACTTTCAGTTCACCTCTCTCTTCATTATATCATACTGACTCTCAAGCTATTCTTACAGACATCTAAGACTTCTTGTAATTTTTCCAGGTTTATTATTTGTTATCCTCTCTGTTTCCTTGTAGCTATTAACAGCAAAAATTCTAGACAGTCTCAAAAGCACTGGAAAGCACTTACTTAGGGACATAGCATCAGTGTTGGGACTGGTAGGCAGATAAAGACATGGAATTGCTTTCAGGTCTTTCATATTTCAGGTTAAAGATAATGTGGAATAAACTGATAGTGGGGGTGGGTTATAGAACTTTTCACTTATGAGGGACTTTGTTGAATTACACTAAGCAGTACCCTTTGCTTGACTTTTAAATTTCATGATGGTCTGAGATCTGCCTATCTTTCCAAGAGGTATTTTGGGAACTCCAAATTTTACAAGAAAACAAATTTTGAGCATGAGGGGGGAACAGATGTCCCAATAGAAATTGTATGCTGTTGAGCTTCATGGAAAAGCACCAGGGAGTAATATGCCATAGACATAAAGGAAAGTTGCCAGATCAAGAACTTTAAAGTACTTCAGTTGAGGGTAGGATTACCACATAATTAATGGCCATACCATGATATATTAATAAAAAGCAATCAACTTTGGTGACAATATTACTTGCCAAACCACTAATCTCTTGGCCAGTTGGTAATCTTAGTAGAGGTTGAAATAGACTAGAAAAGGAACATTTAGTCAATCAGTTGTCTGGGGCCAGGCTAGAAGAAGACTAGTGATACAAATGCTTAGGACTGAGTGAGTTGTACACAAAGATTTTAGAGCTTTCCTTTACTTAATTCATTACCTTTCTTTGGGTTTTCATTATTTGATGCATTAGTGCCATCCTTAGAAAATGAATGATTTCCATAATTTTAACATACTTTCAAGTGTAGTACATATTTTGAATAGACTTGAAGATAATGCTCAGGATTTTGGAAGATGTGCTCTTGATGGCACTTGAGATAATTTTAAAGAAATCAGAATGGTGTACTGATTTAGAATCTTGGACTTGCTCCCTCCCTGCTCAGATTTGTCTTCATCTACACAATCAAGAGTCAATTAACATGAGTTGGAAAAGGTACTACTTTTAAAAATTTAATTCAGTTTTAATCCATTAGTGTGGAGCTCCTAATGTAGTCTTCCATATACCTTCTACTAGCTAATCAATTGATAGAAGTGGTACAGTGAAAAGATGGCTGTTACTAGAATCAAATAACCTAATTTCACATCCTACATACAACACCACCTGTGTGATCTGGGATAGATAAGTTGTATGATCTCTCTTTGACTTAGTTTTCTCCTATCAAAAATTGAGTTGGATTAGAGGCCTCTAAGGACACATCAGGCTCAAAAACTCTGATCTTCCAAATGGGAATTGGGTTGGTGGAAATGTAGGAAAGACATCATGAGTAAAGGTGCAGCAATTTGTCAGAATGTGAGGATATATGTTATGCAGAGGGGGATAAGAAGGAGGCATGTTATATGGAGGCAAGGTTAACCAGATAGGAGGAGTCCAAATGGGGAGAATGTTAACCCAAATTTGATTATATAAGGTTGAGCCACTGTAGCCACTTAAACAATGGAGGTATAAAAGCAGTGTTTGGAGAAAATAAATCTGTCTTGAAGAATTGATTGGAAAGAGTCAAGAGACTAGAAGCTGGATGAAAAAAGACTAGTCAGGAGGATATTGCAGTATCCCAGTAATTAGTGATGAGAAACTAGCCTAGGGTTGTAGCACTGGGAATAGAAAAAAAATGATAGATGAGACTCATTTGGATGAGACATCAATAGCTGCCAGTCATCGACTATAACCGGAAATTGGAAGAGAGGAAGTGGAAAAAGAATCTTAAGTTTTGAGGAAATGGTAACATCTTTGACATAAATGGGGAAAGAGGAAAACAATCAATAGTAAATATGATTTAGATGTGTTATCTTCTGATTTTCTCCTGCTAATTTAAATGACCTTGTTGGAAACGGAGAACCTAGAAACAACATTTCCTGGCCTTGATGAGAAGTTTCATGAGACTCATTAAATCTTTTGAGCTAATTGATCCGATAACCGTCTATGTAGTGTGAAATTAATTTCCACATATTTAATTCTTCGTGGACAGCATCATTGTTTATAGCCTAAAAAAGATCTCTCCTCTTTTTTCACTACGATTCAAACTTTATTTGATGGCATATTTTTAAAGAATTGCCAAAGAGGAATCTGAAGCCAGAAGGGATTTCAGGGGTAATTAAGTCCCTTGTCCTCACTTTGTAGATTAGACTCAGGGAAGTTAAGTAAATTTCCAAAAGTCATATGCTTAATAATCATTAGAAGTAGAATATTTCCTTAATATGGTGATTGATTGCATTTATGATATTCATTTTCCTTTTAAGCCAACTAGCATTTATTTAAATTCTTATTATGTGCAAAGTAATTTGGTATGTAATGATCAACATGAAAAAAATCGTCCTTGTCCTCAAAGACTTGCTGTTTTTCTGGGAGAATGAATACAAGTACACAGGTTAAGTTAATATAAATAATTTGAGAAAGGAAAAGTGTTAATTATTAAGGAAGCCAGGTAAGACTTCTATATGTGAGCTGTACTTTGAAGGAAAGTTAAGGATTCTAGGAGATGGAAGTGAGGAGTCAGTTCACTGCAGGCACGGAGATCAATCATCCTGTGGAAAGGCATGGAGATAGGAAGTGCTATTCCAAATTTGGGATCTTAGTCATTCTCATTGACTGGAATATAAAATGTACAAAGTGAAGTAATGCAGAATAAATCTAGATAGTCTTACTTATTTGGAGCATGAATCAGGGCAGATTAGCTTGGCCTTATACTTCTATACTTTGTAAAAGAATGCTTAGAAATATCTATTATGTCAGGAACCCAATGATGCAATTTCCCCCAAAATTATGAACTTATTTGTTTTCACTTTTTAGCAACCACTTCCATAAGTTCCTAATTTTCTCCCCCTCCCTCCCCAATGCTCCCTGTGATGAGAAGCTACTCATACACTGCCTTCTGTCAGTCGTTGCTTATTTCCATTTGACCCCTTAAACCCCTAAAGTACGCATCATTGAGTCTCTGTCTAGGATTCAGTGTCTTTTCTTTCATCCAATTAGCTTTCTTGCTTTGCTCTCCAAAGTCTGTCTTTGCCAGTTGACTCCTTCCTCCTCCTCCTCTTCCTCTGGAGTCCCAAGTTTATATCCTTGTCTCATACACTTAGTAGCTGTGTGATAATATGGAAGTCATATGCACTTTATCATCTGTAAAAAAAGAATTCACATATCTGCCAAATTATTCACAGGGGTGGTTTCATTCAATTCAATAAACATTTATTAAATGCCTACTATACCAGGAACTGTGTTGGATGCTGGTGGCATAATGAAAATGAAAAATTGCCTACCCTCAAAAAAACTTATATTCTCCTGGGGAAAGCAACATCTACACAAATAAGTATATTCAAGATATATAAAAATTAAACATCTAACTTTAGAGAGAAGGATACCACTAATGATTAGCAAGTGAATGAAGAGCCTTATGTGGAACATTATATTAGAACTGAGTCTTTTCTAGGTATTTTAAGAAGCAGCTGCAAGAGAGAAACATTCCAGATATTATGTACAGCCTGTACAAAGGCATGGATATTAGTTCATATTTTTAAGTAATGTAGAATTGTGAGCTATTGGTATTGAAACATCCCCACCTGGGGCAGTGGTTTGACCTTAAAGTTTTGTTTCCTGCCAGTTTCTTGTCATCCTAAATTGTTCTCCTGTAAATGTGATTTAGGTCCTTGATTGAAGGAGCAGGACTTCAACACTCCCTGGGCTGTAGGTTCCTGAGAGTAGTTGTCTGGGAAGGATCAAAGAACTGCTGGTAGGATGGTTCATCTCTAGGGTATTTCTTGCCTAATTGTGCTTCATTTGTCTAAATGGGGACTATTTGCAATGTAAAGCTTTATTCTTTCCCTGATGTTCTCACAATTTCTTGTGTCCTCACCCAAATCCTGTGATATGGGTAGGGCAGACATTATTATCCCCATCCTTAAAAATGAATAAACTGAAACTCAAAGAGACTAATTAAGTGAACTATCCATGGTATCTTAACAATATAATAACATAATAAAGTCTGTCAACTTTGTAGCAAGGGCTTTTTCCTCTATCCTGAAGCTGTCCATTTCCCCTTTGGTAATTACAATACATATTTAAAGAATAAGGGGAGGATGAATTCATCATGGACACAGCAGAGAAATGAAGAAGCAGGAATGAAATTCCCTTCGCTTTTCTTCTACCTTTAGCTGCCCCTAAATCAGGGATTCTTAAATGTTTGTGTGTCTGTCTTGAATCTCTTTGACAATCTGCTGAAACCTATGGACTCCTTCATAGAATAATGCATTGCAAAATGCATAAAATAAAATGCACAGGGCTACAAAGAAAACCAATTATGCTGAAATATGGTTATTAAAAAAGAATAAAAAAATCATACACCAAGCTTAAGAATTCCTGTTTCAAATATTTAATACATAGGCTTTTTAAGTTGATATTAAAGAGAATCATATGTGTGTGTGTGTGTGTGTATACACACACACACACACACACACATATATACACACATAATGTGAGTGCCATAGATTGTGTTAAAACCAGAGAATTTTATTTTTTCACATTTTTCTCTATGTATCTCTATGTTCTGAAAGGAAAATTTAAATTTCTGAGGTTGCTATTTTAGGTAAAATCTCTGTATGCTGTGCTTTTATTGGCTATTCTCAGCTAGGCTACCTGAGACTCCTTTAATTAGGATTCATTTTGATTGCCATCATGATGCAATTCTGGGCACAGAGTTAGTTACCTAACTCAGTTAGTCATCTCAGTTAGTTTCTAAAACTTTTACTCAAATATAGGAATAAAAACTTATAATGACCTTTTACCAGTTTCTACTTCAGTATATTTATACATATATTGTAAACAAAAGTCATCCTGATTTTGAAGAGGAATAACCAGTGGTGAAATTTGATAAAGGTAAAAACCCTACACCTGGATTAAAAAATCAGCTACACAAGGCAGAGACAATATGACAAGACAGCAACTTTTTGAAGGGATTTGGATTTTCAGTGCACTGAAAGTTCAATATGAGTAAGCACAATGAGATGGGAACCAAAAAAATTTAATGTAAGTAGGCTCCATAGTTAGAATAAGGAAGGTTCTAGCCTCACTCTACTCTGCCCTGGTCAGACATGTCTATATTATTGTGCTTAGTTGTGGGCACCAAAGTTTAGGAAGGTATTAAAACATTGGGATATGTCAGGAGAGAATCAGCTAATCTATTAAGGGTATTGGAAACAATGTTATGACAATCAATTAAAAGAGTTGAGTTTGTTTAGCCTGGATTATTGGTGGGAGGGTTGGTGGTCGTAAGATAGCTGTATTTGAAGAGTTTCACATGAAAAAGGGGGTAGACTTTCCCCGCTTAAGTCTGGAAACGAAAACAAGCATTGATGGGTAGAAATTGTAGAGAAGTACTGTCTTGATATACGGGAAAAATGCATGTGAGTTGTCTAAGAGTAGACTGGACTATGTCATAAGTTAGAGATTGCCTTATTGCTAGAGTTCTTCAGCAAAAGGGATCACATGACCACTTGTTGGAATGGTTTGCAGAGAGGATTCCTGCTTATATATATTGGATTAAATGATCTTTAAAATCTTTATTATTGAAGAGTCATAGCAAAGACAGTTACTATAGAGCTCATTGACTCATTGCATAGTATTTTCAGAATTCAATAAAAAAAATCAGGGAGGGGTTTGCAGTATGCTCATCTAATGGTTACAACCAAAAGAAAAAAAAATGTTTCTATTATTGAAAGCATTAGGATTAAAGTTACTTATTTGGCATCGTAGCCCAAGAAATAAGAATTAAATTTCTCACTACATTTCCAGAATAGAGCAAAGTTGAAAAGGAAACCTTTTTCTGATCCACTTCTGGAAAATTAAAAAAATAATCCTTCTCGTTTCACTCACTTTAGGTGATAGCTGCAGAATTTAATGCTGGTATGATCTGGAAATCAAAAAACAAAATAATTATTTGAGTAACTAATGTAATAAATCGTAGTAGATGGTCAGGATTTTTGGAGAGAGACATCTATTCTCTATTTTTTTCATTATTATCCTGACAAATGGTATCATTAGATTTGAGAGAATAAAATGATTTTTTTTAAAGATCAAAGAACAATCCTTTGCTTTACCTTCATATTATTTATGAGAGTTCCAAAGTCAATGTTCTATGAAATTATTTGAACGTGAAACGTTACTTTGAACACCATGGTCAGCTAGAACTTGTTGAGGAAAGTGAAAACCAACACAAAACTAATTCAAAGAGTCACTGCATTCATATGGTGGTGGCTTTTAGGGTTTCATTCCTTAAATCTTGAAGGAATAGTGTGAGTATGTGTGTATTTATGTATGTTTATATGTACATATATACATACATGTATGCATATATGTATGTATATACACATACCTTTTTCTAAACTGCCTATTTGCTGTGGTCTAAGAGAGTTGTTTTTTTTTTTTTTGAGGGGGAAAAAGGAATGGGGTAAGCATTTTGCTCTAGGTGATTAATTTTTGTGGCACAAATAAAGTCCAGTATTGTGGCTTTTATACGCCCAAGTGCGGGGAGTTTATAGATAAGCACACAGATATTATAAGTGACATTGACTCATGATATGTGCTTGAAAAGATACATGGAGAAAGCCTAGGCAGTGTAAATAATCTCAAAGGAAGTCATAAATAGGCCAGCTATGCTCCAGCAAATGTGCATCCACAGGAACCAGTATTTTTCCATTAATGACATGCTGTTTTATGCTGTGTAGATTGGTCAAGTGAATGAATTATTTCAGCAGCAGAGTGGAAAAGTATTAATTTTGGATGATAGGCCACTATTAATAGATCACGTGTTTCATTTTATTTCAAAGGTATATATTAGAAATAGTTATAGAATGTCCTTCCAAGGCTTCTTTAGACATTTGAGACATTCTGAGGCAGAGTATGGACTGAAAGAAAAAAAAAAGTCCAAAGTGTTCATCAGCATTTAATTTCCCAAATAGGTCTGAAGTCCTTCAAAATGACATGGCAAAAGGTTGCTGGGGGCACAGGGATTCCAGATCAATTATCTGGGTAGCTTGCTCCAATTTATCATTTGAAGATAACATCTATGTGGATTTGAAAGAGTAAGCCCATTAATATCCCTGAACAGAGACAGAAAGACATGAACAGGGTAAGAGTATTAAAGAATAAAAATAGAACACAAAGCCCCCTTTCCCTCCCCCTACAATGTGGATACCATAGAAGAAAATGCTGGCAGAACCAGAGTATAAGTAGTGCTGGGGAAAGAATTATTCCTTTTAAACACGATAGCCTAGTCTTCATCCTGAGCCATTAGGAAAATCAGATCTAACCAGATTCTGAAGGTAAAATGTGTATTACCTAAATGAAAATGGATTTAATTATATTAATAAAATCCACTTTTCATGCTGATGTGCAAGGTGACTAAAAGGCACCTATAAATATCCTCAAGACAAGAAATAACCTTGAAATTTATCACACAGCTGCAGGAGATTTAAATGACATAAGTAGTTAGATTGGGGGTAAGGTGGGTGGGAATCATTTGTGGATGAATCTTTTCCCATTTCTGGATAACACAGTCCCTCTTTAACTGTTTCTTTTCAAGGCCAGTAGGGGAGACTCAAAAACAAACGGGTAAACAATACAAAGAGGAGAGCATATTAATTAGTTTAATTGTGTTAAAAGAACATCTTTCCTTCCTCTCCCCTTCCTGTCCAGGAGGAAGAACTAGCACCAATGTGATTTTCACAGTGCCTTTGGCAGCTATGAATATACTAGCATAATTATGAATCACAAAATCTAATAGACTCTCCACATGGAAGACTGAAAAAAAACATTTATTTAAACATCAGAAAGCCGAATCCATCATAGCAACAAAGAAATCTATACAAAATAACAATGCAAGGGGCATCATTATCCCCAAGCCTACCCTCTGTTAGGGCCTTCCCAGAGAGGAGCACTCATAGCTTGCTGCTTTCTTCCTCTCTCTCCCTCAGCTCTAACTGTTGTATGGAACTTCCTCTCAGCTCTGCCCCACCCCTTCCTGCTCTACTCACTTGACAAGATCCTCCCACCACAGACTTATGTGACTCAGGCTTCCTTGTGACTCAAGTAGGTCACATGTACCTATTAATGGATGGGAAAGATCTCCCCATTGTGTAAAAATACATAAACAATACACCTTCTAAGAGGGCACAGACTCTTTGGTGACTATAGGAGTCTTTTATGATATTTAATGTTTATTTAATTAATATGTATTTATACTATTTATTTAATTGATGTTTATTTAATATGTATGATATTCAGTCTTCAATGCTAGGAGTCATCTTTCTTTTCTTAGCATGAGATGCACATTTGAGAAATACAGTGATACAGAACAGCCTAAACCACCAAGAAAGAGAGATGGCAATGACGAACGCTACTTTATGCCTACTTTCTCTTTCTGGAGTTGAGGTGGAATGGGCACTGGTTAGTTGTTCTACTATTTATATTTGTGGTCATAGGAGAATGATGGCTTTCTATGGAGATTTTCCAATCTTGACATGTAGGTTAAAAGGTGGTGTCTTCAATGGAGAAAGCATGGGGCTTTTCCACTTTTTCTTTTGCTTAAATAGTTGGATTTAGAGTTAGAAGGGAATTTGAAAACCATTCATTTCCAGCCCTTCAGTTTTCTGATGGGGAAAGTGAATCTCATAGAAGTTAACTGACTTTCTCAGGGCCATGAAGGTAGTAAGTTGCAGAATTATGGATTTGAATCTAATCAGGTCCTTTGACTCCATATCTCATAATTTTTATTTTACTGCTCATCTGCTGTGCTAGTCAGGGGGTTTTCTGTCCCATTGAGAGTCATCTGTAAGGACACATTATTGGAACATGCTCTGGTGGAAATCAATCATTCAACAAAAATGTATTCAGAACTGGGTGCTGGGGACACAGAGAAGAAAATGAAACAATCCTTGTTCTCAAGGAGTTTGGGTTTTACTGAGAAGAAGACAAAAAATAAAATAAAAAATAAACTTGTATTTCGCTAGGGAAAAATCTGTCAGGGGTCTACGTTCTAATTTGAATTCTAAAACTAACTAGATGTCATCTCACTGAACCTCATTTTCTTTATCTGCCAAATGTAGGTTCTAGGGAATTTCTAAGGTTCCTTTCAGCTTTGAGATTCTGTGCTTCAATTAGATTCAGGAGGAGGCCTTTGTATTATTAACTTGGGTCCAGAAGTTCTGTTATTAAATAATAATAATGGTTTTCTGAATTGCTTTGCTGGCCTTGTTTGAACTTCAGGAAGGGCAGAAAAAACATCAGCAACTTGCCATTAAAACATCTGGATGAAAAGGAAAAACAGTTGAAGCAAGTGAGTTTCTTGAGACAGTCATTTATGACATTGTTATTTCCCTTTCCATCCAGCTGTTTTTAAAGCTTTGTTCTTCAGAGTAGTCAGGCACTAAATTGTGGTGAACCAATTTATCATGCAAATTACATTTCCATTGATAAAGCCACATGTGGATAGAGTCACACTCATGAATTGACAACTGATATATTGGTATATTCTTGCAGTGATGCCTTCTATTAACAGCTGGATCTTAACAAGATTTGGAAATCATCCCCATTGCTACTTCCTCATGAGAAACATTGGCTGCTGATTCTCTTTGCAGCTTTTTACATTTCATCCAGTCATCTAAAGACTGGAGTGTCTGGACTCTGATGTTGTTGGTCAGTCATTTGAGTAGCGTAGTCATTTCAGCAACTCTTCATGACCCTATCTGGGTTTTCTTGGTAAAGGTACTGGAGTAGTTTGCCATTTCCTTCTCCAGCTCATTGTGTACATGGCTGAGGCAAACAGCGACTTGTCCAAGGTCACATAGTTCATAAGTGTCTGAAGCCTTCCTGATTCCAGCCCCAGTACTCTATCCACTGTACCATCTAGCTGCCCATGAGATGGGTGATGCTATTATCCCCATTTTGTTGTTGCTGTACAGTCATTCAGTCATGTCCAACTCTTTGCGACCCCAATGGATCATACTGTTCTTGGCAAAGATACTTGAGTGATCCCACATTTTCTGCTTCAGTTGATTAAGCAAACAAGGGTTAAGTTATATGCCCAGGATATAAGTAAATGCCACAGTGAGTAAGTATCTAAGGCCAGATTTAAACTCATGTCTTCCTGACTCCAGGCCCAGTGCTCTCTGTCCATTGAGTCAACTAGCTGCCTCCAGATTGACTCTGAAAGGTACTTTATTTCTAGGTGTTGCTGAGATAATTGGATGAAACTGACAGTGGTGAAGTTGGCTGAGATAGCAGAAGATAGTGGGGCCTGCTTAGGATGATACAGGCTAGGAGTCCTTAACCTTTTTTCATCATGGACCTGTTTGGTGGTCTGGTGAAGCCTATGGGCTTCTCATAATGCTTTTCAAATGCATAATTTATATGAGCTTACAAAGGAAAATTATTGTATTAAAATACAGATATCTATCTTTATAACCTACAAATGCAAGGATCCTTTGTTAAGAACCCCTGACAGATACTGTGGCCTGGAATGCTCTCCTTCCTCATTTCCACCTACTGGGTTTCCCATCTTCTTTTCAGTCTCAATTAAAATCTCATCTATAAAAAGCTTTTCCCAGCTCCTTTAATTCTAGTGCCCTCCTCCTTTTAAGTATTTCCTGTTAGGCTTCTATGTAGCTTGTTTTTACGTATTTGTTTGTATATTGATTGTAAGCCCTTTGAGGGCAGGAACTTTTTCCTCTTCTTGTTTCTCTTAATAAACTTCATAGATGTTTGTTGACTAATTACCAAGGGAGGGACAAAGAAACTTATAGGTTAAAAAGACGTAAACTTCTAGAAAGCAGTTTAAGTTCAGATAAAGCTCCACTTTCAAGACTTTGGGTATATTTTGGTTCCTGAAAGAATGGCAGAAGTCCATGACTTTGGATGCTCTGATTTTTTGCTTATATTGGTCCTTGGATATCACCAGTCCATAGTCATTCTTATAATGGACTTGTCCTGACCTTTAAATTAGATCAGCTCTCTTTATACATTGTGTCTCAATTCCATTACCACTGACAAGACTTATCCTTCCCTTTCAGTGGGAATTTCACTAATTACCTGCCCAGGCAGAGCCTGCTTTGAATAGATCATAAGATCAGGATTGGTATTTAACACTGTCTGGCACCTAGTAAACAGCACATGGAGTTTTGTGTGTATGTAGAACAATAAGGCCAGTGTCATTGGATCCTAAAGTTCATGGATCATAAAAGTAAGAGGAACACAGCCCAGGAAGCACAGAGTTCATGCAGCACAGCCCAGGAAGCATGGAGCACCTGCATGACATGGCAGGGACAGGATCCTGAACAGACTTCAGGGAGCCATTGGCAGCACCAGTTCGCAGATTACTCAACCTACAAACACCACAGACAGCTTCAAAGGTCAGTGCAAGGGCTCTGTCACCCAGGAGAGGGGAGAGCAGTCTGGACCCACCCAGCAGCAGCCACTGCAGTGGCACCTTCCATTTTTGGAGCCCTCCACCTAGAGTCCCTGGGAGAATTGAGCAGCTGATCTGAATCTCAGCCCTGACCTCAGGCCTGACAAAGAACTCAAAAGCCAAGTAACTGGCTGGGAAAATGCCCCCAAAAGGGAAAAAGAATAAGACAAAAGAAGGTTACTTTCTTGGAAAGCAGGTATTTTCTTCCATCCTTTCAGATGAGGAGAAACAATTTAGGTCTTCAGAGGAAGACCTAAAAGAAAAGACTTCTGTGTGCAAAACCTCCAAAATAAATATTCAGTGGTCTCAGGCCATAGAAGAGCTCAAAAAGGATTTTGAAAATCAAGTAAGAGAGGTAGGGGAAAAATTGGGAAGAGAAATGAGAGTGATGTAAGCAAACCATGAAAAGCAAGTCAACAGTTTGCTAAAGGAGACTCAAAAAAATACTGAAGAAATTAACATGTTAAAAAATAGATGAACTCAAATGGAAAAGGAGGCTCAAAAGCTCACTGAAGAAAATAGTTCTTTAAAAATTAGAATGGAGCAGATGGAAGTTAATGACTTTATGAGAAACCAAGAAATTACAAAACAAAACAAAAAGAATGAAAAAATAGAAGATAATGTGAAATATATCATTGGAAAAACAACTGACCTGGAAAACAGATCCAGAAGAGACAATTTAAAAATTATGGGACTACCTGAAAAAGCCATGATCCAAAAAGAGCCTACACATCATCTTTTATGAAGTTATCAAGGAAAACTGCCCTGATATTTTAGAACCAGAGGGTAAAATAAATATTGAAAGAAGTCACTGATCACCTCCTGAAAAAGATGCAAAAAGAGAAATTCCTAGGAATACTGTAGCCAAATTCCAGAGTTCCAAGGTTAAGAGAAAATATTACAAACAGCCAGAAAGAAACAATTCAAATATTGTGGAAATACAATCAGGATAACACAAGATGTAACAGCTTCTACATTAAGGGATCGAAGGGCTTGGAATATGATATTCCAGATGTCAAAGGGACTAGGATTAAAACCAAGAATCACCTACCCAGGAAAACTGAGCATAATACTTCAGGGGAAAAATGGTCATTCAATGTTACAGAGGACTTTCAAGCATTCTTGATGAAAAAACCTGACCTGAAAAAAAAATTAACTTTCAAACACAAGAAGCAAGAGAAGCATCAAAAGGTAAACAGGAAAGAGAAATCATAAAGGACTTTCTAAAGTTGAACTGTATACATTCCTACATGGAAAGATAATATTTGTAACTCTTGAGACTTTGCTCAATATTTGGGTAGCTGGATGGATTATGTACATACACATGTATATCTATATCTATATACAGAGAGCACAGGGTGAGTTGAATAAGAAGGGATAACATCTAAAAAAATAAAATTAAGGGGTGATAGAGGAATATATTGGGAGGAGAAAGGGAGAAATGGAATGGGGCAAACTGTCACTCATAAAAGAGGCAAGAAAAAGCTTTTTCAATGGAGGAGAAAAGGGAGGAAGTGAGAGGGGAAAAGTGAAGCTTACTGTCTTCACATTTGGCTTAAGGAGGGAATAACATGCTAATTCAATTTGGTATGAAAATCTATGTTACACTACAGGAAAGTAGGGGAGAAGGGGACAAGTAGGGTGAGGGGGATGATAGAAGGGAGGGCAAATGGAAGAATGGAGGAATTAGAAGTAAACACATATGGGGAGGGACAATGTCAAAAGAGAGAATAGAATAAATGGGGGGTAGGATAGGATGGAGAGAAATGTACTTAGTCTTACAAACGTGTCTATTATGGAAGTCATTTGCAAAACTACACACATATAGCCTATATTGAATTGCTTGCCTTCTCAGTGGGGATGGGTGGGGAGGGAGGAAGGGAGAGAAGTTGGAATTCAAAGTATTAGGAACGAATGTTGAGAAATGTTTTTGCATACAACTGGGAAACGAGAAATACAGGTAATGGGGTATAGAAATCTATTTTGCCCTACAAGAAAAGAGAGAAGATGGGGATAAGGGAAGGGAGAGATGTGATAGAAGGGAGGGCATATTGAGGGAAGGAGTAATCAGAATGCAAGGCATTATGGGGTGAGGGAGGGGTGAGATGGGGAGAAAATTTGGATCTCAAAATTTTGTGGAAATGAATGTTGTAAACTAAAAATAAATAAAGAAACATTCAAAATTTTAAAAAAAGAAAAGCAAAAGGTACTTGCAGCCTATAAGAAAATTATGTCCTTTCTAGCAGGTTCTAATGAGTCAGTTAAACTGGCTATTTTTCTCTGAGGTATCTTTACACAAAGTTGACTATAATGTGATTTTATCGGTTTAATATAATTCTGAAACACCATCTTGAAAAATGAACAGCCACATGAAGCACTGAGTCGATAGGAAAATAAAAATTTCACTACATCTCTGAAATGGTGATTTAAATGATACTCTCATATAAATAAATAACTGATAAAAATTAAGAGAAGAATAAAGAAGACTGGAAAGAAAAAGTCAGATTGTGAAAGGCTTTAAAAGTCAAACAGAAGATTTTATACTTGATCCTGAAAAGTAATAGGGAAACTATTAGAAAATGGCAAACTACTCCAGTATCTTTACCAAAAAAACTCAAACGGGGTCATGAAGAGTTGCTGAAATGATTATGTTACTCAAATGACTGAGTGACAACAGCAAAGTGAAGTCACTCCACTCTTTAGATGACTGGATGAAATGTAAAAAGTTGCAAAGAGAGTCAGCAGCCAATGTTTCTCATGAGGAAGTAGCAATGGGGATGCTTTCCAAATCTTGTTAAGATCCAGCTGTTACCAGGTGTTCATCGAGAGTGTATGTGTGTATGTGTGGTGTTTGTGTGTGTTGTAAGGATGAAATGGTTAAACTTGCATTTGAGAAAAATCACTTTGCCTGGCAGATGTTTGAGTGAAGGGAGTTAGATGTATGTAAGAGATTATGAAAGTAGAAATACCAAGACTTGGTAAGAGATTAGAAAAATAGAGTGTGTGACAGTTAAAGATGACATGGAATATCACATCTGGGCAAGTGGGAGGGTGGTAGTACCTTTAGTTGTAGGAGAGACATTCCTAACTAGAGACATTTTTGGGGAAAGATTGAGTTCTGTTTTGGACATGTTGAATTTGAGATGCCTATAGGACATTCAATTGGAGATGTCCAGTGGCTGTTGGTGATGCAAGCTCCAGCTCAGCACAGGAGAATAAGGCTGGGTATAAAGATCAGAGAATGACTTGCAGAGAGGTAATAATTGTACCCATTCATGAGAGGAGATGAAATAAAAGCAAGAGAGCAGAGAGAGAGAAAAGGTCCCAGGACAAAACTTTAGCATGACCTGGATGAAGAAACAGCAAAGAAAACAGAGAGAAGGGTCAGACAGGGAGGAGGAGTGCTAAGACATAACAGCATCACAAAAACCTAGAGACACTGAACCAAATCACGCTGAATGACAAATTTTATGCCAGAAGGACGATTAGAGGTAGTACTTCATTGTAGGTGGAGAACTGGCCTCAGAATCAGAAAGATTTGGGTTAATTCCCACCTCTAATACATAGAAACTGTGTGATTCTGGTTAAGACCACTTAAGCACTCATCACTTAAGCAATTTTCTAAATTTAAATTAGCTGCCCACCTGTATTGGAAGAGGGAATTTCATCTATGGGGAGTTGCCTGTAGCAATGAAATCAGTTTCAGTTTCTTAAGAAAAAAACTTACACATACACATAGGCTCTTTTTAGGGAACACTGCTGTGGAACATCTGGCTAGTTGTAAATCAAGGCAGAGAGAGATAGAGCATGTAATGTTTTTATTCAGAGGTCTGCAGGTGACAAAATTTTAAAGGAAAGTGTATTCAGGCTACCTCTCTACTGAGTTTTAACCTTCCGCCTACATACAATGCAATTCTCCCCTCCCCTAAGAAATACCTTTCATTAAACTTGCTATTATTAGCTAGGATGTCTCCTGCCCCTTAACTCTAGAAAGAGGAGCCTTCCCTAGCTGCTTCCACTACCTTAACAACCTCTTCTTCCCCATTCTCTGTACCTGAAACACTTCCTCTACATAGCTCCCAGCTGACGTCCTTTGCTTTCAATGTCCAGCTCACCTCTGTGATCTCTCAGTGCCCTCTGCTCATAAAACAGGACTGATCTCCTCTTTACCTTTATGACAATCAGATTCTTATATGTATGTGTATCCTTCTTGTTCAATTGTAGACTGCTTTAGGAACTGTGTCTTGTTTCATCTTTGTATCTCCATCATTCAGGATAGCAAGTACTTAATGCCTTTTCTTGGGATCAGGTTGAAATGAATTTGTTGTGGAATGGCAGCAAATTTAGCACTTTTTCCATTATGCTACCTCTGTTTAGTCTTGCCCATCAGAGGAAATGGGGTGAGGGTCTTGACAAGGAGATAAAATCATGGGAAGCATGCAGGAATCATTAAAACTAAAGAAAAATCTACAGCAGAGGTTCTTGACCTGAGTCCATCAATTTGAATATATATTTTGATAATTTATTTCAAAATAATTTGTTTGTTTTGTAACTCTATGTGTTTTATTTGATGCATTTAACATTATTCTGTGAAGTGATCCTTAGACTTCATCAGATTACCAAAGGGGTTTATTTCTTATTCATTTTCTCTGTCTTTGTCTCTGTCTGTCTGTCTGTCTCTGTGTGTGTGTCTCTCTCTCTCTCTCTCACACACACACACACATACACACACACACACACACACACACACACACACACCTGGTTCAAGCAACGTGCCATGGAAAAGACAAGACATATCACTTCCCTTGGTTCAAATCGGCTTGTTCTAGCAAAGAGCTTTAATATAGCATAAAAGCACTGACTGGAGTCAGAGAACCTGAATTCAAATCCTGCTTCTGATACTTATTACCCATAGGACCTTTAGCAAGTCACTTTGCTAAGACCCCTTCCGGGGGTGGAGGGGGGGAGATCAGTTTCTTCATCTATAAAATGGACCTGTTGCTCTAGAAGAGATATCTTCTGAAGTTCCTTCCACATATCAATCTTTGGTCCTGTGATCTTATGAGTGTGAGTGTGTTTGGGCCACTTTGACTGAGGGTATAAACTCAAAACTTTCTCTCCATTTCATTCAGTTGATTGGACTCAGGGCCATAGGTGAAGTCTGCAGTATTCATGTCTGATGCCTTATTCAGGGAGAAGTCTAGACTTGGTAGATCTTCTTTCTCCTGAGAAGTGAAGCCAGTTTCACAGTATCCATTTCAGAGTTCTGATGTAATCAGTCCTATTGTGAGATCTGTCCCTTCTTTAAGACCTTCTTTGTAGATGGGAAATATCTCACTATTACCCAGAAGATTTTCCCCTCATTTAAAAGAGCTCAGAACCAAGACCTTCAAATCTTTTCCTAGCCTTTTAAAATGTACCTGGAGGAATTTCCCACTTATTGGAAATTGACCTTCATGTTACTGTGGTTTAAATAACTCTGTTATGTTAGAAAGGGGACTTACATGAACAAATGGGGTTATTTCCAAAGCTTACAGCCAAAGCGTAGGAGTGGGAGATTGTCTCAAGAGGTACATTTTCCATTTAAGTGGGCAAATATTTTTTCTTTTTAGATAATCTTCAAACAAAAAAAAAAAAGTTTCTCTGCCATAGAAGCTAATATCTATGCAGAATCAACTGGTGTCTGGCTGTGCTTTAGATTTTGACTTTCTGGTATGAGATTTCAACATGTATCTTTTCTATTTCCTACATGGTTTCTCATGGCACCCCCTCTAGCAGGGTGGTTTATCAGTAGGTTTCCCTGTGCCAGTAGGTCAATAATATACATACACACACACACACACACACATACACACACACACACACGCACGCACGCACGCACATGTCTATACCATAGTAGAACAGATTTGGCTTGTTCTTGAGGAGGATGCATTGGATGACACCATCCTCCCCACAGGAATTGACAGCTCCTTTCTTTTTTTACCTTTAACCCTCAAATTCTCCATTCTATAATGTCATGCTCCACTTATGTTTGATGAAGATGGTATATACTCTGGTGTCTTTTAGAGATGAGTGTATTATTTCATCACCTCACGTTTGAGTTCTTCTTTCTTGTCTGTCTAATTTAATCCTGTTTTTATTCATTCCTTTCAGTTGTATCCGGCTCTTTGTGACCCCATTTGGGGCTTTCTTGGCAACCCTACTGGAGTGGTTTGCCATTTCCTTTTCCAGCTCATTTTGTAGATGAGGAAACTGAGATAAATGGGGATAAGTGACTTGTCCAGAGTCATGCTGCTAGTAAGTGTCTGAGGCCAGATTTGAACTCAGGTCTTCCTAATTCCAGGACCTGCACTGTGCCAGTTATCTGACCCCAAATTTAATCCTATAAACATCTATTAAATACCTAATTTCTATGAGTCTTTGAGGTAGGCATGATGGATATAAAGACAAAATAAAAGCTAGTCTCTGTCCTCAAGGATCTTATGTTTTATCCTTACTGAGAAGAGGTCACTGGATTCTTGTTTTATTGGTAAACCATTACCTGTTAGGGGCATGAGTGACAAAATTGTGTGGTAGAAGGAAGGAATATGGATCTATAAATCAGCAGACCTAGGTTCTAGTCTTGGCTGAACAGCCCTGTGAAAGTGATTACCTCCTTACTTCTTTGGACCTCAGTTTTCCTATTTTTCAAGTGAAAAAGTTTCATGAGATGTTGAGGTAAGATTCTATCTTTTTAAAAAAGTATTGGATTTGGAGTCCTCATGCCTGGGGTTCACATTCTGAATGTGAAACTCAATTGTGTGATCCAAGGCAAGTGATAACTTCTAATCCTCACCTTCAACTCTGTAAAATGGGAAAGATGATATCGTCTTCTGCTTTGGCATGAGGTTACCATTTTGCAAGTATTAACATATGGTGTTACTGTTTTTTTTTATTATGTTATTAGTTAGTAGCATCTTTAAGAGCATTTTCAGACTTCTGTGGCTTACAGATGCTTTCAAAGGAAGAAGTGAATAGAAGTTTATGTGGAAGGACAAATAAACTTGAAAATTTCTGTGATTCCCTACTAGAAAACGGATGTGAAGATTGAGTAAAATTGTTTGAATTTCAAATAGAAACCAAGAACACTTTCAACTTAATTATGTGGGTCTATAAAAGAATAGTTGAGGAAAGTGGTGGAGCAGATATAATTCTAACATCTAGAAGAATCAGGCTTTTATCTGGATGTTTGATCTATGTCATGCCTAATACGAGAAGAGGGAGGAAAAGGAATGAACATTTGTTACCCACCTACTGTGTGCCAAACACTGTACTAAGTGCTTTGCAAAAGTTATCTCACTTTTCACAACAACTTGGTGAGATGTCTATTATTATTCCCATTTTACAGAAAAAGAAACTAAGATTCATAGAGGTAAAATACTTTCCCAGGGTCACACAGCTGGGAAGTATGTTAGGCGAGATTCTTTACTCCAGGCTGAATGTTCTATCCATTGTGTCATCTATTTGTCTATATATTATATTTCATATTATTACATCATATCACATCGTATTATTTATAATATACCTAAAAGAGTCTTTGAAGAGCTTTGGATAATTGTCTGAATGCTCCACCATTTAGTTGGTGGTTTTGATATCCTATTTGACACAGATACCTCAACAGATAAAGTTTTGATAAAAGGAACACCAGTGTCATGAGTTATTGTATGGATTAAATGAGTCCAACAATGTTCTCTAAAATATTGCTGCTTCATACTATATTATAAAGGTCTGATAAAAGGAATTTTCTCTATAAACCAATAGGCTCCCAAAGAAGAATGAGATAGTAGAGATCATCTGGTCTGACTTTCTTATATTATGCATGTGATACACAGAAGGGAAATCACCAATACACGGCCACACATCCAGTACCTGGCAGAGCCAGCACTATGAATGGCGCGAGTGTCTAGTGTTCTCTCCCAAGGCAGATTGTCTTACATTATGCTTGCTTGTGTACGTGTTGTATACCACCAAAAAAATTAAGTTCCTTGAGGGTAGGGTCTGTTTTCCCCTTGCTATATCTCCAGTGGCAGGGGTGGGGCAGTGAAGGCCATTAGGTAACTGGCTTTCCTGGAATTAGTAAGATCTGGATTCAAATGCTCCCTTTGATAGATTGGCTTTGTGACCCTAGATAAGTCACTTAAACTCTCAGTGCCCCCAGATAATTCTCTAAAATACCAGTTGCAGATAATTTGCCTTGTCTCACTGGGAGTTCCTTAGACCAATAAGGTAACATCCTAATTATGTAAAACCAAAACTCTCTGTGTTGAGCATACCATAGGCCTTTAAAAATACTTGTTGAATTGCATTTGATAGAACCTAAGTGTCTTTATTCCCAGTTGAATCATGTTCCTTTTGTTACAGTTCTGCTTTATTGCTTCCTTGGGAGATAGAGGTGATCTTGAGTTTTGAATGTTATGCCACTACTGGAAATTTAATTCTGGAAAGTTCTATTAAGTTAGGGATTCACAGTGATGGTCTGGGTGACTCTCATCCAAGAACCAGGCTGGTCAAGTTCAGAGAAGCTCATATGGATCACCACATGATGGTTTTCTTTTTTTCTTTTTCTTTTGGCTAGAGTCACCATGAAGTCATCTGTTAAGTGGTGAAGGAGTTACAGTCTGAATTGATAGAAGTAATTAGATAATGACAGGATTTTATAGTTGGAAGGGACATCAGAGGCAATTCAGTCTGATTCACACACATGTAATATCCAATTGCTTTTAAGCTGTTGTCAATGGAGCAGATTTATAAAATTCACAATAATTCTGCATTTGGAATCATAGAAACGGCTTCTGCTTAAGCCTCCAGTTACCAAGTAAGACTCAAAAGATGCTCTAGGGTTTGAACTGTCAGCTCTGTGCTGAGATCAGAGATTTCCCATGCCTTCTCCAGTGCTGGCTGTGTAAGGACAAGATGAGTGATTATGAAAAGCTATGTTGAATATGATAAATACAGTCTTTAACAGAGTTTTTCAAAAACACAACTAAGTAGACATAAGAGAAGTTCACAGTAGGAAATGCAGGTTTTTCATATTTGGTTTTCTCTTAGCACTCCTGCTATGGAACAATCTCCCCCCCTCTCCCAATTTAAAACTAAAAAATAATGTGTTTACATAGTCATATACGTCTTCATTTGTCCATATTGCAGTCACCTCTCCTGCTCTGAAGAAGGGAATTGCTGAGGTCTTGATCGTGGGCGCCCATGATCCTACTGCTGTCACGAAACAGCCCTTACCTCTCTCTTCTTCCCTCCTCATTCTCTTCTAGTCCCCAAACTCCTGCCATAACCCATATATGAAAGGTCTCTACCCTCTCATCAGAGGACTGATCTTACATCAATTTCCTCTCTTCCCAAACTATAAAGAGTTACAAATCCCAAAGTATTTTTGTAGCCAGCCAACCTCTTACCAAAAATTGTTGCATTCTTCCTCCTGGGTTTGGAATTTCACAGTTGCAGACAGTCCTGGAACCTGTAATGAGACATCAAGGAACCAAATAACAGTGTGAAAGCTATTGACAAACATCCCAGGAAGTCACCTTAGAGCATGATGAACAGTTAAAACAGGAGAAAACATAAAAAACAACAACAAAAAAAACCAAACTAAGAAGCAACGGATGCAATGGAAAATCAGGCCTTTGTAGCCAAAGGATCCAAAGGGCAGTGTAATTTTACATTTAATTATGCTATTACAGTCTGTAATAATAAATCTGGTTTATATTCTCAGAGCTACCACTATAAATTATGGTTCTTATTAGACCTCTGAAATGATATCAAGTCTGCTCCTTTGGGTCCATTTCATGGAAACATGAAGGCTGGTTTCTTCTGTATCATTTCTAAAGTCTATTTGTAATTTAATACATTCCATCAAGTGAGACCTTAATCAGAGCCTTGTATTTATGTGTCCATAAAGCCCTTTCTTCTTTCTGTCCTCCTTCTGTTTACCCTTGTCAAGAATGCCAAACTCCTCCCATGAAAAACCACTGCCCTCCTGTCTGTAGGCTCATCTTGTTTTTTTTCCCTCTCTTCCTAAATTTGGAAGAACAACAAATCCTAGGAATTATTTTTTTTCTGGTAGCCAGCTAACCTCCTCCCAGATGTTACCCATAAATCTAATCTATGACCATTCTGCTCTGTAGTTATTCATTCTTTACTTGAAGACTTCCATTGAAGGGGAACCCTCTGCCTCTCATGGTGGCCCACTCCACTTTGGGATTGCTGTGAATTTAGGACTAATAAGAACACTTACTTTCTTGTATCCAGCCTTATTTTGGCGCTTTGCCACCATCACTTATCATTACTAATTCTTCCCTTTGGAGATGAGAGAAGAAAGTCTAATTCTTTTCCTATAAATCTCCCCACTAAGTTCCTTTTTTGAGGGGGGGGGGCCAAGTTTTCAGATTCAACATAAGATCGCAGATGCAGAGTTATAAGGGACTTCAGAGACTATCTAGCCCAGCCTTCTCATTTTGCACATACTCAGTTACTTCACCCCATTCTCATATGCCATAACTTCAAGTTCCTTCCCCATCCTGACTGTCTTCCTCTAAATCCTCTCTGGCTAGTCAGTGACCTTTCTAAAATATACTATTCATCTTAACACAATGGTCTGGGTTTGATCTGTCTAATGAGACCATCACCTGCTTATTCCTGGAAGCTCCACTTCTAATACAACCCAAGATTGCATTATATTGTTCCTTTTACTGTTTTAGCAAATTGATCCATTCATAGCTTGCAGTCTACTCAGACCTTCAGATCTTTTTCAAGTCAATTACTATCTAAAGAGACCTCCACTATTCTGTATTTGGAATGTTAATTTTTGAAACTGTGTGACATTTTCACCTTTTCTCTATTAAATTCCAACCATTTAAGTTTCAGTTTTACATTTTAGCCCAATAAAATCTTTTAGGATCTTTATTGCAGCTAGGAGTCATTGTATAGAGAACACTGGACTTAGATTCAAGAAGACCTGATTTTGAACCCTGCCTCAGTCACTTATGTGACACTGGACATGCTACTTTACTCTTGTCTGACTCAGTTTTCTCATCTGTAAAGTGGGGATAATAATACATCTATCTCTTAGGGTTATCTTGAGGATCAGATAATATATATGTAAAGCATTTTGCAGACCTTAAGATATCATGTACACACAATTATTGTTGTTAATGTTAATTTTATGTCTCTTATCTTTGCCTCATTTGCAAATATATATGCCATCTATGTTTTTATTCAGCTCATTAATAGAAATGTTGAACTGCACAGGGTAAAGTGAAATACCTTAGAGGATTCGATTAGAGACCTTCTTTCAAGTTGTCATTAAACCATCACTGGCTCCTCTGGGTTTTCCCATCAAACCATCTCTGAATCCAAAACTACCTCTACCACCTTCAAGTTATATTCTTTGTTAAATGTTCATGGTAATGACTTTGTTAAATATTTTGGCAAAGTCTAAGTAACCCGTAACATTCTCCAAATGACCAGTCTAGCAGTTCAGGCAAAGAGGAAAATGAAGTTTGTTTGGTATGATGTATTTTTCAATAACATTTTATTTTCCCCCAATTCCATGTAAAAACAATTTTGAATATTCATTATTTTTTTAACTTTGGATTCTAAGCCATCCCCTTCTCCCTGTCTCCCCTCCCGTAGACGGGAAGCATTCAGTTTTTATTCAAACATCATCACTTCTTGCATGACATATTTTTGATGGAGTCATGCTGGTTCTTAGTAAACATTGATTCCTTTCCTAGCTGTTTACCAACCACACATTTAATACAGTTCTCTAGATTTGTGCCAGGAAGCAAAGTGAGGCTTACAGACCTATATCTGATTGAATTCTATTCTCTTTCATTTTTGAGAAAAAAAAGGACACTATTTGCTTTTGTTCAATCCTTTGGTATCTTTCCTGTTCTTAATTTCCAAAGACTACTGACAGTGGCTTAGCAATCTCACATGTTAGCCAGTTATTTTATTTTTCTAGGATATGGTTCATCTAGTAATATTGACAGACCCTCAATTCCCTCAATATACATACTCTGAGGAAGATTTTAGGGAGTATGCAAGAAGCTTTTTATTTCAGTACATTTTTTCCCTTTTGTTGCAAGGGAAGAAGTGAATGCATAATGTACATGTGTCTGTGTGTATGTGTGTACATATGAATACACATATCTAGAAATGCCAGTAGTGTGCAAAAATAAAGCATCAATAAAATGTTTTCAAAAAGAAGAAAAAGGTTAACCAGCTCATGAAGAAGGCATAACGTGGTGACCATGCATTAAATCATTTCCCAGCATTATATATAGAGTACACAGATACTCTAGCTGTACCAAGTCAGAAAAATGAGGAACAATAGATGATGGTGGAGAGTATACTAGTGAGTCAGAGGGTTGGTTCAAGGTAAAGAGCAATGATCCAGTCTAACCCAGTTCAGTTAGCATTGTGTCTACTGTGTTCAAGGGACTGTAATAGGCTCTGGTGATTGAAAAAATAGTCCCTGTTCTAAGGTAGCTAAAATCTTATTAAGGAGGACATACCACATAAACAGGTGGGTATATGTAGGTATCTAGGTGATATAATGATAAAGCATTGGTCTTAGGATCAAGAAGACCTGAGTTCAAATCCCAAGACAAGCTACTTAACCTCTGTCTTCTTCATTTTTAAGAGGGAGGCAATAACTATATCTACTTCACAGGGTTGTTTTAAGCATAAAATAATATATGCAATGGAATTTAAAGGGCTCTAAAATGTTTTTAGTAGTAGTGGTGGTGGTAGTAGTAGTAGTAATAGTAGTAGTAGTAGTAATAATAGTAGTAGTTGTTGTTGTAGTAGTAGTAGCAATGGCAGCAGCAGTAGTATAAGCACGAGCATGGGAAGAGGAAAGAATACCAACAAGTTGGGGGTTCAGGAAAGCCTTCCTATCAAAGGTAGCACATAAGCCATCTTGAATTAAGCTTGGATTCCAAGAGTCAGGGATGAGAAGAGAGTTCATTCCAGACATCAGGGGACAGCTAACCAGTTGTTGCCGTATTGTCCATTCTTCATACTGGAAGAAGACCAGTGAAGATCAGTGACCTCACTACACTGGGATCGAGGTACATAACTGTGGCTAATCAGTCCAGTACTAGTCAGGCACAAATAGTTTGAATACTTGGGATAGAGATGTCTCTAGATTTGTGCATCTCATGTTTCCTTTGTGCTACTGTGATTCTTCTTTGCTCATAGAACACAGACCTTCTTTGATGTGGGCACGCCATGCTGGATGGTCCTTTGCCAGCATCTCCCACATCTCACAATTGATACTAATGTTCTTCAGAGAGACCTTGAGAGTGTCCTTAGACCACTTCTTCTGATCTCTGTGTGAGTGCTTGCCTAATGTCTTAGCAGATGAAATGACAAACTGAGAGATTAGCAAAATCACCCCAGTTTGGGATGATAGAATAGTTTTGAGAATGAGGCTGACTCAACAGCTTGGCACCTGAAGACATTCGTATGAGCTGTTGCAACCTCTGCCTTATCTCAGCCACCTGAAAGCCAAAGAAACAGCATCATGACCAGTAAAAATCTGGAGGGAGTTATGATGCTGTTTGCTCTGCATTAAAGATCTGAAGAAGTTGTTTGCTAAATAAATAATGTATTTTCTCAGAAACGGTAGAATGTGAACGTACATGTGTATGTGTTTATGTGCACGTACAAGTGGGGGCAAATCTGTGTGCATGAACTTACTGTCCAAATAGCTGCTATTTATTTGTAATCTCTTTTGAAATGCTTTTGATTCTTCAGGCTTCCCCACAGACTCCATCCCCCAATGTTTCTTTTTAAATTACATTTGCTAAGCCGTGACTATAAATTCCATTTGTATATTTTTAAAAGAACTTCTTTTTGATAACTGACAAAATCATCCTATTAATGTGTTGTTGACTTTTCCTAAGAGCAGTGAACATTGTCTCCTTTCCACTTCCCCTCCGCCCCCAGCCAAGGGAAGAATATTTTTTCACACTACAAGTGTTTCCCATTAAAGTATTTATCAAGCCATCATAGGTGGGCACTTTAGGTTAGGAAAACATATTTATTTTAAGAATCTCAGTTTACAAGATTCACTCTCTCCTCTTCTCTTTCTTTTAAAGAGGCTTTTTAATTACTTGTTATAAGTGTATCTGCCAGAGTAATTTATCAGACAGAGGCTTAAAAAAGAAAAAAATGATGCTTTATCATGTCTAGAGAGAGTGACAGCTCATCAAAGGTGGTGGTAAAGCAAGTCCTATTCAGGTGATAGAATAGTCACGTTCCTGACATTTCTGGATGGGAAGGTCTGCATTGTGGGAGCCAAATGGATTGTGAAGAGTCGTCAGTTGGCTCAGCTCAATGAATGGGTCATAATTTGAAGGTAGAAGTTCAGACTCACGAAAGAAAAGAAAAATGTTTTCCAGTGGATCCATGACCTCGCTGTTGTAAATGTATCCTCTAGTGAGGGATACAGATGCAGCCTCTCTATTCTGGCCCATCCTGTGCAAATCTTGAACACATCTGTCCATAAGCTCCCTGTAGGAGATCTACTTAATGGGCGTGAGCTTACTCTGTTTACTCATGACCTTTCCCTGTTTACTCATGACCTTTTGGGAACTTTACTGGATCACAAAGACTATCCACAGGTTATCCCTTGCTCTCAGTATGAGTAGCCCATATTCTTTTTCATTCATCTATTTCTTAGATGATACCATTACTTTCCTTCTCTTTTGTATTCCCCTGTTTGTAATACTTTGATACTCAACTTTGCACGTTTCCATTGACTTCTGGGTGACTTTTAATTCTTACTAATTTTCCTTATCTTACAATGATAAAACAAAAGTTGAAGAATATTATTATTTTAAAAAATGATGGGTTTTGTTTCATGGAGCAGTTTGGAGGATCATTAAAAGAATTTGACAGTTTCCCAAAGAAAACCTTGCCCATTCTGCTGTATGCTTCTGTTCTCAGTTCATCGTTGATTTGAGCTGTCCAGACAAGATGTGAGACATACACAAAGACAGAGAGAGACAGATACAAGTACAGAGAAACAAAGTGATATTAAGACAGAGATAGGTGGGCTATCAGTTTAAGTTTTGTAAATGCATATCATAATGTAGACAATAGGTTCTCTTCTAAAGTCAAGGAAATTCTCCTAAAGTGAAAGAAACATCCAATTTACTCTTTAGGTTAAAGCTGGGACTCAGACAAGTTATTACTGTAATGAACTTCTTAGGTTTTCCTAAAGCTGGATTATTTTAGAGCTGGAATAGCCTTTAGAAGCCATCTGGATCAACTCTGCCATTTCACAAAAGAGGAAACTGAGGTCTGAGGTTCCATATATGGTTGAGTGGAATTTGAACCAAAGCCAGTCTTCATTTTACTATACCACACAGTCTGGCCAGTTGCCTCTCAAGAAGAGATTATGTCTGAAGCATTAGAAATCATGTGATCAGAAACACAACTCAAAGGAAACAGAAATCATCTCATACAAACTGCTCATTTAAAGATGAATAAACTGAGGCACAGGGTTAAGTCACTTTTCCAAGGTCACACAGTGGTAGAGCTATGATCCAAACCCAAGTTCTCTGATGCCAAACTTAGCAACCCTTCCATTGAACCAACTTTCCATTTTTGGAATTACTGTAGAAATAAAAGTGCATATCGATCCTCAGCTGGAAAGGGTGTAACCATGGTATCCTAATGTTAATTCATTACATGGAGGATGAGGGTAACCTTGAGGAGGTAAAACCTCATTCTCCTTCCTCTTGCCCATTGTCACCAGAATCAGCAAAGCAGACAAGAGATCCATAGCCGTGGTTGTTGCCAGTGACTCTGACAAGATCACCAGGTCACCATCCTCTTCTCAAGCTACCTATGGCCAATAGATGGTCATATCTGATTCTTCCACACCATATGTAGACCCACACAGATTTTCTTTTCTCTTAAGTGTACTTGTACTTCAGATCATGAGACACTCACTTGATACCCACCTGGGTTCCTGCGTCCTATTCCTTGTTCTCCTGATCCCATAGTGTTTATTCTTGAATTTTCCCAGACCAAACACAGATCTCCTTTGTCTTTGAAAAGATTGGTTGCTCCTTTCATTCTACGCTTAGCACATACTGCCTTATGTGTCTTATGAATTTTTAGGGGTTAGATTCTATTCTCCTTACCTACATTGAAAGATGCTTTCCTTGCTTTTACTGACCACAGTGCCTAGAGAGTACACTGAATATAGTAGAAGCTGGGTCCCTAGCTATCTCGCTTTTCATCAGCAAGGGACAACAATGGATAGAGAGCTAGACTTGGAGTCAGGAAGATCTGTGTTTGAATCCTGCCTCACATACTTACTGACTGTGTAACCCTGGGCAAGTGACTTCACCTTTTTCAGCTGCAAAATGGGCGTAATAATTTATATTTTTATATAAATATATATTTTATATAAATATATATAATAAAAATAAATTTATACTAATACATATATATTTATATATAAATATATTTATATAAATATATAAATAAGTATATATTTATATATTCGTTGTTAATATCAAATGATATAACACATATGACGTACTTTGAAAATCTTAAAATATGATATGACAACTGTTACTATTACTATTTTTTTCTTTTTTATCCTAGACATCCTACATTACAGTTTTATTCCTTTATCTTGGATTGGTAATCTAACAAAGGTGGTCAGGCGTACTTTCTTATTTTTGGTAAAGGGATCTGTCCTAGTCCCATTTTCTCTAACACTGGCTTGTCCTAGAAAAGAGACAGTACATGAAAAGGTATCATTAAGGATGCAGCCATCACTGACCTTGTGATTTAGCATCAGAACTACTCAAGGCCTCGATGTGTGCAGTGTGTTAAGAATTCTGGCAGCTTGCACCATATGAGACTCTCCCTAGAAGGATAGAAAGGACCTCAACACATATATGTAGGTATATGTAGGTAAAGTCATCCAGCTAACCTGAATCCTGAGAGCTGTGTTGCTTTGCCACACAAAAGTAGAGCCAACTTCATATCCCCAACCCAGAAGATTCTGTTACCATGCTTCACACCGGTTGTTTACTGGAAATTGGAGCAGAAGTAGGGGAGAGGGGAGGAGAGCTTCAGGACAAATGCCCTTGTTAGAGTTATTGGTAACAGATGTTACCTCCCTCCTTATAGATCAATTGCCCTATCCTCACGATTGTGGCAATATATTCTTTTTACTGAAATACATTTTCAAAAGAAATGGTTTCCAGGACCACAGGCCACACGTTATTGAGTAATATTAGTATATGTCAGTTTATTGTGCATGAAATTAATTGTAATAGGGAACAGTGTCAATTCCTGTTCAAGACAACTATTTCATCAGGACAGGTTTCTTCCTAGAGTATACGTGAAGCAAAATCCCTATTCCCGTCCAACTCTGACTGCTCCAATATTGATCCTATTAGTAGGTGTCTAAGTTACAGAATGATTTTCTAGACCCCAGATTGTCTTCATTAATTATGTACTCTGAGATCCATAGAATTCTGTTTTTTTATTTAATTCAGATCCCAATATCTAACCACTGGTTAATTTGAGGTGACAGTGAATCTGATCCAAATCTGACACTGAATCATTATAATTAAAAGTTGAAAACTTGGGCATTTTGTTTTGATTGCTATAGGTGAGAGTGAGTAGCATACAAATTTGACCAAAGACTATAGAAAGTTGGTATTTTATTAATATGTGATGGTTGGAAGGGTTTTTGTTTGTTTTTTAAATTTGTATTATTTTGAGAAGGGAGTAGCTGAAATAGCCAGGAAGAAACAGAGGGAATGGACACATTCATTGTCATTCCAATCCCTACAATGAACTCTGAAACAGGATTTCTCTTTATCTCTGTGATCCCAGAGCTTAACTGGCTGTGTTGCAATCAAAGTGATAGAAACAGACTATCAAAATCTGATGACAGTGTCTTATTCTAACAGTTCTTCTTCCAAGAAGAGATTGTGTGTGTGTGTGTGGGGGACCTGCTAGAGCTTCTGTCTTGGGTTTCGATTGAGTTTTCTTCAACCAAGTATTAATGTGTAAAGAAAAGTCCAGCCCACGTCTTTCCTGTTCTCAGCAGCACAGCAGAATCTAAGCTCCTCTCCAGTTTCTGGGACACATTCTGGTGGGATAGGATTCTTCCTGGACCTGACACAGAATCAGAACTGCTTTGTCATATATGTTTGCCACCTTACTGGAAAGGGCTTCATAACTGGGTTATTCTGTGAACTCAGCAATACTGAGCTTGTAGAAAAAGCGTGGAATGGGCTTCTATAATATTTTTGCAGTTTGGGATAAAATTAATGCAGTATAAACCTAAATCATACAAAAAGAGAAATAGACTTGCAGCAGTGCTTGATAATGAAATTGAGTCCTATATGGCAAAATCATTTTGTATGCATTTCCAATCCTGACAACCATCAAGCTATATAGTTAAAGCTGATGAAGAAGTTAATTTTGCTATCCATTAAAGAACTGGAGGATCACTTTCATTTTCAATCTTCAGGTTTGTTTTGGCAAGCGATATATTTTCATGACATTCAACTTCCTGAGTGAAACAAGATAGTGTAGTTAGATGGCACAGTGGAAAGACTACCATTCCTGGAGTCAGGAAGACCTGAGTACCAACTTGGCTTTAGATACTTCCTAGCTGTTTGACCCTGGATAAGTCACTTCATCTTTGTTTATCTCAATTTTCTCATCTGTAAAATGGGGTTAATAATAACACCCACCTCCCAAGGTTGTTGTAAAGATGAAATGAGACAATATTTGTAAAGTAATTAGCACAGTGCCCAAATTGTAGTAAGAACTATATAAATGTTAGTCATAATTATTATATAAGAATGTCACATTATTTTCATTAGGCAGTTCGTGAAACATTTATGTACATGGACAATTTTAATGTTTAAGACTACGACGTAGCTGGGAAATAAGTGATTGCAAAAGAACAGGTAGGTAGTATATGGCAATTGGCCTACTAAGGTGTAGCTATGTTATGCTTCAGAAAGAAATGAAATAGAGAAGCAGAGGGCAGAGTGCTAAACCAGAGTGCTCCTCTTGGTACCAAGAAGATCTGGGTTTGAATCCTGCCCCTGACACCTATGTGACCTTGAGCCAGGGACTTATCTTCTCTGAACCTCCCTTTCCTCATGGGTCAAATGAGGAAAGTAAGGCTTTGGGAGGACTTTAGTGCTTTACCCTCCAGACTTCCACTCAGAGAGGAGAGGAAACCGTGGGAATTAAAAAGGTGGTGAGTCTCAAAAATAGAGGCAATCAGCTTGATGATGAGATGTCAGGTAATCAGCTTATCCTGGGAGGGCATGATGTTCCCTGGGATGGAAACCAAGCAGAGATGCTGATGCAAAGTGGAGAGTTCCTGGAAAGTTCAGCTCTCAGCCCTTTAAAAAGACAGGCTTTGGCAGGAATTAGATCACACTGTATGGAAAGGGAAGTAATGATAATAAGGCCTAAAAGATTATTCTGGTCTGAATTTTATAGGAATCTAAAAACTAAGGAGAATAGTAGAACCTCACTTTCCTTATCTACCAAATGGAAATAAAGCCTTCTTTGGGATGTAGAATTGGGGGGATCAAATAAGGAATATTTTGAAAGCAGGTTAGGAGCACAGGGCCCCCATGATCTGGAAAATACATATTACAATTTTTTGCCTTCTCTTCCTACTACAAAAGTCTGAATTTTTTTCTTTTTTTATGGGCGTATTTATAGTACCTTATTGTTGGGTTAAGTATCTGGTCATAGGCTCTGTGTCATTTGTTGACCTTTCCATGGCATCCCTGACTTCTGCAAAACTCTCCCCAAATTCCCATTTAATTTCTTATGCCAAGCCACAATATATCGAAACCTGGTTGGGAAAAGTTGTGATGTGAAAGGGATAGCTGTAGAGATGTACAAGGCATTGTATCCATTACTAATGTATTCACTTTCTCATTTTCCAGTCTCTGAGAAGTTGAGAAGTTACAGTGTTTCTTTGAAAGTCATCCCCTCCCCATTTCATTAAGGACTTGCCCAAATCTGCTTTGTCATGTGAATAAAGAGTCTGCTTCTTCCAGACTCCAGATTCTGTCAGGCTATGATGCCAAGTCTTTTTGACACAGGTGACAAGGGACACTACAAAAACATGGGTCAGTTTTCATAAATATTTTCCAGGGACTGTAGTAATGAACAGGTAGAAAGAGAATCTGTAAAAAGCTCTGATTAGGGTGATGAAGGTGAATGCCACAGGAGCCAATTTAGAGCCTGGAGAACACAGTTGACCTTTTATTATGAGCAGACAAGTCCCATTAGCCTCCACAGACAGTAGATACATGGGTATACAGGGAAATCTTAGTCCTGCAAAAATTTTTCTTTCCTTTTACACTCTTCTTTTTGGGGCGGTGGGGGGAATAAAGATTTTTTTAGAAATTGCTTCTGGTATAGCATTTAGTCCTCTCATAGTGGTGGTGATGTGATATAGTAGAATGAGTACTAGCTCTGGAATCAGAGGTCCCTGATCCAAGACCCACCTTCCACTTTCCTATGCAAGCTGTATGACCTTGGGTAAGTCATAGCTTTCCTGGGTCTGTTTTCTCACCTGTAAAGTGAGTGGAGTTGAACTCAGTTACCTCCAAAGTCTCTTTTGGCTCTAAATCTGTAATCTTATGATCATGATTCTGGGTTCTGGGTATCTCACCTTTGAAATGTGCGTAGTGCTCTGACTACCTCAAATGTGTAGGGATAGGACCAGATCATTCGAAATCTCCTCTAGTTCTAAGATCTTTGAAAATTCAAGGGGAAAAAAATGGCTCCTCCTCCTCCTGTTCCTCCTCTTCTTTATGCCTGTATTTTTATCAGTGTAGGAAATCCTTAGTATGGAAAACCCTTCCATCAACATAGGTAAGCAACTTTCCAGTGACTTATAGAATTAAATAGTTGCCTGAGGCACTGAGATATTTAAGTGATTTGCTCAGTCTTCTACTTCCAGGCTGTGTTAGAGGTGGGGTCTGAACCAGGTCTTCTTGATTCCAAAGCATGTCCTCCGTTCACTCTGGTATGCCATGTCTGGCCAGCTCATTAAATATCACTGAAGGGAGCTCTTCTGACCTCTAGCTACTCCATACCCTATGGTATAATGAATGGTGATGATTTTCAGTCACTCTCCCTCCCCATACATGTGTCTGTTGGTGCCATGAACCATATTATCCATGTTGCTTGGTTATATGTGAAGTATCATTAAGGCATGTCAGGTTCCATTTTAAAACCCATAAGTATGCTTTTTAAGAAGGAAAACAAATGACTTCAGCAAACAGGAGAGAAATAAATCATATATTTTCACCATCTCCAAAGACCACTGGAACATGAGCTTGAATATTTGAAACACAACAAAAAGTCTCTCTGAATGAATCGTCATTTCTCTATTGTCCCTGAGCCGATACATGCTGCTGCGTGTTTTACAGATGAATCTCTAATACTAAATAAAAAGAACCCAAAGCCTTTTTTCTCATCAGGTGCTTAATCTTACATAGGTCTTTCTGAAGCACTAAATGACTCTGACTCCACCTGTGGTTTTGAATCCCTGCCAGCAATGGGTACCTTGGCCCAGTTTGTTTCCAGAGGCAGTTAAGTCCTAAAATGATCAAATGTGAGAATTTGATTTATAAAGGTCAGAGAAGCAATATAGGGCATAAAGCTAGGCTGTATTACAGGAGGAGGCCATATGGGAGAACATGCCATTGGATGGTAATGAGTGTGAGACAGAAAAAATTGGAGTCTGTATAGTGTGGAAAAATCGGACAGGGACAGAAAAGTCAGGGTGTTCCAGGCACTGGCCCCTGCTCGTATCCGCTTTTTCTCATTCTACCTCATGCCTTCATGATGATCAGTGTTTGCCTGAGGATATATGCTGAGATCCAATGAATATTTTTGGCTTACTTTTTAAAAGTCTTCTTTCAAAGCTTATGGTTTTCTTTGATAGAAACACAATAGAGACACCTATTGGAAGTAGCTCTGGACTCAAGATTATTACATGGCCCAGCTAGGAAAGATCTCTAGAATACCACAGACCCTACAAGTGCCAAATGAATCACTATACTTGGAGACACTTGGTGTAGTGGGAAGAGTGCTGGATTGGGTGCCCAGGGATTTGAGTTTAAATTCTGTCTTTGTCTATATGAGACAAACTGAATAGTGTATTATAAAGATACAGCCAGTATGGTGAACCGCCTTGACTCTAAATCATATAAGAAATCAGTTGATGAAGTTGGAGAAAAGAAGACTCAGGGGTATATGAGAGATGTGTTTAAGTATTTGAATGGTTGTTATATATAAGTGGGATTAGACTTGTTTTGTCTAAGAGGTTAGAATGAAGAACAGTGTGTTGAAATTACAAAGAAGCAAATTTAGGCTTGATTTCAGGAAGAAGGAAAACTTCCTAATAGTTATAACTGTTCCAAAATAGAGTGGATTGTCATGAGAGATGATGAGTTCCCCTTTATGAAGGTCTTCCAGGCCAAGGCTCAATACTTTCTCTCTCTCTCTCTCTCTCTCTCTCTCTCTCTCTCTCTCTCTCTCTCTCTCTCTCTCTCTCTCTCTCTCCTCGGCTGTCCGTTACTCTTCATTTTCTTTGTATGACCACTTATTTCTTTAAGAAAAATGATGATTTTTATAATGTTTCCTACACTAGTTAGTATCGATTAGTCCAACATTGCCTATTTACTTCACCCCAAACCTTAGGAATCTGCGGCAACTTGAATCCTTCTAAGATTGTAGTTCTCTGATATTCATAGCTATATAACATCCTTTTCATATTTATGGAATTGAAAAGACACACATCAGCAGGGAACATTATGGTCTCCCTCTTTCCGCACTTCTATTAAGTCAGAAAGGACTATTTCTCCAGAAGAGTTAGAGATCTTAAGTGACTTGTCTAGGGTCATGCTGCCTAATAGTTGGTAGAGTGACCATCAGGAATATTGTAAAAAACAATTCCTGCATGATGTTGGAAATTCCTTTAAGGTGAATGTCTTCCTTTTTCAGATGTGAGAGGCATTATGGCGTAATGGATAGGGGATTACTCTCAAATCTAGGATGGAAAAACCCCACCTAAGTTCCAGTCCTTGCTCAGACAGATTTTTAATTTTGATACTATGTCACTAGGCAAATCACTTAACCTCAGTGGTCTTGACTAATTTTTTAGATTTTTTAGTTGCAGAGAATGTGCCAAACCACATTGTTAGAGGGTGTTTTGTTTTTTTTAACCTCCATCTTGGAGTTCCCTATATAAGTGAAATCACCAGACCAGTCCCTATGGGAGAGGTCATCTTATGTTGAGGACCAAGCTAGCTTTATTGAATTTTGAATGAAATCCTTCTTCCTGGGACACGGATCTAACAATCTTGAGGGAATTAATTCCACATCAATATATGAAGGGGGGGAGAAGATGAACTAGAAGACAGGGTGGATGAGTGTAACAAAGATTTTGAGCCTTTATTGGAACTTTAAAAGGTAGTTAGATCCATCTGCCCTGAGCAGACTAATGCTAAAACTCAAGAATTTTTCTGATATGTCGAGTAAGTATCTTAATTTTACACATTACTTTTAGAAAAGGAAGCACTACCATTTGGGAAAATCCCAATAGAATAGAATGAAATGGCATCATTATTGAGGAAGAATCTATGTATAGAAGCCCTGTCTTTCATTTTACCACTGTGGGTAGTTTCCGTCTTTAAATCTAATTAACTCACATTTTTCTTCAAGCCTCAGTTTTCTCATTTAAAAAACCCCAACATCCATTTTGACTTTCCCTTAGGTGGCCTATAGATCGACAACTTATTATTTGGGTGTCAGTTTTTTTTAATATGTCAGTTCAAAGTTGTTCTCAAGATTATTTTGTCAAGAAATCCTCCATTTAAGCTGTTAATTCTATTGTGATTCTTGATATAATCCAATATATTTCTGGAGTTACCTCAAAAATTTTGTTGAAACTATTTGTAGGGCAGAAACCTTCACCAAGGACTTTCAGGATAATTTATATTAATTTTTAGCAATTTCTCAGTTAATTACATTACCATTTAGAAGCTGAATTTATTACTAGTTCCTCCCTTTCTTCTTTCTAGTTATTCCAAGGTCCCCCATTTGCCAATTTTATCCCCATACCCTTCCACCTCTCCATGCTTTGGTTATTATCTCTGAGAGCCAAGTGATGAAACTGTGCAAAGAGGAATTGTGTCAGGCTAATTTTCTGATATTTTAGTCAACATATATACTTTATTTGGAGGTACTCTTCTGCCTGGATGTATGCCAGTAAATAGTTAGTTATGCAAGAAACAGAATTGCTAAAGCCATCAACTGGAAAACCTATTAAAAAGGGGCAGTCAACAATGCAGCATTGACGTGTGCCTATGGTCTCCCAGGTGACTTAGAGGGGTACTGATTGGATAAACAAATGTAGCAAATTCTCCCTGGAGTCTCTCATCTTTCTCCACATCTGCTTTTCAAAAATATATGTTTTTTCCAAGGGCCTCTAAATTCCACATAACAAGGAGATGGCTTACATGGTTCAGAATCAAATAAGCTTGTTACAGATGAGTCACTCCTTCAAATCTGGTCAGGCCAAGGCCTTTGAACAGCTGCCTGGTGTCCTGAGGGAAATGTGCCTATAGATTCAGGCTGGTTATGAGTTGTCAAGTATACACAGTTCAGAAGTGGCCATCCATGTTGATAACCTTGCTGGCAGCTGCTGCCAACTAGCTAAAGATTAAACCTTCTCTGAGGCAAACCTGAAAGGGTTCTTCATTTTTAAATGAGTCAAAGAAATATAGATTTCAAGTCAAAAGGGACCTTCAAAGTCATTTCTTTCATCACCCTCATTTTATAGATGAGGAAACTGAGATCCAGAAAGGGTAATTGACTTGACCATGATCACACAGAGCTAAGCCATTTCTCTTCAGTTCCAGGCATTATGGAATGGTCTAGAGAAGGGGTTGTTAATCTTCTATTGTGCCATGGCCCCCTTTGGCATTTGGTGATGCCTATGAACCCTTTCTCAGAATGGTATTTTCAAATAATTGAAAAAATGCTAAATTTCACTTAGAAGTCACTGAAAATCTTATCTAAGTTCATGTACCCCTTGGGAAGGGGGATAGAAATCAGTTGACACTGGGTTTTGAGCCTGTTGTCTAAGGTCGAGGGAAAAGTTGAGGGGTGTTTGTGTAATGGCTATACAACTTTATCAATAAAATTCAGCTCCATTCTCTTGGCTGTTGTGAGGGGGCACAGTAATGAATTTACTGTAAGAAAACTGGCAGTCTTCCCATCTTCTACATAAAGTTATACAATACTTTCCTTCCCATGGGTTTATGAGGGCCCTGTGCCCCTACTGAATGGAAATCATTTTATGTTAGCTTTGAAATTCTTTTTAAAATAATAGCCTGCAAACTTGATTTCATGTCCTATCCTATTCAACCCTTATCTGGCTCTGTCTAGGACATAGGGTCTAGTGGGTGGGAATAGAGTTTTTTTTTACAATGGAATCAGTGTATTTGAGTTGAAAGGGTATGATTTTGATCTAAGTAGCAGAATGGAAGCATGAGACTTACAGATATGAAGCCACAGACCAAGAACGCCGAATATCATTCTAGCCATTTGGTCCATCATGAGTCAGTGACTATTTGAAAGGGTTTAAACTTAATTAGGACTCAGGAGGATACTCAATAAAGAGTAGACCTAGGCAATTGACTCAAAGAGTGCCATTGGCAGAGTTCAGCATTTGAGGACATTCTGATGCTTCACTCTTCCTCTGAATACCCCGTCAGTCTTTTAGGTTGCTGGGTGCCATGCTAGCTCCAGTTCTCATGTTCCTTAATGAGCTGCAGGTGGCATAAAAATGACATCAAAGTAAATGAGTGGCAACTGACATCAGAAATGAGAATGGAGTCTTATGGTACATAAGATATATAAAGATAGCTACACCTCTGTGAAGTTGGTATTATGTTGGATAGGTCATTATGTCAGAAGTTTCTGGCCCTACACTCTAGATTCCTCTCCCCTTAAAAATGACAATATCTGTAGGTGTCAGAATGAGACAGAATAAAATAGTCTAAATAGAATCAGTTTTATAGTCAAAAGATGCTGAATGAAACGTCAGCTCTTTTACTTACTACTTATTTATGAATGGGACAAGACATTGCCCCATGAGCTTCAGTGAGGGGGCTTAGCAGAGTTAGATCTTGACAGATCTGAGATGTCAAGTCTTATATAACTGTCAAAAAAGTCTGCACTTTGCCAATACAAGGAGAAGCCGTGATTAAGCAGTAGTTTGTCTGAAAAGAAAACGAAAACAAACCAATAGACAAACTGGAGGTATTTATGGAACACAAGTTCAATATGAAGTAATGGTGTAATATGGCAGATGAATCAGCTAATGTGATTTTGGAGTCCATGAATAGACAAAGAATTTCCAGGGATAAGGAGGTGCTAGTATCTCAATACTCTGCGCTGGTCAGATCACACTTGATGTATGATGTTTAGTTCTGGCTCCCACAATTTAGGAAGGACCAGTATTGATAAGCTGGAGATGATACAGAGAAAGACAACAAAACCAGTAAAAGACATGAGCCCATGAGCCCATATCTTTTGGGACTGGTGATATTTAGGCTAAACAAAAGACATGAGGTTAGAACGTACTAGCTCTCTTCAAATTTGTGAAAAGCTCTTATGCAGAAATTGGATTAGATATGTTCTATTTTGTTCCAGAGGGCAGAATCAGAACCAGTGGGTGGTAGTAGCCAAGATATAAATTAAGGTTTAGTGTCTGGGAAATTTTCCTAATAATTAGGAAATGGAATGGGCAGAATGATTGATTGACCCAGTGGATGACTATTCCTTGAGTTTATTAATGAAGGGGTTTATTTCAGGTCTAGGTCAGAGGGTAAATGCCTACTACTGTCCCTTGCAATGCTGCTGAAATTCAGTGATTCAGGTGATCGTGAAGTTCCTTCTCTCTTGCAGTCCTAATACTTCACACAAAGGAAATTCTCTCCCCGGGCAGGTGGCTGATAAATAGGAGCAGAATGACATTATATTACTGAGGAATAACTACTAGGTTCAGTATGTCTTGAAATATAGCCATATAAGGGAGATTTTCAAGTTGAAATCATATTAAATGCACTAGGAAAATTTGTTGAAAATAATTCCATGGTGAATTTTACATATCTTGTTTGTACTTAGTGGTTTGTGCGTTGTTTCCCCTATTAGACTGCAAACTCCTTGAGATCAGGGACTATCTTTTGCTTTTTCTTATATCCTCAGTCTTCAACACAATGCTTGTCGCATTGCAGGGACTTCATAAATTTTTTATGGACCACAAGACCTTTGGCTACATATTTGACACTTCTGACATAGTGCAGAGAAGGTCCAGGTCTTCATGACTTCCAATCTGGCATTCAATCTGCTATGCCATGCTGTCTTTCTAGGCTTTGAAGATCACATTAGAGGTGATCTGACCAGGGCAGAGTATCGTCATACTAGCATGGGAGAGTGGAAATATTATTAGGCTAATAATTGCAGACTTGAGTCCTTTCCCTGCCCATTTAATTAGTACAAAAACTGAATTCCTGCAGCTCTGATTCTTACCCACTGAGGTTCTCGTTCATTCACACTGTGTATATCTTGTTTCAACAATTTGTCTGTGTGCTCTCTCTCCTTCATTTTAATGTTGGTTGGACATCAGGGACCATGTTTCTACCTTTCTTTTTGTCCCCAGTGTTTAGTACAATGCTGGAACACAGTAAGAACTTCATAAATTTTGACTGAATTATTGATACTTACACAACCTATCTTCATAGGGTTGCTATAAGAACAGGTCTTAAATGTAATATAATTATAATGCTTTTTTTTAAAGCGTCAGGCTATTGTGCTGAACACAGTGCTGGACTTGGAGAGACATACTTTGATCTTACCTCCAATAGCTATTCATTTGTGACCATAAACAAGTCACCTAAATTCACTAAGACTCAGTTTTCTCATCTGTCAGATGTACACAATTAGACATCTACTACCTAACTCGGAGAACTTTTTATGAGGATTCAAAGAAACGATGTGTGTAAAGGGCTTCATATACCTTAAAATATGTGTCACTTGTTATCACAATTATAACTTTTCTCTAGTTCATACTATATCAAGGCCAAAGAAGTTATTACTTGGAAACCAGCTGACTAGGGATGAACCTCTCTCTTCTTGATTTGAGGGGGTATGTGGACAACAGTCAGTCTATAGACATTGAAGGGTGGAGGAGTTCACCAGTCTAAGATGAGCCTTGAGGCTAGAAATTTTGTTTCTCTCCACAGACTCATAAAAATAGCCAAATATTTGTCATCAATTTATGAATTTTATTTAGAAGCAAGAAGTTCACATTGATGTTCAAAATTTACCTGAAACTACATAGATTATTTTTTTCTCTCTTTACAAGAAACTACCACAATCTAATTCCCACCTATGTGCCTGAAAGAATGTTTTGGGATTTTTTTATGAGGCATCATGTATAGCTGTTCAAAGATCATTGCATGACCCTGAGACTAGTCCATTTTTTCTCTTTTTAAATAAAATTAAACAAACAAAGAAATAAAGTCAGCATTTCCATACTACAGTAGATTTAAAAAAAGGTGATTGCACATAAAACTGCAAATGTATCATGTACAATTTACCATTGCTTTTAAATACATAATAAAATTATCGTTTAATTTTCTCTTTTTTCCTTTTTTTCTTCCTCTCCCTCCCACCATAGAGATGACTACCATTAGATACAAACATATGTGTTTATATGGTTGTATAAAATCCTTCTCTCTACACTTCTATTGATCAATTCTTTCTCTGGACACAAATAGCCTCTTTCTTCACAGGTCGTTTAGTGCATTTGTGTATTTATAAAAGTGGAAATGACTTAGTATCTCAAAGTTGTTATTAAAACAGCATTGCTATTGTATACAATGATCTCGATCCATTTTGCTCTTCAAGATTTAGTGTAAGGCTATTCATTTTTTGGAAAATCAATAAACTCATCATTTTTTTATAACACAGTAATATTTCATCACAATCATATCTCACATCTTGTTCAGCTTATTCTTTCAGTTAAAGGGTCAAAGCAACCTGTCCCCATTGTTTGGATGTTACATAAATAAAATCAGATTTCTGGCAAGTGAGTTAACTATGTGTTTCCCTTAGAAGACCCTATTGTTAAGGAAACTGATGTTATTACTTCTTTACCTTCTCCTTGACTTCTTCCTCTTCCTTTTCTTTCTCTCATTTGTTTTCCTCTTTATTTTCCTTTACACCTTTTTTCCTTCTCTATGATGTTTTTTATTGTGAATTTTTTAAAAAGACTTTCTTTTAGAGAAAGAAACGAGTGAGTTTTCCAAGTACACTCTGCCTGTTTTAATGTGCAACAGCCATGCCGACAGATTTTAGAGAGAGTCACAATGATGATCTTTAGACATATATTGTCAATCAATCAATTCATTTCACTCCTGTTTTGCAAAGTGTAGGTTTTTTAAAGTGACGACTAGAATGATCATTGTTCAGTCATTTTATTCATGTCTGATTTTTCATGACCCCATTTAGAATTTTTTTTGGCAAAGATAATAGAGTGGTTTGCCATTTCTTTCTCCAGTTCATTTTATAGCTGAGAAAACTGAGGCAAACAGAGTTGTGATTTGCCCAGCATCACAAGTGTCTGAGGTCAGATTTGAACTCAGTTCTCTCCGACTCCTGGGCTGACACTCTACTCACTTTACCACCTAGCTGTCCTACTATTAGATTAGCTATAATCTAATTTTCAACAGTTACTACAACCAAAATATATTTGAACTTACTCTCAATTGCTAGTTAATTCAGTTCCCATCATAAAAGCCAGAGAGAAGAATATAAATAGCCCTCTCCTCCCCCACTAAGAATAGTGAATTGTGCAGGAACATCCCATTAGAACATCCCACAGGATGTGTCATAGGATTGCTGAATGACTGTACGGTAATTTGCATCATGTCTGTGGGCACGGCTGCTACAGCTGCTTTATCGGCAGTCTGTTGTGGGCAAAATGAGCCCCTCTGTGAGAGCATTTTGAGCATATAGAGTAAAACATATCTTAGTGAGAAAGATGAGTACAGTTAGACCTATTCCCTTGATCTTTCTAAGTAAAACTATGCTATGGATGGTGGACATGTGATAAATATTAACGAGCACCTATCAAAACCATGGACACAACTCTCTATGGCTTCGGGTTTTTAAAGAGTTCTCTGTTTTAAGAGGGAAACTGTAGAAGTAAGACTCTTCCTCCCTACTCCCTAGGTTGTTAGCAGTTACATCTTGACTTGCACTTTTCTAAATATATATATTTGTTGGTTGAGAATCAGTCCCATGCATGTGCACTTTAGCTTTTGCTCTTAATATGTCAAGCCAGTTCTGGCTGCTTGTCTTCTGTTTCATTCCACAGTTATTGTACCTTTAACGAGTTATTGGGGAGCTTTCCTGATAGGTCTCTTTCTCGTTCTTCTCTCTTTCAGATATCGATGAGTGCGCTGCTAAGATGCACTATTGCCATGCTAACACAGTGTGTGTTAACCTGCCGGGATCATATCGCTGTGACTGTATCCCAGGATATATCCGTGTAGATGATTTCTCGTGTACAGGTGAGTCTTAAGCAGTGATGGAGCAATGCTAGGGTTCTGGTGTTATTATGTCTTGCCAATTTTATATCTACATTTATCATCAAGTTCCTACTATATTACTATCTACTTGATTCATTCCGTCAAACTCTCCTGCTGCACAAATTCACATGTTTGCATGAATATTTGCCTTCCTGAATTTCTTCCTTCTCTTTGCCATTTATGTGCAAATAAACCAATGTTTACTTCTTCATCTTGACGTTTTAGATTATTACTGTGGTTTCGCAACAGCAACCATAGACAGCTGCCCGCAGATGGGCCTGGAGGTTCAAGATGCTGGATGGTTTTGTTGTCCAAGACAGATAAATTTTAGTTTATTGTCTTTTTATAACAATTCAGTTTTTGTTTTCCTTTTTTAAAATATGAAATAATAGGAAACAAAAATTTACTTGTCATATAGGGTGAAGAAAAACAAAGGGTGTAAATGAAAGGATCAGTAAACGTAGCCCATTATTTCTTGGCTTTTCTATCTCCCTCCTTTCTGCCATCAGCTGCCAATGCTGACTTCAGATTGGAGTGATCAGGGATGTCACCACTATTAAAGGTCTTTGGTGCCTTTTATTTGAAGGTATTTATTTTCAAAGCAGGTAGGTGGTGCTATAGTGCAGAGAGGGCTAGACCTGAAGTCAGGAAGACTCATCTTCTTGAGTTCAAATCCAGCCTCAGATCCTTACTAGCTATGTGTCCCTGGACAAGTCACTTCACCCTGTTTGCCTCAGCTTCCTCATCTGTAAAATGAACTAGAGAAGGAAATGACAAAGCACTTCAGTATCTCTGCCAAGAAAACTCCAAATGGGATCACAAAGAGTTGAACACAAAGGAATGAGCAATTTGTTTTCAGCTCTATGAGGAAAGCCAAGATAAAGGAGTCAGGGTAGCAGAAATCATGTCTTTTCCATACATTTGTCCTTCATTAAGCTCAAATCAATTTAACATTCATTAAGGGCCTTCAACATTCCCTTAGAGTGCTAATCTCAATCTCCAAATGTCAAATTTTATTTTCCTTTCATTTTATCCCTAGCACTAGGCACAGTGACTGGAATGTGGTTCCTATTTAACAAATGCTTATTGATGGATGGACTGAAACTTGAAAGCAAAGCAGAAACCCCCAACTTTTAATCACTTTTCACCCATTTCCTGAGTCCATGTATCTTTTACTGAAAAAAAAATATTGGCATAACTACACACCACCTTTATATAAGAATTTTCTGTTGTAATTTTTATAGTAAAGATTTTTTTTTTTTACTGTGAACAATGATTTAAAGAATGCATGGACTTTCTAAAAAAAGAATTTCCTTTATTAGGAAAGAGAAATGATTTGTGACTTTGCAACTGATGGTTGTATAATTGGATTTATTCACTGTCCTTTAGCAAATGAATGAGGGGTGGGGGGAGGGTCTGGATAAGAATTCCTGTAATTAATCAAAGTTTCTGAAAGTCATAGTAAATATGTATGCAAGTGTTGTTATGACTTCTTCCTTTCTTCTTCACTTTTTAATTAGTATGTCTGGGAAGTAGAAAGTAGGATTTATATGAATACCATTTATGTGATGTCATCTCTGGGACTTGGGCATTTAGGTAGTGGCAGTGTCTTTTGGTTTCCTGTAAGACCTTCAGATAAATGCAGTCAAAACAAGAAGTGACTACATAGGTGAATATGATCTTGTTTTTAACTACAAAAGTTGGCTTAATACCACAATGTCCCTATAGAATGTGAAGCTTGAGTCTCTGCTCCAAGTCAGACTGAAATTAGTATGTCTAATGATTCTCATCATTATCAAGAAGTCAACTAGATCAGGGGATTCTTAAGAATCCATAATTCATCTAGAGATCCAAAATAAGTACCAAAAAGACCAAGATTTAAAGAAAACCTAGGCCACTTAACAACCTGGAATATCTCTGGTTTTTTGGAGAATTTATAGGCTAATTAAATAAATAAATTGTTCAGTTGTCTCAGTCATGTCAAACTCTTTGTGACCTCATTTGGAATTTTCTTGGCAAGGATAATGGAATGGTTTGTGATTTCTTTCTCTGGTTCATTTTGCAGATGAGAAATTGAGGCAAATAGGGTTAAATGATTTTCTCAGGGTCACATAGCTTGTAAGTGTCTGATGCTGGATTTGAACTAAGGAAGATGAGTATTCCTGATTTCAAGCCCAGTGCTCGATCTACTGTGCCACCTAGCTGCCTTGAGACTGGTGATTAGGATTAGGTTATAGATTCGGTCTTCTGAATCTATAGAATCTTTCTAGAGAATCCAAAGAATCCAAAGGCCCAAACAAGTGAAATGATTTCTACAAGGTCACATGGGTAGTAAATATCAGAGGCAAGATTTGGACCTGGGTCCTCTGGCTGCTAATCTATTGCTCTCCATACGGAGCCATGAGATTCATCTTGGCATGAAGGGCTCACCGTCCCAATGTTGCCATGAAGTGATGTTCACCCAGGTTTCTACCAGGAGTACTAAATTTACTATGGTCTATCTTGTAACAGTAAGATCATTTTTTAGATCACACATTTCTTCCGAATAGTTTAATGAGAGATTTTAGTAGACTTTGTTATATATTTTGAATGATTTTTTCATGGACCAGGTCTTCAGAAACTCCAACCTCCATATTTCCACACCACCAGCTGGGTTCAATGTGAGACAAGATGCTATGAACCAGACCCAGGGCAGTTGGAGTTGACTTTGTTTCCAAGTAGACTGACCTGAAATCGAGCTGTTAGACCTCTGGGCATGTGGCATATAAGGAACCTTCTTTGGCTTGAGCAGGAAGCTACTGAGACCTCCATGATGCTTTTGAGATGCTTTTACCTAAGGGTCACAGATCATGGTTTTACTCAAGTGATTGTTTCTCTGAACCAACAGGCATCTAAGTAGCCCTGTGTACCATATGTGGAAACCCCTCTTGGGACAGCCTTTATCCTTTTTGTATATCCTTATATTTAGCATCTCACTATTGATATCCACTTCTTTAGCTCAAAGAGTTCTCTAGACTCTGAACAAAATCAATTACCTAGTGGCTACTGCCACTACCCTGAGGACTTCAATCCAAATATTTCAATGATAAACCTTCTTTGTTCCATTTTGGGTAAGGAAGTCTTCATATCATGGCTTGACAGATTTATTTTGGATCTAAGAATTAGTCTGCAGTTCCTTTCACAAATGTAATAACTTTATTTTGGCTTTCCAAGTAAGAAATAGAAAAAGGGGGGGGGGGGAACAGGCAGTACATTGCCATAGGACATTAGCCTACAGTTCTTGCTTTATGCAAATTCACGTTACAGGAATTGGACTGCCCAGCAGGTAGGGTCCGTGGTCTAGGCTCAGCTTCCAGAAGCAGCAGCAGGGGCACTGCCTGTGCTGGGGTCCTTGACTCCAGGCATCATTCTAGATACACAGTTCAGAGCCCAGGATGGGAAGGGCCACTGCAGAGCCTAACTGAGGGAGTGAGGTTTGAGGTCTGCTGTCTGCAGAAAGGTTTACTTAAAGTAAGGCAAGAATTGGCTGGATTCTCCCTCCCAGACTGAGGTGCAAATTGGAATCGCTTAGGTTATAGGAAAGTGTCTCTAAAGATTTCCTAGAAATTCTCAACCTGTGTAAAGTCATTGCTGTGGTTTGCCCTTTGTTCTCAAAGAGGACATCAGGAGGATGATGTCTTGACTTGCAAGTGAATTGGATTTAGGGGAGGCAGAGCTGTGCCAAGTAATCAGCCTCACTCTCCTCCAGAGTCATCCGAATTCAGTGACAAGACATAGGTCAGGATGACTTGCAATGGCCCTGGATGCAGTGGGAGACCTTGCCCTTTTTAAGCAAAGGTCTTTCTCAGGTCTCAGTTTGTCTCAGGCAAAGTCCCTTCAGTAATTAAAGCCTAGGTAAGAATGGAGAAAAAGATGGCCTAGTTTGCCATTGTCAAAGAATCAATCTGGGAGGGGAAGACAGTCAGGTTTTCTGGCCAGAACAGAAACAATTGCTCTTTATACTCACTCTGAGCCATCAAAATCCAAACAATGAGCCTGTGTAAAGTCACAGAGTTGGGAGCTAGGCGATGGAGTGCCATGTGTGGAACAAAGAGAAGGCCAGTGACTAGGTTTCTTGATGACCTGATACTTGGAATTTGTGTGACCCAATCTATACAGGAATAATTAACTTTTTAGAGGTCAAAGAACACTTTTCCCCCCTTTATATATACTGGAGGAAAGAATAAAAACTGACATCAGTCAAGTAAAGAGTTAATGTTGTTAGTGATGTGCGGGTAAAAGTTGATCCTGACGCAATTTCTCTGAGATAATGTAAATTGCCTACCAATAATGTTTTCAATTTTCGCAATGAGTCATTCATAAAATCTCACTTGAATTTACATTAAGAGAAGTACTCAGGAACCAGATAGCCATCAAGTTTGGAAGAAGTCACTTCTGAAATCCCCTTTCCAACTTCCATGGGTGTAGAACACACTTTTCAGGAGGCTGCCTCCTGAAGTAGCCCAGTGATAAAAGGGGACAAAATGATGAGATGCAGGAGGGTTGAAGGAACAGGATAGCAGAACCTCTCACCTTCTTCACCCATGAAAGCTTTACCTGCTTCACACTGAAATGGAATATTCTCACTCTGAAGGAAAAGAAAAATGTTTTAAGAAGTTCAACAGAATAATGATTACCTGGATGTAGACAGATTCCAGTAAGAGAGTCATTGGCCTTAGGGTTGTTCAGCAATAATATCTTTTCTTGACACAACAACATATCTTATGAGGCTTATAACATCTTTCTGGATTGTTCTCCTTGCCCTTTGAGAGGGGTTAATCTAAAGCAATCGACCCACAGTAGTTCATCGGTATTTTTGGATTCTAATTCACGTATATGTCTAAATCACCTTCCCTGTTCTTCATCTTCCATGAACTTTGAAGCAGGAGGGAGGCCCAGAGATCTCATTTTTTAGGAGACTCCATTTTTTCCCTGAACAGAATTTTGCTCTTGGGTTTCATGAACCTATTACCTTGGTTAGCCTTTGATTTTCATGCTTTCCTCTGCTCATCCTGCGTGTTCAGCCTTCTGGTGAGAAAGTAATCTTGGGCATTCAAACAGTTTAGGAAGCACAATTGTGATTTACGGCAAATATGGGAAACAATACAACAGATACTTGACAGTAATTGGTGAACATTCATTTTTATGCCAAAAATTTCCCATAAAGGTGAGAAATAACAAGCACAAGTGAGTAAGTGACCTAATATTCTGTGTGGTTTTCATTGCCTTGCTAAAAGTGTGTGTGTGTGTGTGTGTGTGTGTGTGTGTGTGTGTGTGTGTGTGTGTCTATGCTAGGAGGAAAATGTGGAGAAAGTGTGAGCTTCATGTACTCCAAGAAGGTTTGCATCAAAAAAATAGTAATAGTCTGACAATTTAGCTCAGGGAAAAAAGTACCGATTTTATTGAAAAGAGGTTAATGTAGCAGCTTAAAGTCTCTGGAAAAGGAAACAAGATGTTGGGAATTTTTAGAATATTTTATAAGGCAAACAAATACAAGATTTAATCAAAGAATGCACACATAATAAATAGTGATTCTAGAAATTCACATTGACATAGAATTTTATGTTTTCAAAGGATGTTCACACATATTATTTGATGGGTAATAAAAAAGGTTTTGCAGTCTTAAGCCATTATATGAATGAATATCAGTTATTATTAATGATAGTATACACTCCTACTAGTACTGCTACTACTACTAAATGTTTTGTCCTTACAGCAACATTATTGTATAAGCAAGGAAGATAAATATTATCATTGTTCCAGACAGTCCTTCATCTAATAGTGCATTTTGTTGGGTTTACTAAGTACTTGTCTTCTGTGTGATTATTTTGAGTTCTTCGAGTTCTTGCTTGTCTAGTTGGTTCCAGGTACCAACTTTTCTATACTGAAGTTTTGATAATTACTCCTTAAAAACATAGATTGAAACCTGACAGTTGTGGTCTCTTTTATTTCTACTTTTTTAAAAAATGATTTTCCTTGAGGAATTTTATTTTTTTATTCCTTCAAATTCATTTTCTTATCATTTTATATAATTTTTTAAGGAAAATCCCCTTGGCAGTGTGATTGGCTTTATACTAAATTCCTAAATTCCTTTTGACTTTATTATGGTTTTTATTCTATTGGTGTGATCCAATCATGCACAATGTATATCTCTCCAATTATTTTCTTCATTTTGGTAAAGAATGTTTTATAGTTTTAGTTACGTCTTGGATGTGCCTTAAAAAGTCAATTCACAAATATTTTATACATTGAATTTTATGCATGAAATTTCTCTACCTTCTCCTGATTAGTGAGTGTCATTGATAATAAAATTGTAGACAATTTTGGGGGTTGATTTTGTATCTTTTATGAGTGACGACAGATGTAAAGGATATAGGACAAGGTTGAATGACCAGCCTATTCATTAATATGTATGTCTGGAACAGATAATACAAATAGTAAATGAGTTCAGGCCAGAATTAAACGGAAGGAACTTCTCCCAGAAATGAAGGACTGTTACTTCATGCTAATATTCTATCTAAATCATGAAATGGCTATGAGACTTGGAATACAACAGTCCCCATAGATTAAAATATTAATTTCAAATTTAATTGTTTATTTTAAATTAAATTTTTTAAAATTTAAAAATCAATATCACACTGCCAAAGTTTTTTACATTGACAACGGAAAGGGCTATGGTGGATGTGACCAGACTGCAATATATAATTAATGAGGCACTTAAAAGATAAAGGAATAAAAAAATCTTAGTAGGCAAATACCTAATAGAAAAAGATGAACAGGTTAAGAGGCAAGAATGAGAAGGATGCTGTGGGAACAGCCCAGGTGCTCTACCTGTATCTTTATGATGTTAGGAGAAAGTGAGTCAGGCTTTGAGCACATTGGATGTACCCCTCTATTAGCAAAGTTATGGGAGGTCATTGACCCAAGGACGGGCGGGCATGGATTGGCTATGATCAGTACCAATGGGAAGTTCTCTTGATTTGATGTAATCACAGATTTTTTTGTGTGTATTGTCTGTCCTGCTACCTTTCTGAAGCTCTGATGCTGTCTGTAATATCCTTCCCTGATATGTTTGTTGGAAGAAACAAGTTAATCTACAACCAAGTTTGATATAATGGACATTTGATATTGATGATGGATGCTAATAATAGTGCTTCAATACTTCAAGAATTTATGGTTTCATCCATATGCATAGTCCCTCCACTAGAGATTTATATAGATTGCAACCCCACTATAACTTACATGGTCTTCAAGGATTATTTTATTGACAGAAAAATTAATTTCTCTGAAGTCATTCTAGTAATAGCTGACACCCATATAGCATCTTATATTCATTGATATTTGATTCTCATAATGGCACCCTGGGTATTATTTCCATTTTAAAGATGAGGAATTAGAGTTATAGATGTAAGTCAAGCATACAAAGTCCTTTAGGTAGTAAGTGGCAGAGCCCACATTCAAACCTAGGACCTAGGCCTCCAAATTACATACACTTTCTACTGCACTATGGCTGCTTCCTAAGGCAGAGAACACTTTTTCATGGCATTCCAGAGAAAATTTTGGTACATTTTTCTTTCTGCTCATGTCAGAGGGTGTGAAAAGATACATTTTATCCCAATGATAACCCACATTCGTTTTGGGTTGGCATTGAGTTTACTCGCTACTGAATTACTTAGTACAGAGCGTGTGACCAAATTTGCATTGTACTATTTCCATGAGAGTCGCTGTGGTGTAGTGGAAAGAAGACCAGTCTTCAAGCCAAGAAGGCATGAGTTCAAATCTTACTTCTGCTGCATACTGGCGATGTGACTCTGGGCAAGTTACTTAATCTCTTGATGACTCAGGTAACTTCCCAAGGTTGGAAGTTGCAAGGCAGGTGCCACGCTATGATGGTCAAGACCATTTCCAGACTTGAGTTACTTGTACCAAAAGAAAGAAAAAAATCTCAGGTTTTGTATCTACCCTGCACTTCCACAGTATGTTGCTTCTTACTAATCATCTATATGTAGAGTGTAGTCAAATCTACATTTGCAAGTAGCTAAACTCCAGTAGGTGTGACAGAAGACCAAGAAGATTCATGATGTTTCCCACAGGATATTGGATCATGAGACTATTAATCCTACATTATCCTTGACCCAAATTCATCAAGCAAAGCTTGCTAATGATTCTATAGGCTAGTATTGTTGGAACTGTGAGTTTAGAATCTTAATTAAGCCTTTAAAAAAGTCCTTTTATTAAGGACATTATAGCTTCCTAAGAAATTGCTGGAATGATTTTAGCATTCCCACTTGGATTTGCTGCATGTAGGTTACCCACTGCATGCAAGGCTTCCTCTTGCCTCTTTAGATATCTCTCAATTTTATTTTTTTTAATTCCCACTTCCAAGTGCTGATACTGATTCTTCCCTCTGAGACTGACTTAAAACCTCATTATACAGTACAAGTGTGTTTTATTTCTTTAGACTTCTTTGTTATGATAAATTATTTCTAGCACTGGTTTAACAGCTCCATAATGTGCCCTGTTTTTTTTCCCCTTCCTTCACAAAGGTCTCAGTTAAATTTTACTGCTGAAAAGTGACCCTGCTCAAGTTTCTCATCGGATAAAGTGTAACATCAGTCAAAGGATAGCCTTAGCCTTTAAGGTCTGGAGGTAGTAGACAGCTGGGAATCTAAGATGTTATATATTCCAGGATTCCAAGAATGGAAGTTACTGGTGGTGCTGGTGCTGGGGGCGTGTGTATATGCATGCGCATGTCCATACACAATTCTGGTAGAGACCAGCCTTCCTATATAAGTGTTAGCACTCATTATCTTTGGTTGAATATTTGGAGTGGGTTCAGAGCATGCATTTAGTGTAGTCCCCCAGACCTCAATCACCATGTTATTTTAAAAATAAATTTGTATTGTTGCTTTAGTTTTTATTTTACAGAAATTTGTTTGCCACATTATTCTTCATTCACCATGGAAGTATCATAACTTCAAGACATCCCCTAGTCCTTGAGGAAACAGTGGAAATAAATGATGTGAATGGAGCCCATAATGAATAATTGGTAGACCTAGAGCAGAGGTTCTTAATCTTAATGAATACTTGGTTTCCTTCCTTCCTCTTTCCTTCCTTCCTTCCTTCTTTCCTTCTTCCTTCCCTCTTTCCTTCCCTTCCTTTCTCCCTCTTTCCCTTTTTTCTTTCTTCCCTTCCTCCCTACTTTCTTTTCAGTTCATTCATTCATTTATTCTCAATCTGTAGACGCTACCTGTTCCATTGCATTTCAGAAATGTTTCTGAAACTCCTAGCCTTAGAAAGTCCTCTGAAGGGCACCGAGAGGTTGGCACTTGCCCTTGGTTGCTTCCTACAGTTATTAAGTGTCCAAGGTGAGACTTGAATCCAGCCCATTTCTGACTCCTAGTCTATCACTCCTTCCTCTTCACCGTGCCTTGTCCCTCCCTGTATTACAAGGCCTCAGATTGCTTTGGAATGGTTCATTCTGCCATCTCTTTCCTCTACTATAACCTCTAACTTTTCAGTATTGTAATTTTCAGTCTTCCTTCAACTTCCCAATTTATTCTAAACTTGTAGCTTATAATCTTCTGTCTGAGGCAAAGGAGAGCAAAAATAGATAAGGACCCTGGCTTAATTCTGCCCACTTGCATGGAGGTAAAAATAATGGCATTTTTGTCAGCTTTCTTTTTCAGAGGACTTTTTCACTTAGTTCTCTAGATTGTGGCTGTTTTCCTGATGGTCATTTTTGTTAGAAGTCAGACTGCCAGGCTACAACAGATTTACTCAAAAGACAACAATAAGGAAACTACACTCTATGTCGGCCATTTCCATCAGTGTTGTTTTGAACTATTTAAAATAGCTAGGCAGTGTGAGGTTGGAATATTGTTGTGGTGTAGAAAATGATGAGTTGGTGGACTTGGAAAATATGGAAAAACTTGTACTTATAAAGGAAGACTTATCCACCCTCAGAGAAACAGAGGACAAATAGGTATAGTATAGTCTTACATAGATGCATGTGAATATATATATATATGATTACATTATAGATATCTATGTTACGTGTAAGTGTATGTATGTAAAGATATACATGTGTATATATTTTTGTGTATACATACAATGTGTATATATGTATACACATGTGTATATATGCATATGTGTATATATGGCAGTGCTTAAATTGCAGTCTCCTGTGAGGGAGGGGGAGGAAAGGGAGAAAATAGAACACAGTACAAAGTGTAGAGCAGAGAACAAAAGAAAACTTACAAGGAAGCAAGAAAAGATGAACAGTTTCAACACACTACATGGTATTTAATATGTAGGCTTTCTTGAAATTGAAATACATCATTGTCTAGTTTGAATCCCCTCTTATGTTCTGCTGTACACATGACAATGCTTTTTTTCTTTTCCTAATTTATATTTGAATTTCAATATTTAAGTGTATGCTTCTTTTTCTTTTCTTATTGTGCATTTAAGTTTTAGTATTTACATCTAAAATTTGAAAAAAAGTCTGACTGCTATGTCAGTGGAGAATGACTATATGGTCTTTTAAAAAGTGAGGACTGCTTTGAGGAGATAGGCTCATCTTTCTTTGTAGATGACTGGAGTTCAGAAGTGTTTGCTCTGAGCACAGTGGATAGGAAATTTGATGCCCAATTCCCATCAAGGTGTATAATTCTATTTCAGCAGAGTAAGTATGGATGGCACTGGGGTCAGTCCAAGCCATCAGAGCTGGAAACATTCTGATTTTGCTTTGTTTTACATTTGCTGTGTTTCTCTTTGCTTTGCTATTGATAAATAATTTAGAGAGAAGCTCTGATTCTGTAAGGCTGAGGACAAGTGAATTAGGTGATTGGTCCCCAAGCACCCACAGGTATCAGCAAAGCAGGGCAGTACCTTGTCCTTATAGTTTGACAGTGCGTGTGGGAATAGAGTTTGCCATGATTTGGCATTTTTTCTTGCAGTTTGGAGGAGAAATGCTACTCAATTGCTAGTATTTTTAAATTGTGAGATATGATTCAATAGAACACTACTCTATTGCAATTAGTATTAATTAGTTTGTTATGATTCCGTAGAGTTAGTGATTATAAGTTCCATATATCAGGCCCCAGAGCTGTGAAACTACAGATTGTAAGTTCACTTGCTTGGTCATAGGAAGCTAATTAGAGGCCTTCCACCCTTGTTTTCTTTTTTTTTATGGTGACGAAATCCAGAATCGTGGCGGTGACTTAAATACATGGAAAGTCCTTTAACTTATTTTTGTACCTCTAGACTACTGTCTCTTGTCCAACATGAGCAGGTGACCATCTTATCATCACTTAGTCAGTAGAGATGCTCCATGCTTCACCTAACCCAAGACCTCAGTGTTGTTATACTATTATTTTTGGTTGATATATCATTTTTTGGCTCTCAAAGCAAGATCTATCAACCAATGGGATTCCATATTTTGTGTAGCCCTTTGAGAGTGTTGAAGTATCAAATCTGGTATCAAACCCTATAAAAATAAGGCCCTGGGAGAAGGAAGCATCTCAGATCATGAGGAGAATCTGAGGTTCACTTCACTGGAGGGGAACACGGATCCTCTAAGGAAGTACCACTGGCTCAGAACTCTGCCTCAATGGATTTTCTTGGGTATTAGGCAATTACAATCCCCACAAAATGCAAAGACATTCATTCCAATCCCCAAGCAAGGGCACTCAGCAACAGGTCTTCTATAGATTGATGAGCATCCATAGCATTGCTCTATGCTGTATGAATCAGAAAACAAACTTTTCAAAAGGCCCCTAATGCCACTAGACAAGTTCCTTAAGGTCCAAGAAAAGGAAGCTGGACCCCAATATTCTACCAAGTATTCAGTAACAAGTACAGGGTGGTCTGGTAACCTGCTCCTCAAAGCAGTGAGAAGGGGGAGGGCAATTCAAGTTAGTACGTGTTTATTAAGAACCTACTAAATGCCAGACACTTTACGAAGTGCTAGGCATACAAAGAAAGAGTAGGAAAACAGTCCTGCCTCTCCTAGGGGAGGGTAGGGTAGAGGAGGGAAAGATGAAGAAGGGAGTTAGAAAAGGAAGAGAGAAAGGAAAGGTAGAAGAGAAGTAAAAGAGAGAGGTAGGGAGTAAGGGAAAGAGAAGGAAGGAATCAGGAGGAGGGGCAATGATGAGAGAGAAAGAGAGAAGAAAGAGGGAGGGATAGAAAGAGAAGGGACGTGGAAAACAAGCAAGCAGATTAGGAATAAATCAGGGACTTCAAGCTTTCTTTCATATCTTTACCTATGAGAGTTTATCTATATTTATGGAGAAATTCCAACTGAAAAAAGAGTTATTTATCTGGCTAACTATTAGCATCCATTAACTCAGCAATAGAAAATAATAATACAAATCCTGGAGCCCAGTCTAACAAGGCAAATATCTAAATGACATAATCGCAAACAATACTGGCCTTCATATTTAGGTAAGTTGGTAAACATCATAAAATGCATGAATGATGGTAAACGGTGGTGAATTCCACACCTGCTCAGTGTTTTTTTTAATGCATCTTATTTTTAGAACTCCTTGATCCTTGAACTATCAGAATGTTACAGATAATGTTGGTAGAACAATTATACACTTGTTCTTAAAAACTGGGAGTCTGTATTTTTTGAAGACTACCTTTTAAAATGTACTTTTTTTCTTGTCTCTAATGCTAATAATTGGTGGCATTTATATAGCACTTTGCAGTTTTACAAAGTATTTGTCTTAGTAATCTAATTTTATCTTCCAGAACTCCCCTGTTAATAATGATCATAATACATATATTTAGTGCTAAGTACTTTACAATTATTATCTCATTTGATCATCGCAAATGAGGAAGGTGTTATTATAGCCATTTTACAGATGAGGAAACAAAAGTACAGTGACTTCCAGGGCCACACAGCTACTAAATGTCTGAGGCTGAAATTGAACTCAGGTTTTTCTGAATCCAGGTCCAGCACTCTATCTACTGTGCCACCTTAGGTCATATACTATCATCCCCATTTAATGGATGTAAAACAGGGAGGTTCTATTCCTTATCTAGGTCACATAGCTTTTAAGAGGCAAATCCAGGATCCAAATGTTGACTTTCTGAATTCAATACCAAGGCTCTATTCTGTTCTGCCATCTGGCCTCTTTGTAAACCACTAAAATGTAGGGACAGCTAGGTGACACAGTGGATGATCACTACTCCTCAAGTCAAAAGGAGTTGAGTTCTGATACTAGCCGGGTGACCCTAGTCAAATCATTTAACCCTGTTTGCCTCAGTTTCCTCATATGCAAAATGAGCAGGAGAAGGAAATGGCACCCCTCTCCATTATCTTTGCCAAGAAAACCTCAAATGTGGTCATGAAGAGTCAGACACTACTGAACTAACTAAACAATAACAAAAAATGTAGGTGAATTTCATTTTGTTTCTCTCATATTTCTTTGGTAAGGATTGCTTCACTGAATATCTTTGGCACTTCTGCATACCTACAGAGACTACAATCATATTTTATTAACCATCATTGATTTGTAAGGAGGCACTATCAGATAAGGGCTCATAGGCTCTTATTCTCAACATTGGGAGATATCTGTGGAAAAAGAACTAAGTCATGAAAGGGCAGATAGCCATCCTTCCTTTGAAATATTTCATGGATTTATTTTTGAAAACTCTTTGGGATTCTTGTTGGCAAAAGTCAATTCAGTCTTTGTGGACTCTTGATGATCAAGGATCCAAAGTGATTGTTGATAACTCAGGGAATGAGTGGGAATGGAGCAGAGTTTTGTCTTCTCAGATCGTTATTGAGCAGATGGTCATTTTTTGAGGTCCATCGAGCATAATGCACCAGCTTATCTTTGGGAGGTTTTCTGTGTTTTCTGTAATATCATTAGTATTGAGAGACGCACATGTATCGTGATTTGGAGTCAGGAATTCTGTGAGATCCAGGGCAATTCACTCACACTTTCAATACCTCTGGATAACTCTGTGGAACAGGTACCATCTTCATTGTAAGGATGGAGATTCCTCATGGACAGTTCTTTGTTCCAATGGAATCCCAAGTCTAGTAAAAAATCAATATTTCAAGTTATATTTCTAAAGATCCCCTAGGATTATGGATTTAGAACTAGATGGGCTGAATCTGTCAGGTTAGATGATTAAGAGCTTTTTTTAATTCAGTTCCCTCATTTCACAGAGAAGGAAACTGAGGCACAGTATGTACAGAAAGTCCCAGGACCTGGATTCAAAATCTCTGATACTACCTGTATGACCTTGAGAAAAATAATTCAGGCTCCCTGGGCCTCTGTTTCTTTATTTTTTAAAAAAGAGAGGGCTTGGACTTATATGACCCCTGAGGTCTCTTTTACTTGTATCTTCTATTTCCAATTTGCTGGAAGTCTACATAGGTAATATATTAGAGAGATTTGGATCTAGGGCTTCTAATTCTCAATTTAGTGCTCTTTCCACTGTACTATTTCTCAAGTTTGATGACTGTTATCTAAGTGAAACTCCAAAAAGTCCTAACCAAAGTACTTTATAAACCTGCTTATTAAATCTTATATCCTGGAATGGTAAAAATCTAATATTTGAAAGGCTCCTCTGAGCTCATCTGAATCATGAATCCTTTCATGAATTCCTTGCAAGTAACCATCCAGCCTATGCTACAAGACCTGCTGAGACAGCTCATTTCACTTCTGGATATTCTTAATTGTTAGGAAGTTTTTCATCATGCAGAGTTCAAATGTACTTTTTCTCCTACTGCACTCATTGGTTTTAATTCTGACTTCTGAGAGTCTAATCCCTCTGACAGAGAGGAGCTTCAAATATGGGAATATAGCTTTCTCCCCCAACCTCCACACCCATCCTACCCTCTTTCCTGTAACATAAGCATCTTCATTTTTGTGTCCCATCATTTCCCCAAATCTAATAGGTACAAAGCCTCAATAGCTAATATTTAAATAGTACATTTTATGTCCCAGACCTTGTGCTAAGTGATGTACAATTATTATCTCATTTGATACTCACAACAGCTCTGGGAAGTAGCTATTTTTATTATCTCCATTGTACAGATGAAAGAACTAGAGGGAAATGTGACTTGTCGAGGGTTACACAGGGCTAGCGAATGGCTGAGGTTGAATTTGAATTCGAGTCTTCCTTTCTTCCTTCCTTCCCTGCTTCATTCCTTCCTTCCTTCCTTCTTTCATTTATTTCTCAGTTTCTAAAAAACCAGGAAAGGGATGAGTCCAGTCCAGAGATAATGCAGTTAGCTTTATTAAGGAGGTCAGGAAGGATGAGCAGATGGGGTTGAGTTTCTTTTATAAAATTCCATACTTCATGATTTTCAATAAATCGTGTTTTTTCCCTCTCTCATTCTCCCCCACCAAATCAATCAGTCAATCAGTTACCATTAATGAAGAAGTTACTTTATGCCAGGCACTGGGCTGAGTACTGGGGATCCAAGTGCAAAAATGAGGAGCCCTTATCCTTAAAAATGTTTATACAACATATGCCAAACAGAAACAGCTAGAAGGTAACTGAAAAGCCACAGTTAGTTCAACTCCCTCATTTGATAGAAAAAGGTCAGTGAGGCACAGTAACTTGCTTAGGGTTACATTGGGTAATCTGCAGCAGAATTGGGATTTGGATCTGGATCCTCTGACTCCAAATCCAGTCTTTCCATTGTGCCTTGTTTCCTTTCATGATCTTACAATGTCTGAAAGAAGCCTTTGAGTTGGGGTTCTAAGAAGCAGGCGTGGGGTGGGGAAAGTAACCCATGAGAGATCCATTCAAAGGCAGAGAGGTCTTATTTCTTTAGGAAATAATAAAGTTTTACTCTATGTAAATATAACATCTCGAACCTGGAGAAAATGGTTAAATATGTCCAGCACAGATCTTTTTGTCACCTTTTGAGAAACTATTTCATTGTGTGACGAGTCTTGGGAAACCTTCAAGTCTGGGAGCACTAAATCTCCAGAGTTTAATCCCAAATTCACTCTGTACTCTTGGGGAAATTTCTTTTTTTCCTTAATAGTATTTTATTTTTTTACCAAATACACGTAAAGATAGTTTTAACATTCATTTTTGTAAAGTTTTGAGTTCCAAATTTTTCTCCCTCCTTCCCTGCCTCCCTGTTCTCTCCTCCCCAAGACAGCAAGCAATCTAATGTAGCTTATATATGTACAATCTTGTTAAACGTATTTCCACATGAGTCATGTTGTAAAAGAAGAATCACTACAAAAGGGAAAAAAGCATGAGAGAAAAAAACACAAAAGAAGTGAAAATGTATGCTTCAATCTGCATTCAGACTCCATAGTTCTCTAGATATGGTTAGCATTTTGCATCAAGAGTCTTTTGGAATTGTCTTGGATCATTGAATTGCTAAGAAGAGCTAAGTCTATCATGGTTAATCATTGCACAATGTTGCTTTTACTGTGTACAATGTTCTCCTGATTCTGCTCTCTTCATTCAGCATCAGTTCTATAAGTCTTTCCAGGTTCTTTCTAAAGTCTACCTGCTCATCGTTTCTCATAGAACAGTGGTATTCCATTATATTCACATCCACAACTTGTTCAGCCATTCTCCAATTGATGGGCATCCCCTCAATTTCCAAATTTTTGCAACCACAAAAAGAGCTGCTATACATTTTTTATACATGTAGGTCCCTTTTCCTTTTCATGGTCTCTTTGGTTTACAGACCTAATAGTGGTATTGTTGGATCAAAGGGTATGCACAGTTTGATAGCTTTTTGAGTATAGTTCCAAATTGCTCTCCGGAATGGTTGGATCAGTTCACAACTCCACTACCAATGCATTGGTGTTCCAATTTTCCAACATCTTCTCCAACATTTATCATTTTCCTTTTTTTTTGGGTCATATTAGCCAATCTGATAGGTGTGAAGTGGTACCTCAGAGTTGTTTCTATTTGCATTTATCTAATCAATAGTGATTTAAGCATTTTTATATGACGTTAGTTTTAATTTCTTTATTGGAAAACTGCCTGTTTATATCTTTTGATCATTTATCAATTGAGGAATGACTTGTATCCTTATAAGTTTGACTTAGTTCTCTATGTAGTTTAGAAATGACGTTTTTACTAGAAGACCTGTCCATAAAAAATGTTTCCTACCTTTCTTCTTTCCTTCTGATCTTGGTTGCATTGATACTGTTTGTGCAAAACCTTTGTAACGTAATAAAAATTCTCCACTTTGCAGGTCATAGTCTTCTCCATCTCTTGTTTCCTCATAAATTCTTCCCTTCTCCATAAATATGACTTTCCTTCCTTCTTTCTTTCCTTTTGTCCTTCCTTTATACCTTATTCTCCTAATTTGTTTATGTTATCTTTTCTTATGTCTAAATCATGTACCCATTTTGACCTTATCTTGGTATATAGGGTGAAATGTTGGTATACGTCTAGTTTCTGCCATAATATTTTCTAGTTTTCCCAGCAATTTTTGTCTAGTAGTGAGTTCTTATCCCAGAAGCTAGTTTCTTTATCAAACAGTAGATTACTATAGTCATTGACTACTGTCTTGTGTACCCAACCTATTCCACTGATCCACCACTCTATTTCTTAGCTAATACCAAATAGTTTCGATGATTGCTACTTTATAATATAGTTTTAGATCTGCTATGGCTAGGTTACTTTTCTTTTCTTTTCATATCATTAATTCCCTTGACCTTCTGGACCTTTTGTTCTTCCAGATGAATTTTATTATTATTTTTTCTAGATCTATGAAATATTTTTGGTAGCTTCATTGGTATGGGACTGAATAAGTAAATTAATTTAGATAGGATTGTTATTTTCATTATAAGAGCTTGGACTGCTCACGAATAATTGATATTTATCTAGTTTAGATCTGACTTTATTTGTATGAAAAGTGTTTTGTAATTTTCTTCATGTAGTTCCTGTGTCTGTTTTGGCAGGTAGACTCCAAATATTTTATAAAGTCTACAATTATTTTAAAGGGAATTTCTTTTTCAATCTCTTCTGCTGGACTTTTTTGGTAATACATAGAAATGTTGATGATTTATGTGGGTTTATATTCTGCAAATTTGGTGAAGTTGCTAATTGTTTCGAGCACTTTTTAGTTGATTCTCTAGAATTCTCTAAATATACCATCATATCATCTGCATAGAGTTACAGTTTTGTTTCCTCATTGCTATTCTAATTTCTTAAGTTTCTTTTTCTGCTCTTATTTCTAAAGCTAATATTTCTAGTATAATACTGAATAACAGTAGTGATGATGGACATCCTTCTTTCACCCCTGATCTTACTGAGAATACTTCTAGCTTATCCCCATTATGTATAATGCTTGGTATTAGATACTGCTTACCATTTTAAAGAAAATTCCAATTATTCCTATGCTCCTAAGTGTTTATAATTAGAATGGGTGCTGCATTTTATCAAAAGCTTTTTCTGCATCTGTTGAGATAATTGTATGATTTCTGTGATTTTATTATTGATATAGTCAATTATCCTGATAGTTTTCCTAATATTGAACCAGCCCTGCATTCCTCATATAAATTCCACTTGATCATAGTGTATTATCCTGATGATCAATTGCTGTGATCTCTTTGCCAGTATTTTATTTTAAAATTTTACATCAATATACATTAGGAAAATTGGTCTATCATTTTCTTTCTCTATTTCTGCTCTTTTTGGTTTAGGTATCAGCACCATATCTGTATCATAAATAGAATTTGGTGGGACTCCTTTTTCACCTATTTTTCCAAATAACTTATATAGTGTTAGAATTAATTGTTCCTTGAATGTCTGAAGGAATTCACTTGTAAATCCTTCTGGCCTAGGAGATTTTTTTCTTGGGAAGTTCATTGATGACTTGTTCAATTTCTTTTTCAAAAATGGGGTTATTTAGTATTTTATTTCCTCTTCTGTTAATCTGAGCAATTTGTATTTTTATAAATATTTAGCATTTCACTTAGGTAATGAAGTTTATTGAAATACAGTTTGGCAAAATAGCTCATAATTATTGCTTTAAGTTCTTCTTCATTGGTGATGAATTCACCCTTTTCATTTTTGATGCTGGTAATTTGGTTTTCTTCTTTCTTTTTTAAATATAAAATTAACCAGAGGTTTATCCATTTTATTAATTTTTAAATAAAACCAACTCAATTTTATTTAGTAGTTCAATAGTTTTTTTGCTTTAATTTTATTAATCTCTCTTGTGATTTTCAGAATTTCTAATTTTGTATATAATTGGGGATATTTGATTTGTTGTTTTTCTAGCTTTTTTCATTTCATGCCTAATTCATTGATCTCTTCATTCTCCATTTTATTCATGTAAGCATTTAGAGATATAAAATTTCCCCTAAGAACAATTGAAGATGGCGTAGTGGGATGTAGCGGGAGACCTTTGCCTTTTCAAACTAAAGTCCCTAACAGGTCTAGGTTTGACTGATGCAATGCACATTTGGTGATTAAGGCAGGGAATGGCCTCTTTAGCCAAAGAATGACCAAGTAGAATTTGGCCTGGGATATATTGTTGGCCAGTTAATGAAAATCAATTTGATTTAGGATTAAGATTAGTCTTTAAGAAAGAAAAATGTTTCAGAGAGTAAAATTTACATTCCTTTTGTGCAGAGTACCTACAGCTAAGGGTGTGATACCCTATGTGAACAGAGGGAAGAAGGAAGGAAGGAAGGAAGGAAGGAAGGAAGGAAGGAAGGAAGGAAGGAAGGAAGGAAGGAAGGAAGTTAGTTGTGTTGCCCAACTGACCAGTTCTAGTCTACTCATAGATGTTGTTTGTTCTTCATTCAGAAAGAGAACCATGACATCAGGGAAATGATGCCATGCCATACAAGTGAATTGGATTTAAGCTGTGTGAAGTCACCAGCCCCACTTTCTCCTCAGGAGCCATCTGGGTCCAATGGTCAGATACCGAACAGGATGACTGGAGATAGCCTAGGATGCAGTGGGGAGGGACTTTGGCCTTTTCAAGCTAAGGTCTTTAACTGGCCTCAGTTTGACTGATGCAAGGCTCATTCAATGATTAAGGCAGAGAATGGCCTCTTTACCTAGTCCAAAAAAATTGATATAGGATGGGAAGACCTTCAGTGTTTCCATCCAAAACAAAATTGCTATTTCCATTCATTCTGAGCCAATCAGGGCCCAAAGAATGATCTGCACATATAGGCAGTGTGACATTGTTGTCCTATTCTGAGTTTGTTTTGATCTTCCCTATCATCATAGCAGCTTTCTATTGTTAGGGTTCTCTTCTGTTTCTTACTTATTTTTCAGCCTATTTCATGACTTTTAAAGTTGAGCTCTGTTCCTCATGCACAAGGGGTTCTATTTTAAGTTTTTTATGCTAGATACCAGAGGCCTGCTCACTGGCTTTCCACACTAGCACTTCAGGTGCTTGTGGCTTGTTCACTGCTCTGGGGGCAGCCTGGTCTAGTTGCACATGTTGTGTTGGGGTTCCAGGTCTCACACTTTGCCTTCTGTGAAGAGATTAGAGGTCTCACTGTTGGTCTGCTGAACCACTGCTATGGCTAATAAGTACTTCCCACTGGCTCACCCAGACACAGCCTATACTGGGCTGCCCTCCCTCTTTGCTCAAATCATACATACCTTTCCTGAAGCCCTTCTAAGTTATCTTAAGCTAGAAAATTGTTTCACTCTGTCTTTTTGTATGCTTTGTTGCTCCAGGATCCATTTAGAGACTTGACTTAATGTTGTTTCACAGGAAAACTGGGGGGAGCTCAGGCAACCTCTTGGCTTCTCTCTAGCATCTTCTGGGGAAATTTCTTAATTGCTTTCTCAGTCTCCCCATCTGTAGAACTGGTCCAGTTCCTGCCCTGCTATTCCCTGGGGATGTGAAGGGGATTATCAAGTTAATGTTTTATAAAGTACTAGAAGGAGTCTAAATGTGAAGTGGTATCATTGCCCACCAACTAGATTTGATAGTCCTCATAATGATGAATTTATTATATCACATTCATTTCCATGGCAATATGCTGGAGTTTGGAAAGAGATGATGATTCTCCTGGCAGGTCAAAAGCAGAGGAAGGGAATCTGTCAGTGTGAGATAAATAAGCAAATGATTGAAAAGTGAATATACATCTTGCCTCTTAACTCCAATTCCATGTCCAGTTCCTGACACTTTTATTAAAAAATAAATCTCTTTCTTTCCCTTACTCTGGGAGCTGTGATTTTATCAGCTGGGAATGCCTGGTATAGAAACACTCGCTACCAAAGCAAGTCATAGCCTATTGATGAGAGACTGTAGATTTAAAGCTAAAAAAGACTGCAGTGGTCACTAGTTCTTTCCCTCCTTGATATTAAGGATGAGGAAATTTTTTGTTTGTTTGTTTTTGTTTTTTTATTTTTAACACAGTTTATAACAGATAAAGCAATTCAAACTTTTGGTTAGGTGATACATCTTTTTAAAGCATTTACAGTATGGACCACAAAAGAATTTTTTTTTTTTATTTAACTTTTAACATTTATTTTCACAAAATTTTGGGTTACAAATTTTCTCCCCTTTTATCCCCTCCCCCCCCAAACCCAAGCATTCTAATTGCCCCTGTGACCAATCTGCTCTCTCTTCTATCCTCCCTCTCTGCCCTTGTCTCTGTCTTCTCTTTTGTCCTGTAGGGCCAGATGGCTTTCTTTACCCCTTAACCTGTATTTCTTGTTTCCTAGTGGTAAGAACATTACAGTTGATCCTAACACTTTGAGTTCCAACTTCTTTACCTCCCTCCCTCTCCACCCCTTCCCTTTGGAAAGCAAGCAATTCAATATAGGCCAAATCTGTGTAGTTTTGCAAATGACTTCCATAATAGTTGTGTTGTATAGGACTAACTATATTTCCCTCCATCCTATCCTGTCCCCCATTACTTCTATTCTCTTTTGATCCTATCCCTCCCCATGAGTGTCGACCTCGAATTTCATTCTCCTCCCCATGCCCTCCCTTCTGTCATCCCCCCGACTCTGCTTGTCCCCTTCTCCTCCGCTTTCCTGTATTGTGAGATAGGTTTTCCATCCTACCAAAATGAGTGTTCATTTTTTTCTTTCCTTTAGTGGAATGTGATGAGAGTAGACTTCATGTTTTTCTCTCACCTCCCCTCTTTATCCCTCCACTAATGAGTCTTTTGCTTGCCTCTTTTATGAGAGATAATTTGCCCCATTCAATTTCTCCCTTTCTCCTCCCAATATATTTCTCTCTCACTGCTTGATTTCATTTTTTTTAAAGATATGATCCCATCCTCTTCAATTCACTCTGTGCACTCTGCCTCTATGTATGTGTGCGTGTGTGCATGTGTTTGTGTGTACTCCCACCCAGTACCCAGATAGTGAAATGTTTCAAGAGTTACAAATATTGTCTTTCCATGTAGGAATGTAAACAGTTCAACTTTAGTAAGTCCCTTATGACTTCTCTTTGCTGTTCACCTTTTCATGGTTCTCTTCATTCTGGTATTTGAAAGTCAAATTTTCTTTTCAGCTCTGGTCTTTTCATCAAGAAAATTTGAAAATCCTCTATTTCATTGAAAGACCATTTTTTCTCCTGAAGTATTATACTCAGTTTTGCTGGGTAGGTGATTCTTGGTTTTAGTCCTAGCTCCTTTGACTTCTGGAATATCCTATTCCATTCCCTTCGATCCCTTAATGTAGAGGGTGCTAGATCTTGTGTTATCCTGATTGTATTTCCACAATACTTGAATTGTTTCTTTCTAGCTGCTTGCAATATTTTCTCTTTCACCTGGGAATTCTGGAATTTGGCCACAATGTTCCTAGGAGTTTCTCTTTTTGGATCTCTTTCATGCGGTGTTCTGCGGATTCCTTGAATATTTATTTTGCCCTCTGGTTCTAGAATCTCAGGGCAGTTTTCCTTGATAATTTCATGGAAGATGATGTCTAGGCTCTTCTTTTGATCATGGTTTTCAGGTAGTCCCAGAATTTTTACATTGTCTCTCCTGATTTTCCCGGTCAGTTGTTTTTCCAATAAGATATTTCACATTATCTTCCATTTTTCCAATCTTCTCGCTATGTTCTGTGATATGTCTTTCTCACAAAGTCTTTAGCGTCCATCTGTGCCATTCTAGTTTTGAAAGAACTATTTTCTTCAGTGAGCTTTTGAATCTCCTTTTCCATTTGGCTAATTCTGCTTTTGAAAGCATTCTTCTCCTCATTGGCTTTTTGAACCTCTTTTGCCAATTGAGTTAGGCTAGTTTTCAAGGTGTTAATTTCTTCAACATTTTTTTGGTTCTCCTTTAGCAGGGAGCTGATCTGCTTTTCATGCTTCTCTTTCATCCCTCTCATTTCTCTTCCCAATTTTTCCTCCACCTCTCTAACTTGATTTTCAAAATTCTTTTTGAGCTCTTCCATGGCCTGAGCCCATTGGGTGGGCTGGGACACAGAATCCTTGATTTCTGTGTCTTTGCCTGATGGTAAGCATTGTTCTTCCTCATCAGAAAGGAAGGGAGGAAATGTCTGTTCTCCAAGAAAGTATCCTTCAATAGTTTTATTTCTTTTCCCTTTTCTGGGCATTCTCCCCAGCCAGTGACTTGACCTCTGAATATTCTCCTCACACCCACCTCGCCTCCTGGTCCTCCCAGCCAGCGTTTGGGGACTGAGATTCAAATGCTGCTTCCAGCCTTAGGGCTTTTGGCGGGGGCAGGGCTGCTATTCAGTGTGAGAATTAAGTTCAGGTGGTCAGGTCAGGGCAGGGCCGCCTCTCAGGCTCAGTTCCCTCAGGGCGTTTATGTACAGACCTTCCACAATGGATCCAGGCTCCTGCCCGCTTGGGGAGCCCCTGTCTGCAGCCGCCTCTCAGCTTCTATCTCCTGGGGGGGCCCGAGCCATGGGGGCACCCCACTCCCCTCTCGACCCACCAAAGAGACTCTCTCACCAACCCCCGTCACCTGTGGGTGGAGGAGCTTGTGCGGCCCCTGGAGATTCTGTCCCTGAAGCCTGCTCGGATCTGTACCTCTTGGAGCCGCAGCCGCCGCAGGTCTGGGCTGGGCTCCGCGTCTGCAGCGTGACGGACCTTTTGCGAGAGGTTTGCAGGTCCCTCTGTGGGTGGAGGGACCCGCATGGCCGCTGGAGATCCCATCCCCGTAGCCCACTCGGATCTTTTCCTCAAGGTGTCGCGGCCGCTGCAGGGCTGCCCTCTGCTCCCAGTCCTGGCGCCCAGTCCGCAGCACAAAGGACCCCCCACGAGAGGTTTGCAGGTCTCTCTGGAACAGAAATCTCCCTCGCTCCAATATTCCGTGGCCTCTGGGTGCAGAATCCACCGTGAGTTGGTCCCCTCTAGCCATTCTGTGAATTGTGGGTTCGGAGCTATGTGTATGTGCGTCTTTCTACTCCGCCATCTTGGCTCCGCCCCCAAAAAGAATTTTTTTTTTAAAACATTAACCAACTGAGACACAGATAATATTTATGTTGGTAACTTCACAAGCTCTTGACCTATTGTCTCCACAGTATTCCTAAGAATTAAAGGACCCTAATTTGTTGTTGGTCTAAAGTCCTATGCCTAATAGCTTAATTTTAGACAACCTCAGATGTTCCCCTACCCATAATCTACAATTGAATAGATCTAGTATTAAGCTTACAAACCTTTTGACTATAGGAAATTGCTACCAATAGTAAGGACGTTGCAGGGATACAATATCTCCCCAACTTCATTTCAACCCCAGGCAGGATTAGATTAACCACTTGCATTCAGTCAGGCTTAAAGTCTGCCAGGTGTCAGTGGGAAAACTGAGTCAGGAGAATTCCCACTTCAGCCCATGCTGAACAGCTGCTCTCCCACCCTTCCCTTGAGATCACCTATGCAGTTCATACCAGCATCTCATCAGCTTACTGGCATCATGTATTGGAGGCTCAGATAGCCTTTCTTGCTTCCCATACCTGGAGTTAGACTCAGAAGAATTCACTTAATAGTCCCATAGCATGTAAAAATGGCAAGTTCCAATAACCAGGTTTCAAATATGATTATAGCTTCACTTTGGCTAAGGAACATCTTTTGAGGCAGGTTTTAAGTGGTTTACATGCCTTTCTGTACATGTTCTAGTTCCTGATTATATGACAATCATAAAACCTAATTTACCATTAAAACCTTGAATTTTCCATCAATGCCAAATTTTACCCAAGGTTACCTTCCTCTTAGAAGATTAGACTGAGGCCAAGATGGCAGAGTAGAAAGATACACATGGGCTAGCTCCGAACCCACAGCCCATAAAATACCTGTAAAGAAGAACTTCCAACAAATTCTGTAGCAGCAGAAGTCACAGAACAACAGAGTGGAGGAGATTTCTGTTCCAGAGAGGACTGAAAAACTGACCTGAAAGGTCTGTCGCACACTGGACCCAGAGTGGAGCCCAGCCCTGCCTTGGCCATGCAGCACCAAGAGGAGCAGATCAGAGCAGGCTTCAGGGACAGAATCTCCAGCAGCCATGCAGGTTCCTCCACCTACAGGTTCCAAAGATCAGTGAGAGAGTCTTTTCGGCTTGCTGAGAGGGGAGCAGGGTGTCTACATAACTCAGACCCCCTCGGGAAGCAGCAGCAGAGGCAGCAGCAGACAAGGGCTTCCAAAGCAGGCAGGAGCTCAGATCCATTGTTGAAGGTCTCCACATAAACCTCCTGAGGGAACCTAGCCCCGTGTGTGTGTGTGTGTGTGTGTGTGTGTGTGTGTGTGTGTGTGTGTGTGTGTGTGTGTGATGGCCTTGGCCCCACCTGAGCACCTGAACTTAATCTCAACTGAATAGCAGCCCCACCCCCACTGAAAGCCCTGAGGCTGGGGAGCAGCATTTGAATCTCAACCCCCAAGCACTAGCTGGGTGGATCTGGTTGCCAGTTGGGTGTGAAAAGGAAACTCAGAAGTCAAGTCACTGACTGGGAAAATGCCCAGAAAAGAGAAAAAAAAATAAGACCACAGAAGGTTACTTTCTTGGTGAACAGATATCTCCTCCCATCCTTTCTGATGAAGAAGAACAATGCTTGCCATCAGGGAAAGACATAGAATTCAAGGCTTCTGTATTCCAAACATCCAAAATAAATATTCAATGGGCTCAGGTCATGGAAGAGCTCAAAAAGGATTTTGAAAATCAAGTTAGAGAGGTGGAGGAAAAACTGGGAAGAGAAATGAGAGAGATGCAAGAAAAGCATGTAAAGCAGGTCAACACCTTGCTAAAGGAGACCCCAAAAAATGCTGAAGAAAATAACACCTTAAAAAATAGGCTAACTCAATTGGCAAAAGAGGTTCAAAAAGCCAATGCGGAGAAGAATGCTTTAAAAAGCAGAATTAGCCAAATGGAAAAGGAGGTTCAAAAGCCCACTGAAGAATTTAGTTCTTTAAAAATTAGAATGGAACAGATGGAGGTTAATGACTCTATGAGAAACCAAGAAATCACAAAACAACACCAAAAGAATGAAAAAATGGAAGATAATGTGAAATATCTCATTGGAAAAACAACTGACCTGGAAAATAGATCCAGGAGACACAATTTAAAAATTATGGGACTACCTGAAAGCCATGATCAAAAAAAGAGCCTAGACATCATCTTTTATGAAATTATCAAGGAAAACTGCCCTGAGATTCTAGAACCAGAGGGCAAAATAAGTTTTCAAGGAATCTGCTGATCACCACCTGAAAGAGATCCAAAAAGAGAAACTCCTAGGAACATTGTGGCCGAATTCCAGAGTTCCCTTGTCAAGGAGAAAATATTGCAAGCAGCTACAAAGAAACAATTCAAGCATTGTGGAAATACAATCAGGATAACACAAGATCTAGCAGCTTCTACATTAAGGGATCAAAGGGCATGGAATAGGATATTCCAGAAGTCAAAGGAACTAGGACTAAAACCAAGAATCACTTACCCAGCAAAACTGAGTATAATACTTCAGGGGAAAAAATGGTCTTCCATGAAATAAAGGACTTTCAAGCATTCTTGATGAAAAGACCAGAGCTGAAAAAAAAATTTGACTTTCAAACACAAGAATGAAGAGAAGCATGGAAAGGTAAATAGCAAAGAGAAGTCACAAGGGACTTTACTAAAGTTGAACTGTTTACATTCCTACATGGAAAGACAATATTTGTAACTCTTGAGACTTTTCAGTATCTGGGTACTGGGTGGGATTACATACACACACACACACACACACACACAGAGACAGAGAGCACAGAGTGAATGGAATAGGATGGGATCATATCTTAAAAAAATGAAATTAAGCAGTGAGAGAGAAATATATTGGGAGGAGAAAGGGAGAAATGGAATGGGGCAAATTTTCTCTCATAAAAGAGGCAGGCAATAGACTTTTTAGTGGAGGGAAAAAGAGGGGAGGTGAGAGAAAAACATGAAGTTTACTCTCATCATATTTGACTAAAAGGAGGAATAAAATGCACACTCATTTTGGTATGAAAACCTATCTTACAATACAGGAAAGTGGGGGAGAAGGGGATAAGTAGGGTGGGGGGGATGATGGAAGGGAGGACAATGGGAGGAGGGAGCAATTTGAAGTCAACACTCTTGGGGAGGGACAGGATCAAAAGAGAGAATACAAGCAATGGGGGGCAGGATAGGATGGAGTGAAATATAGTCAGTCTTACACAACACGACTATTATGGAAGTCATTTGCAAAATTACACAGATATGGCCTATATTGAATTGCTTGCCTTCCAAAGGGAATGGGTGGGGAGGGAGGGATGAAGAGAAGTTGGAACTCAAAGTTTTAGGAACAACTGTCGAGTACTGTTCTTGCTACTAGGAAATAAGAAATACAGGTAATGGGGTACAGAAAGTTATCTGGCCCTACAGGTCAAAAGAGAAGATGGGGATAAAGGAAGGGAGGGATGTTAGAAGAGAGGGCAGATTGTTGATAGTGGCAATTAGAATGCTCAGCTTTTTGGGGTGGGGGGAGGGGAGAAATGGGGAGAAAATTTGGAACCCAAAATTTTGTGGAAATGAATGTTGAAAGTTAAATAAATAAATTTTAAAAAAAAAGAAGTTTAGACTGAAATTCTTTTCTCCAAACTAAAGATGTCATTGATTTATTCTCAGTAATTAATTCAGTCTATTGTTTTAATACTAATTGCTTTTACCTCACTATATAACATATCCAATTTTTCTACCCATCACTCCCCTCCCCCTGCTTCCTAAAACCTTGCATTCTGATTACTCCTTCCCTCAGTGTACCCTCCCCTAAATCACACCCCACCCCTCTCCTATCCCCATCTTCTCTCTTTTCGTGCAGGGCAAGATGAATTTCCATACCCCTATCCCTGTAGTTCTTATTTCCTGATTATATGCAATAAAAATTCTCAACATTCATTTCTACTGCTTTGAATTCCAACTTCTTTCCTTCCCTCCCTCCTTCCCCAGCCCCACTGAGAAGGAGAGCAATTCAATACAGACTAAATATGTGTTGTTTTGCAAAAGACTTCCATAGTAATCATGTTGTGTAATACTAATTATACTGCCCTCTGACCTAACCTATCCCCCCTTATTTTTCCTCCCTACAATTGACCTTGTCCCTTCTTGAAAGTGTTTATTTCTAGTGACTCCCTTCTCCCATTTGCACTCCCTTCTAACATTCCCCTCACTCCACTTGTCACCTTCTCTCCTACTTTCCTGTGGTGTATATAAATTTTCATATCAAATTTAGTGAGCATGTTATTCCCTCCTTCAGCCACACGTGGGGAGAGTAGCTTTATTCCCCCCCTCCCTTTATCTCCTCCATTGAATAAGATTTTTCTTATCTCTTTTATTACCTATAGCTTGCCGCATTCCATTACTCTCTTTCTCTTCCCGGAATTTTCCTCCTTCACCCTTAATTTTTATTTTATTTTATTTTTGTATGTGTTTGTAGATATCATCTCTTCTGATATAACACATCTTGTACTCTCTATCTATCTATGTGTATGTGTGTGTATATGTGTGTGTGTGTGTGTATGTACAATCTCTCCAACTACCCAAATACTGAGAAAAGATTCAGAGTTAAAAATATTTTCTTTCCATGTAGTAATGTAAACAGTTCAGCTTTAGAGACTCTTTTATGATTTTTCTTTTCTGTTTACCTTTTCATGCTTCTCTTGTTTCTTGCCTTGGGAAGTCAAATTTTTAAATACGGATCTGGTCTTTTCCTCAACATGAAAGTTGTCTATATCACTGAATGACCATTTTTCCCTTGAAATATTATATTCAAATTTGCTGGGTAGGTGATTCTTGGTTTCAATCCGAGTTCCTTTAACTTCTGAAATATCCCACTCCAAGCCCTTTGATTGCTTAATGTTGAAGCTGCCACATCCTATATTATCCTGATTGTATTTCCACAGTACTTAAATTGTCTCTTTCTGTCTGCTTGCAGTATTTTCTCCTTGATCTGGAAACTCTGAAATTTGGCCACAATATTCCCAGGAGTTTCTCTGTTTGGGTTTCTTTCAGGAGGTGAATGATGAATTCTTTCAATATCCATTTTGCCCCTGATTCTAGAATATCAGGGCAGTTTTCCTTGATAATTTCATGGAAGATAATGTCTAGGCTCCTTTTTTGATCATGGCTTTCAGATAGTCCAATAATTTTTTAATTATTTCTCCTTGATCTATTTCCTAGGCCAGTTGTTTTTCCAATAAGGAAAATGGTCATTTCCATCCCTACTGGCTAGGTATACATATTACAATATTAGTCTATATGAAGAGTTAGCAATAACAAAAAATGGTCAAAGAGATAGACAAAAATTGAGTGGTTGTGTGTGTTCATCCTTCATTGCTGAAGAAGACCATGCCATCAGAGAAATGATGACATGACTTGCACTTGACTTTATTTTGGGTGAGAGAGGGCTGTGCAGGTCACTAGCCTCACATTTCTTCCAGAGTCATCTGAATCCAGTGACCAGATATTCATCAGGATGACTGGAAATGATCCAGGATGAGACAATTGGGGTTAAGTGACTTGCCCAAGGTCACACAGCCAGTGAATATCAAGTGTCTGAGCTGAGGTTGTTCTATTTTATCTTCTGTTTTTTCAAATTTTTGGTTTTGTTTACTAACTTCTTGGTTTAACTCATAGTCATTCGTTTCCCTGGACTCAATTCTCTTTTTCAACAAATCATTTTGTTCAGTGAACTTTTGAACCTTCTCCTCGATTTGGCTAATTCTGCTTTTTAAAACCTCCCTCTCCTCGTTGGCTTTTTGGACCTCTTTTTCCAATTGAGTTAGCCTCTTTTTAAAGGTGTTATTTTCCTCAGCATTTTTTTGGTTTTTCTTTAGTAAGCTGCTGACTTGTTTTTTAAGGTCTTCTGTTGCCTGAGCTAAGTTTAAGTCCCCTTTGGAGCCACGGCCCTTGACTTCCTCTGACAGTATGCTTTGTTCTGAAAGGATTGGGGGAGACACCTGTTCCCCTAGAAAGTAACCTTCTATGGTCTTATTTCCTGCACACACAAACCCCCCCCCCCCTTTTCTGGGCATTTTCCCAGCCAGTTACTTGACTTCCGAGTTTCCTCTCCACAACCACCTCACCTCCAGTTCCTGAGATTCAAATGCTGCTCCCAAGCCTTAGGGGTTTTTGGCGGGGATGGGGCTGCTATTCAGTGTGAGATTAAGTTCAGCTGCTCAGGTGGGGGCAAGGCCACCAGATGGGGCTTAGTTCCCTCAGGGTGTTTACATGGAGACCTTCAATAATGGATCCAGGCTCCCTCCTGTTTTGGGAGCCTCTGTCTGCTGCTGCCTCCTGAGGGGGCCTGAGTCATGGGGACACTCCGCTCCCCTCTTGGCCAGCCAAAAAGACCCTCTCACTGACTTTTAGTGCCTGTGGGTTGAGGGACCTGCGCTGCTGCTTGAGATTCTGTCCTTGAAGCCTGCTCGGATCTCAAGGATTAGGAAATTAAGGAAGAGCAAAGTAAAATGATCTGTCCAAAGTCATTCAAGTAGTAATTGGCAGAGTCTGGATTCATACTCAGACCCTTTGACTCTAACTCTTTAATCTTACACAGCATCACAGAGCTAGAAAGGATCAGACACCATGTTTGAGTCCAGGTGTTCCTGACTCAAATTCCAACTTTCATATGATCATAAGATCATAGATATGGAGCTAAGAGGATCTTTAGAGATTACCTAGTCAAATTTCATTTTACAGAAACTGAGACCCACAGATAAGATTTAGTTTGCCCAGAGCTAAAACTTAAATTGAGATCCTTTCACTGTAAATCCAGTGGTCTTTCCATTTTATCTTGGCTCCTGTTAACCACTTCTGTTACAACTTGCTTTATTAGAAAAAAAAATGTAAAACAAGCCAAGTATCCCCTTTGCTCCATGATGTGTTTGAGGTCCTTTCAACTGAAATATGAAATACAACTCAAAATCGTGATCATACAGTGAGCACTTAGAAGCATTAAGAACAGAATGCAAATTATTTCAGATTCTAGAATGGTCTATGTGATAATTTGACTGGCATGACATTGCTGTTTCCACGGGAATAATCAATAAAGAATCATTTTTCCCATGCCATAAACTAGCAGGAAGCTACTGTGTTCCTACTGCTTTGTGTCAAGCTCTGCTGTCTTATGGTGGTTTGGCAGGTGTGGACCATCATCTTCCAGGGAATACATTAATCTATTTTAGTTAATTCAACTAATCAAAGCATGGTTATTGCAACAGACTGCTGTTCTCATTGAGGTGGTTTCATCAGACTAATGGAAATAGAGAATAAAAGATTGGGCTATATATTATAATTTGACAGCCATTCTGTGGACTGGTTAACAAAGGTATGACATGGTTGGAATCCACATGGGTCCATTCTACCCAAGTAATTCTCCCAGTGTTGGATTCTCCTGGTGAAGTAACCAGAGTGAGTAACAACCTCACCTCAGACACTTGACACTCATTAGCTGACTAGATGATTCTGGAAGAAAAGTGAGGCTGGTGACCTGTACAGCCCTCCCTCACTCAAAATAAAGTCAAGTGCAAGTCATGTCATCATTTCTCTGATGGCATGGTCTTCTTCGGCTACGAAGGATGAACACATACAACCATTCAACTTTTGTCCATCTCTTTGACCATTTTTTGTTATTGCTAAGTCTTCATATAGACTATTATTGTAATATGTATACCTAGCTAGTAGGGATTGAAGTGACCATATCCTCTGGTTTCATTGAAACCAGAGAAAACCTTCTAAAGATATTATCTTATAATAATCACCAAATCTTGTCAAAGATTATATTCATAACCCATAGTGCTAAAGATCTGAAGCCCACTAACCTTGAATTAAATTCAATCAGGTATTAAGTACCTACTGTATGTTCTAGATATCAGCAGTCCAAAGACAAAATGAAAAAATTTACCTACCCTGAAAAAACTTGTATTCTTCTTGGGTGATATGGAATTTACACTGGTTGTCCTCCGTACCTGGAATACTCTCTCACTTTCCTTCTTGGAGTCATTAGCTTCCTTCAGGATTCAGCTCAAAGTTTACCCTTTTCAGGATTCCTTTCTTACACCCCATAGTCATTGGCACCTTTCTCTACGAGCTTACCTTCCATCTATTATGTGTATATCCTATGTGAACTTAATTATTTATATGATGGTTGTCTCCCCCAGTAGATTTTGAACTCTGATGTAGATTGCAGATGTAGATGACTTTTTGCCTTTCCTTGTATTCCCAGCACTTAATCACAGTATCTGTGATTGAGTAAATAGTTAATAAATACTTGTTGATTGTTTAATAGGGGAGATAGAAAATAAAGGGGAAGTAGAAAGCTCACTACTCTGTCAAATATGGTAATCAAGAAAGGTTCCGGGAGATGGTACACGCAGGGGAGAAAAGGGAGTGGATTTCTGGTCTGGAGAGCAACTGATACAATGGTACCTAATGAAATGGGATGCTGAGTTCAGATAATGGCACACTAGCCAGTTTGGATGGAACCTAGATTGGTGGGGTGAGGGGCAAAATAGAGGCTAATGTGTAACACATCCAGAAAGCTAGACTGGAGCCAGACTGAAGAGCTTTCAATGTCACACTGAGGAATCTATAATTTATCTAAAGTCCCTCTTTCAATGTAATCTGACTAATTCTACCCCATCTACCACATGGAGGTCATTGTAATAAAAGAGAATGTAATAAATTAAACTAACTTAAATGAGCTTCCTGAGGCAGGAAAAATGTCAAACAGAAGTCTGAGACATAGGGCAGACTGCCTTAATTCTATAGCTAAATAACCATGATGCGGCGAATGTTCATGGTGCAAAAATCCTCAATGTCATTCATTTCATTTTCTTCATTTTATAAAGGAGGAAACTGAGATTCTGAGAGTTTAAGCATTTAGATTAGGCCACCCAATGATTTGGTATTAGAGCCATGAGGAGAATCCAGGTCCTGTAGAATCTTAGAAGTGATAAAGGTCTTGGAAGCCTTGTTCCGCTACAACTAGAATATGAATCTTCTTTATTACATACACATCTACGTGGCACAGTGAATAGAGTGCTGGGCCTAGAGTCAAGAATACTCATTTTTTCTGAGTTCAAATCTAATCTCAGACACTTACTGGCTGTGTGACCATGGTCAAGTCACTTAACCCTGCTGGTTTCAATTTCTACATCTGTAAAATGAGCTAGAAAAGGAAATAGCAAACTGGTCCAGTATCTTTGCCAAGAAACCTCAAATAGAGTCATGAAGAGTCTTGAAATGACTGAATAACAACAAAAAAGTGTTACCTTACCTTTTCTTTAATATCTCCAATTACAGAAAATTCATAGCATCATAGGAGCCTAGATTTAGAACTACAAGTGACCTTTTTTTTTTCCTTTTTAAAGTATATATTAAAATTCAACAGGGTAGTACTAACACTGCTCTATTTATCTATATCCCTAATCTGAATTACATTGTGCTCTATTCTGTGTATGACTTATGATTTTGGTTTTGCTGTTATTAAGTTGTGTCTTGGTCTTTGTGACCTCATTTGAAGTTTTCAAGGCAACAACACTGGAATGGTTTGCCATTTCCTTCTCTAGCTTATTTTACAGATGTAGAAACTGAGGCAAACAGGTTTAAGTGATTCACCCAGGTTCATATAGTTAGGAAGTGTCTGAGTCCAGATTTGAACTCAAAATGATGAATCTTCCCAATATCAGGCCTGGGACTCTGTTTACTGGACCATCAAGCTGCCCCTAATATGTTGTAGTGGGTAAGAAACGCAGTGCAGTGAATAAATTCCTTCTACCACTGTAGATATATTATTGGTTGTAGAATTGCCTGCATCCACTGAGGTAGTATTTCTGCCCCTTTCTGACTCTAAGGCTTGTTCTATATTAATTAATGCCATGATGCCTCTTTTTATGGAAATATATGATAAGAGAAAGAAGCGGACTCATCAGATGCAAGAGCAAGGCATTTAAGATGGTTAGCTTGAGTGACCTAAAGTTACCTTCAGTCTGTAAAAAATATCTGGAGCAGGATCGCTTACCTTAGAATCCATACATTCTCAATTGGTTCATGGATGAAATTCAAGGAGTCTGTAAACATAGATATGAAAAATGCATTTACCAGCATTATTTTAAGTAGGAGTCCACAAGTTTCATCAGACTGCCAAAGGGGTCCATGGCCTGAAAAAAAGGTAAAGAAACCTTGACCTAGAGTGTGGAAGAACATAGAAAATAATTGCACATGATAAGAAGTGGATGGATTGCCATTTTACTGAAGGAGGAAATGTACATTGATGTAATTTCTGAGCCATTAAAGCCTTAGTGTGTCAAACCATCATTTACCTTATTGTATCTCCCATTCATTGGTCCTATTTCTGCCACTTGGGGGCCAGACATAAATGGTTTAAGTCATAAGGTGTTGGATGTTGGAGCTGGAAAGGACATTAGAAATCATCAATCCATGCCTGTCACTTTATAGATGAGGAAAAAGAAACCCAAAGACATTATGCCTTAACCTAGGTCAGGGGTGGGGAATCTATAGCCTTGAGGCCACATGTGGTCTTCTAGATCCTTCAATGTGGCCTTTTAACTGAATCCAAATTTTACAGATGTGGCCTCAAAGCTGCAGGTTCCCAGCTCCCTGATACAGGTGATAACAGGTAGGCAGGAGCAAACTCAGGATTAGAACATAGGTTCTCTAAATATGAATTGAGGGATTCTCTATTTTTTTTATTAATTTCCTCATGATATATCTTTAAGTATTTGAAGACAGACATTGCATTTCCTTTAAAGCTCAACTTCTCTGGGCTAAATATCCCACTGCCTTTCAGTGTAATCGATGAGATAAAGAAACTTGGAACTGGTTGGAACCTCAGAGGTTATTTTGGAGCAGCTAGGTGATGCAGCGCATGCAGCATTGGACTTAGAATCAGGAAGTCTCCTCTTCATGAGTTCAAATTCAGTTTCAGACACTTGCTAGTTGTATGACTCTGGGTGAGTCACTAAACCCTGTTAGCGTCAGTTTCCTCATCTGTAAAATGAGCTGGAGAAGACAGTGGAAAACCACACTAGTATCTTTGCTAAGAAAATCCCAAATGGAGTCGTAGAGAGTCAGACACAGCTGAAAAACAACTTAGCAGCCACAAACAGAAGTTATTTAGTTTAAACTATATCCTGAAATATAATTTCCTTAACAAGTATGATAGTGTGACTTCATTTTAAAATCTATACCAATATTCTCAATCATACTGCCAAGGTTGGCCACTTCATTTACATGTGTTCCAAGACTTTTGTAAACTGAGGATCTTTTAGCTTGGACAATAACAATGTATTTTGGCATATTGTACCCCCAAATCCACATTCTTACAAATCTGTCTTTGGAAATGGGACTGTAGGTTTATTAGGAAGGGAGAGGGAAAACAGGCATTAATCATATCGGGGAAAATAACTGTTGTAGTTATTGTCATCCAAATGAGAATTCGCTCATTCAGAACAGTATGCATGCTGTAAGAGAAGAGCTTAACTTCCACAGCTTTTAATAGTAATTTGTACTGTGTTCAGGCAGAGAAGATTCATACATAGGGTGAGAGGATTTAGAGCTGAAAAGGACCTTAGAGGCCATGTAGTGTATGTAACCCCCTCATTTTACAGATGAGAAACTGAGGCCCAGAGCAGTAAAATCATTTGTCCAGGGCCACATAGCTCGGAAATTTCTGAGGAGGGTTGGGACACAGGTGTTCTTAAATTCTGGTACGTACTCTAATTAGTAATCATGCTCCCTTATTATAGACTGCAGAGATGAATATGGTTAAGATTCATCAGAGGTAAAGGAAAGATACACAGAGACATAGAATGTTAGAGAGTAAAGCGGAGTCTTCACTTTACAGGAAAAACACAGGAAGCCAGTGCAGAGTAGGTAAAGTTGTCTTCCCAAGATCAAAATATTTTGTTGTATGCTCAACATGCTGGTTGGGAAGAATGAGCAAGAGAATTCTGGGGCCCTTCATTTCTAAGAAAAGGTGAGACAACTCTCAGAAGGAGAGAGAATTCTGTAGGTTAAGCTCAGAGAATACGTCCCTTACTCTATCTCAGAGCTAGAGTTGTTTATGTTTGTGTGAGTGTGTGTGTGTATGTGTGTGACAGAAATAAAAACACAGAGACATAGAGACAGAGACAAAGAAGAAAACAGACCCTTGAGTTCCTTTCCAAGTTGGGGGAAAAGAAGCACTCTCTCCCAGAAAACTCCCCTATCCCAGACCACCAAATAAAAACAGAAAAATATGACAAGGACTTTAAGTTGTCAATATCCTAACTAAAATATGACACCTGGACCTGAAAATAATGCTCCACATGAAGTCTGACCAGGGCAGGCTATGATGGTAACGTATTAATCCAGCCTGATATTCCATTGATATTTGTTTGGCTGCCAAATTGATTATATTGAGCTTGCCATGTGCCAGAATCCCTGGGTCTCCTTTGTTAAACTGCCTTCTGGCCATGACTATCTCATATTACTTGTGTAATTGATTTTTTAATACAAGGAAAGGTAATGTTTCTTTTACATTTATCTCTTTCAATTTAGCCCACCATTCTGGTCTTTTGAGATAGTTTTGTATTCACTTCCATCATTTACTGAACTAACTAGCTATCCCTCTGAGCTTCATGTCAACCACAAATCTGATCAGCATGCCAAATGTGTTCTAATACAAGTCACTAATAAAAGTCTTGATGACAGAGTCTTATAGTAGTTCAGAGCAGACACTCTCCCAGGTTAAAATTAATCCATTAATCACAACTCCGTTTCTCTGGTCTTTCAATCATTTCTCAATGCATTTAACCCTTCACTGCTCTGCGTCTCGCCATTTTATCAACAGTGAGGACATGATAGACTTTCTTTAGCATCTTGTTGAAATGCGAAGTATGGAGAGATACATTGGAGAGAGAAAACAGTGGGGAATCCCAGGATGGGGACTTTAATCTCTAAACATATATTTCTTTTAATTTTTAAAAAATTTTTATTTCAGTTCCAAATTCTCTCCCTTTCCCCACCCACTGAGAAAGCAAGAAAAATGTTACCTATTACACTTATGATGTCATACAAAATATTTCCACATTAGCCACATTTAAAAAAAAAAACCAAGAAAAATGAATAAAGAAAAAAATGCTATATTCTGCATCAATGTTCAACAGTTTTCTCTCTGGAAGTGGATAGCATTTTTCATCATTAGTCCTTCGGAATTGTTGTGCATCATTGTATTGATCAGAGTAGCTAAGTCTTTCAAAATTAATTATCATTACAATTTCTATTGTTATAATAATATTCTCCTAGTTCTACTTACTTTACTTTACATCAGTGCATATAAATCTTTCCAGGTTTTTTTTTTTTCTGAAGCCACCCTGTTCATCATTTCTTATAGCACAATAGTATACCATCCCAATTGTATACCACAATCTGTTTATCCATTCCCCAATTAATGGGCATCCCCTCAGTTTTCAGTTCTTTGCTGCCACAAAAAGAGCTACTATAAATATTTTTGTGCTTTTGTATCCTTTGCCTTTCTCTTTGTTCTCTTTGAGATTCAGAACTTAGTAGTGGTATCTCTGGGTCAAAGAGTATGCATAGTTTTATAACCTTTGGACAATGTTGCCAATTACTCTCCAGAACTGTTGGACCAGTTCACAAGTCTACCAACAGTCTAAGCACATATTTTCAGATGGAGAAGAAAAGGATGAATTCAATTATTGTGGTGCTAGAATTGGGCCATTGTGGCAGAGCCAAATGATATCAAAATAAAATTTGAGATTGAAGATGTTGGCAGGATGTTGACATTGCTGTTGAATAAATCGAGCTTGTTAAAAAAAAAAAGAATGGAGCTGCAAGTGAAGAAAGAGGTGCCATGTTTTTAGAAAAAAAAAAAAAGGAATGGAGTCTGATTCCTCAGATCCAAGGGGATTTAACTCTAAGCCTTGGAAGTAGCCATGCTAAATCTATAGTATTTCTTGGAATCTATCAGACAAATAATACTATCCAGGAAAAAAAATAATGATTTTAAATTGGTATGATTTGGGCTTAATGAATACATGTTGGTTTATAGTACTCACAAAATATTACTTTAAGTTTCAAATAAAATAGGGATAGAGTCATGGACTAGAACTGTGATTCAGGGACTAGGAAACTCCCTCTACCAGTACAAGTTGGCACATTTTTTGCCACTTATTGTCTTAGAGAGTCGCCTAGATCACTGAGAAGTTAAGTTGACTTACCCAGGATCACATAGTCAGCATATATCAAAAGCAGCATTGAACCCATGTATTTTTTATGTTAGAGATAGCTCACTTTCCACCTTACATTGACTTTCTTTGTGAGAGTTAATTGAGAATTGGTTTTTGATTCATTTCATTTCTTTTTGAAAAATGATCATATCTTTTAACCATTTACTTATTGGGATATATAAGATATATATACATATATACATAAACATAGTGTGTGTGTACAGTAAATCTATATGTATATATAGTGTATCCTGTGTATATATAGTGAGTATATGTACATATGTACCCACATACCTATGTATAGCATATATGTATGTATATATTGGACATGTCAAATTTAATAAGAGCACTTTATTGTAAGTTTGCCAGTAATTGTTTCCTTTCTGATTCTAATAAAATTGTTTTGTTTGTTCAAAACAATTTTCAATATTGTAAAATCAAAATGATCAATTTTATCTTTTCTGATCATCTTTATTTTGTGTTTGGTTAAGAATTTTCAATCTATTAATGAATGTAAGAGGGTTCTTCTTTATTTTGAGCAACATGAATTTTTATATCTAGGTCACATGTCCCTCTGGAACTTTTGTGATATGTGGTGTGAAATAATAGCCTAAAACTACTTTCTCCCTGAGCAAATTATATTTTCCCAGTAATTTTTTTCCATACCCCAGTATTGTTGCTGGGTTTGTTATATACTGTGCTACAATGTTCAATTGTCTCTGGGTCTTATGTGCCTAATCTGTTCCATTGATCAACTTTCCTAATTCGTTAACTAGCACTAATTTTTTTAGGATTATTCCTTTGCTTTACAGTTTGGGATCTGCGTGTCTGGAATTACTGAGGCACTGGTAATTCAGGTTCTAAACTTGATATTATTGCTAATTTTAACCTTCCTTCAAGATCCAACATGAGTCCCAGTCCTTCCATGAAACCTTTCCTGAATGCTTTTGCCACGTTGATCTCTCTTCCTTGTGCCTGTCTCTACATCTCATTTGGCAATGACTGCTTTGTGTCCTCCCAGAAGTGATGCTATTAATATTTTGGTTCATATGGTGTTTTATTTCCTTTCCTCTTCTGGTAGTGAGGTCTCTGAGCCAAAAGATAGGCACAGTTCAATTGTTTTTTTAATGTGGTTTCTCACTATTTCTTAGAATCCAAGTACTACATTTTACCAATATAAGAAATAAAGTCCATAGGGGAAAGTCAGTTGACCAAACCATAGCTGGTCGGTGTCAGTAAAGACTTGAACCCAGGTCCCTTAACCGCTTATCTGATTCTTCTTCAAGATGTCTTAAAAAAATTTTTTGTTCATTTTTATTTGCAGAAAACGCGTAAACATCTGTCTTTAATTAGTGCAGGTGAACAACCCTCTTCTATCCCTGGAGAGCCAGAAATTATCAGTGCTTTGGAAGACTTGATTTTCACAGCTCAAAAAATATTCAATTTACACTTTTGAGAAAGTAGACCTCAGATTCATTCTAGCGCCAAGATAAAAAAAAAAAAAGATGAATTAGCTGTATAAGCTCAATTGATTAAACAAAGCTATCACAAAAAACCTGCAGTCTGAGATCTTAACAATGTTTAAAAGGTCAGAGGGAATCCTGAAGTCTATCTTTGAGTTCTTGATGTTAAATATCAATTTGACTGTTCTTCCAAGGAACTAAAACTCAGTATTGCAGGCTTTCCATCAGTAGTTTGATTTGGAGAAGGAGGGTTGGAAATGCTGCCATTTTCCCTGATTTTTTTCTGTGTGACCTTGTCTGAGTATATTAAATGCTCTAATCCTAAGATAATACAAAGCATCCTTCCCACATTTCTGTGGGAAGTTTCTGGGAGGATATATGAGGTTCCAGGGAAATCTTTTAAACGGGAAACCTGTGAGGATAACAGATGTTTCTGGGAAATGTTTGACTATATGCAGTCCAAGGTATGGGTAAGGACAGGAAGCAGAGGGACAGAAAAAATAAGCTCCCTGGGCAGTTTTAATCTATGTGGCATGGTGCCTTGGAATGGACCCTGGATGTGGAATCTGAGGAGCTGGATATGGGTCCCAGCTCTGAAACCCCCTAGCCATGGGATGTGGGATGAGTTCCCTTTCATCTCTGAGATGTTTTTTCATTTCTAAAATGGAAATCTTATTACCTGTCTTAACTATCTCACAGGTTTGCTGTGAGAATCAAGTGAAAAAAAAAATATTCAATGTTTTGTAAACCAGCTTGAGTTGTTTTCATTATTATGGAAACAGGCAAAAATTTCTGTTTATTTCACTACTTTCACCTTCCCTTCCCACATCTTCTTCTTGCAATAGCTCATTTCCTTCCAAGTCCACTTATTGTACTTCCTCTCAGATTGCTATTTTTGTGATGGTAAATTAGGCCATCTTTTGTCTCATTTCTTACCTAGTCTTTAGTCATTGAATGGGTGTTGACTCAGACAAACTGAAACCTAGGAAAGACCTCAATTTAGAAAAGTCAAGGTCACCCACTGCCTCCCAGGCCATTGCCAGTCGTCTTGATTTTTGTCTCGCCACTAACTTCAGGAGACAGTGAAGTTGATGTCTTCGCACAGCTCTGCCTCACTTTAATTCAAGTAGAAGTCAAGACATCACCCTTGTGATGTCATTTGTCCTCTTAGAGAATGAAGGACCACCACCAACACTGACATGGTACCTACATGAGAACTTTTCTGATCCCTGAACTTCTGGTGCTTCCCCTGAAACATTTATTTTGAATATATTTGTATGGACTTGTACATGTACATATCATCCCTTAATAGACTACAAGCTTCCTGAGGGAAGGAATGTTTTCAATTTTGTCTTTGGGTTCCTAGTACCAATTTCAGTTCCTGGCACACAGTAGGTGCTTAATAAATATTTATTGATAATAGCTGTCTAGTCTTTTTCTAAATGGAACTATTCATAAAAGCCTGAATAATCAATTAATGACCTTTGCCTCCATCTGCTCCCCCCACCTCAAATGATCAGCTCAGGATTTCCAGTAGATGGGGAAAGGGCTATACTACTTCTTTTACCTGAAAGGAGAATAGATGTATAGAATAGATAGTGATAGCAAAGACTATTACTACTACAAATCCAGCATTATATATGCATTTTAAAGTTTGCAAAACACTGCGAATATTATCCCATTTGATTCTTATAGCAATCCTGGAAGATAAATGTGATAATAACCCCTATTCTACAGATGAGGGAACTCAAACCACTGGAAATTAAGTGACTAGCCCAAGGTTACACAGTTCTCAGAAAGTATTTAAGGCCAGATTTGAGCTCATATGTTCCTGACTCCAGGTCCAGCACTCTATCCATTGTGGTATTGAGTTACCAAAGAGTGGGACTTTCCTAGCAAAGTGTGAGGTTAAGGCAAATCCCTTTGGCTCTCTCCATATTCCACAGTTAAGCATTTTCATTCAGGTGCAGTTCAATTAAAATAAATACTCAAGGCAGTCCAGGAAGGGAGAAAAGATGTCATGAAAGGGAGGGCAGAGTACAGAACAAGAAAGAGGGAGTGATATATTGTAAGCTTCTTGAGTGTAAGGACTCTGTTGTTTTTGTTTTCTTTGCTTTATATGTAGTCACCTTCTGTATGACAAATGACTTGCCCATGGTTCCATAGCTAGAAAGTCTCAGAGATAAAGCTCCCACCAAGGTCTTTGGACTCCAGATCCAACATTCCATCTATTACACCATGGTGGATGAACCAAAGTTGCCTAGGCAGATTATTTCTCTGTGCACCTGCTCTCTGTCCATACCTTTAGTTATCATTTTCATACCTTGGATTGGATAGCTCATATATTTCACAGAAACTCAGATGTATCTTCATGGATTTCTTATTTAAATGGTTTCACTGAAAGACTATTTTGTCTTCAAAGGGTCTCTGTGTGCTGGGATAGTGGTTGGTACTAATTGAGACTCACCCAAGGTCACATAGTGAGTCAGAAGGGTAGAATATGGCCAGAAAACTAACAAAGTTTTGAATGAATGATTCTTAATTTTCTCCATTTTGAAGGGCAATTGTGGTGGGATGGCTATGCAAGCATAGGGTCATAGAATCATAGATGGGAAGGGGGATTGGAAGGAATATTTTTCATTGTTGTTGTTGATTTGTTTTAATTGTATTCTATTATGTTATCTCATTTGGGGTTTTTCTTGGCAAAGATACTGGAGTGGTTTACCATTTCCTTCTCCAACTCATTTTATAGATGATGAAACTGAGATAAATAGGGTTAAGTGAATTGCTTAGGGTCACACAGCTAGTGTCTGAAGCTGGATTTGAATACAGTTATTCCTAACTCTAGGTCTGGCAGTCTAGGCACCATGGTACCACATAGCTGCCTGGAAGCGACGTTAGAGGTCATCTTATCCAACCCCTTTTCTGTAGATAATGAAATTGAATCACAGAGTTGTTATGGATAGCCAAGATAATATGAATAGATAATACAGACAAGATTTGAAGTCAGTTCCTATGACTTCCAATTTCACTGTCTTTCCCTTCTTCCAGGTCTAGATTATGTTTTCCTTAACACTTGCTTGTACTGGCTTCTTTTTCTTAACTCTGTTTTCTATGTGGGAGGGATTCAAGTGTGAAATTCAGTGTTTAGTGCCCAAATATTTGAGTAGGAACACACAGATTGAATGTGTGACCATAGAAGGAACTCTCAGCCTAGAGATAAAGAGTGTTAGGCATTTGACAAGACTGAGACTCAAAATGTAAACACATCTTAGATGAGCAAATGGAATTTGTGATGAAGAAAAGACATTTCCATCAGAGTAGCCTTCCTGAAAGAAGAGGAAACTCTTTCAAATGTGCAAAGAGAGAAGGACTACATTCTAGCAAAGTGAAAAAGAAAGCATATTGGCACCACAAGAAAAAACAAACAAACAAACACACTAGCTTTCAAGTGGAAGGAAATTCACCCAGAGTTAAGAGAATGAATGAGGTGTGATGGAAATGAGAAAACTAGTATCTGAGTAGGTGGAAGGTCTTAAAGTCCTTTGGAGGAACTTACAGTGAATCCTCCAACTGACAGCAAACTAGTGAATGGCATTGGGAGGAGGAATGACCTAGTTGGAATGTGAACTGTGGAAGGTGAAGAAGACTGGATAAAGTAGCAGGGAAGCCCAGGACCAGGCACAAGATGCCAAGGTAAGAAAGAGACTTGGTGGTGATGGTGAACAGTAAAAGGATAAATCCAGGCATTATGGTGCTACATAAAGACAGGGTTATCTCAATGATACCCAATTAAGTTTTGAGATTTAAGATACCGGTAGGATGGTGGTATTGTTGATAATGACAGAACAAAGAGACAAGGAGTAAGTTTATAATTTGAAAAATAAGCCACCCTTGCCAATTTTTAGGAGAGAAATGGATGAATGATACATAATGAAATGTTATAGGAAGACAAGATTCACAGGGAGTATTATATTTCCAAACTTTGAGAGCAGCCTTGTCCTCCTTAAATACCATCAGAGAGAATAAGGAGATGGATGTGCTAAGGATCTAAATTTCCAATAAATCATATGTACTTGATTTGGAGTGATATCAAGTGATTTAGAGAAGTTAACCCTGGAGTCAGAGAACTGAAGAAGACTTTAGCAGTAAGCTAATCCAACCACTCCCTCAGCAGGAATCATCATTCATATTATATTATATTATGTTATGTTATGTTATGTTATGTTATGTTATGTTATGTCACGCTACGTTATGTTACATTATGTTATATTATATATCATATTAATTCCTTGTAATCCTTAGTTCTGATATTTCTCTTTATTCCTTCTCATTCATAAGTAGAAAAAAGGAAAATGGAGGAGAGAAAATGCCAACTTTATTGTTGTAACCCTCTAGAAAGAACCATTTTCAACTTTACAAGAGTCTAATACATTGAGAGACTAATAAATGTTATTAAGGTCATTTCCCTCAAGGCTGTTATAACAGAAAACAAAAATCATGATCTTGCCTGCCTAAGATTTCTTCCTGGCAACAAACTTACTAAACCCAAATTCTTAGTTAATGAAAGTAAAGAACCCAGTTTGGGTAGAATTTCCTGGTGAAATTTTGCTTCCAACCACTCTTAATATTCTTCCTCTGGTGGGGCAGGAGTGTATTGTAATCAGTTTGAACCAATGGGAGCCTACTATTAAATTTTCAGTGTGAGCATTTATGCCTCAAAAATTGGCAAGCTACAAATCAGGTTATTATTTGGTAATTGTTTAGACTTAAAGTTATGGAAAAAATATAAATCATGCAGATAATACTTAAAAGTATAATTTGAGTATACCCTCCCTTTCTCCCCTCCCCTCACAAGAAACCAATTAAATAAGCCATCTGAAAGACTTTTAATGAAGGAAATTCACTACCTCTAGGGGCAAGCTACTGAAATTTGATAGTCTAATTTGTTTTTCCCCATTATGTCAAGTTTTTTACTTATTTGTTCTTCACAATCAGAAAGCAAAATGCTAGGGTTCTGTCTTATGTGATTAAGTACTTCAAAGTAGAGTGCAGACAGGAAGTGCCTTTGGAAGGCAAGAAAGATTCAAGATGTATATCATGGTATGATTCTGGAAGAGTTAATGAAGGAAATGTGACTTAAGTTGAGCTTTGGAGGTAGCATGGGATTTAAATAGGTGTTGAGAGACAGAAAGAGGCATTTTTGCAGGTGCTAATAGCATGGACTGCTAGGTGGGTACAGTAGTTAGAGTGCCAGGCCTGGAGTCAGAAAGATTCTTCTTGCAGAGTTCGAATTGGACTTCAGACACTTACTAGCTGTGTGACTCTGGGCAAGTCACTTAACCCAGTTTGCCTCCATTTCATCATCTGTGAAATGAACTGGAGAAAGAAATGACAAAGCATTCGAGCATCTCTTCCAAGAAAACCCCAACTGGGATCATGAAGAGTTGGACATGACCACAATGACTGAACCACAACAACTGCATGAAGGAAACTGAGTGGGGACATTTTTTCCCCTTGAAAATTAATTAAAGGAAAAAATTACTCCATGTGCCTCTCATAACCAGATTTGTGATTATATAATTGCGTGGGATCTATGGGTATATGGAATTCCTGGGGTGAAAATTCCTTTCACGGATACAAGTCAGTAATTTGTTTATGTTATATTTATAAAGAATTGCTTTTCAAGGTCACTTAAAGGTTAAATGACTTGACCATAGTCTTGAAGCTGGTATGTATTAAAGGCAAGACTTGGGTCCAGGTCTTCTCTACCCAAGGTTAGCTTATACTACCTATGCTACACTGCCCCCCTCCCCTCACTTTTGTGAGGAGTCACTGGGTTGGTCATCTGGGCATCTATGAACTGGATTATCTATGGATTATATATTATCTATGAACTGCAAATTTTCATCTGAGGTGTTTTCTTTTGTCCCTTCAATTTTAGTTTAGAAACTTCTTGTTGACTTCTTGGCCTCTGTCTTTGGAAACAATATTCGTTTTCCTTTTTTCTTCCAAATTTTGATTCATGAAATCTGAGTTTTAGAATTGGTAAGGATTTTAGATGTCATTTTGTTCAGCCTCATCCTAGACAGAAGAAAACTGAGTCACAGAGAGGCCAGATGACTTGTCCTTTATTATAAAAGTACTTACAGAGTCAATATTTGATCCAAGTACTTCTGACTCCAAATCCAATGCTCTCTCTAGTTAAAGCAGAGCTTTTAATTGAAGACTCTTACATGTATTTGAAAGTCAAATCATTCTTGAAAGTGAACTAGTGGAAGACAAACACACACACACACACACACACACATACATACCACAGGGTTTACTTATAAGAATTTCATTTCTACCCCCTTCTTCATCTCTCATCACAGCCTCTAAATAAAGTCCCACTCTATTTTGAAATCTCTCTCCATCCATCAGGCCTTCTCTTCTTTTGTTCCTGATCATGTATAGGTCCAGTGCCTCTTAACCCAAATTGTTACTGTCACAAAGGCTCACAATGTATAGAGAAGGATGGAAACTAATGCCCCCTGAAGGTTAAGAGTTTGATTTAATGTGCCTGGCACATCCATATATTTATATGACTCTTGAAGGACACAGGCAAATCAATTTCTAATACACTGCTGTGACTTGTCACAGTTATGTGGGTGTTCCAGCAACAGATGGTTTAAAGGATCTTTGTTTACATAAAACATTAGCTGTCCAGCAACAGTGGCAGCAGGGTGATAAGGAGAATTTATCCTTTTAATCTATTGTCCTGATCTCATCCCTGGCCCTCTGCGCCTTCCCTCTCTAAATACTCATTTGGCAGACAGCTGCTTTAAAAGAAAATAGCGATGAGTTCCATATTTACTGCTAGATCCTTTTTAGGACTAATGATGAGTCTTAAGAAGTAGTTGCATTATTTGAATTCAGACGACATATTTCTATTGGATTGGAATCAATTACCATAATTTACATGATTATAATTTTGATTAGAGTCCATTGGAATACATGGGACTCCTTCAAGGGATTTGTTGTTAGCACAAATTGGGACCTGGCCATGTTGTTTAAAAGAAGACTTTAGTAAAAGTAACGCTATGGGAGGAAAGTAACGTGAATCAATGAATCTCATTTGAAGAAAGACTTAGAAAATCTGACGCATTTTGGTTTTCATTTTAGTTCGGGGAGAAGGGTTCGTAGGGGAGCAGAGAAGAAGTAAGATAGAGTAGCTGTGGCATTGTCCAAGGTGCTAGTTGCTGGTAGGAAGGTAGTTCCTCCATCCTTCTATATGTCCCTCTGAGATCATATTTTGGACATATCTAGTTTATAAGGGCAGCTAGATGGCACAGTGGCCAGAGTATCTGGCACAGAGTCTTCTTGACTCATCTTCCTGAGTTCAAGTCTAGCCTCCGACACTTACTAGTTGTGTGATCCTGGTAAGTCAAGTAACCCTGTTTGCCTTGGTTTCCCCATCTGTAAAGTGAGTTGTAGAAGGAAATGACAAACCACTTCAGTATGTCTTCCGCAAAAACCCCAAATAAGGCCATAGAGAGTCAGACACAACTGACACGACTGAACAGCAAACAATTTATTTATATGTTTTATTCACTTCCCCATTAGAATTTGAGCTGCTTGAGGGTTAGAATAGCACTTTTTTGGGGAAGGGAGAGCTTTCTTTGTGTCCTTAGCACTGATCATAGTACTTGGAATATCTCAAGCATTTGTTGATGAATTAATTTCTTCTCTTTCTTGGTCTCCAGGCTGCCATCCCTTAAAGTCCCATGGCTCCCATCCTGGAGCCTACTATCCCATGGGCAAGACTGGCTCTGATGTACTACTCAACTCAGAGACCCAGACCATGCAGAATGTGTAGGATTAGTTAGGGAGATCAGCAAAAAAAGGTTTCACTTGCTAGCTGCACACTTTCCCCACTGCAAAATAGCCTTCCTCAGTCTGTGGTCTGCAGACTCTCATCCTGTTAACAAACTCCCCTTTGTCTTCCTGTATCATATTTTAAAAAATGATCTCGGGTTCGTTGAAATCTAGCTTTCTCATTAAAGATGCTCACCTCTTGACACCCTCTCTAAGACTGGATGTTCTTCTTACTGGCCTCTAAAGCAAAAACATTAGAAAAATGAGAGTTGTGGGTGTCCTTGTTCCCCACTATCACACAGACGTGCCTCCTGGCAAACACCTCTGTTGCTTTAATGTTCACTCCATCTTGTCCAGATCCTTGATGCTATCTTGTTGGACCCTCCTCTCCAATAAACTCAGAAACTGTCTCAAAGTTCTCTTCTCTGTTCTAGCCCCTACTGCTTTTGAACCTCCCAGTTTCCTAGTTCCTTAGCCTCCTCAATATCAATTAACTCTGCTCCCAGTCTGTCTCAAGAACATGTACAAGGGTGGTCATATCTTAGAAATCTGTCACCATTGCCCTGCTGAACTAAATTTTCCCTAAGTGCCAGAGTTCAGTTATGCCTCAGTATGTGTGTATCAAAGTAGGACGCAGAGGGAAAATTGGGGGACACACACATTAGAACACTGAATTGAATTATGGTCATTTTGTTGACTTCTGGTGGCAAAAGTTGTCAGTATTTCAATCCTACTGAAAGAACTTTAATATTGGTGTGTGTGTGTGTGTGTATGTGTATGTGCATGTGTGTGTGTGTTCATTGCAGCCAACTGAGAGTATTTCCCTTAAGATAATGGGGGGAAGATCCATTTTTAGCATAAGCAACTAAGGATGCACAGCCCTTGACCAAGAATGGGCACAAGACTGAACCATTTCATCTTTAGAATATCAAAGCTTATGTGTTTTTCTATTTTTGAAAGCTCAGTTTTACTATAATTTTTCTGTAATTGTTTTCTACATGACTCCAGTGACTCGGCACCCACAGACTCACTATTTAAGCTTTGAACAACAGGTTTTCTCAAAGTAAGGTGCCCTGTCTGATTTCCATGTTTATTTCTTCCTGTGCATGCTTCAAATGAGGACTGTGGGTTCATCTTTTGTTTTTCATTGGACCCATAATTTCCCCAATATAAAGAAGCTTCTGGTAAAGAATGTATTTCTATCAAAGTGGATAGGTACCTGCTATGTACTTTATAATGTTAGCAAGATGCTCTGAGCACTGAGAAGTTAAGGGACTAACCCACCATTACCAACAGATATGTATCACAGGCCAGACCTGAGCTTAGCCTTTCCTGACTGGTTGACCAGGTGGAATCCAAAATAGAGGTCTGGGCCTCAAAAGTCCGGAAGAGACCTGAAGTCAAATCTGGCCTCACAATAATAACCCTGTATCTCTAGGCAAATAATTTAACCACTGTCCCCCTCATTTTTCTCATCAATAAAATGAGAATAATAATAGTACCTATCTTCTAAGGCTATTGTAAGCCTCAAATGAGATATTTGGAAAGTGCTCTATAAACTTTAAAATGGTATAGATAAGTGAATTATTATTTTTAATTATGTTATTCTACCTCTCTAGGATCATCTATTATCTAAATTGTTTATCTGAAAGCTCTTATCTTAATGCAAATGTTAGTGTCTTATTCAGGATAGAAAAAATCTGGGGACAGTGAAAGTATCCTAGCCAGAGTATGTTTGTCAAAAGTCCCCAGTGCCCCTGTCAAAGGCTCTCACATTGGGTGTGCCATTTATACAGCTCCTGGGTAAATCTGGCATTTGCCCATACCTCTGCCCATAAGCTTGCCCAAACTCCAGCAGTTCTCACCAAGCTTTAAAAGTTTTGAGTATCAACCTGTTGTTCAATTATCTAAAGGCAGCCTAGCTCATTTCAAAGACATTTGTTACCAGTGATGGACTTTGTTTTGGCCATAACAATTTCCTAACGATGTCTCCTCCATCAGAGGAGAGATCACAGGATGATCAATTTAGTGCTACAGGACACCATCAGATATCATCAAGTTCAATTCTTTCATGTTACAGAAGAGGAAAGAAATACAGAGAGCATGAGAGTCAGAGGCAGGAATTGAACCCAGATCTTTGTGATCACAAGTCCAGTGCCTGTTGTCTGCACTGATATAAAGAGGTACTTACACCAATAGAATCCTAGATCTTTAAGCATCAAAAGATATTTTTAAAGACCATGGTGAATTATGAAAGGCACTGGATTTGGAGTCATGGGAACTTGGTTCAAATCTCTGTTCACCTTTGTGATTTGGGCAAGTTACTTGACTTCTGGTTCTCATTCTGTGATCTAAAACTGAAAGTCACGGGTCATCTAGTCTAAGCCTCTCATTTTATAGATGAGGAAACAAGCCCAGGGACATTAGATGACTTGGTCCTTTATCTATAAAATGAAGGAACTGGACTGAGTGAATCCTAAGTCCATCATTCTAGGATGATACAATTGCTAGTAAGATAAGCAGACATGTTTGATGAGCCAAATGAGCAACAGAGTGAAAGAGGGATTGATGATCTTTCAGTAGCAGGACATTGAGTGTCTGCCTTTCCTGTGGAGAGGGAGTGAAAAATTGAGGAAGTATCATCTAGAAGCTACTCAGAGTAGTCAAGAGGCCTGAAGAAAGAACTGTTGAAATTATTTTTCTACATCCTTCCTTGTCTACCTATCAGAAACTCAGAAATTATCTCTCTCTTTTTTTTAAAATGTAAAGCCGTGTCTCCCTTTATCTTAAATACCTTAATCGGCCAAATTATTTTCTTATTCTATAAGATGAATTACAGGCAAAGATCAAGAACTTTTACTTGAAGCCTGGTGTTTTACAGTGTACTTTGGGTGAAGACAGCCTTGAGAGGATTTGGGCAACAGAAATCAATCACCAAGCCTTTATTAAATACCTACCATACTACTTGCCAGGCTCTATGCTTGGTGCTTGGTTTCCAAAATAAGAGTGTAACATTCCCTCCCCTTAAGGAGATTACATTCTATTGTGAGAGACAATGTGTACTTACATAGATGTCTGAAGAACATATGCCAAAGAAATAGTAGCCAGATTTTAAAATGTATGAAGGAGAATGATGTGTAATAGGTGTAGACTTAAGCCAAAAGGAAGCATGAGAGCAGTAGGGGATGAAGGAGGGGATGATTAAAAAAAGCAGGAAGCAAAGGAAATATGATGTTGTGGTGTATTGGAGGGAGGGGAGCAGTTCAGAGTTGTCCGGATCTGTGATTTCCTCAGTTCCAGGAATTTTTGGTATGGGATCACAAACTACCTACATGGATGAACCAGAGGGAACCGAAGCAGGCTCTGTCTGCTCTTTCAGTTTGGTTATTGATGCATAAGTTGCTATTTCTTACACTAGAATGGGACTAATCTAGTTCTCTAGCAGTACATTACCAAGCCAATGACAAGGTAGATCCATGGCCACTTTTTCTCTTACTTGCCTAGAATACGGAAAGGAAAAGAGTTGTGGAAATGACACCAAATTGCCCAGGATAATGGGCCTCTATAGGCTTGACTGAAAGGTCTGAAATGATCTTGGATCTATAGTAAGTACCTGCTGGAAGTGGGGGAAAGTTACTTGGTATGCTGCCACCCCTACTGAGAAAGAACAAAAACTCATTTACCCATCCTTAAAACTCCATCCATATCAGTCTGTTCAGATAACTTGACAGTGATGAACAAATGAATGAGTTGTGAGAGATATTTTTCCCTACTTCAGGAAAAGGGAACATTGAATCTAAGTTAATGGATTAATGTGTCCTTGGATCAGGGACCATGTCTTGTTCATCATTGTATACCTCAGGGTCCTTGGTACAAGTCCTTTATGTAACTTAGGTATTCAAGAAATATTTGATGAATGACATTGAATTAAACTGATCAGATCAGCTAAAACATTTAGTGAGCCATCAGTACCTATTGCTAAGATGCCTGATCTGCTGCTAACAGGGGACATTAGTATATACCATGTTTCCAAAAAAATATAGGCACCCATTGGGTTCAGAGTTCTGACTCTGATACGTACTAGTTGCATGGTCCCAAGGAAGTCATTTCTCCTTTGGTATTTCCATCTGTAAAATGAGGGTTTGGACTGAACCCCTAAGGTGCTTTAAAACTGTAAATCTATGATATCTTCATATATTGGAGGAGAAGGGAGGTTCTGATTTCCTCAGTTCGAGGACTTTTTGGTGTGGAAACACAAACTAGCTTTGTAGATCAACTACTTCTTAGTGATTTCTACCCTAGAAGAATCTCACAGGGCTGTGAGAAGTTAAATAATTTGCTCATGGTCACACAATCAACCTGTGTTAGAGGCTAAACAAACCCAGGTCTTCTAATTCCAAAACTGACTCTCTATCTACTACACCACACTACCTCATGATGAAAATTCAGGTGTTGGAATATTATGGTAGTGGTTCACAAATATTTTGGTAAATCAGAACCCCTTTATGAGATTAAAATTATTGAGGACTCATCCAAAGAGCTTTTGTTGTATGGGTTAGAGTTGCTCATCTTTGCCATGTCAAAAATGAAAACATCTTAGTGTTACTAAGAAAACAGTTTTCAGTCCCTGGATCTCTCTTTGAGAACTGATACATTATAGCATAGAATATAAAAAAAATAAGTATTTAACAGGTTCACCATCAACATTTCAGCATTTTTTGAAATAAGAACACTATAGACAGACAAAGACATGCGCATGTTGCTGTTGCTTCCTCTTAATTCTCCTCATTTTCTAGGTAAGAAAGCATTCAGGTTATCTCCATTTTATAATCATCATGTACCCATGAAATAATTTGTGGTGCAGTTTTGGAATGAATGACTCCTAATGACTCCTAAACTTTAGTAACATTTTCATGTTTTCCAATATCAGTTAAATTTTGCCATTGTACATGTCTATTATAACAACACATTAACAATGTTAACAAGCGGTCTGACTATATATCATATAAATACATTTCTATCTAAATAGATAAATGTCTTATCAGTATTTAAACTGTACATGCATTTTTATTTGTATACTCTATGGATGAGAGGCAGCCTGGAGTAGGAGAGGACTGACTGTAGAGTTGTGAGGACTTAAGTTCAACCATGGGAATGTCATTTAACTGATCAGTGCCTCCACTCTCTACTTTATAAATTAGGAGGAGGTGCTTACATGTATTGGTAAAGGGAATTTTCACCCTAAGGCTTCTCTATAGAACCAAGATGATAAATTTGACTCTTCCCCCAACCAAAAATAATTAGAAGCTTGGACTACCATTATATACTTTCAGTTGCTTTTGGTTTGGTTCTGAAATGTGCTAAGAATTTCTTGTCTAGGCAAATCACTTTTACTTCTTAGGTGAAAATCAGTAAAAAATAATAATAAAGGTAATTGGACCAGATAACCTTTAAAGTGGTTTTCTATTCTAATCTGTGATTCTAAGGGATACAGAGATTCTAATCTAAATGAATGAGTGCATGAATGAAGGAATTTGCTCAATCATCATATTTTAGATATGTTAGTATTAGTAGTAATTGATGATCATAAAAATAAAGTTCTCCTTTCTCCCCAGCCTCAAGTCCCATTCCTCAACCCTACAGCATTTCTCTAGAATAGGGCAAACAGAATTATGATTATTTTGTAGACTGGAAAACCAAAGAAAAGATAAATTAAATCATTTTCACAAGGTGACAAAAGTGAGCCTGGAACCCAGACTTCTGGAATCTTTTAGTAATTTCATCAAAAAGTCATCTGACATTTTCCTTTTCCCCAAATGATTTGATTATATAGGAGACCAATCAAAGCAAGGCATTATTGAAATTCACAAAACCTATAGAGTAGGAAAGACCAGTAAGGATCTGTGTTTGACTGAGATGAATGTTATCTCTTTCTTATGTTTCAGAAATTAAGATAGGACAGGGGAAAATGATATAAATCACCTTTTTTTTTAAAATGCTAGAATGCATTTAGATTTGATTGAGAGAAAGCAATATTGGCCTATAAATAAGGAAGTATGGAATGTCTATCCCTACGCATCAAAAAGGGTCCCAATGGAACAACCAAATTTATTGCTAGTTCCAAAGGAATGCCCTTTGCATTTTATTGGGAGAATAGGAATTTCCCTCTTGAAAGAAACATCGGTCTGCCTGTTTCCCTCATTGTGAACTGAGAGAAGTATAAAACCTTCAGACGGCCGTTGCTGTATTGCACCATTGGGGGAAATAGCTCTGTGTCCTCAGGTGGGGCAGTGTAATGCTCCAGATCAGTGAATTTCCTTTGATTGTTTATATTTTCTCAGCTAGTATTTGCACAGACACAGACATTCAGGCACCCGAGCACTTTTTCTTTGAGAAGAAACGTACTCGTTGTTAAAATGATATCATCTGACATTGAGTTCCCTAGGTTAATTTTACAGAGTAAAAATGAGCTTTTATTTTAATTTTCTTTTCAGAGTGCTGCTTTTTAATTTTATTGCTTGCCCTTTCATCCCTGGATCATAGTTAAAAGGCAGACAAGAACTGCCCAGATGGCCTGTTGGATACAGGCCATTAGTGATTTGTATTTCTCCGCTGTCCTCTCATTTGCTCTTATACCTACTTGTAAGTAATCATAATATTTGCAATGTATTCATTCTTTTTCAAAAGAAACAAATGTAGCTTTTGGAGGGGGCAATTTATTTACGAATATCGCAGCCCATTTAGAGAAAATCACTTTGTCTCAATTCCAAAGAGAAGAAGATAATAGCATGCTTTCATGGAAAGCATGGCAACTTCTCTAGGAAATGTTGCCAAGACATTTGAGTTGCTTGAATTATATTTCATTTAGGGATTTCTTAAATAATAGAAAAAAATTTTCTAGCATTATAATTTTTGTTATGTAATTAATCACTGCTCTCCTCCACTGACGTCTTTGTCTGCCGCTTTACAGTCTAGGAGTAACCCTCAGTTCATGAAGGCCCTAACAATGGAACATGAAGTTGGGCAGGTACAACAATGAAAAAAGGCTTTGGGTATGTTCTAATTGACACTCTGGGCCTGCTATGTGAGGACCAGCCTGGTCATCTACAGAAAGGTTCAAACCCAGAAAAGTGGCCATTAGGTCATCAATTTTTTGGGACCACAACAATTTTTACAATTTGTTGTTTTGTACAAAGAAAAATGCAGATAGCTCTTGGCTGAATCCTAACTTTGTCATGTACTGGCTGCCACATAATACGTAAAGGTTAGTTGTCTTGACATGTATGATCTTGGGTAAGCCATTTAAAAAATTTTTGATTTCAGTTTTCTCTTTTTTAAAAAGAGGAGGGACTGAATTAGGTGACCTATAAAATCCATTTCAAGGCTATCTCTATGATATGTATGGATTTCTACATTATGACCACTTGAAAAGATACAATTCGATTTTTTGTCTTTTATCTTTTGTTTTAATAATTTCCCCAACTCCAGTCCTTTGGACCCTTTGTTATTACAAACAACAATAAAAAAATGGTACACAACATGACAATTGTGTCTTACTAGGTGTGCTACACTTCACATTTGTAATTCCAATTTCTTTAAAAAACAGAGATTTGGCAATCTAAAAAAAACAAACAAACCAATACTCATGTTGTGAATACAAGCTCACCTGAAAATATATAACAAATCAGATTATAAATTGTATTACCCTCGCCAACATCCAGAATTAGTGGAGGGGAAGGGTAAAGGTGTCTGCAGAAAGTTTGTTGTGATATCCAACTACACAAGATGTTCGTAAATAAATAGCCTACTCTCATAGAAACTGTGGTAAAATCATGAAGTAGACAGGGTACTAAAAAATTACGACATAGAGAAACATAAATTAAACTGCTGGTTCCTTACAGGAAAAATCTTCCTCAACGAATAATGTCATTTATATAATTTTTGAAAAATTGCAAAGCACTTTATAGGCATAATCTCATTTGACCCTTACACCAGTCTTTTTTTTCAGACAATTCCTATGGATATAATTTTCCCCAATATTACAGATAAGTAAAGGTTAAAAGAAATTCAGTGACATTCTCATGGTCCAATAGCTAGAAAATGTCAGAGGTAGAATTGGAACCCAGGGCTTCTCACCTTCTTATCAAACACTCTCTCTACTCCATCCTGTTGTCTCACAGGATAAGTTGGTACGGTATGGGCAAAATGAAATCATGTCCATATTGATGCTCTCAGTATAAATAAAACCAGAAAACAGAAAGACGTTACATGTAGGTAGAAGGAGGATTGACAGGTTCTCCTGATATCTGAAATACAGGATTTAGCATAGTTGCTTTCATTGTGTGTATAAAAGCTACAAGCATATAATTTCTCATATATACTGAAGCATCTCACTTGAAAATGCTTAAGATGATTTTTAAAAGGAAAGAACACCATGAAGATAATTGTAATTTATCTATCAATGTCACTACTAGAAGTTGAAGGAGAGGAGTTCTATGGGGAATTTGAAGGCTTTCTGTAACCAATTAATAAAAATACTGATGTTGGTAACTTCAGTGTGAAAGGTGAAAGGTGATTAGGGGAAAGATAGGAGGTAGTTAATAAATGTTTATTGAATTAAAATGTAACTCAAGAGCTGATGTACTGAGTCAAAATGTGGTAGTACCACTCTCAGAATCATAAGAATAAATCACTGTAGAAACGTGGCCAAGCCAGTTCCAGATTGCCTGTCTTTGTTCCGTGCCGTCCTTCTGTTTTCATCTCTAAATGCCCTGTGGAAGATGAGGTGAATATCACAGCCAACTTTCTGCAGGCTCCTTTACACCCCCCCCCCCCAGGCTTTCTGCTGTTTTCTGAAGCAATACAGTCTATAGTCTTCCAACAGCCTCCTCTATACTTTTTTAAAATTTTTATAAATGAGTTTGTACTCTAAACCAGTATTCCTTTTGGATTCCATTTCTCTTTGCTTATGTAAGAAACTGATGCATATTTATTGCATTATACATGTATTATGCATACATATATAGTATATACAATGCACTTATATATAAATATACGTAAAATAAATCTAAAGAGTAAATTCAAATAATACCAAGTAATGAAACATAAGATAGTTTAGGGGGAGAAAGTACCAGTAACCATTGGAGAATCAGGAAAATTTTCATTTTTTTTAAAATAGCATTTTATTTTTTCCAATTACATGTGAAGACAATTTTTAAATATTCACTTTTTAACAGAATTTGAGTTCCAAATTTTCTCCCTCTTTTTCCTTTCTCCTCCCTAAAAAGGTAAAAATTTATATGTACAACCATGTAAAACATATTTCCATAATTGGTCATGTTGTGAAAAAAAGAAACAGACCAAAAGGAAAAAAAACATAAAAAACATAAAGAAAGCAAAAATCGTGTGTATGTATGCTTCAATCTGCATTCAGACTCCATAGTTCTTTCTCTCGATATGGATATCCATCATGCATCCTTTGGAATTGTCTTGGATCATTTGATTGCTGACAGTATCTAATTCGTTGGCGCTATTATGCACATTGTTCTCCTGGTTTTACTCACCTCATTCAGCATCAGTTCACATAAGTCTTTCCAGGTTTTACTGAATTCTGCCTGCTCATCATTTCTTATAGCACAATAGTATTCCATTACATTCATATATCACAACCTGTTTATCCTTTCCTCAATTGATGAGCATCCCCTTAATTTTCAGTTCTTTGCCAACAGGAAAATTTTCATGTAGAAGTGTGTTTATTTTACATGTGTACATATACAAAGGTAGATGCACATACATATTAGATGTATACACATGTCCCTATATGCCTATATAAGTATATGTGCATATGTGTGTGTACACACACATACATCCTTAAAATGTCTGAAGATGTGTATTATGATGCCCATTCACCCTACATATACTCTTCTCTAGGTAAAATATAAGCAATTCCCTCAACTGGTCCTCATATGGCACACTCTCCAGGCCCCTCAAAATTCTGCTTGACTCCCTCTAGACATACTCCAGTTTGTCAATGTCTTTCCTAAAATTTAGGACTTCAAACTGAAGCTTATATTTTAGCTGTGGTCTGACCAGGACAGACCTTGTTCATATACCCTGCATTAATGGGCATCCACAATATATACAACGTAGATGCACAAACTAATCAAGCATACTTTCATTGGTGATCAAAATACTCTGTACAAATAATCCTGATGTGTGAGTGGGGCATCCCATTCATGATAAGTTCTTCCAAATGACCCTGTTTGTGGATAACAGTTTGCACAGCATTTAGGTGTGGAAGGGACCTTAGAGACCATTAAATCCAACTCTTTTGTTTTAGAGAGAAGGCACCTGGGGCTCAGAGTGACTGTCCCAATTTTATACAGCTAGTAAATGGCTGAGGTAAGATGTCAACTTAGGTCTTCTTGACCCTGAATCTAGCATTCTAGGGACATGATTGCATCAAAACCCAAAGTATTATCTATTCTGTGAGATCCATAGCCTCTTGAAAAAGATCAGGTACTACAGACATCAGCAAAAGAAAAATCAGGTAAAATAAAAATGCATGTTATTTTACTCAGCTTATGACATGAAGCATTTAGGATTGTAGATGTAGAGATGCCATGTACCCTGGAAATCGCTGAGTCTAAAATTTAATTTTAGAGATAAAGAAACTGTAGAAGATAGAAGTTCAATGCCTTTACCAAGGTCATTTGGGGGTAAATAAAAGAGCTCCTTTGATTCTAGAGGGGTCGTCATACACTTTTGCTGTAAAGCACAGTCTTAGCCTTTACTGCGTGTATATTGCTTAGGTACTACTGATGGTAGTGGGGTCAAATTGACTAGGAAGAAGAAAGTGGACTGAATTGTATTGGGCAAATTGTGAAGTATTTTCTCTGCTCTGTAGCTACTTCCCTTCACAGAATCCTTATCTTTTAAATATCAGTTTTTTTCTACGGGTACTCTATGACTATAAATAATAGAACATCATAATCTGTATAGAATCAAACTCCCGGCGACCCAAGGGTCAGTGGAGATTCTTGGCAGGTAGAAGCTGGCAGAAGCACATTACCCATGTCATCTTTTAGGCAAGAAGCGGTGAAGAAGAAATTATCAGGTGAATGTGTGATCACAGTAGATGGGTTGGCCAAGCAGTGAGTATGAAAGTTGACAGGTGCCTAGTCTCTGCTGAACACTGCTCAATGGGATGTAATAAATGACCTAGAGGAAGGCCTTCAGCATGTTGGGGAGATCATAGATGAGAATCACATCAAGGATGACAGACTCCACGGAGAGTAGTCATAAAGCCCTTTGTAAGCTGGCTGCAAGCTGCCTTCCCTTACCTCTCTTCCCACATTTGACACCTTAGTCACCATAGCCTTTTGGTTTTTCTTTATTCAGGACACTCCTCTCCCTTTGCACTGGCTATTTCCCATACCTGGGAAATTTTCCATACCTCCTCACTTCTGCTTCTCAGAATTCCTATTTTTTTTTTCCACCAAGGCTTAGCTTCAGTATCACTTTCTATATGTGGTCTTTCCTGATCTTCCTATTTGCTAGCATTTTTCCTCAAAGTTGTCTTGTATTTTATGTAGATGTATATATGTGTGCTGTATGTGTATATGTATATATGTGTGTACATATATATGTATGCATACACACATTTATGTGTGTGTGTATATATAAATACGTGTGTATGTGTATATATAGTATGTGTATATGAATACATGCACGTGCACGTACGTGTAGACACACGTGTACACATGCATGTGCACACACATGTATACATATGTGTATGCATACATATATGTGTGTGTATAATACATGTGAATATACTGTCTTCCCTCATAGAATATAAGCTCCTTGAGACCAAGAATTTTTCCATTTTGTTTTTGTAATCTCCCTCCCTAGCACTGAGGATGCTTATTGAATGTTTGTAGACTGGTTGAGTACCCACACTTTTGAGGTCGTAGATCCAGGCAAAACATCATTTTAATTTCAGTCACCCCTTTCATTTACTTTCACACCACCCTGAGTTAGTTCTGTCTCTCCTGCCAAACATTTAATTTAATTAATTTGTCTCATAGCACTATACATAAAGTGCCTTGGGCTGGATTTACCCAATTATCACAAACTAAAGGAGAAGATCTTGGCCAGTTTCTGGGTAAGAGAAAACCTTGCCACAGGACCAGGAGGGATTCCTGATCTGACCATGGTAGGAAGCACTTCCTGTAGTCTAAGGGATGCTAATTCAGGGCCAGGAAACTCAGCTGTGGACACCCTTGTGGATGTGAGTGGAAGCAGTAGGGCTAACACAAAATAAAAACCAGTATAGATTTTACTGTTGTCTCACCTTGGTCCTTATTACCTCATCCCACTTCTTCCCAGGGTTTCTGTGGAGCCATTGCTCTGAACAAACAAAGGTGTACAGAATTTGGTTCACTGAACAACTCCAGCCCTCACTTCCATCTTTCTCATCTCTACCTCAATGCTAGGGAACTAGTTTAACATCTCACGGTTCTATGACTTTAATCCTAGGATTTGACTCTTAGACCTAGGGTCATGATTGTGCTCTTGTGTCTCATCCAGTCTCTACAGGATATCATCACTTGTGGAAAGGCTCTGCATTCCTCCTAGAATTTTTTCAATGACCCTGGTTTCCATTCTGCTCCATTCATTTTTATTTTTTAGTAGGTCTTTCCTAGGTTCTTGGATCTGTTTCTTCCTCAGGGCTATTTTCTTTTTCATTGTGCTATTTTTAAAGAAACTTTAAGTCTATTTGCATTTTATTGAACTTTCCATCTTCTGCTGCACTCACTTTCCATCCTATTCTGTTAAAAATCACTTTAGATATTTGGAACAGAGATGCTTATAATGCAGATGAGGTTTGTACATTTCAGTGTAAATCAGATTCCTGAAGTCTTATCTAGTTGGGTTCTTATCAAAGAGTCTGGGTCCTTGGCTTTTGTTTTTTCATTTTATTGGTACAATTCCCCAAAGGAGACCAGGAAGTCTGATCTTAGCACTTCTTTTGTGCCTTCATCTTTGGTGCCCTGACATCTGGGCATAGCTGTCATTGCTTCTTTTGAAATTTGTTCCTTAATATAAAGCCATGGGATCCAACCATGTGGACAAGGCACTTAATGAGTGAATTTCCTCATCTATAAAATGGGGATGGTAATATTAGCAGTGCCTGCTTCATATATTTGTGAGGATCAAATGCAGTAATATCTGTGACCTCTGATGTAAGCCTTAAAGTGTCCTGCATTAGTATTATGACTTTCCCAATATTTAAAATGCCCTTCCTGTCCAATGGAGAAAGAGCCTGCTGAATTCCTCCTTTAAAGCGTCACTCAAATGCCATTCCCTGCATGAAGCCCTCCTCCATCCTGATTCTCCTGACTTTCCACTGTTGGCATTGCTTAGAGATTTACAAAGCGCTTACGATAGAATGTGTATTGTCATTGCCTGAATTTTGTTTTATCCCCCAACTAGACTGTAATCTCTGCAAGGATTAATCCAAATGCTGTGCCCTTCCCCACTCCACCCCTGTAGTCCAGTACCTAAAGAAAGGACTCTGCATACAGAATCTGGTAAATAAAAGTGTGCTGAATGGTAGGTTTTATTTTTTAAATTAAATAAATATTAATTTTATTTTGAACTTAAGTTCAGAATATTTAATTTAATAAAATAAAAAACATTTATTTTATTCTGAACCTAATAAAGCGAGCCTTTCCATAGCATAGTAGAATAGGGTGGAGGGGAGATGGTTGCACTTGAAACTGCAAATCTATTAGCTTACAGTTTGCTATCTCTTTTAAATATATAATAAAGTTACCATGTAACTTTGTTTTTCTTCCTTTTTTTATTTTCTACTCCCCCTCCCCACCCTAGAGAGGACTACCATTAAACACGAATGTGCCTCTATGTGTGACTGTGTGAGTGTGTGTGTGTGTGTGTGTGTGTGAAATCATTCTGTACATACTTCTACTAACTATTCTTTCTCTGGATGCACGTAACGTCTCCTTCATAGTTCCTTCTACTTAATCTGGGTATTTATAACACTCAAAATGACTTATTTACTCTAATTTCTTCTTAAAACAATATTGCCATTACTGTAAACAACATTATCTTGGTTCTGTTGATTTCATTTTTAATTATTTTATGCAAGTCTATCAATGTTTTTCTAAGATCATTGAGTTCAAGAGGAGATGAAGGAATGAATGAGAGAGACCAAGTAATTTCATCACTCTGCACCTTGGTCTCCCTATTTTTAAAAAAGGAGGGAGAATTAATCAGATTATCTCTAAAGTCCCTGGCACTTCTGTCAGTATGTGACCAGGTATGTCCTTAAGAAGGATGACTGGTAGTGATTGGAAGGTGGGATTGAAAAGCTCCTAAAATAGAGAGATGGCAAGGCTTGTTAAACTAGTTGTTAATTGTTTTGGAAAAAAATAAAATTAGAGCAAATCTCTAGGTACTCACAGAATCCCAACCCCCATCACTTCCAGACATCCTAAATTTCAAATTTTATATTCTTTATGGTTTCCCTACACAACTAGCTCCTTAGCAGTTAATCATCCTACCTAATTGCCTATTGGCTGCTACCTTTCTTGGTTCCTGGTCCCCTAGGACTCTTTTTCCCCCTATCTGTCTTAGAGTAACCTCTGGGACTTCTCTCTTAACTTGACCAGATGTGAGCAATCCGCAATTAGCAAAAGCCTCACTACAAACCACAGGGACAGCTTCTCTTCTCAGGTGTCTTTATGGATGATTAACAATTCCCTACTATTTATTCCTCTTTTCTTTCTCTCCTTTTCTTTCATCCCTTCTGCACGACTACTTTCTCTCCTCCTTATTCCCAGGGTCTTAGACTATATTTTGTTATCTCACAGTTCCTTTATATTTATCTACAGTATAGAGTTGGAAGCTTTAGAATCCTTAGTCAAACATGCGGTTAAAAAACTTCAAAAATTCTTTGGAAACCTGTGAAAATGTGATTCCCTGAAGTCTCAGCCTTGCGGCTGATTTGTAGGTAAGTGACATAAGTAGGTGCTTCTTGAACAGAGACTAAAATAGATTTGTTTACATTGATTGACCCACTGTGTTCAAGTAACAACTCACTTTTACATAATGGTTTAAGGGTAATGTTTTCCTCTGGTGATTTGTTGTTCAGTCCTTTCTGTCAAGCCCAACTTTTTCAGGAGCCCATTTGTGGTTTCCTTGGCAAAGTTAGTGGAGCAGTGGAGTGGTTTGCCATTTCCTTCTCTTTTTACATATGAGTAAACTGAGGCAAACAAGGTTAGGTGACTTGCCCAGGGTCATACAGCTAGTAAGTTTCTAAGGCAAGATTTGAACTCATGGAGGATGAGTCTTCTAGATTCCAAGCCCTGTGCTCCATCCACTGTGCCACCTAGGTGCCATGCTACCATAATATTATTAAGCTGGAAGATATGTTAGAAATTATAGTTTAAACCATTCATTTTGTGAGTAAAATTACTTAAGGTCATATTAGTAGGAAGTTGCAAACCAAGGTTTCTGTCATAGGTGATCTGATTCTAAAGTCATTATTCTTTCCCCTATAACGTTTCTTCATTTCTTTCTTTGCTTCCCCCTCCCCTCTTTAGAGTGCTTGGAAAACAAGACTCCTCTGTTTCAGCTCTGACATTTACTAGCTGAGAGACCACAAATGGTTAGTTATACCTCCCTCAGTCAGTGTTCTCACTTGTTAGGTGATGCTCATTGTTCTCCTACCATCTGACTCATGGGCTGAGGGGAGGTGTGAGAAAAGTGCTTTGTAACCATAAACTGCTGTAGATATGTGAACTCTTATTTTGAATGTTTGCCCACTAACCCTCCATCCTGTTTTTTATCTGAGATAATCTTATTGCAGCTTTTGTACTGTTTTTTTCAAATCAAGGTATTTTTATTGTATGGAATAGTATTCCTTTTCTATGATTTTGCAATTCAAATCATATTTGCATATATCTGAACTTCCCCTGAGCTCTGTGAAGTGGACATGATTATGGGGTTCACAAAGGTACAGATCCTTCTTCTATTAAGATCCCACTTGTTCTAGAGAAGTTATTTGAGATCAACCTATATACTGATACTGGAATATGCCGAGGGAGATATTACTCACTCCTTATATTTTGAGGAAAAAACAAAACATAAGGCTATGGTTTTACTATTTGGCCTGTCTCTAATTCTTTGTGACCTTGGGAAGGTCTGTCCCTCCATTTTCTCACTTATCAAATGTATAAGAGGACAGACATGATTTCCAGCGTCCCATGTTAAAGTGAATAACCCATTTATTAAAAAATATCACAACATTTAGACTTTGAGTTTTGAATTGGAATGTTCACGGATCCATGATTTCACAGATAATTGAAGAATCATTAAAGTTACTTGGAGCTTAAGATTTTATAACCGAAAGAGATCATTTGCCTCTTATTGGCAACGATGTGTACCTCCCTTAAAGAAAATTAACTTCAATAACCTAATGTTGGATAAAATCCAAAGTTAAAACTACTTGGGGACAGAATCCCAGTTTAATAAAAACTTCTGGGGAAACTACAAAGCAGTTAGCTGAAAAGTAGGTCAACCGCACATCTTACACCACAAACCACAATAATTCCCAAGTGAACATGGGCCTTAAATACAAAGGATCATTTCATTAAACAAACAGAGAGGAAAAAATACTTTACAAGTATAAATAAGTGAAAATGTTGAACCAAGCCAGGGATAGATGGAATCTCAAAAGATAAAATCAACAGTTTCAATTGCATAGAATTGTAAAGCTTTAACAGGAGCAAAAAGAACATAATTAGGTTAAGAAGGGAAATTGTTGATTGGAAAAACAAATCTCTGTTTTAACTGTCTCTGATAAAGAGACGGTCCTCAGCGTATATATAGAGAACTAGATGGCAGTGTTCATTGGAAAATAATAAAATAAACACAGTACAATAAAACATAGATAATATCACGTTTTACAACTAAGCCAATATTCCACCCACAAGGACAGATATGTTTGTGTGTGTATCTATTTGTTGTCATTCAGTTCTTTCAGTTGAGTCCAGCTCTCTGTGACCCCATGTGAGATTTTCTTGGCAGAGATACTGGAGTGGTCTGCCATTTTCTTCTCCAGCTCATTTTACAGATGAGGAAACTGAGGCAAACAAGGTTAAGTGACTTTCTCAAGGTCATATGTGTCTGAGGTCAGATTTGAATACAAGAAGATGAGTCTTCCTGACTCCAGGTACAGTGTTCTTCTATTGGAGTTTGACATCACTGGTTTAAAATATTGAATTAAATACTAACTGAACCTAGGGTATATATTAAGGAATTTCTGGAAAGATAAATTTTTAAATCCATGATAGTTACTTGTTCTCCTTTTATTTGTATCTTTCTTCTAAGAGTGCCATATGGGAGGATTATTCTCTTTGATTTAGGAATAAAGGAAATAATTTTTAAACCTGAGTGACCAACCCACTGAGGAGAAGAAAAAAGAGGCATTGTGTGAATGAATCAGAGACATCTAAGACTTGTATGGGTGACAGGGAAAAGAAAATAAGAGAGGTCCCAGCAGCAGGTTTTAGGGGAAAAGTCCAACCAAGTAGTTAAATCAAATCAAGGAGATTTCCTAATAGGCAATGAATGGGAGCACGAGGAGGCAAAATTGTATTTGGACTGAATCTGACAATGAGCTATAGGTCAAGGTATCATCAGCAGGTAATTAGCTTCTGAGACAGCTGACATTGTGCACCAAAGACCCAATGACAGGATGAGAGTTACAGTATAGGAGTCCAGTCTCCAAGAAGTCTGAGGTGGAGAAGAAGAGGTAGAGGGGAAGAAAGGACTCCCAAATGGGGGGAAGAGAAAGAAAAAATAGAGTCGAACCATTATGAGGACTGGAATAAAGGCAGAGCCAGGTTAACAAAGCCAGTTTTAAGAAAGAGAGAAGCCAGAGGTAAAGTGGGCTCTGGCTTCAGTCCTTGACTCACTTTTTCAATTGCCCCTAGACTGGAACCTGAGCCTAGCACAGGGTTAAACCTAGTGATGGATCTGATTAAACCATAGGCTTTGAATTCTAATTCTGCCACATCTTGTGTGAACCAAGTTACTCTTATAGGAAGTGCTCTGTTTGCCTCAGGCTTAAAGGGTCCAGGCGGCTAATGGGTTTTTGAACACCTTACCCCAGAAATTATCTCAGTTGGAAAGTAAAGATTCACTGTTGGGGCAGCCAGAGGGTTGCATGAATGTACACCCCCACAGAGTCATAAGATTCTTCCCTGATTTATCCCTGGAAAGAAGGTAGAGGGCAAGGGCTGAGTCTAGTGCCCTGCCAGTCAGAGGGACGTAGGACAGGAACCCAAAGAAATCATTACAATGCTTATCCTATGTCTATACTTTTACTCAGAGGAGGCAAAGGGTTTGGAGCACTGGGTCTGGACTCCTTAAGACCTGTGTTCAAATTTGGCCTCAAATGCTTACTACCTGCATGTCACTTAACCTCCGAGTTTCTCAATTTCTTCAACTGTAAAATAAAGATTGTAATAGTGTCTACTTCCAGAGATGTTTTGAGGCTCAAATGAAATAATATCTACGCAGCCATGGCACTGTGCCTGGTACACAATTAACGCTTGTTTCTTTTCTTCCTTATCTGAAAGTCCTTGGAAAATACTTTCATTCCTTATGTCTTGTCTTTTGTTCTTCATAAAGCCTTCCTTAATTTCTTCCTTAAATTCACACTGACATCTAAAGCCCTTGAGGCACAGTTTAAGGCTTTAGCACTAAGGAGTGTGGCAGAGCTGAAAAAGCACCAGCCTTGAAGCTAGGAAGTCCTGGGTTCAACTCCTACCCAAATTGGTGAAAATGCACAAGGCACAGAAATTCTCGGGCACCCAGGAAACACTCTACCACTCTCAGTGGCAGAGCAGGTACAGAATTGTATTGATAGGAAAAGTCTCTTCAGACAGAGTTCCCTATTCTCTGACCCTATTTAGGTCAAACTAAAAAGGATACATCAAAGTTAAGCAGCTGGTTCACATCAGAGGGTGGTGTTCTCACCAGGCCAGTTCTCACTTAGCCCAAATTATACCATGGAGTGATCAAGCAATTAAATATTGGACCACTGAGTATTCTTTCTAAGTTCTGCTTTAGTGATCTTTTTTTCTTTTCATTTTTTCCTTTTTTTGATATTAATTTTATTTGTTTTCAGTGTTCTACAATCACTACCATATAACTTAGATTATTTTTCCCCTCCCTACACCCTACCTCCCCCCTCCCTCCCTGAGAGAGCATACAATTTTATATAGGTTCTATACATTCATTCCTATTAAATACATTTTTACTATAGTCATGTTGTGTAGAAGAATTAAAATGAATGGGAGAAATCATATAACAAACCAAAATGTAATACAAAAGAAAATGATCTGCTACATTCTGCAATTGAATTCCAAAGTTCTTTCTCTGGGTATTGAAGGCATTTTACATTAAAAAAACACTGAGAATTTTTTTTTAAGTCCTTGCATTACAATGAAGTTGCAAGTCTACCAGAAAAAAGTCTCACGCACTGTGGTCGTTGCTGTGCACAACGTTCTCCTGGTTCTGCTTCTTTCACTCAGCATCAGATCATATAAGTCCTTCCAGGCCTCTCTGAAGTCTTCCTGTTCATCATTTCTTATAGCATAATAGTATTTCATTACATTCATATAACATAATTTATTCAGCCATTCCCCAATTGATGGGCATCCCCTTGATTTCTAGTTTTTAGCCACCACAAAGAGGGCTGCTATAAATATTTTTGTACTTGTGGGACCCTTTCCCATTTTTACAATCTCTTAAGGATACAGTCCTAGAAATAGTATTGCTTGGTCAAAGGATATGAACATTTTTGTAGCTCTTTGAGCATAGTTCCAAATTGCTCTCCAGAATGGTTGGATCAGCTCCACCAATAATGAATTAGTGTTCCAACTCTCCCACATCTTCTTCAACATTTATTGTATAACTGTTCTGCCATGTTTGCCAATCTGATAGGTGCGATGTGGTACCTCAGAGTAGTTTTAATCATCTTTCATCTCTCTAATGAATAGGAATTTAGAGTATTTTTTTTCATATGACTATAGGTATCTTTAATTTCTTCCTCTGAAAACTGCTGTTCATATCCTTTGACCATTTATCAATTGGGGAATGACTTGTATTCTTGTACATTTGACTCAGTTCTCTATGTATTTTAGAAATGAGGCCTTTATCACAGACACTAGTTGCAAAAATTCTGTCCCAATTTTCTGTTTCCCTCCTAATCTTAGCTGCATTGGATTTAGTTGTGGAAAAACTTTTCAGTTTAAAGTAATCAAAATTATCAGTTTTGCACTTCATAATGCTTTCCATCTCTTCTGGTCTGTCAGTCTATCTTCTTCTTCTCTATTTGATAAATACATTAATCTTTGCTTCTCTAATTTGTTTATAGCATCAATCTTTATTCCTAGATCATGTACTCATTTGGACTTTATTCTTGTGTACAGTGTCAGGCATTGGTCTATGCCTAGTTTCTGCCACACTTTTATCCAGTTTTCCCAGCAATTCTTGTCAAACAGTGAGTTCTTATCCCAGAAGCTGGGGTCCTTGGGTTTATCAAACAGTAGATTTCTATATTCATTGACTACTGCGTCTTGAGTACCTAGCCTATTCGACTTGTCTACCCTTCTGTTTCTTAGCCAGTACAAAGTGGTGTTGATAATTGCTCCCTTATAATATAATTTGAGATCTGGTAGAGCTAGGCCACCTTCCCTAGTATTTCTTTTCATTAGTTCCCTTGCTATTCTGAACCTTTTGTTCTTCCAGATGACTTTTGATATTTTTTCCAGATCTAGAAAATAATTATCAGATAGTTTGACTGGTATGGTACTAAATAAATTAATTTAGGTAGAGTTGTCATTTTTATTGTATTGGCTCACCCTACCCATGAGCAACTGATGTTTTTCCACTTACTTAGATCTGACTTTATTTGTGCGAAAAGTGTCTTGTAATTGTATTCATATAGTCCCTGAATTTGTTTTGCAGGTAGATTCCCAAATATTATATAGTGCCTACCCTAGTTTTAAATGGGATTTCTCTTTCTATGTCTTGCTGTTGGACTTTGTTAGTAATATATAGAAATGCAGAATATTTGTGTGGGTTTGTTTTGTAACCTGCAACTTTGCCAAAGTTGCTGATTATTTCAAGTAGTTTTTTACTTGAATCTCTAGGATTCTCTAAGTATATCATCATATCATCTGCAAAGAGTGACAACTTAATTTCTTCTTTGCCTATTCTAATTCCTTCAATTCCTTTATCTTCCCTAACTGCTACAGCTAACATTTCTAGTACTATATTGAATAATAGTGGTGATAATGAACATCGTGTTTCACCCCTGATCTTTTGGAAATGCATCTTGCTTATCTCCATTGCATATAATGCTTTCTGAGGGTTTTAGATAGATACTGCTTATGATTTTATGGAAAGTTCCATTTATTCCTGTGCTCTCCAGTGTTTTTAATAGGAATGGGTGTTGTATTTTGTCAAAAGCTTTTCTGCATCTATTGAGATAATCATGTGGTTTCTATTAGGTTTGTTGTTGATATGATCAATAATGCTAATAGTTTTCCTAATTTTGAACCAGCCCTGCATTCCTGGAATGAATCTTACCTGATCATAATGTATTACTCTCATGATAAATTGCTGTATTCTTTTTGCTAAAATCTTATTTAAAATTTTATTATCTATATTCATTAGAGAAATTGGTCCACAATTTTCTTTCTCTGTTTTGTCTCTCCCTGATTTAGGTTTCAAAAACATATTTATATCATAAAAAGAATTTGGGAGGACTGTTTCTTCCCCAGTTTCCCCAAATAGTCCATATAATATTGGAATTAGCTGTTCTTTAAATGTTTGATAGAATTCACTTGTAAATCCATCTGGCCCTGGAGATTTTTTCCTAGGGAGTTCATTGATGACTTGTTCAATTTCTTTTTCTGAGATGAGGTTGTTTAAGTATTCAACTTCCTCTTCTGTTAATCTGGACAATTTATGTTTTTTTAAAAAATAATTATCCATCTCATTTAGATTGTCAAATTTATGGGCATAAAATTGGGCAAAGTAATTTCTAATTATCGTTTTAATTTCCTCCTCATTGGAAGTGAGTTCACCCCTTTCATTTTTGATATTGGTAATTTGGTTTTCTTCTTTTATCCCCATCAAATTGATCAAAGGCTTATCAATTTTATTGCTTTTTTCATAAAACCAACTCTTACTTTTATTTTTTACATCAATAGTTTTCTTAATTTCAATTTTATTAATTTCTCCTTTGGTTTTCAGTATTTATAATTTGGTATTTACTTGGGGATTTTCAATTTGTTCTTTTTCAAGCTTTTTCAGCTGCATGCCCAATTTATTGATCTCCACTTTCTCTATTTTATTCAATTAGGCATGCAAAGATATACTAAAGCTTCTACTAAGAACTGCTTTTGCAGTATCCCATAGGATTTCGTAGGTTGTCTCATTATTGTCATTCTCTTGAATGAAGTGGTTGATTGTTTCTATGATTTGTTGTTTAACCCAATCCTTCTTTAGGATTACATTATTTAGTTTCCAATTAACTTTTGATCTATCTTTCCATGATTTTTTATTACATATGATTTTTATTGCATTATGATCTGAGAAGGATGCATTGACTTTCTCTGCCTTTCTGTACTGGATTGTGAGATTTTTATGCCCTAGTACATGGTCAATTTTTGTATATGTGCCGGGTTCATAAGAAAAATGTATATTCCTTTCTATCCTCATCCAGTTTTCTCCAGAGATCTATCATATCTACCTTATCCAGAGTTTTATTCACCTCCTTAACTTCTCTCTTGTTTATTTTAAAGTTAGATTTATCAAGTTCAGAGAGGGGGAGTTTGAGTATAGTTTTGCTGTCTATTTCTTCCTGTAACTCCCTTAACTTCTCCTCTAAGAATCTGGATGCTATACCACTTGGAGCATACATGTTTAGTAATGATATTGCTTCATTTTCTATGGTGCCTTTAAGCAGGATATAGTTTCCTTCCTTATCTCTTTTGATTAGATCTATTTCTGCTTTTGCTTTGTCTGAGATTAGGATTGATACCCCTGCTTTTCTTACATCAGCTGAAGCACAGTATATTCTGCTCCAACTTTTTACCTTTATCCTGTGTATATCCCCCCTTTCAAATGTATTTCTTGTAAACAACATATGATTGGATCATGGCTTTTAATCCATTCTGCTATCTGTCTCCGTTTTATGGGAGAATTCATCCCATTCACATTCACAGTTATGATTACTATCTGTGTCTTTTCCTCCATCCTCTTTCCCACCATTTGTGCTTTTAATTCTCCCTTCTCCCTTCCCCTTAACAATAGTTTTACTTTTTTACCACCACCTCCCAGTTGTAGTCCCAGCTCCTTTGCCTTATGGAATATCATATTCCAATTCCTTCGGTCTTTTAATGTAGAAGCTGCAAGGTCCTGTGTGATCCTGATGGTAGCTCCTCAATATTTGAATGGTTTCTTTCTAGCTCCTTGTAGTATTTTCTCTTTCACTTGATAGTTCTGTAATTTGGTAACAATATTTCTTGGTGTTTTTAGTTTGGGGTCCCTTTTAGGAAGTGAATGGTGGATTCTTTCAATGACAGTTTTGCCCTCTGGATCTAGCACTTCTTGTCAGTTTTCCTTGATGACTTCTTGGAAAATATTGTCCAGCCTTTTTTTCCATCATGGCTTTCTGATAGGCCAATAATACTTGAGTTTTCTCTCCTGGATATTTTTTCTAGATCAGTTGTTTCTCCAATTAGATATTTTACATTTTCTTCTATCTTTTCATTCTTTAGATTTTTACTGATTCTTGACGTCTCATAGAGTCATTAGCTTCTACTTCTTCATTTCTAATTTTCATCAAATTGCTTTCTTCAGTTCACTTTTGCATTTCCTTTTCCATCTGTTCCTTTTATTAGTCCTTTGAAGGAATTATTTTCCCCAGTTTGCTTTCGTACTTACTCTTCCATTTGTCCAATCTTCCCAGTTAGGTTTTGTGCTTCCTTTTCCATTTGTTCAATTTTCCTTTTCAAGGAGCTGTTCTTTTCAGTGAATTCTTTTTTCATACTTTTAAAATCATTGGTCTTTTTTTCTCTATTTCCTTCTTCAGATGTTCCAGGAGTGCTCTCTGTGCATGCAAGCAGTTCATAGTCCCTTCTGAAATTTCAGATGGGAGTACAGTCTCAGTAATGACCTCCTTGGTATTCGTGTTTTGGTCCTTGTCCCCAAACAAAGATTCTATGGTCTTTTCCTTCCTCCTTTGCTTTTTGTTCATGATGGTGAGGCTTTGTGTGTTGTGGCCTCTGGTTCTATCAGCTAGCCTTTAAAGAACTTGATGCTGAACTTGCTGGTGTCAGAAAGCATAGGCATGTGAAATCTGTTTGTGTTTCCCTGAATTAGCCCTGGAGCTAGCTTGTTAAGTGTGGGGGAGGGGTGCTGTGTTCTTGGGAGATCTCCTCAGCTGAGCTAGAGCAAAGGCAAGCTCAGTGTTCGGTGATCCTGGCTGTCTTCCCACTTCCCCTGCAGTACTTAAGTATGCCTGGGTCCTAGTGCGAGGCTCCATGCTCCCTGGAGCTCTGACTGTCTGGGACAGCTCTGTTCCTCAGCCACAGTAAAGGGAATATTCCTTTGCTATTTTCCTGGCCTCATGTGCTATGATACTATTTGCCCCTCCTCCTGATCCCACTGATCCAGGATTTTTTTGGGGAAATATTTTATGGTTCTTTCAAGGTCAACAAGGGGAGGAGGAGAGAGCATTTACCAATCAGTCCTCCATTTTAGCTCTTGGATGTTCAAGTAGGTGACTTACAGACATTTAATTTGCAGGCCAAAAGTCTATGCACACCTGCTGCAGCCTCTTTCTGCAGCTGTCACTTGCTCAGCCCCTCTTGACTCTTGCCCTGAGGTGCTATCCCACTGTGCTGCCTCCTTAGACCGCCCCTGGCCTTTCCTGTTCCTCCCTGCAGTGCTGGGGCAGGGACGCTGCACTGTGTGCTGTATTCTCCTCCCCCTCATGGTATAGATTCTTCCCATCTATCTTCCAGTCTGTCATGGACTGTGAAACTGCCACAGTCTATCTCCTATTGGATTATGCACCTCCAAAATTTGGTCAGATTCTCTTTTTAGAGGTATCTGACGGAGTTTGTCTAAAAGCATAGGTAAGTAGTTGTTCTCACTCTGCCATCTTGGCTCCACCCCCCTTAGTGATCTTAAAACAGAATTCTGACTACTCAACTCCCCTGCTCAAGAGCTGCTCTAGCTCCTTAAGGCCTCTAGGAGCAAATGCAAATTCTCCTCACTTTTAAAAGGCTCTACAATCTAGCTCCAGCCTCTACATTCTTATCCTACCCAGATGGATGTGGGAGTTCATATAGTATGCTGTTAGTGCCCATAAAAAATATTTTCCTGGTTTAGGCTTCTATACTTTTTCAGATGTCTGGGTTTTCATTTCTATATGTTCTTAAGTCTCTGTCTCACTTGAGAGTCAGTCTTATATTTTAACAGGCATGTGCTACATTTCTTCTGCTACCTTGATGAGAAATGCTGTTAAGGAGAATTTCAGGCAAAGAATATTTAATTACGTTAAATATTTCTTGTTGCTACTTTGGATTCATGTTGAATTTTAATCAGGTGGAAAATTTCCTTAATTGGTCTTATTTAAGCTATAGAAGGATTACACCTGAATAATTGTTGTCACTACTTGGCTTTGAATTTATACATTTCTTATCTCTAGGGTGAAGAAGAGGTCATGAAATGGAGATCACTCCCCTATGATTATCTTTCTATACAAAAGGGGAGATTGAGTAGTTATTGACAGTTCAGATTCTTAGATGTAAGTGGAAGAGGGTACATTATTATTTCCGTGGGATTGTGTGTGTGTGTGTGTGTGTGTGTGTGTGTGTGTGTGTGCGTGAATACAGATGCTACTTGTCTATCATTTCATAGCCTTTTTTTAGACCATGGAACCTAGATTTGAAATTAGGATGCCCAATGGTTTGTGTTGATAAAGTGAACTCTTGGATGAGGAAGATTCTTCTAGTAATAAAAGTCAGTGTTTTCTCTATAGTATCTTGTTTTAGAGAATTGTTTCAAGCACTAAGTAGGGTCAGGCAGCAAGTACATATGTTTATGACCAGCTCTCTGTCCACTCCACCATGCTATCTCTGAAAAGGTTGATACCTTCAACAATATCTCATTTATACTTTCTATTTGAATCTACTTTTCTATATTTCTGTATCTTTGCTTTTCTTCCATTTATTGATTCTCTCCTTTACCCAGTAGAATTCCTGCCCTTTGATTTTTTTTCCCCAGTTTACAACTGACCTTTCTTTAATGGTCCAATTAGGACCTTTAAAATTCCAAGGGTTGAGGGTCCAGAAGATTTACTTGAAGAATTACAGGAAGGCTTCTTTGACTACTTATAGACCAGAGGTGTGGCAGCTAGGTGGTGCAGTGGATAGAGCACCAGTGCAGGAGTCAGGAGGACCTGAGTTCAAATCTCACCTCAGACACTTGACACTCACTAGCTGTGTGACCTTGGGCAAGTCACTTAGCTCCAATTGCCTCATCCTGGGTCATCTCCAGTCATCCTGATGAATATCTGGTCACTGGATTCAGATGGCTCTGGAGGAGCAGTGAGGCTGGGGACCTGCATAGACTTCCCTCACTCAAAACAAAGTCAAGTGAAAGTCATGTCACTATTTCTCTGATGGCATGGTCTTCTTCAGCAATGAAGGACACACACACACATTCTCACACACACACACACACACACACACACACACACACACACACAGACCAGAGGTATCAAACACAATAAGATCCAAATATAATTGGGAATATTAACAAAAAATATAAATACAATAGAATATGGATAATAAATATGTGGTTTTCTAAGTTGATATGTAGGAAGCAGGGATCCTTAGCTATGGGTTATTAGTCTTTTCTCAATTTATACTAGCTATAATCTTCATTTTACTTTGCATTCTTCTTCAGTAGTTCAATACAGGCTCATCTTCTTGCCAAATTAAGATTCAAAACCCTCTAGAGACCTTACCATCTATTTCTTTTCTATTCAACTTCTACAGCTGTTGCTAAATACAGTCCTTAACTATGAGCAGAGTGATAAAGTGGTGCATCATTTCCCATAAGTCTTAGGGGCAGGTGTGGTTGATAAAAAAAAGATTTCTGCTGAGATTGTTGCTCTTTGGAACTCCCTCCCTGAAGCCAAACTCTTCTGATCAATGAGCCAGCTAGCCTCCAACAAGGCTTGATATATCACTTCACCATCTGCCCTGGCCATCTTTTTACCATATCTGTCCTCTGCCCATTTATAAAATTCACATTCAATGAATAAAAAAGTCTTTAAGCCATGATCAGATCTTTTATTTTAAGGAGTTATAAGCAATCCAAAAGAAAAGGAGTCATGATTCCTACAATCACTGAATTTAAAATCTCTTGAAATTAAGTTATTTTTAAAAATAAATCTGTGATTTCATTGGAATTTGTAATGATCACTGATTAAAACTCCTCCACCCATGCAGACCAGTAACTTCTTTAAATATTCTAATGTTAGAGAATTGTCTGAGTGGTTAAATGATTTGTTCAGGGACATAGAATCAGTTGGTTCCAGAGGAAGCACTTGAAACCAGGTATTAAACACAGGTAATCCTAGCTTTGGAGTTGGAATTGTTTGAAGAGCTGGTCTTGGACAACTGTCTCATTTGACAGATGACAAAACTGAGGTCCAAGGTATTTGGGTGACTTGCTCAAGGTTACACAAATAACGTCAAAAGCAGGATTTGAGCTAGGTCTTCTCACTCCATAGCCAATGTTCTCTTCTCTTGGGCATGCTACTTACTTTAACCCCAGAGACCAGCTACATTACTCCACAAAAATGTTTACAAACAAAAAAAAATGCACAAGTAGTATACATGTAAAAACCTATATAACTACTTTTTAGTACTGGTTAAATATAAGAGGAGTTCCAAAAGTAAAGAGATGAGGATGAATTAGAAGAGTTGGAGAAAACTTCAAGAGACAAGTAAGACTCAGAGTCATATGTTTGGAACAAATGGGAAAATCTGCGTGACTAGAGCATAACTGTGTGACTCTGGGAAAGTCCCTTGGGAAAAAAAAAAATCTCTGCCTCAGTTTCCCCATCTGTAAAATGGAGGTAAAAATAGCTTCTGTCTCTCAAGGCTATTGTGAGGATCAAATGAGGTATTTGTAAAGTTCTTAGCACAGTGCCTAGCAAATCTAATAGGTATTATATAAATGCTAGTTATCATCATTCTTTAGCAGAGGGTATATTTTGGGGAATCAGGAGAAAGAATATTAGGCAGTGTGGCAAAACTTAGAAGGCAAACAAAAGAATTTTATCTTAACAGGACTAGGAAATTTGTGTCTGAGGAAATGAGTGATATGAAAAGAAGGATCTTATAGGAATGTGAATTTGGTACAAAATAAAGAATGGATTGACAAAGGTAAAAAGGAAGGAGTCTGGAAGCAGGAAAACCTCAGGCACATGTCTCCTGAATCTGTCAATTATATCTCCGTAATCCCCTATCTGACTTGAACTCTGCCTTTGATCCTTAAGCTACTTTCTTCCTCTTCCTTGAATGCTAGATGCTTGTTTATCTAATTTTCATGTTCATATTTGTGAAAATAGAATTGGTGAATGCCGAACAATCCTTTCTTCGTGCTTCAGGTCTCTCTATTGGGCATAGTTTCTAGTACAGTGCCCATCAAATTTGTTAGTAGAAGGCTACTTCCTTCATTCTGTTTGCCCTTTTCCTGTAGCAATACACCTATTTTTACTCCTGCATTCCACCAATATTGAAAGGAAAATCAAAAAAATCAGACCAGATCAGAACTCTTGGGATCCACAATCTGAATGCAGCTTAATGTAAGGTTGTGGCTGATGTTAGCCTTGGGTTTCCTCAAAGCCTGGAATATAACTTTGAGCCTCCCCTAGATCACTGAGGGTCAAGATGAGTAAAAACTTTCTCCATTAAAAAATAGAAGGAAAAAGAATAGCATCTATAAATTAAAACCCCATGAGCTTAATTTCAATTTCTGGCAAAGTGATCAATTCTGTCATCAAATGGATTTTTATTTTGTGAATACTTGGAAAAGAGAATGTTAATCATAAAGAACCCATTCAGTTCTGACCATGCTAAACTACCTTCATTTTCTTTTTTGACAGAGTGGCTACATTGATAGATCAATAGATGAATTTTGCCTAGGTTTTGGCAAAGCTTTGGACAAAGTCTCTTATTCTGTTCTGGAGAATAAGATGATAAGATGTGGGACAGATGACTAAAGTATATTGTGCAAATGAATGACATGGTCTCTCTGCTCTTTTCTAAATGTGTGTGTGTGTGTGTGTGTGTGTGTGTGTGTGCGTGCGTGTAATCACTTTGGCTATTGTGTATAGGATGGATTAGAATGGGTAGAAACTGATTTAGATGGCTATTTCAGTAGTTCAAATGAAAGGTGAACGTGGGAGTACATACTTAAGATCATTGCTGTTTTGCCTTAGTAGTAATAAATTGATCTAATGTCCACGTTACTTCCACTCTGATTCCAAGACACATTGTGAGTACTAGGGAAATTTGCAAAGATGGATGATCAGAATAGCAAAGTCTCATTTGTTTCCAAAAGATATATTTGTGGTTGTAGTTGAAAATGTCTGTTGTCATCTATTTTTCTTTAGAATTGAACTTAACAGAATACAAGCCTTGAAAAGTGCATGAAACACCTTAGAATAGAATAGAATGTATTCTATATGTGAGACTGTGTATTTGGCAACACCATTTGGTTTTCCAGATAGGGAACAATGAGTCTATTGGACTATATTTGGCTCTTTGCTAATGTCATCTAGACGTGAAAATGTGGCTATTTCCAATTCAAAGATTGAAACAGACATTTTCTCTTTGTTGTGCAAATCAGACAGTGGTAATTGGAAAACAAATTCTTTTCTGGTTGAAATGCTTTGGGAACTGCAATTACTAATCACCTAGATTCTGCTTGGAGTTGGTGACTCTCGTGATTTTTATCAGAGTATTTACATAAGTTTCTTTTAATTGTTTTTTTGTTTGTTTGTTTGTTTTTTTGTATCTTGGCCTCTGACTTGATTTTCAGGCAATCAGAAAGTGCTTTAAACTCAAGAATGGACCATTTTCCTTTCTGCACAGGAGAAATGAGTTGTCAAATAAAGCAAGAATAAATCACCCAGAGCTGTTTATTTACAGCTGAGAGTAGAATCAGAACGGTAGCTTGAATTCAGACTTTTTTTCCCCCCTTAGCTTTGGAAGCCTAATTCTCCCATTACCTTCCTATCTAGCTCATCATAGGGTACTTTGGTTATGAAGGTAACACATCCAGACTCACTGACTTCAATTTGAGCTGTCTCCTTTGCTTATCAGAGCCAGATCTTCTGAATGGCTAAGGACCTTATTCTGGTCCTTTGGAAACTCTGCTGTTTCTACAATAGGACTATAAAAATCCTTTTTACCTCCAGAAAGAAGCTCTCTTGTATCAACTCTCATTTTCACTTCTTAGAATTCAAAAGATTTTGTTTATTTGAGTTTGCATGTTTGTTTCATCCATTCTATTAACCATTCATTGTGGTAGGGTCAGAACGACACAGGGCATTTCTTTGAGATATCAGTTGTAGTCTTGTAATCGACCCTCTTCTCCATTTACAATTTTTTATCCCCTGTTCCTTTCTTGACATTATTTCTTTGACATGCTTTGTGTGTTTGTAAGTGTATGATTGCAGTAGAAAGTTGCTAACAACATCACAATGTCCATTCTTGTCAATGGCAAATTAAGAAAAACTTTTTTCCTGACCTGCTATTTCTTCTGTTTGTGGCAGGTAATCATCAGACTACCATTACTTTTAATTTCACTGAAGTATTAAAATCAATGATTATGTTTTAGGATAATCAGCTGCTCAGTATCATATGGTCATGTTTATCTTTTGGCTTGAGTAAAAAGCTTGGCCAGTTTGCTTCTCTCTGTTTGGCTTACCCCTCATCATGCATGAGGTATGAAAGTTGAGTATCTGTGGTGTTGAAGATAGAAATTATTTCCATTCCTTCTCTTTTCATATGCTTTATAACATTGTATCTAATATGTGTGTTTGTCCTTCATTGCCAAAAAAGACCATGCCATCAGAGAAATGATGACATGACTTGCGCTTGACTCTTTTTTGAGTGAGGGAGGGTTGTGCAGGTCACCAGCCTCACTTCTCCTCCAGAGCCATCTGAATCCAGTGACCTGATACTCCTTAGGATGACTGGAGATGACCCAGGATGAGGCAATTGGGGTTAAGTGACTTGCCCAAGGTCACACAGCTAGTGAGTGTCAAGTATCTGAGGTGAGATTTGAATTCAGGTCCTCCTGACTCCTGCACTGGTGCTCTATCTATTGCACCACCTAGCTACCCCAATTGTAGCTAATATTCTTGTTGGTAATGGCAAGGCAGATTTCCTACCTGGACTGGAATATGGCAAAATGATCAAATCTCTACCTTAGAAAATTAAAGCTTAAAGCACTTAAAAAAATTTTTCAGATGACTCACTAAACATAACTAGCATTTTGGGGATAATGAGAAAAAGAAAAAAAAACCCACAGCTACAGTGTGCAGAGTACATGCAATTCAGTCTTCTTGACAGCTGAAAACTACAAGGATATCAGCTCTGAGTGGAATCTCTTAGACTTAGTCACAATTTCTAGAATGACAAGAAAGCATGGAGACTGTTGGAATATTTCACTGGATTTCAGACTCATGTTTCCCTGTTATTGGTGTCAACACATACTACACACCAACAAAATGTCAAAATATGTTCATTGAGTCTGATCTACAGCAAGGAAAATATATCCTAGGAACAAGATTCATGCTCAAGTTCTTTCAAGGAATCGGGATAGCAGTAGGGAAATGATATCTCTGTGCACTGAATGCTGTTTGAAGTCAATGAAAGAATGATTGTGAGCTCTCAATGAGCAGTTCAGCATGAGGCCCCCATTTGATCGTGATTGGTATTACTACCACCATTTTTATTGAATATATTTTAATATCATTATTTTATTTAACTACAGAGTTGTTAGCATCAGCACTCCTAGTACCCCCAATTCCATCCTCACACTCTCTTGGCAGGTGAGTGGACTTTCTACTTTAATGAGATGAAGAGGCAATATTGTACCATGGAAAGGATTCTGAATTTGGATTTAGGAGTCTTAGGCTCATTTAGCATCTGCCACTTACCATATAAGTGACTTTGGATAGATCCTTAGTCTCTCTGGGCCTCTGTTTCCTACTCTGGGAACAGAGATCAGGGGCTGGGGAAAGGACCAGAAGCTTGGGTCAGATTCCTCTATAGTCCACTCCATCTGTGGTTGTTATTGGAAACAACCTTTTCTATTCACTCTCTTCTTGAGTTCAAAACAGTTCTGTGTTTGACTCTCCTTCCAGCTCCAAAACATTTTTATAACTTTGTCCATTATTCCACTTCATAGAATTTCTACTAGCCTTTCTTCCTTCCTTCCTGTTTCAGAGGAAAAGGCATCTTTCTTTCATTCCCATTCTAATTCCAGTTACTGTCTCCTTTGTCTAACTCCTTCACTTCTCTTGATGGAATGTCCTGGGTCTTGGTTCTGGAGTTAGTCTCTCCCTGTCTAGCATCCTGAATCTTAACTTCCTATTCATCACTTCCTTCCCTATATATCTTACAAACATATTCAGTTTGTATTCGCCCACCTCAAAAAAACCTTGCCTTAGTCCTGCTGAGATCTATGCTTATGATTCTTTTCTTTCAAAGCTTCTCGTAAGAGGATTCCATATTTGTTGCTTCTATTTCCTGAACACAAATGGATTCCTTTACTCTTTTCAACCTTATGGCTTTTTTACTATTAGAACTCTTGTTTGGAAGGTCTCCAGTGACCTATTAACCTCTGAATTCAATAGACTTTTCTTGGTACTGTAGTCATGCCTTCCTAAACCCTAATGTGTTATATAAAGATTTATTATTATTACTAGAGATGCATGGAATGTTCAGGGCAGATTAGCACCTCTGGTGTGAGGGCTTACTGAGTATCCTCAGGGCTGCTGATCTACCTCTGGGGTCCACTTTTACTTAATTCTCACCTGTGGCTCCATGAAGCTTTAACATGTACAGCAGCCACAACCCAGTAAAATCATCTGAGCAGATGGCTAAACCAGATTAAGGGTAACCAATGAGCCTCAAACCCATCAGTGAGTTAGGGAGATACCTACCCCCAACATGTGAAGACTTCCCCCATGGAATGAGCAGAAGAGAACAATTTGTTCCAACCACCATGAGGACAGCTGAAGCAGGCACTGAAAAGTGCTTAGAGCTTGGTCAGACGCAAAGATGCCAAGGCCATCCACTGCATCCTGGGCCAACACCAGTAGTCCTGACTCTGTTCTTGCCACTGGCCTTTGATGACTCTGGAAGAGAGAGTGAGGCTGATGATTTTGTGCAACTCTGCTTCACTTAAATCCAATTCATGTGCAAGTCAAGGCATCACTCCATGATGTCATTGGTTCTCCGAAACAAAGGGCAAACAACAGAAATATTGTACTCTTTCTCATGGTTTCAGTGACTATTTCTGCTTGTGTGATGAGTTCCCATCTTTTTAATTTCATCTCTTAATAGTTAACTTCTTCCTGGACCATCCAAGGGGGCTGGATAGGGGAGAGATGATAGACCATTGTCACCTCAAATTCAATATAGCGAAAACTTTAAGGCATCATTCCCTTAAAAAATTCTTTTCTCCAAAATTTACCATTTCTTTGATGATATTACTATGTTCTTAATCATCTGGCTCCAAAATTTTGGAGTCCATTGAATTGAGACCTCTGAGAAAGAGTCTGGACACTATCTGCCTTAAACATGTAGGTTCCTTAAATGGTTTGAATCAAATGGGCTATTCTTTGGCTTATCCTATTCCCTCTCCTCTTTCACCCAGTTAGTTACCAGGAATCTATTATGAATGACCTTTCTTTCTTTTTCCATTATCAAAACTCTTAACCTTGTTTTGTCATCTAAGCCTTAAACTCTAGCCCAAGCACCTTCACTGATCTCCTTATTTCTGATCCTTCACACATACTACTGCTGGGTTAACCTTTCTAAAATGATGCTTTTCCACTCATTCCTCCTCCCTCTTCTCTGCCCTCTTGCCCCCCAATCTTCAGTGATTCCTGTTGTCTAGAGAATAACATATAAATTTCTCAACCCTGACATGATGTCTTCATCAGCTAGCTAATGATATTGCCTGAGGAATTAACAGTCTCAAGGTCATGAAGTGTTAAATGTTATAGTGTGTGTGTGTGTGTGTGTGTGTATGTGTGTGTTTGTGTTGGTAGGGACAGCAAGTTTAGCTGATTTATGTCATGGTCAGGCTGAGTGAGTAACCCAGCAATCCATATATTAAGGCAAGGAGGAGAAAGTATAGATCTTAGTTCAATCCATCCTTCACACAAATACCAAACTGATATTTCTAAAACACCTCTCCTCTGACATTTCACAACCTGACTCCCACCCACATGTCTGATGTTATTCTATATTTTCTCCTTTATTCAAAGGATGCTCCATTCAAACTGATCTTCCCATTGTCCTACTGTGTAGAGAACCATCTTCTGTCACCAGGTCTCCAAACTGGCTAGGTCCCATGCCTGTAACACACTCCCTCCTCATGTCTCCTTAGTATTTTTACCATTCTTTGAAGCTCTGTTTGACATGAAGTCTTTCCTGGTATCTCAGGTATTAGTGCCTTCCCCCACAAAATTACCTTGCAGTTATTTTCCTAATATCTGACCTTTCATGATCCCATTTGGAGCTTTCTTTGTGAAGGTACTAGAGTGGTTTGCCATTTCCTTCTCCAGCTCATTTTACACATGAAGAAACTGAGGCACACTGGGTTGAGTGAATTGCTCAGGGCCACACAGCTAGTAGGTGCCTGAGGTTGGATTTGAACTTAGGAAGCTGAGTCTCTCTGATTCTAGACCCAGGATTCTAACCACTGTACCACCTGGCTTCCCAATATGTCAGTGTACAAAGAGCAAAAAGAGGATTACAAATGAAATGGTAATCTCATGAGTTTATTTTTAAGTGTATATTAAATTTCATGTGGTAGTAACAAAATGCCCTGTTTCTTTCATTGTCTGAATGTGCCTTGATTATTTATGTTTGTGATTATGCTCTGGTAAGGATATCCACTCTGGACAGAAATAGAGGCTCTTGACACAGACCTTTGGATTTTCTCTTATCGTGGCTCTTATCTTTTAAAAGCTGGTCAGGGTCCTGATCATAGGTAACCTGTCACTAACATTCAGGACAATTCCACATTTTGACTTGGTTTTGTAGCTGTATCTCCCACTAATAAACCCTCCCCCCAAAAAATAAGAATGAAAAAACAGAAACAAGTTTGTTCATTGTTTTCCATGTATGAGGGTGGGAATCTACTAAGTGCCCTTTGCCCTGTGCCAGTTGACTTTGTTTTATCTTTGTTTGTCAGGAACACTTTGGGCTGAGTGAGAACTAGACAGGACAGGAAACCTGTAAAGATTGAGTGGTGTTCTTTGGTATGAAACAGGAGGGAATAGAAAAGCAGAGATCTCCAGGGTCTGGCAGAGGTGGGGAATGAATGGGGACATCCAGAGGGAGCTAGAAAGAATCAGCCACCTGGGGACAGTCAGTCAAAAGGAGAAAGATAAAGAGAACCGAGCTGTGGCAGAGAAAAGGGGTATGTATCTCTATAGCCCTCTTGGCACCAAATATATAGGCAGATGCCACCAGTTGTATTACTACCCACCTTGCCATGGGTTGAGGGAAATTCCTAGAATAAAGTCTGTTCTTTTCACCAAATATTCCTTATGGTGCCTTTCTAACAATAGACCCTATACTATACTATGTTCTTCTTTTCAAAAACATTTCTGGTTAACCTGAATTTTGTCTCAACCACAAGGATGAACTATATAGAGAGAGAAATTTAAATTTTGGTGAGAGAAAAATGTCTTAGTATTCAGGGGCTGAGAACAATTCCTATTGTACTTCTAACTTTTAGCCTAACATAAGCTCCCTAGAGCATCAGAGAGAGGGGATTACATGGACTTGAGGGACCACATAGATTTGAGCCCATTTCCCCAAGCTTAAAATAAATTTATTATTGTAACACAGAATTACAGTTATGCTCCCACTGAGCCTTTGTCAGTAATCTTTAGCTAAGTCTTGTTCTTTGTCAAAAGACAGTTCAAATTGTCTTCCTCTAGGAATATTCCCCAAGCACCCCAGCCTATGGGTTGCAGTAATTGTTTTTACAGTCATCATCATTACCATGACCATCATAATCTTCACTCATTGCCATCATTATTATAAGCAGTTACCATCTCATTCTTATCATTTCTTTTGATACTGCTCAGTGGAGTCCAGGAACATGGCTATCTTATTCTTAGTCTTTTATATATGTATAAAATAACATTTTTATTATCAGTAATAACTGTTATTACAGTAATTATGACTACTATCCACACTAATAATGTTGAGCTATTACATCTATATGGTGATTTCGATTTTACAAAGCATATTCACAGATGTTCTTGCATTTCAAGGTGGTGATAATTATAATATCAATCATTTGTAGAACCTTTTGTAGTTTACAAGGTATTTACAGGCATGTGATCTCATTTGAGATGCATAACAGATCTGTGAGTTAGACAAGAATCATTTTCTCCATTTTATAGTTTGGAAAATTGAGATCTTTTCTCCTGAACTCAGCATTTATTATATTTAGCAGTCAAACCTAACTTATTTTGTCCTGCATTGTCATTTATCTCTGTGCAAAATATGGTCTCTCCCTAGCAGATTTTAAGCTTCGCATTTTTCTGTCCCTATGACGAAGCAGATGGCCTTGCATTTTTTAGGAGCTCAACAATTACTGATAATGAATCACGAGGGGGGATGAAGATATTAGGTTTAGGGCACAACACACCTGGTGGACATTCTCCTGTTTCTCGGAACCTGTTTCCAAGGGCATTCATTCAAATTTAGCTTCAGGGCTGGTGTTTTCCTTCTGGTTAGGATTCATCAAGAGAACCATCCAAGGCTCTGGCATTAAAAGAAAGGTTTCATAAAGATTGAATCAATTTCTACTTCCCTCCCCTGATCAGATAAGTGTTAACTAATTGAACTGAAGTATTGATCTATTTGGTTTCATGTGTTATCCACTCAGACCTTGCCTGTGAAAATGCAGTTAAGGCTTACATTAACTTTTCAGGCATGTTATCAAGTTGGCCAATGTCTCATAGCTCATACATGTCACTTGTCAATGAATGTTAAGGGTGAGAACAGCACTCACCCCAAAGCTTTATTTTCATAGTAATGACATGAATGGGCACATGACATTTGTGGAACAATGCTCCATGTTCTGAGAAACTCATTCAAGACTATTTAAATAGGAAACGTTGGAGAGAGAGGAGGAGAAACAAAAATGAAAGAATGAATGGATAGAAGATAAATTATATAATTGCTATGTCTCAGGCACTTTGCTAAGGAATGAACATGTAGATAGAAGAACTGAGACAGTCTCTACTGTAAAGGAGTTTATCCTCTAATTGGGAGGAATAAATAGCACATAAAAGAAACATCAGCTGTGTGTCAAATGGAAAGATCCAGGAGTCCTAAATATATAGTAGCTGGGCCTTAGGTCTTTAGGTTATGTTAGTAAGAAGGAAAGAAGGAAGGAAGAAAGAAAACGTTGATTAAGCAATTAATATATGTGCTAGACAGTATGTTAAGTACTTTTAAAGTATCATCTTTTTATAATTTATTTACTTTTAGTTTTAAACATTCACTTCCATAAGATTTTGAGTTTTAAATTGTCTCCCTCTCCTCCCCCTCCCCAAGACAGCATGCAATCTGACATAGGCTTAATATATACATTAATATTAAACATATTTTCACATTAGTCATGATGTAAAGAAAAATTAGAACTGATGGGAGGAACCATGAGAAAGAAGAAACAAAAACAACAAAAGAGAAAGAGAACAACATAATATGCTTCACTTCCATCTGCTTTCAGACTCCAAAGTTCTTTCTTTGGGTGAGGATAGCATTTTCCTCCATGAACCTTTTGAACTTGCCTTAGGTGCTTGCATTACTGAGCAAAGCCAAGTCTATCAAAGTTAGTCATCTCACACTGTGGCTGTTGCTGTGTACAATATTCCCCTGGTTCTTCTCATTTCACTCAGCATCAGTCTTTCCAGGTTTTTCTGAAGTCCATCTGCTCATTATTTCTTATAGTACAATAGTATTCCAATACATTCAATTACCACAACTTTTTCAGCCATTCTCCAATTAATGGACATCCCCTAAATTTCCCATTCTTTGCTACCATGATAAAGAGCAGCTATAAACAATTTTGTACATGTGGGTCTTTTTTTCCGATTTTTATGATCTCTTTGGCATATAGACCTAGAAGTGGTATTATGGGGTCAAAGGATATGTATGCACTGTTTTATAGCCCTTTGAGCATAGTTCCAAATTACTCTCCAGAATGGTTGGATTGGTTCATAACTCCACCAACAATGCATTAGTGTTCCAATTTTCCCACATCTCCAACATTTATCATTTTCCTGTTTTGTCTTGTTAGCCAATGTGATAAGTGTGATGTGGTACCTCACTTGTTTTGATGTGCCTTTCTCTAGTCAATAGTGATTTAGAGCATTTTTCATATGATTAAAGGTAGCTTTAATTTCTTCCTCTGAAAACTGCCTGTTCATATCCTTTGACCATTTATCAATTGTGGAACGACTTGTATTGTCTGGTGATCATGCTACTGGAAGGGGTAGAAATGTTGACTCCTATCTTATCCAAGGCTTGTGAGCAGCCAAAGAACTGGGAAATACAAAAATATTAGAGACAATGTGGACTTAAAAAGTACTAATCTGGAGCTCAACAAATGTAGGGTTCTAGGCTCAGCTTTGTAACTGGGACTCATGCTATGGACAAAGTCACTTACTTTTTTTGGTCTCTCAACCCATAAAATGAGGAGTTTGTCTTTTAGCCCTAAAATCCATTAATCCTTTGAACTAGAACCTCCAAAAATAAAGGAGGAAGAAACACGTGTTTCATATTCAATAAGAAGAATGGCTCCTTCATTCTTTCTATGTTTTCCCCACAAATATATATCAGGTAGAAGGAGGGATACCCCACTGTGATCAGAAAAATTGCCTAACTGGAAATCAGGAGGAGGAGCTTCTAACTGGTTAAAAGCCAGTAGCCAGTAACTAAAGCCCTCTGGGCCTCACTTTTCCCATCTGCAAAACAATGGTGTTAGGCTGTGTAGTCTTTAGATTCCTTTTAGAAGGAATATCTATTACAGTTATAGAATGAGCATTCTTTCTTTCTAAATTGATGTTACTGAAGGCATAGTTCCCTAAAGAGAGATACTGCCCTCCTCCATCAAGTTAAACTTCCTCTTTCTGAATGTTTTCACTATAGTGGGCATATAATTATATACAGTAATACATCTTTTAGCCTGACATTCAAGAACCAAGAAGATAGGAATCCACTAATTTCAATAAGTGTAATCTGTTGAATTTTTCATTCTCATAAATACTGCTATCAATGGGGGAGGGGGAAAGAAAGTAAATATAGAGTAGGAAAAAAGCACTGATCCCAGATTATATATTCACCAGCTGTGTGTCCATAGGGAAGTCATATAACTTCTCTAAGACCCAGTCTCCTCATATGTAAAAAAAAGGAATAAGAAAATTTTCAATACCGTGTTACATCATTTATTGGAAAAGCTCTTTGTAAACATGAAAATACTATACATATGATGTATTATTGTGATGAATAATTAGGCAGCATTTTTAGATAAAGTTTTATGTTATATGCGTTTTTCTGCCTGGGATCTCTTGCATTTGCAAATTTTCATAAATATGCAATCTATGTCCTCAACCAAGTCATTGATTAATTTTAAAAACTATGTGAGCAAGGATAAATCCCTGAGGCACTCCACTAAAGAGTCATAATCCATATTTATCCATTAGTGACCACTCTTTGGGCCCATTCAGATAGTTCTGAATCCCCTTACTGCAGAGAATGAATACTGACTTTGGTGTTAGGGCATGTGGGTTTTCTAACACTTAGTCTTTCTAAATGTATAATCTTGATCAAGATACCTAAACTCTGTAGACTTTGGTTTCTTCATTTCTAAAATAAGTTAGTTTGATTAGATGATGTTGAATGATATCTTCTTTCTCTACGTCTGTGATTCTTTGGTCCCATGATCCCTAGTGTCTTAAGAAATAAGAGTAAACATGATGCTTCAATGAGATACATCTGCTTTTTCAATCAGTTCACCCATTGTAGGATTGGATGATGCTGCTTCCAATTTTTCTTCCAAGGAAAATTATCTTTGAAATGGAAACAACATAATGGAAATGACTAATAGGGAGCAGATACCCAAGATCATTAGTAATATAGTAAGAAATTTTAAGTTGCCCTTGAGGAGTTGAAATCATTAAGCCTGGATAGCCTGAATCTCAGAAAGTGGATAGAATTGTCAGATGTGATTGATGAGTGACTCTCAGTGATCTTAGATTGTAGAGAATCATTACATGTACATTAGCATTGAAGAATGAGAAATGTACAAATTTTCAAAAAAGAGAAGAGAATGAAGTCTGCTAACAATGGACTATTAAAATTAACTTTGAGTCTTCGGAGATTAGGAGCAAATATTGTTACCCTCTCTCACAAAAATCTCCATTTCTGAGTTTACATTCGTGAGATTAGGGGAGAAGCAAAAGGGACTTCAAAGAAGACGCAGGCCAGGATTTCTGTTTGATTCATCATCTCTACTCTAGAATAACAACTCCTCCAAATTTCTAAGCAAAGTTTAGTTATGGCTCATGTCTGGGATCTCCCTAAAAGGTAGATAACAGATTTTTTAGAAAACAGTCATCCTAGATCTTAGTAAAAAAAAAAAAAAAAAGGCTCATAAATGGTTGCAGGTATTGGAATTCATGCTATTGGAAGCAGTGCTATTGATGTTGAGTCACATGACCCCATCTGGGGTTTTCTTGGCAAAGATACTGGAGTTGGTTTGCCATTTCCTTCTTTAGTTCTTTCAACAAATGAGGAACTGAAACAAATGGGATTAAGTGGCATGCCCAGGGTCACATGGTAAATGTCTGAGGCCAGATTTGGACTCAGGATGATGAGTCGTCCTACTTCTAAGCCCAGTGCTCTATCCACTGTTCCACCTAGCTGCCCACATTGGAAGTTGTAATTCTATGAAATATTGTAATTGTTTGTGGTCCAATGGAAATAGGTAGTATAAATTCAAATGATATGAAGACTTTTGGGGATTCATCTTTGATACTAATTGGGAACTAGTTGAAATTAATGTGCAATATGAAAATCATTATCAACAAACATTAAATCATCACTATGTGATAATCACTGTGATGCCAATTTATAATACAAAGAAACACAATAAACAGTCCATGTTCTCAAGAAATTTCACATTCTAATGTTGGAAACAAAGATGCTAATAACACATATGCAGGATATGTGTATGTATATATGTGTATATATATATACATAAATGCACATATATACATATGTATATATATGCATGCATGTGTGTGTATATACACACACACACACACACACACACACACACACAGGGTAAATTGGAGGTAATCTCAGAGGGAAGGTCTTCAAAGGGATAGAATGTAGTGAGAGCAGGGAAAGACCTCTTACAAAACGTAAGATTTTAGCTGAATCTAAGCAATTTAAAGTGGGTGAGAATATTTTGATAATGGGATTAGGAGTTGAGAGATGAGTGAGCTGTGCAAACAAGGGTGAAGAGGCCAGCATTGCTGATCACAGAATATGGAGAGAGGATGAGAGTGTAAGAGGATTAGAAGGCAAGGAAGAGGACTGATTTTGAAGAGTTTAAAAAACCAAATAAAGGATTTAACGTTTGATCCAATAGGCAATAAGGAGTCACTGGATTTTACTGATCTGGGGGTAATATGGTCAGACCTATACTTTTAAGAAAATCATTTTGGCCTTTGAATGGAGGGTAAACTGGAATGAAGAGAGACTTGGGGCAGGGAGAACAATCAGCAGGCTATTGAAATTATTCAAGCATGAGGTGATCAGAGGCTGTACTAGGGTATTGGCTTATATGAATGGAGAGAAAGAAAATATACAAGAAATGCTGTTAGGGAGATAGACATGACAAGATTTGGCAACAGAGTGGATATGCAGGGCAAGAAAGATTGGTCAAGGAAGAGAGAGATTGTGTTCCTTAGTGACTAGGTAGGTGGTGACGCCTTCACCAGAGATCTCTGTTTGGAAGAGTAGAGGAGGCAAGATAATTTCAGTTTAAGACATGTTTAATAGACATCGTATTAGACGTCTGATAGACATCCAATTCGACCATAAGACTGTAAGTTAGGAGAGAGACTAGGGTTGGCTGGACAAAGAAATTTAGAATCATAGGTATAATGATAATATGCTGTTGCACCCATGGCACCTAATAGGATCACTAAGTCAGGTACGGTAGGGAGAAGAGAAGGCTTAGGACAGAGAGTTGGGGGGGTACCAGGTATAGAACATCTGTTTATTTCTTCCATCATAGAAAGTCCTTATACAAAAGAATTCAAGGATACATATAGGGAAATGCAGAAAACACTCAACCTATTACACTCTTCCTGAATTCAATTCAACTCTATAGGACCGTGGAACAGACAATTCATTTTACCTCTTCATCCAGTGTTCAATTGTTCTGAGCAGGCAGGGCAGGAATTTATTTTCCTGTGGCCTACAATTAGTGGATGTTTTCACACTTGCAGTTTTCAAGAAAAGTTTTGTTGGGCATAGAGCAGAGGAGATACTTATTCAGGACAGGAGTAGACAGCCTCTGAAGTTAAGGTATAAGAGAATGAGTACAAAATGACTGAGTTTAGATTTTACTTTTGACACATACTGATTCACCCTATACATTTGGGTAAATCACTTAAACACTCTGACCCTTAACTTCTCTGACTCTCTAGGTAGCATAATGGAGAAGGCTAAAGACTTGGAGGCAGGATGACTAACATTTGAATCCTATTTCAGATACTTACTAACCTCTTTCAGTCTTAGTTTTATCACCTGTAAAATGGGGATACTTTTAGTACCTACCTCACAGACTTGTGATGATCAAAAGAGATGATGTACGTAAATGGCTTTGAAAACCTCTAAGTGCTTTGACAATGTTAGTTATTATCATTACATGCAGTAACTGTTAAAAGACTGTGAGGAAAGGTCTTTGTAAACCTGAAAATATTGCATAAATATGAATTATTAATAATTTACATTTTTAGCATTATAAGGCATGGTAGGAACAGGGGACTAGTAAAGACCTGGGATGATAAGTAGCATAATAGAAAAAGTGGGGCTGATAGGATTAATATGATTCATAAAGACTTTAAAAAATCATTTTTCTGAATTATATTTTTGTATAAAAAAACTGGAATAGTTGAAAGAACTGGCTTATACCTTTATATTTCATGTCCTGTTTATTAGAGTTGCCTCCCAACCAACTGGTTTCCATGCTCTGGTCTCATGTCTGTCTGATCCAGTCTACATCCTTCTACCAAATTGATTTAATTCTTTGCTTTAAAGTCTTCAATAACTCCCTCTTCCCCTTTGATATACTTTAGTGGATAAATTTCCATCTTCAAGAATGTCCACCATTTGCTTGCAACTATTTGATGACCTTATTCCTTTACTATTCACAACATGACTTCTCCATTTAAGCCAAAATGATCTACTGTTTCCAAACAAACCTTGCCAGTCTTGGCCTATGTGCTTTTATTTCTACCATTACCTTCTCCCCAGTCCCATAGATCAATAGTCTCTCCCATTCACTTTCTACCAAAGTCTAATCCTGAACTGCCTAGCTCACCATAATCTCCTCTGTCTCCAAATGCATTCAAAGGGATAATTGAGCCTTTAAATCTAATTATAAACTGCCTACTTCATCATAATCTCCTGCCTCAGAATGACTTCAAAGGGCTGACTTTGCTTGTGAGACATTTCTAGCTGCCATTATGGGAACATGATGACTGGAATGCTACCTGTCATACATCCTTGGCTTTCTATGGGCTCTTGAATTTAAGAAATTATATTAGCTCAATTTGAATCACTAGATACCTTCTCTCCTCATATATGTTATTTAGTGTAATGATAAGTTGTAACAGTAAGCATCCCAACATACACAGGGGGGCCTACTCTCACAGGTTCTTTGATCTGCTTTTCTTTTTTTTAATGTTTATTTATTTATTTATTTTTTCAACCTTCATTTCCACAAAATTTTGAGTTCCAAATTTTCTCCCCATCTCTTCCCTCCCCACACCCCATAATGCCTTGCATTCTGATTACTCCTTCCCTCAATGTGCCCTCCTGTCCATCACACCCTTCCCTTCCCTTATCACCATCTTCTCTCTTTTCATGTAGGGCAAGATAGATTTCTATAGCCCATTACCTGTATTTCTTATTTCCCAGTTGTATGCATAAACAGTTCTCAACATTCGTTCCTAATACTTTGAATTCCAACTTCTCTCCCTTCCTCCCTCCCCACCATCCCTACTGAGAAGGCAAGCAATTCAATATAGGCTGTATATGCATAATTTTGCAGAAGATTTCCATAAGAGTCATGTTTGTAAGACTAATTATATTTCCTTCCATCCTATTCTGCCCCCCCCCCCATTTATTCTATTCTCTTTTGGCCTTCTCTCCCCAAAAGTGCTTAGTTCTAATTACTCCTTTCACCCATTTGCCCTCCTTTCTATTATCCCCCTCACCCTACTTGTCCTCTTCTCCCCTACTTTCCTGTAGTGTAATATAGATTTTCATACCAAATTGAGTGAGCATGTTATTCCCTCCTTCAGCCAAACGTGAAGAAAATAAACTCTACTTTTTCTCCACTCACCTCCTCCCTTTTCTCCTCTATTGAAAAAACTTTTTCTTGCCTCTTTTATGAGTGATAATTTGACCTATTTCATTTCTCCCTTTCTCCTCACAATATATTACTCTCTCACCCCTTAATTTTATTTTGTTTCAGGTATCATTTCTTCTTATTCAACTCACCCTGTACTCTGTCTATATATATATATATATATATATATATATATATATATATATATATATACATATATGTGTGTGTATGTGTGTGTGTAATCCCTCCAACTACCCAAATACTGATAAAAATCTCAAGAGTTACAAATATTATCTCCATGTAGGAATGTAAACAGTTCAACCTTAGAAAGTCCTTTATGATTTTTCTTTCCTGCTTACCTTTTCAGACTTCTTTTGATTCTTGAGTTTGAAAGTCAAATTTTCTATTCAGTTTTGGTCTTTTAAGCAAGAATGCTTGAAAGTCCTCTATATCATTGAATGACCATTTTTTTCTCCTGAAGTATTATACTCAGTTTTGCTGGGTAGGTGATTCTTGGTTTTAATCCTAGTTCTTTTACTTCTGAAATATCATATTCCAAGCCCTTTGATCCCTTAATGAAGAAGCTGCCAGATCCTATACTATCCTGACTGTATTTCCACAATACTCAAATTGTTTCTTTCTGGCTGCTTGCAATATTTTCTCCTTGACCTGGGAACTGTGGAATTTGGCTGCAATATTTCCAGGGGTTTGTCTTTTTGGATCTCTTTCAGGAGGTGATTGGTGGATTCTTTCAATATTTATTTTGCCCTCTGGTTCTAGACTATCAGGTTAGTTTTCCTTGATAATTTCATAACAGATGATGTCTAGGCTCTTTTTTTGATCATGGCTTTCAGGGAGTCCCATAATTTTTAAATTGTCTCTCCTGGATCTATTCTCCAGGTCAGTTGTTTTTCCAATGAGATATTTCACATTATCTTCTGTTTTTCTATTCTTTTGGTTTTGTTTTGTAATTTCTTGGTTTCTCATAAAATCATTAGCTTCCATCTGCTCCATTCTAATTTTTAAAGAACTATTTCTTCAGTGAGCTTTTTAACCTCCTTTTTTATTTGGTTAATTCTGCTTTTTAAAGCATTCCTCTCCTCATTGGCTTTTTGGACCTCTTTTTTCAATTGAGTTAGCCTATTTTTAAAGGTGTTATTTTCTTCAGCATTTTTTGAGTCTCTTTTAGCAAGCTGTTGACTTCCTTTTCATTATTTTCTTACATTGCTCCCATTTCTCTTCCCAATTTTTCCTCCACCTCTCTTACTTGATTTTCAAAATCATTTTTGAGCTCTTCCATGTCCTGGGACCATTGCATATTTATTTTGGAGGTTTTGGACACAGAAGCCTTGACTTTCTTTGATGTTATGCTTTGTTCTTACTCATCCAAAAGGATGGAAAAATAATCACTATTTACCAAAAAATAACCTTCTAAAATCTTATTTCTTCTCCCTTTTTTGGGCATTTTCCCAGATACTTTTGGGACTTTTGAGTCCTTTGTCAAGAGAAGGGTACATTCTGGGGATCTGTAAGTTCTCAGTTCCTCCAAGGTGGCACAATCAGGGGAGAGGAGTTTACTCCTTTCCTGGCCTACACACTGGTCTGAGAGCAACCAAAAACTTTTGTCCTCAGAATCTGCAATTAGAATTTCCTCACCATGACCACCTCCAGTTCCACCATAGCAGAGCTCTTCCTCACCTCAGAGCTGAGCTCAGGGCTGAGATTCATATTAACTGCTCAATTCCCCCAGGGACTTTAGGTGGAGGGCTCCAAAAATGGAAGCTGCCACTGCAGTGCTTGCTTCTGGAAATTCAGACCATGCTCTCCTCTTCTGGGTGAAGGAGCCCTCCCACTGACCTTTGAAGCTGTCTGTGGTGTTTGTTGGTTGAGCAGCAGTTCAACCCTCAGAGTATTTATGCACTTTTTAGAGCCAGAGGGCATGATCCTCTCACCCAGTGCCTCAATGGAAAAAAAAAAAAGATACTTGGGACCCTCCTACAAACCAGCTCCCCTAATCAAGTCTCCCTCAATGAACAGGCTCATCAGTGAGTGGGGAAGATTTTCTTTAATCACATTCAAAGAGAAGCATATAAAGCAAAAACACCAAAGGATCGTACTTTGCTTGGCCTCACACAAGTACAAACAGCAGTGATTTTCTCTTTATTCAAAGCTCTCTGATCACTATTCTCTCTAGTAACAGGCCCAGAATTTTTGAGGAAAAAAGAGGCTGAATGGTGATCCAGTCTAATCCGTATCCAAAAAGGAAGATAACTACCAAACACCCTGTTAAATATAATCTAGTTCTCTGCTTGAAGAGAGGCTATGAGAGGAATTCTTCAGACTCCTATTCTTCTTTTGGACTGCTCTAATTATTAGGAGTGATTTTTTTCCCTTTGATATCTCAATTCATATATTTTCAGTTATTTTCCAGGTCCTGTCCTGGAGTCACTCAACATACTTTCATATTCCCATGCACATAACAGTCCTCTACTTACTTGAAGATATATATTGTCTCTTTGTCTTTCCCCATTTTCCCCAGAATTCTCTTGTTTTCAGTTTAAGCAGTGTTCATTCCTCCAACTGATTCTGAAAGGACTTTAACTCTAGACACTGAACCCTTTTGGTTGCCCTGCTCTGCACAGTCTACCATATTAGTAGTAGGTTTCTCCTCTCTAGAAATTAAGTTCAAGGTTTTGCAATATGGCTTGAGCAGAACAGGGTACAGTGACTCTAATACTACCTTATTACTCAAAATTCTGCTTCTCTTTTTTCATAAATTACATTTTATTTCTATTTTGACTCGTGTTTATCATTTCTATCCCCATTCTCCACTCCCTGCCCTGAGAAGAAGAAGAGCTAGATAAAGATCAAAATCTTTTTAACAAATATTCATAGACAAGCAAAAGAAGTTCTCATTTTGGTTATGTCCAAAAGTGGGCATTTAATCTATCATATCTGTGTCAGAGAGTGGTTCAGATTCATCATTAATCCTCTAGAAACATAGTTAATCACTGCATTGATCAGGCTTAAGTCTTTTAGAGATTTTTGATTTTTATTTATTTTTATTCTTTTAAATTTTATTTTAACATTCTTTTCTTTTAAAATTTTAAGTTCTTAAAAAATTTAAGTCCCTTCTTCCCTCCTACTCCTCAGCCACTTGTTGAGAAAGCAAAAAATGATATCAATTATACATGTGAAATCATGCAAAACATATTTTCTTATTAACCATGTTCCAAAACAAAGCAAAAAAAATGAAGGAAGAAAACTAAACTTCATTTTGTACTCAGTTCATAAGTTTTCCTCCTGGGGGAGGAGAGTATTTTTTCATAATGAGTACGTTGGAATTATCTTGGATAATTATGTTGATCATAGTCTTTCACAGTTGATCATGCACAACGATCTTCCAGTTCTTGTCACTTCACTTTGCATCAGTCCATATAGATCTTACCATGGTTTTCTGAAACCAACCTCCTCCTCACTTCTTATCATAATAGTACTCCATCACAATTATATGCCACAAGTTGTTCAGCTATTTCCCAAATAATAAGCATCCCCTGAATTTAGGATTCTTTGCCACCACAAAAAAAGCTGCTATAAGTATTTTTATACATATAAGTCCTTTTTCTTTTTTCTTTGGTCTCTTTGGGGTACAGACCTACTAGTGATTTGTAATCGTTTGGGTACACTCTCATATTACTCTCCCGAATGATTGGACAAGTTCAGTACTCCACTAAGCAGTACCTGTTTTCTCCCATTCCCTCCAGTATTTATCATTTTTGATAAGTGTGAGGAGATACCACAGAGTTGTTTTAATTTGCTTTTCTCTAATCAACAGTGAGGTAGAGGTTTTTTATATCACTATTAGATAACTTTCTTCTTCCAAAAGCAACCTATTTGTATTCTTTGACCATTCAATTGGGAAAAGATTTATTTTTTAGAAATTTGACTCTGTTTCCTATATATTTGAGAAATAAGGCCTTTATCAGAGAAAATTACTGGAAAATTTTTTGACGTTACTTCATTGCCTATGGTACCTTTTTAACAAAATGTAGTTTCCCTGATTATCTCTTTTAATTAGGCATATTTTTGCTTTTTCTGAAATTGTGATGACTATCTATGCCTTTTTTTTAAATTTCACCTGAAGTCTGATATATTCTGCTCCAACTCCTTATTTTAACTATGAGTGTCATTCTGTTTCAAGTGTGTCTCTTGTACACAACCTATTCTTGGATTCTGGTTTCTAATCTATTCTGTTTTCTTTTTCTGTTTTATGGATTAGGTCATCCCATTTACATTCACAGTTGTGATGACTTTGTATTTCCCTCCAATCTGTTTTCTTCTGTTTATTCTTCTCTCTTTCTTTTCATACCATTCCTCCTCAAAAGTCTATTTTGCTTCTGATCACTGCCTCACTTAATCTGTCCTCCCTTTTATCACCCCCTTGTATTTCCTATTCCCTTCCCCTCCTATTTCGCTATTGTATAAGATAGATTTCTATGCCCAGCTGAGTGTGCATATATATTCTTCCCTTTTAGAACCAATTTCAATGATAGTAAGGTTCAAGCCTTGCCTGCCACCACCACCCCATTCCCCTTTACTATGAAAGCCTTTTCTTTTGTGCCTTTTTCCCCATTTTACTTCTCCCTTCTCCTTTCTCCCAAGGCATCTTTCTTTTTCACTCCTGCATTTTTTTAGAGATTATCTCAAAATAACTGACTCACACTAATGCCCTTTGTCTATATAGAGTCCCTAACTGCCCTAATAATCATAAAGTTCTTAAGAGTTATATGTATCATATTCCCATATAGGAATATAAACAATTAAAATTTGAGTCCCTGATGATTATCTTTTTATGCTTCTCTTGAGTCTTCTGTTTGCATGTCAAATTTTCTATTCAGTTCTAGTCCTTTCATCAGGAATGCTTGGAAGTCCTCTATTTCATTAAATATTCATTTTTCCCCTGAAGGATTATACTCAGTTTTGCTGGATAGGTTATTCTTAGTTGTAACACTTGCTCCTTTGTCTTCTGGAATATCACATTTTCAAGTTCCCTGATCTTTAACATGAAGGCTGCTAAATCTTGTATTAACCATGATATTTCAGGGGTTTCTTTCTGGTTGTTTGTAATATTTTCTCCTTGACATGGGAGCTCTGGAATTTGGCTACAGCATTCCTGGGAGTTTTCATTTTGAGATCTGTTTTGGAGGGGGGGGGAGTATCTATGGATTTTATAAGTTTCTATTTTGTCCTATGGTAAAAGGATATTGGGGCATTTTTCCATGGCAATTTCTTGAAATATGATGTTTCTCTTCAAGCTGTTTTCCAGGTCAGTTGTTTCCCCAGTGAGATAGTTCAGATTTTATTATATTTTTTTTCATTCTTGTGACTTTCTTTTATTGTTTTTTGAAGTCTTATGGAGTTATTAGCTTATTTTTGGTCAATTTTAATTTTTAAGGAATTATTTTCTTCAGTCGGCATTTGAACCTCTTTTTCCATTTGAATAGTTCTTTTTAAGGAGTCCTTTTCTTCAGGGAATTTTATGCCTTTTTTACCATTAGGCAAATTCTGTTTCTTTAAGTTGTTATTTTGTTCAGTATTTTTTATGCATCTTTTGCCAAACTATGTTAATTCATTTTTCATAATTTTCCTGCATTGCTCTCATTTCTTTCTCCATTTTTTCTTCTACTACTCTTTTCTCTTTCTTTAACTCTTCCAGGAATTTTTCTGGTCTTGTGTCCAATTAGCAGTTTTTTTTGAGGCTTTGCTTTTTGCTGTTTTCACATTGTTATCATCTTGTGAGTTTGTGCTCTTCTCTGCCACTAGCTTTTTATGGTCAATTTAAAAAATGTTATTGTTGTTTGCACATTTTCCCAGTCTGTTTCTTAACTTGTAATTTCATGTTAAAGTTGGACTTTGATCATCTGGGCATGGGGAGGCTCTATGCCAAACTTCAGACTTTTTTGTGCTATTGTTTTCAGAGGTAGTGCTGAGGGTCTACAAGGTTTTGGTGCTTGTTAAGGGTTGTGTTATCCTGGGAGAAGTATGGTCATTACTTTCTTAGTCTATACTCACCTGCAGTCATGAGCGCTGGTGCTCTTTGCCCTGGAACTGTGACCAAGAACTGTGTATGTGGTAATAGAGTTGCCAATTAGTTCCAGATGTACCCAGTGCCAGACCTTTTTCTAAGGGTCTCCTGTAATCTGTCTTTGACTAGTTATATGACCTCCTCATCATTTCTGGCCTGAGAGCTCCGAAAGGTACCAGTACTGTTATCATGGCTGCCTCCTGCCATGCTGTAGACCTAAGCCTGCCCTAATGTTACAGACCTCCTAAGTTGACACAGACTGGATAAATTGCCTCTCTCTGACCTTTGGCTGGAACTACCACTCCAACATTTATTTGAGGTGTCATTTTAGCATTAGAGGGCAATATTGAGAGAGTTCACCTGGGTCCCAGATTCTACTCCACCATGTAGAATTCTTTTTTTTTTTTTTAAACAACATTGGTGCTGCAGTAAATTGTGCTGTTGAGTCCTCTCATTTCACATTGAATCAGTTAATAGAATTCTTCCCATGTTTCTCTGTAACTCACTCTTCATTTCTTACATCACAATAATATTACTGTAATTTCATATAATATAATTTGTTCAGTGATTTTCCAGTTCATAGGCAGCCCTTAGTTTCCAGGTCTTTGCTGCTAGAAAAATAAAACAAAAGAAAAACTGGGTGCAGCAAAAATAATTTTGATGCATGTAGAACTTTCCCTCCCTTTTCTCTCTTTGGAGACAGAGCCATGTAGTGCTCTTGCTGATTAAAAGGCTATTCACAGTTGGGTAACCTAGGGGACATGTTTCCAAATTGTTTTCCATAATTGCTGTAGGAATTCAAAGCTCCACCAGCAGCGGATCAATGTGTCTGTTTTACTTCAGCCTCTCCAATATTTGTAATTTCCCCTTTTATATGCCAGTCTAACAAATATAAGGTGGAACCCCAGTTACTTTAATTTGTATTTCTCTCATTATTAATGATTTAGAACATTTTTTTCTTATGACTATTAGTAGCTTGGATTTTTTACTTGGTTGTTCATTTCCTATGACTTTCTATTGGGGATTTTTTCTTATTCTCATATTCTTAAAAATTAGAATTAACTGTTAGGTCCTGGAAATGAGACCTTTATGAGTGAAACATATCATAAATATTTTTTTCTAGTTGCTCCAGTGGTTTTGTTTTCACAATAACATTTTTAACTTTTTTTACTCAGAATTGTCCATATTATCTTCTGTAGTCCTCTCTATCCCTTGTCTGTTCATGGTTTTTTCCCTTATCCTTAAATCTTAAGGAAATTCATCCTGATCGTTCTAATTTGTTTATATATGTTTATAATATGACCTTTAATATCCATCTGTATATTAAATGCATGTACATACCATAGAAGATATATCTTATATCCATTTGATGCCTGTCTTAAGGTATGGTATGATGTGTTGGTCTATACATAATTTCTGCTTTGTACCTTTTCTAGCAGTTTTTATTTATAGTGAATCTTTACCCCAGTAGCTGAGATCTTTAAGTTTATGAAACACTAGGTTAGTAGTATTCATTTCTTTAGGATGTTGTGTACCTAAGCTATTCCACTAAAAAACCTCTTTAATTTTTCAAGCAGTTACCATATCATTTGGTGATTACTGATAAATAATGTAGTTCAAAATCTAGAACTGCTCAACCCCTTTTCTTCCTACTTTTTTTCATATTTCCCTTGAGATTCTTGACCTATTTTTTTTTTGTTCCAAATGAATTTCATTTTTTAGTTTTAGGATTAATAATTTGAAAGTTTGGTATATCATAGAAGAAACAAATGCTTTAGGAAGTGCTGATTTCCATCTTTCTTACCATGGTCCAAGTTTTCAAGAACTCATTTTGACTTCTACATGACACAATGGATAGAACATTAGTCTACAATCCAGGAACACCTGATTTCAAATCCTAACTGAGAGATTTAGTAGCTCTCTGACCATGGATGGATCACTTAATCCACTGTGGCCTCACTTTCTTCATCTGGAAAATGGGGATAATAATACCACCAACTTCACCAATTGGTTTTGAGGATCAAACCTTAAAGTCATATGTTATAATTGTGATTATTATATCCCACTTCTAATTCATGTTCAGATTGTGGTTCTCTAAAATCTTCAAATTGTTTTTAAGACTAATTGCTACTTAACTCTTGCTTCCACATCTTGAACTTTTGACGTTGTATTTCCTCAACACAGACATAACATTTTTTCTTTATTTTTCTTTATTTTTATTGAATCTCATCTTATTAGATTTGACCCACTGTTCTAGTCCAGTGATTCTGGATTTTTTTCCCTTGTAGCATAGTATCTTTAGCTACAAGAAATGTTTAAGATAACAACAGTATGGGAGAATTGGGGAAATTCCCACATTCACAGATTCCCTTTCAATAAAAGCAACTGCTTTTGTAAAGTCCTTTGTGAATTCAAATCTGATATTTCTTAATGCATTCAAATAACAGGAGAGTTGCAATTATTTTGCACACGCTCTTTCTACCATAGTGTATATGCTGGGTAAATAAAATTTGTTGTAAATGCTTTTATCTGCAACAATATTACATCCAAAAATTTCTTGACATGGTGGAAAAATTCAATAAATGCTTTTCTAGAACCACTAGTCTACTAGTTTTCTAGAACCACTGTCTACTATATTCTTTTTTGGATTCTTCATTCAGTTTTTTTCTCTTTTTTTTAAAGCTATACTTTGTGACATCTCTAGATTTGATAGGAATAATATATATGCCTTTACCCAAGACATTGATAACTGTTTTAAAAAGAAAAAAGGCCACTGTTATACCTAAGCCACTTCTATGGAGAACCTTTTCCAAGTTGACATGGAAAGATTAATAGTTTCAAATAGTTTCAAGCCATCTAATCATATGCTCACCAAACTCACATTTAATTTTATCATCTAGCTTAGAAGAATGATACAAAATAGTTTAGTAAACACTTTGATAAAATCTAGGTAAACTTTTACCTACAACTCTCCTGTATCTACCAGTTTGGAAACTCCATTTTAAAAATGAAGTTAAGAGTAAGATGCTTGCTTTGGACCTGAGCGTAGGGTTCTGTATACCTAAAGGCAGGAGGACTGGGGGTAGGAAGTAAGCTCCATCTTAGGAGAAATGAAGTGGTGATTTTATTTCTATTGCCTACTGACTGTATTCTTTTCTCTCCATCAGTATCAATTTTGGGAAGAGATGGAAAGCAGTTCCTTAAAGGTAGAGCCTGGGGCACTGGGGACACTGGCTGAGGAACAGACATTTAACTTGAGATTGTGTTTGTTTAGGATTGAATTGTAGTCTGACACATAAGAAAGGGGACAGGTGGCTGTCATTTCCATTAATAGCAACTGCGCCCCAGCCTGTCATTCACAGCTCCCAAAGTATGCTCTGATCATTCTCAGCTACCACAGCAAGCTTATTTCTTGGCAATTCTGGGACAGTCTCTCCTTCCAGCAGCAGCAGACTACTGCAAAGACTTCCTGAAGTCCTGAAGCTTTTATCTCTCATTTTTAGTTGTTCTCACAATTTTCAAAAACTGTAGCACTAGAGGCTGCAACATAGATTGTCATCCAAATGAGTGACTAGAATTTGCTGATAGTCTAAAAGCTGTCTGGTTCTCATTACCCTCTGGGACACACAGAACCAAGGGCCATCTTGTGTTTTCCTTAGCTGCACAGGTTGCCCTGATCAAAGAACTGGCCATGTTGCATGGCGATGAGCCTCTTTATTTATCAATGTTAGTGCCCAGAAGTAGATTTGGTTTACTGCCAGATCCATATTCAAAGTAATTCCACCATGGTAGAAACTGCCAGAGATTGCCTTCTACTGGCAGATCTTTGGAGAATCTAGTATCACCTCCATGCTAAAATGAGAATTCATTGTAGGAATCTATGGAAATCAACAGAAATAACTATAAAACCAAATGTGAAAGCACTTTGATGTGTAAACAAAGTGCTTTGAGAGATTGAAACAGAAATTCCATGTAGGGAAATACACACACACGTGTGTGTGTGTGTGTGTGTGTGTGTGTGTGTGTAAAGAGGGACAGAGATCCAAAAGAGGTAGAAATGAGGTAAGGGGGAGAGAGACAAAGGGAGAGCTAGATAATATCCTCCAAATTAAATCAACTGTATTTTATGATTTTAGGGCTTTTACCACCGAGGAAAATGATGAAAATTACATTGGAAAATATAATTTAAGAGTTAGAAAGGAGAGATGCTATAGATGATTCAGCTCCCTCATGCCTTTATTTCATGAATACATTCTTCATGGAAAGAGTCCAGCAATGCCAGATGTGGTGAGCACTCGATAACATGGATAATGAAATTGATTATATTTAAACAGTTGGGAAATGCCTGATTATCTCTGTGGAAGTCATTTTAGGATCACTTGGCTACAGAATCACATCCTACTTGGATCAAAGATAAAAATTAATATAGAATAAGTTTTGACATGGAATTGAAGCAGTTAACCTGACCTACTTAAGTAAACTATTGATGGTGAAAAAATGAGAAATGGGTAAAACAAAAGAAATTGACAGAGGTAATGACCATTACTTATAGAAATTTAAATAATACAAATAGCTTGGCACAAGGAGATCAAAAAAGTATAAAACTGGAGAAAACTTTTGAACTCCTTTTCAAGAAAAGCTATATAGGAAGTAAGAGCCGTATCAGCTTAGAGAATATACTCATTTATAAGATGTTATAAAGGGTAAAAGGAGAAGATGAAAAACAATTTCCTGCCTTGGGCTGACTAAGTGGAACAGTGGAGATAGCACTGGATCTAGAGTCAGGGAGACAGAGGGTCAAATCCAGTCTGAGGCATTTATTAGCTTATCAGTGTGACTTTGGGCAAGTCAGCCTGTTTCCTTAGATTTCCTCAACGTTACCATGTAGATAATAACAGTACCTATCTTAAAGAGCTGTCAAGGGGGAGACAAAGAGAGGGGCAAGAAAGAGACAGAGGAGGAGAAACACAGAGAAAGGGAAAGAGACAGAAAAGAGATAGATAGCAAAGACCAAAGTAAATTCCCATCAGTTAGAGACTAGCTAAAAATATTCTCATACACCAATATGATGAAATATTACTATAATGTTAGAAACCATGAAGAATTTAAAAACACATCAGAAGGCTTATATAAACTAGTTGTGTTCGTCCTTTGTGGCCGAAGAAGACCGTACCATCGGAGAAATGATGACATGACTTGCACCTGACTGTTTAGAGTGAGGGAGGGCTGTGCGGGTCACCAGCCTCACTTTTCCTCCAGAGCCATCTGAATTCAGTGACCTGATATTCATCAGGATGACTGGAGATGGCCCAGGATGAGGCAATTGGGGTTAAGTGACTTGCCCAAGGTCACTCAGCTAGTAAGTGTCAAGTGTCTGAGGGAAGATTTGAACTCAGGACCTCCTGACTCCTGCACTGGTGGTCTATCCACTGCACCACCTAGCTGCCCCAGTATGAACTAGAAGAGATCAAATAAATAGATCCAGAACAAATCAATATATGCAATAACAAGGAAAAATGTATGTACACAAAAAATCAACAAAAATGAAAAATACGTACTGACAATAAATAAATTGGCTCCCAATAAAGTAAACTTTTTTTTGAAAGATGTAATAAAGATCATGAGTTAATATTTATAAGGTGCTTAGCATTGTACCTGACACATAGTAGGCATTATATAAATGATATCCAGTAATAATGATAATAATAGTGTGTTTTTGTCTTAGTTGTCTACTACGCATGGATTCCATTCCCTTCTTATTTCCTCCTCTTAAAATCGCTAGTTTTCATGATGACTGGAACATAGTAAGCCCTTAATAAATTACAGCTGACTTACCTACTGAAGCCTTTCCTGATCGACTTAGCTGCTATTCCTGAGAGAAAGAATTGTGTTGGCTTTAGGTGTATCTGTATAAGTACATGTTCTCTCCCTTGACTATATTATAAGCTGGTCAAGGGAGAGCCTCTTTTACTTCTGCCTTTGTATAACCAGCAACTAGCATGGTACCATAATATACTTTTGTTGATTATTTGGTCTGATTGAGTATTGCCTCATAAACCAAGGAGAAGCACAAATTTGTTTAAAGCTTGGCAGGAGTACCCAACTAACCAAGATTGTCCTGAAGGCAATTGTGGATGAATTTAGAAAGAGGAAAATGATAGAAAATGGAAAAATAGAAAAGCTCCCTAAGGATTTCTCTTTCAAACTATTTTCCTTACCCATGACAGCAGAAAGCTCAAATGTTGACTCATCGCAGCCTCCAGAGTGCTATATGAGAAGGTAGGCATGGCAGTCAAGAAAATGATAAGAAATTCAGCTAGGCTTGCCCATGTATCCACAGAGGAGGATGTACGTGCTAGAGGCAACATAGTTTTAAGGCCATTGAGAAATTGACTTTTAAGGTGAAAGAAAGATGAAAGAAGCAAAGGCTTTAAAATAGATGGGAATTTGTTTTTATTGACTGCCTATTTGTCGCAAGGGTTTTGATTTTCTTTTTTTTTTATCATTTTGAGATGGCAATGAGTGTGAAAAAAAGTGATTAAAAAAACTCAGAATACTCAACTTTTTTGCTATTAAAATGACACAGACGATAAAATAATCAGTAGACGTCTACATTCTCATCTCTGCAAAATTATTGTGACAATAATTTTATACACATTAAAGATATTCTTCATAAAAGTATCGAAATGTAACAGATCTATGCATATAAAGATGTTCGGTAATGTGCCACAGTTTTACTTACCTAGCTGAACCAAAGATAATGAAAAGGTAAGATTCTACTATGATAATATTTTCTTAATTCAGTAAAGTAAAATGCCAGTTTATAGATTGTCATCCAACAGGAGGTCTCCCCTTTGCATGTATAAAAATCAGAATATATTAACAAATGAACTTCAGTTAGTAAGCAAGGCACAAAACAGGAAGAAGTAGATTTGCCAAGGAGTTGGCACACAATCATGGAATTGTGTGAACTGAAAAAAATGGATGAGTTTATAGGATAATGGATTCAGAATTGGAAAGTACCTTTGAGGTTATTGGATCCAACTACATCATTTTATTGGTGAAGAAATTGAGACCTCAAGAGATTAAGTTACTTGCCTAGGGTCACATGGCTAATAAGTATCTGAGGTGGAATTTGAACCCAGGATTTCTTGACTCCAAATTCATTCTACCATGCTGCCTTTTAAGGCTTTTTTTCCTCCTATTTCTAGATTATGTGCTGATTGGATTAAATCCTAAAATAATAAAGAACTTCCTAAATGCAATTTCCAATCACTTCAAACAATTTGACTTAGCTATCCACATAGGGCAAACCCAGTGGATAAAATTAGTTTATTCTCTAGCCTGTATTATATAGTGGTGCCATCATGTAGCAATAAACACTCCGGCATACACAGGAAGGCCTGCTTTGTACGTCCTTAGATCTGCTTTTTTAAAAGAAAAGCAACTTTAGAGGGGTCAGGGATCACTTCAGTCAAACACATAAACGCATAGAGAAAATAAAAGCAGACCAACAGATAGGGCTTCTAACTGTCTGATCATAAGTAATGCATACGTCATTACCAGACAGAGAAGCACCAACATCTGGGTTTCCAAAGCTGGGGGTGCTTCTTAAAATAGCTGCCCACAGTCTCATCTGGCACATGATCTTTATTCCAAAGACTAAGTCCCAAAGCAACAGCTTAACTCAGTATATATACTCTTTTCAGAGCCAGAGGGCAGGATCCCTCATGACCCAGTGCCTCATTAGCAATCAGCAAAAGGTGTGGGCCTCTACACAAAACAAGCCTTCCTCAACAGCCCCATCTGAGGTCTCTCAGTGGATAGGGAAGATTTTTAACTCCCATTACACATCAGTAAGCATATCTTCCTCATAGTATAGGAACAATGAGCTGTTGGGGACACTAGGGGGTACCGGAATGCTGAGTCTGGAGTTAGGATGATCTGAATTCAAATCTGGTCTTAGATTTAAAGCAATAAATATTAGCTATTAGTAGGCGGTACAACGGATAGAACACTGGGCCTGGAGTCCAGAAGACCTGGGTTCAAATCCAGCATTAGACACTTAATAGTTGTGTGACCCTGGGCAAGTCACTTAACCTCTGTTTGCCTCAGATCCCCAGGGATAATGATAACACCTACCTCCCAGGGCTCTTGTGAGACTCAAGCAAGAAAATATTTGTAAAGCACTTAACATAGCACCTAGGACGTGGTCAACACTATGTAATGTTAGACTATTATTATTACTATTAATTATGTTATGGTGCTATTAATTGTGTTAACTGTTATTGTTGTTATTATTAACTGAGCAAATAACTAAACATATGGATAACCATCGAGACTGACTTGGGGAAATTGTGAATGCTTTCAGTCTTCCCAAGCTTCTTTTTGCGATAAGGGTCTATCTTTAAAAAAACAAAACAAAACAAAAATTCAATGCTAGTGTTCCAGTGCTGTAGGATTTTGAGTCATGGAATGCCATGGAATCTGAAGAGTTGTAGTTGATAGGAAGTAGATGGGCGCAGAGCAGAAATGAGTCATCCATGACACATTCAACATATTTACCAACCAAGAAATACACAAGAGAAGCAGTGTACAGGATCATGCTGAGAGATGAATGTTTGGAGATGGTGGTCATGATACAAGGGGGAAGGATAGCCAACAGAAGGCTTCTATGCTCCATTTTTGTTTTTCTCCAACCTATGATTTTATTTGGTGCAGGAAACTCCTTCTGCCACTACACATTGGTAGCTTACTGTCTTAGAGAGTTGCCCAGGGCATTTAATAGTTAAATGACTTGTCCAGGGTCATATAACATGGATGTATCCGAGGTAAATCTTGAAACTCAGTCTTGCAACTCTTCATCCCATTTCCCATGCTGACTGTGAATGTTCCAGTGATATATTCATATTATCAAGATAACCAAAATAAAGCTGGAAGTTTTATGAGTGCTTCTCACACCTTTGTGAATGATTTGTAGGATGGCATGGAAAAGAGTTGCATAGAATTAGAGGGTTTGGATAGGTTGTAATTGGCGATATTAAAAGAATATCAACTTCTCTGATGTCATAGATCCATCCAAGAAATTGTATGTTTATCTTGTATCCCTTATTAGTGTATTTGTTTTATATCTCTGAGCACCTCAAGGGTAGAGTCTCTTCTCTTTGTATTTGAATTACAGAACTTTGGAGCTAGGAGGGACCTATAATCGTAAGGATAATGATGAACATTTATAAAGTGCATATTATGTGCCAGATACTGTGCTAAGCACTTCATAATTATAATCTAATTTGATCCTCATAACAATCCTGGCAGGGAGGTGCTATCATTATCATCCTTTTCAGATGAGGAAACTGAGGCAAACAAAAATTATGTGACTTGCCCCGTGTCACACAGGTGAGAAGTATCAGAGGCCAGATTTGAACTCAGGAAGATGAGTCTTCCTGACTCCAGGCCTGGCATTCTCTCCACTGTGCCACCTAGGTGCCCCCATATTTGACACTCAATAAATGTTTATTGAATTGAATGTGTGCCCTGGATAGAATTAAGAGCCTTGGAGGTAGGGACCATCATTTTGGTCTTTATATCTCCTGTCCTTAGAATGGTGCCTGGAACATCATAGAATACTTAAATGCTTTTTGAATGGCTAAATAATATATGTGAAGTGTTTTTTAAGTCATTGCCATAGAAATACAAAATGTTATTGCTGTCCTAAGATGGAAAAGTATGGCCTGTAATATGTGAGAGTGAACATAAATGCCTTAATTACAATCTTTGGTCATAAAACCTGAAAGTGAAAACAACATAATATTTATTTAGCTTGCTAGAGGCTGAAGAATGAGGCAAAAGGATACGAGGCCAGAGTATAACTCTTCCCCTCTCCAATACTCCATTCAGAGAGCTTCTGAGGGGGAATTCATTTTTAAGGATGATCTCCAGAACATCATTTTGTTCTATCTTACCTGATGTTCTTCTCACTCACCAATTACTTAGGACTTACTTATCAGTCCACGTGTTATTTTCTGGAATCTCTTAAGCCTGTAAGCTGCTTGAGGGCACGGAATGCTTTCTTTTTGCCTATTTAACCCTAGTGCCAGGCAGCTAGCTGGTACAGTGGTTGGAGCACCAGGCCTGAAGTCAGGAAGACTCAACTTCATGAGTTCACATCTGGCTTCAGACATTTCCTAGCTGCGACCTTGAACAAGTCCCTAACTCTGTTTAGCTCAGTTTCCTTAACTGTAAAATGAACTGGAAAAGGAAATGGCAAACCACTCGAGTATCTTTGCCAAGAAAACCCCAAATGGGGTCATGAAGAGTCAGATATGATTGAGAAAATGACTGAACAGCCACAAATCACTAGTGCCTAAGCACAGTGAATATTACAAATCATTTCATGCTAGTAATAATTATTTTATAAATATTTTAGGGAGATTTTAAAAGTTAAATAGTAGAAGACCTATATTCAGAACACCTCTGCCATTTACTGTCTTTGAATGAGAAACATGGTCCTTTATTCTCTGATCAAATGAGAAAACACACACACACACACACACACACACAAACTTTGCAAACTTTAAAACACTCTATAAATAGCAGTTATTCTAAACCTCAGTATCCTCATCTGCAAAATGGGGATAGTAATAACTGTAATTTTTGACTCACCAAGTTGTTTTGAGGATAGAATGAGATGATATGAGGTCAGAGAAGTAAAAGAAAAACAGTTGAGTTTTACTTCATGCAAGGCAGAGAGGTATAGTAGATTGAATTCGGGACCAAAAAGTCATGGGTTTTTAATCCTGCCTCTGATACTAGATTTGTGACAATGAATGAGTCATTTACATCTCTACGTCTTATTTGTGTTCTCTGTAAAATGGTTGATGATCACCTCTATGTCACCGAGGTTCTGTGAGGTTCTAATATGATAATGTATGTAAAGCATTTTGGAAACTTTAAGGTATGGCATGAACCTCAAGCCCTGTCATTCAGTGCAGTCCAACGCCATGCTTATTAAGCTTTTATCAAGTGTCAGTTCTATGCTACGTGCCGGAAATATAAAGAAATAAGGAAAAACAAAGAAAGAAGTCACATTTTCAACAAGTATTTGTTAAGTACTTGCTAAGATTAAGTTCTGGGCTGCAAGAGAAAGCCGAAACTGGCCCTGCTTTCAGAGAGTTTCATTGCATCCTGGGTCATCTCTAGTCATCCTAATGAATGTCTGGCCAGTGGACCCAGATGGCTCTGGAAGAGAGAGTGAGGTTGGTGACCTTGCATAGCCCTCCCTCGCTCAAATTAAAGTCAACTGCAAATCATGTCATCATCTTCTTGATGTTATGGTCCTCTTCAAGAATGAAGGACAAACCAACAATAACTTTGGAGGAGAGAGTGAGACTGGAGACTCTGTGCAGCTCTGCCTCACTTAAGCACAGTTCATGCATGAATCAACACATCACCCTGTAATGGTCTTTGGTCTTCTTCGAAAATGAAGGACCAGCCACAGTATGAACAACAACATGGAGCAGGACTTGAACAACGAGGAGCCTCAGTGCTCATTTTCCTGTTTTAAGCACTGTTTCGGAAAGGAAATAATGTGAATATTAGCTTATGACTTCCCCATTAAATGCCAGGCATTTATTGGGGTTTTCTGTGTGTTGTTTTCAGATCTGAAGGTTCCCAATCTGCCCCCAATATTCCCACTTGCCTCAGGGCACCAGTTAACTAGACTTTGTAATACTTGATTTTTCAAATAGATGTTTCCCATAGAGAATGTCTAATGCTAAGCTAAATGTCAGATCTTGAAAAAAATGTCTGATACATTTAAAAATTATCACAAATTTTAAGTAAATTCCATGTGAAAAAACTAAAATTATGTAATTGCAATGTGGCATGGTTATTTATTTCTCTAAAAGATGCTTCCTTCACACCACATTACACGTTGATGTCATAGACTATCAGCAAAGACGCTTGAAGTACAAACATTTGGACTTAATAAGAACTGAATGTAGATCCCAAGTGAGGAGTGCAGTCAGAAGGAAGGCTGAGGGTCTGTGATGGTCCTGAGAGATATTCTAATCCAGGTAGTAATTTTTAAAAAAAATTAAAATATTTTAAAAATTAATTTATTATTTATTTTTTTCTTTTTTAATTTTGAATTCCAAATTCTTCCCCTCCCTTCCATGCCCTCCCATACCCACTGAGAAGGCAAACAATATAATATCAATTACCCATGTGAATCTTGCAAAAGAAATGTGCATATAGCAACATTTTTTAAAAGCAAAAAATAAGAAGTCCATTGGAATTATCTTGAAGCGTTATGATCAGAGTTATTGTTAAGGTGTTTAATTTTGTCTGATTTTTCATAACCCATTTATGGAATTTTCTTGGCAGATAGTAGAGTGGTTTGCCATTTCTTTTTCTAGTATCTCAATTTTACAAGTGAGGAAACTGAGGCAAATAGAAATTAAGTAACTTGCCTAGAATCACACAGTAAGTGTCTGAGGTTGGATTGTAATTCAGATTATCCTGACTTCAGGCCCAACACTCTGTCAGCTTTGCCACGTAGCTATCCTATTGATCTACATAGTCAGGTCTTTCACAGTTAATCATCATTACAACATTGTTTATACCATGCACAAGATCTCTGGGCTCTTCTCACTTCACTTTACATCAATTCATGTAGATGGGGCCATATTTTTCTGAAACCTCTCCCTCCCCTCATTTATTATATCACAATAATATTCCATCAGAATCATAAGTCACAACTTGGTCAGTCATTCTCCAAATGATGAACCTCACCTCAATTTCCAATTCTCTACCACCATAAAAAGAACTGTTATAAATATTTTCATACATATAGGTCATCTTAATTTTTCTTTGCTCTCTTTGGAGTCCAGACCTACTAGTGGTATTCCTGGGTAAAAGTGTATGTCCAGTTTTATAGCCCTTTGGGCATCGTTCCTGATTGTTCTCCAGAATGGTTGGACCACTTCATTGCTCCATGAACAGTTCATCAATGTACCTATTTTTCCCTCATCCCCTCAAGCATTTGTCATTTCTGATAAATGTAAGGCGGTAACTCAGAATTGTTGGAATTTGCCTTCCTCTTTGCGATAGTGATTTAGAGATTTTTTTCATGTGATTATAGATACCTTCAATTTCTTCTTCTAAAAAGTATAATATCTTTTTACCATTTTTCAGTTGAAGAATGGCTCTATTTTTGTAAATTTGACTCAGTTCTCCACATATTTGAGAAATGAGACCTTTATCAGAGAATCATTTTTTTGATATTACCTCATTGTCTGTTACCTTTTAGCAAAATATGGTTTCTTTGATTATCTTTTTACTAGCTCCATTTTTGCTTTTGCTTTGCCTAAGATCATGATTGCTATTCCTGTCGTTTTGATTTCAACTGAAATATATATTCTTCTCAGGTGCTTTTTTCAACTATTTGTGCGTCTTTCTATTTCAAATGTGTCTCTTGTAAATAATATATTTTTGGATTCTGATTTCTAATCCATTCTACTATCTGCTTCTGCTTTGTAGGTGAGATGATCCTATTTACACTTATAATTACTATGTATTTTCCTCCATTCCATTTGTTTCTGTTTCAATCTCATTCTCTCTCCTTTCCTCTTCTTCTTCCTCCTTAAAATCTTTTGCTTTTAACCACTGCCTTTTTTAATCTGCTCTCTTTTTTCACATCCCTTCCCTCTTTTTATCTTCTTTCCTTCTTTTCCCTACCTATCGGGTAGGTTAGGTGTTTATATACAAAAGACTCTGTGTGTGTGTGTGTGTGTGTGTGTGTGTATTTTCCTTCTTTGAACCAATTCTCATTAGAGATTCAAGCATTACCTTCTTTCTCCTCTCCATTATAAAAGCTCTTCCTTGAATGCCTTTTTTATGTGAAAAAAATCTCTCCCCTACTTCTACCTCTCTTTTACTCCTTCTCCCCCACAATCCATCTTTCTCACCCCTGCATTTTTTAGATCATCCCCGCATAAATAATTCACATCCATAGTCTGTCTATGTAAACTTTTAACTGTTGTAATAATGATAGTTTTTAGGAGTTACATCAATCATCTTCCCACATAGAAATATAAACAATTTACCTTTACTAATTCCCTTATGATTATTCTTTAATATTATACTTCTATTGAGTCTTCTCTTTGCATGTAAAATTTTCTATTCATCTCTGGTCTTTTCATAGGAATGCTTAAAAGTCCTTTTTTCCCATTAAATGTCCATTTTCCCCCTCAGTTTTTTTGATTAGTTTCTTCTTAGATGTAATCCCAGCTCTTTTGCCTTCTGTTATGTCATATCCCAAGCTCCTTAGTCCTTCAATATGGAAGCCACTAAGTTTTATATGATTCTGACTGTGGCTTCATAATGTTTGAGTCATTTCTTTCTGGTTGCTTGAAGTTGAATTGGGAACTTTGGAATTTGAGTATAATATTTCCAGGAGTTTTAATTTGGGGATCTGTTTCAGGAGGTGATTGGTAGATTCTCTCAACTTTATTTTACCCTCTGGTTTCAGGAAAATGGGAGCAATTTTCAATGACAGTTTTTTGAAATATGATGTCTAGGTTCTTTCTTTGATTATGGTTTTCAGGTAGTTAAATAATTCTTAAATTATCTCTCCTTAATCTATTTTCCAGGTCAGTTGTTTTTCTAATGAGCTATTTTGTGTTTTCTTCTTTTTTCATTCTTTTGATTTTGTTTTATGTTTTTTAAAGTTTCATGAAGTCATTAGTTTTCATTTGACCAATTCTAATTTTTAAGGAATTTGTTTTTTCTTCAGTGAGTTTTTATGTCTCTTTCCATTAGACCAATTTTTTAAGGTGTTATTTTGTTCAGCACTTTTTTATGACTTTTTTTTTTTACCAAGTTGTGTTAATTCTCTTTTCATAATTTCCTTGTATCCCTGTCATTTCTTTTCCCTCTTCTTCCTTTACCACTATTATCGCTTTAGTTCTCTCAGGAATTCATGATGGCCTTTGGTCCAATTAGCACATTTCTTTGAAACTTTGCTTATAGATCTTTTCACATTGTTTTTTTTTTAAATTTTTCTATTTATGTCTTTGCCTTCTCTTCCACTATACTAGCTTTTTATGGTTAAATTCATTTTATTATTGTTATGTGCTCATTTTTTCCAATCTATTTCTTTACTTTCAATTTTATGTTAAAGTTGGGCTCTGCTCACTGTGAGATAGGCAGGAATTGTTCCAAACTTAAGGCTTTTCGAGCTGCTATTTTCAGAGATAGTTCTGGAGGCTTGCAAGTCTTTGGTGTTACCACCATGTTTCTAATCTGTTATTCTGGGAGAAGTATGGTAACTGTTCTCCTGATCTGCACTGATCTTTTCCCAGGAAGGGCCCCTGACCTTCTACATCCATAAATGCTAGTGCTTCTATTTGCTTTGAAACTTTGACATATGCCCTGCTCCCTGTAGCTGACCACCTGCTGGAATTGTAGCTGGAATTGTGACGCAGAACTGTTCATGGGCAATAGAGTTGCCAGGCAGTACCAGGTGTGCCTGGTGTCAGCAAAGGGTGCCCTATAATCTCCTTCTGACAAGTTGTTTGATTCCTTTACTGTCCCTGGGCTCAGAGCTTCTGAAAATGCTGCTGTCATCAAGGACACTGTTGTCCCTGTAGCATGTGTGGGTTTTGGATGACAGACCTCCACCAAGTGTCATAGACTTCTCCTGTCAACCTCTGAAGTTTCCTTAGTCTGAAAATATGTGTCACCCTGACATTGTGTTGGCTCTACCACTCCAAAATTTGGTTTGAGGCATTATTTAATGTTGTTTGGTGGTCAATATTAGAATAGTTTATCTAACTAATCTACCATATTGGCCCTGCCTCCAGCCTTCTCTCAACCAGGTATTCTTAAACTGCAATCTGTTAATATGATTCACATATGTGTATGTGCATGTATGTGTATATTGATATATATGTGTACGTACGTATATATATGTGTGCGTAGATGGATAACTTTGCTTCATTTTCAATGGTTTCTTTGCTAATTCGGTGTGTTTTCTTTTTTCTTTTTATTTATTTGTTTGTTTATTTATTTATTTTAAGTTTTCAGCTTTCCTTTCCACAAAATTTTGAGTTCCAAATTTTCTCCCATCTCTCCTCTCCCCCCAAAAATGCCATGCATTCTGTTTGCCCCTTCCACCAATGTGCCCTCCCTTCTAATACCCCTCCCTTTCTTTATCCCCATCTTCTCTCTTGTCCCGTAGGGAAAGATATATTTCTATGCCCCATTACCTGTATTTCTTATTTCCCAGTTGTACGCAAAAACAATTCTCAACATTTGTTCCTAAAAATTTGAGTTCTAACTTTTCTTCCTTCCTCCCTCCCCACCCATCTGCGCTAAGAAGGCAAGCAACTCAATATAGACTATATATGTGTAGTTTTGCAAATGACTTCCATAATAGTCATGTTGTGTAAGACTAACTATATTTCCCTTCATCCTATCCTGCCTCCCATTTCTTTTATTCTCTCTTTTGATCTTGTCCCTCTCCAAGAGTGTTTACTTCTAATTGTTCCCTCCTCCAATTTTCCCTCCCTTCCATCATCCCCCCCCACCATGCTTATCCCCTTCTCCCCTTCTTTCCTGTTGTGTAAGTTAGAGTTTTATACCAAATTGAGTGTGCATGTTATTCCTTCTTTGAGCCAAATGTGAAGAGAGTAAGTTTCACTTTTTCCCCTCACCTCCCTGCTTTTCCCTTCCATTAGAAAAGCTTTTTCTTGCCTATTCTGAGAGATAATTTGCCTCATTTCATTTCTCCCTTTCTCCTCCCAATATATTCCTCTCTCACCCCCTAATTTTATTTTTTTAGATATGATCCTTTCCTATTCCAGTCACCCTGTACTCTGTGTGTGTGTGTGTGTGTGTGTGTGTGATCCCACTAACCACCCAGATACTGAGAAAAGTTTCAAGAGTTACAAATATTAACTTTCCATGTAGGAATGTAAACAGTTCAGCCTTAGAAAGTCCTTTATGATTTCTCTTTCCTGTTTACCTTTTCATGCTTCTCTTGATTCTTGTGTTTGAAAGTCAATTTTTAAATTCAGTTCTGGTCTTTTCATCAAGAATGCTTGAAAGTCCTCTGTTCATTGAATGACCATTTTTTCCCTGAAGTATTATACTCAGTTTTCCTGGGTAGTGATTCTTGCTTTTAATCCTAGTTCCTTTGACTTCTGTAATGTCCTATTCCAAGCCCTTTGATCCCTTAATGTAGAAGCTGCTAGATCTTGTGTTATCCTGATTGTATTTCCACAATACTTGAATTGTCTCTTTCTGACTGCTTGCAATATTTTCTTCTTGACCTATTAGCTCTGGAATTTGGCTACAATATTCCTTTCTGGATCTCTTTCAGGAGGTGATTGGTGGATTCTTTCAATATTTATTTTGCCCTCTGGTTCTATATTATCAGGGAAGTTTTCCATGATAATTTCATGAAAGACAATGTCTAGTCCCTTTTTTTTTTGATCATGGCTTTCAGGTAGGCCCATAATTTTTAAATTGTCTCTCCTGGATCTATTTTTCAGGTCCGTTGTTTTTCCAATGAGATATTTCACATTATCTTCCATTTTATCATTCTTTTGGGTTTATTTTGTAATTTCTTGGTTTCTTGTGAAATTATTAGCTTCCATCTGTTTCATTCTAATTCTGAAAGAACTATTTTCTTCAGTGAGCTTTTGAACCTCCTTTTCCATTTGGCTAATTCTGCTTTTTAAAGCATTCTTCTCCTTATTGGCTTTTTGGACCTCTTTTGCCAATTGAGTTAACCTATTCTTAAAAGTGTCATTTTCTTCAGCATGTTTTTGGGTCTCCTTTAGCAAGTTTTAATTGGTTTTTGTGATTCTTACATCTCTCTCATTTCTCTTTCTAATTTTTCCTCTACCTCTCTTACTTGATTTTCAAAATCCTTTTTGAATTTTCCATTTCCTGAGACCATTGCATATTTATTTTGAAGGTTTTGGATACAGAAACCTTAACTTTTATGTCTTCCCCTGATGGTAAACATTGTTCTTCCTCATCCAAAAGGATGGGAGAGAATACCTGTTCACCAAGAAAGTAACCTTCTATAGTCTTATTTTTTCCCTTTTTTGGGCATCTTCCCAACCAGTTACTTGACTTTTGAGTCCTTTGTCAAGAGTAGGGTATACTCTGGAGACCTGTAAGATCTCAGTTTCTCCAATCAAGGGAGAGGAGTTTACTCCCTGGCCAGGCTCAAGGCTGAGGTTCAGATTAGCTGTTCAGTTCCCCCAGGGCCTTTATCCAACAATGGATACTGACTACTGCCTGCCTGGGCACAGTCCTCCACTCAGTCATTGTGTGGCTTCTGTTGCTCTAGAATTTGTTGAGAGTCTTTCTTTATGGGTATTTTATGGACTGTGGGGGAAGCTAGAGTATGTGTGTCTTTCTACTCTGCCATCTTGTCTCCGCCCTGTATGTTTTATTTTATATATTGAAAAATATCATTCTGAGAGGGGTCCATAGACTACATCAGCTTATCAAAGAAATTTATGATTCACAAAATAAAATAAAGAACCTTGTTCTAGTCCAGCCTTTGCCTTTTACAAATAAGGAAACTGAAACTTAATAAATAATTCAACTGGGATGACTGTTTTTGGTAATCAGAATTTTTTTGTTTTATTTTTTGGTTCTGGACCTGTGATATCATTACTTTGGGGATTTTCCATTGTGGCAGTTCCTTTTACTGACATAACTTCAACTCCTCTGTTACCTCACAATTTAGACACTTTCCTGGGTAATGGGAGAGTTACAATGATTTGCCCACAGTGGCACATCTGGTACGTGTCAGAGTTGGGTGGGGTTCCTAAATCTAGATCTTCCTCCAAGAGTAGCCCTGTATTCACTCTGTTAAATAAACTCTTCCGTCTCTTGACATGTTAGATAAAGTATAACTGACATTACCATGTAATCTATTAGCATACAGTAAATTTCAAGAGCCAAGTATTTGCATAATAGGGGGCTCACCTGCACCATGCTCTGGGAATGTACAGTGGGACTGCTATAAAGACAAGAACATTCTGTTGCAAAAGTCTTTAAAATCAAATCAGCAAGTATTTGAAAAACTGGTTGCGTTTTGGAGCCAGCTGATTTCCCTGCCACAGGCAGTAAACAGGCAATAAATAAAAAGAAGAAATCTTTCAAGAAAGAAAAAAAAAATTCCTTCTGTAATAAATATGAAATGAAGGTATTTCAGAAATCCTTGTAGTCCTGACATGTTGGGTAGCTTTCAGTCAAGCTTTTGCAAAGTTCCTAAATTCCAGAAGCTTTCACAGATAAGAAATCAGTTCATTTGATGTATTTATGGGATTTTTTTTAAAGGAGATAGAGGAGAGCTTTTGGACAGTCAGCCTGCTGCATTTACTTTTTGTAGAGCAAAGAAACATGTAAACATATGATGCCTAGACACATATGATTCTGTCCTATTTTGGCAAAAATTTTTGCCCTTCTCATCTGAAATTCTCTCAGGTCTACATTTTGGGAAGGACTGATTTCTATAACTATGCTCAGTTTTTTTTTTAATTCAGTTTCCTTTGGAAAAAGAGATATGGAGGTTCAGGTCATACCACTTTGTTCACATTGTCATTCCTTGTGAACCCATTTTTTGGTCACCTACCCTACATTTGTCCTTCAAAGATCTTCCAGTGAAGGCAAATTGTGACTGGTACCAAAAAAAAGGCTCCTGGCTGGCTCTTGAAGACACCCAAAGTTGCCCAACCAACAGGACCAGGAACATTTCTGTCATGCTGGGCCATTGTATAGACCTCCCTAGGACTGAACTTTCTCTTATTGCTTTCTTTTATACCCAGAAGCAAGTATAAAGAGGAAACTGTTTCTGTGGTACACTACTTCTTCCCACTGAGAATTCCTGCCTAGTGTTTTTGTGGTTCAGGTTTGAGGATTATTTCTCATTTTCATGACCTTGGTCTGAGTCAGTGACTCAGCTGAGATGGTGAATGTATGTAGTACTCCAACCCTGCAGGGCATAGGCGGGTTCCTTCAAAGATAGTACTGGACAAAATATATGAGTAAAAAGAACTGACTCTTGCTGGCTGAAAGACTTCTGACTTTTGATGCCATGTAAAGCTATATGAAGAAAATATGAGTCTTGATTGGTGAAGAAACAGAGTATAGTGACAAAGAAATAGAAGAGAAAACCATGAATGATAAGTGGAGGAAATTCCAGGAATTACAGGCATGTGGGGGAAAGCCAGTCCCCAATACTTTTTTTCCTTTCCAGTGCTTTTCACCCACAGGTAACTGAGAATAGATTCCTTGGTGACCTAGGTTACTCACTATTTGATTGAGGGGAGATTTCTAAAATTAAAAATGTTCTCTTCTTTTGTGTAATTTTTTGATCATGTAATCTAATGTACCTAACTATGCTTCTTACTTTAATAAACATATTTGCTCACTATCCATAATCCTTATGTAATTGGCTGACCTTTGGCAAGTTGCAACTTGTTAATAGATTACTTGATAATGTCAGTGATCCCTTACCTCTAGGATAAAGTGCTGGGCCTTAAGTCAGGAAGATCTGAGTTCAGATTTGCCCTCAGATATTTACTAGTCCTCTTAACTTCCACCAGCTGCAGTTTGCTCAACTGTAAAATGGAGACAATAATAGTGTCTACCTGATAATGTTGTCGTCAGGATCAAATTAGATAATATTTTAAAGTGCTTATCACAGGACCTGGCACATAGTAGGTATTTAATAAATGCATATTGCCTTACCTCCCTTTCCATTTATGCAATAAACATATGCAGGAAGGAAACTAAGATGTACTAAATGATCCTTATTTACTCAGTGTGATGTGGGACTATTTCTCTGCCTTTTGGAGAGACCTGGGTAAATGATTGTTATGGTGAAACCCTATAAGAACATTTTACCTGTAGTTTGAAAATAGCAATAATTGCAGCTCAGCGTTGCTCTTGGCAATGGGAAAGGGAGTGCCTCGACTTAGCTTCCTCTTGCTCTGGGTACTTTGAATACTTTGCATTCGAAATTGTGATTTGATTGGCATAGGGACTCCAGAATGAGGAAATTCCCTCTACTAGAGCAGAGTAACACATTATCTGAGTCTTAAAGAGTGACTTAGAGTCCCAAAAGGATAAGTGACTTGGTCAGGGTAACAAGGCCAGTAGGTGTTAGAGGCAGGACTTGAAAATCTAAGTCTTCTTAGCTCCAAATCCTGCTGTAACCATTAAGCTATGGTGCCTCACCTGTCTGTCTGCCAGTCTCTGCACGCACACACACACACACACACGCATAAATATATTATTAATGATAATTACAATAGCAATAAGAACAATAATGGAAATTTGTTGCTAGTACTGCTGATGTATATATCTGTATCAATGTCAGATTGCATATACATATGCCTGTGTACATATATTAATGTGGGGGGAGTAGCACAGAATGTGTACGTGTGTATCTATATCTGTACATGGGTGTGTATGTATGTATCTATCTATCCGTTTATCTCTCTCTGTTTCTATCCCTCTCTATGTTGGCAGCACTACCAATAAATTTCTGTTCTTGTTCTTGCCTTTTTGATTATCCCCTTGATTCTGAAGTCTATCATGACCACAAGTTATGTGTAGTTTGTCAGCGTGGCTTTTTTCCTTCCCAGTTTGCTTGTTAGGTCACACTATGGCTGACTATACTCTCACCATGAGAAGAAACCCTTTTCAATAATTTTAATGTCTTCAGATCATTGCACTTCCCCCCCCAAACCAAATAAGTATTAATCAAAAGAGCAGCCTTATAGTATGTTGAATAGAAAGGCAGACTTGGAGTCCTAGAGTACCGGTCTTGAATTCCACCTCAGACACTGTGTGAACGTGGAACAATCATTTAATGTGTATGAATTTCAAATAACATTTTAGGAATTACCTAATAAGTTGCAGATGGATTGTGCTTTATATTCTTGGTGGTTGTTTTCATGCCAATGGAATAATAGATCATTGATACATTGAGGGTATTCAAAATAAATCAACTTTCAAAAGTGGCACTAGTTTCTTTTGGAGTGCTGGTGCAGCTTCTACCAATTCCTTCATCCATGCCCATCTAAGTAGGTAGGGTCAGAACATAAAAATCCTGGAGCAGCTAGATGGCCCAGTGGACAGAGCAACTAGTCCCAGTTCGAGTCAGGAGGACTTGAGTTCAACTTCTGCCTCAGACACTTAATGGCTGTGTGAGTTAGATAAATCATTTAACCCTGATTGCCTCCCAAAACACCCCATTAAAATTTTTTTGTTCTAATGATCCAGAGTCCCACAAAGAGTAAATCTACTTCTTATATTCTGACCATGAAGAGCATAGGAAGTTGATTTGATACCTGACAAATTTCCTTTGATATGATGCCCAGTGCATATGTCAATGGTTGCTCTACAACAATGGCTTAGGAATTTCTTTACATGTGTCCAGCTCAAAGGAATGGTAACCCAGAGACTACAGATGTCTAAAACCCTGCCCTTACTCCTCGCAGAATGCATAGAAACCCGCCTTTCAGCTGTCTCTGATGAGGAATGTGATGCCCACCCCCACTGTTCTGCCTTACATAAATGGCCAGTCAAGAGGTACAACGTGATCATCACTCTGACCTTTCTGTGTCCAAATCTTCATTACCTCCATGCTAGCACCAAAATGCTGCCCCCCTGCCAAGGGCTTTCTTAATATGATTTTCAATTACTTGTTTGTTAGTTCTTTATATGACATCATCCAGCAGTGGGACCTGATTGCCAAATTCAGGGCCAGCCATTCCAATTTCAGCAGTATGTCTATGGCATAAATTAGAACATATAATATAGAAATTTGGAAATGTAAATGACCTTAGAAATTCAACTAACCTAGAGATTCTTAATCATAGACTTCCAGAGATCTCTAAGTTTGGATGATTGATATACATACACACACACATACATACATACATACATACATACACACACACACACACACATATACCCATACATGTATCGCCACATTTTTTCACTACCCTCTAACTGAAATTTAGTATTTTCTTCAATTAGAAATTAACAGTAAATCAACATATTATTCTGAATAAAATTCCATAGACTTTACTGGGTTGCCAAAGGGGTCTATGAAGGGTGGGGTGGGAGGGAAAAAACACTGTGTGTTTAACAATTATTCTCATATGACAGAAGCAAAGACCAAGAAACCCTTGTTCTTGTCTACCCCTCATTTATGATGAAGGCACTGAGGAAAAGAGAGAGTAAAGGACTTGTTCAAAGTCGTATAAATATTAATTAATTCTAATGCCTTCTCTTCATTGATTTTGTCCAATTTGTTATCATGTGTGTTACTTCTTTGTATAAAGTGTGAGTTCTTTGAGAGCTTGGACTGTCTCTTACCTTCCTTCACATGCTCAACTCGTAGCAGGAGCTGGCATGTGGTAGACACTGAATAATGTTTATTGACTTACTACCTGAGAGTTGAGATTTTGGCAATGGGCCATCTGTAACCCAAACAAGTGCACATTCTGCTGTGCTGCTGTTGCCTAATGGTCCATGGGACCACAGCTCCTCAGTACCAGTTTGGCTTTGGTTTTAATGGACTAGATTGTCGATTGGATGTCATTCTGTATATATGCAGCATAGAAAGACATTTATTAATTTTTATAAAACACTATTTAAAGTTCCCTAAGCAGCTGTTCCATTGATGCTATGAATCTGTATAGCTATCTCTGAGGTTTTTCTCCCTTTTGGCATTTTCTTAGGATCCAGCAATACTGTGTTATCTTATGCCTTTGGAAATAACTACAATATAAGGTGTGGGGCTGATAGTGAAACTGCCTATTATATTAGTTCTTTTAAAGATGTGAGGCAGGAATTTTGACTTGAACTTGTCTAAATGTTTCCATTTTCATCTATTGAAAGGTTCACAGATCTAGAGATGGAAACAACCTCAGGCACCATTTTATCTAAACCCCTCATTTTATATATGAGAAAAGTGAGGACCAGGGAGATTAAGTACTTACTCAAAGTCACACATATAATAAGCATCAAAAGTAAAATTCGAACGCAGGCCTTCTGTCTGGATATTTTACTATTTGTTGCTTTTTTGCTCAATTTGTGCTCTAATAAATGAGTTTCCCTTGCTCTTGTGGGCTCATCCTGATGACTGTGGGATATCAGCACCATGGACATGGTACCCAGTCCTCTCGGTGTGCACTACTGGATAGTAGATTTGCACCTGCTTTGGTTGCTCCACTGATTATCTGGTTACCATGGGGGCAGTAGACCACTCTCTGTAGCCTCAGCTATGTGGTCTAAACAGCACGGATCAAAACTTGGCAGCCCTGCCGTTCAGTATGGACTAGTCAACTGGCTCCAGAGAGTAGGTATTCTAATAACAAAGAATGGGACCTCCCCACTGTTGTCTAACATCTCTTTATAGCTAATAGTTTCATTTAGTTGATGTTATCTAGAGAACTGGCAATGAGCCTAGATTATAATCACTATGGCAATGCCTATGAAAGTAGAGGAGCTAAAGGCATCTGGCCTTGCAAATTACGGAGACTTGTCCCTCCCCTTTGGCTGTGAATCAGGTGCCATATCTGGTGTCACTGGCTTGTGGCTTGACAGTTTTTTCATGTACCTGGGAGAACAGAGTATTACTATGGGGCTTCTTTGCTCTACATAGATTATTGAGGAGTCTTTTGGTTAGGTTAGGCTGAGGTCTAAGAGATCATCTTCATTTAAAAAAAAAAATTTAATCAGAAAAAATTAACTTTTCCCTCCCATCTCTGCCACATATCTAATCCCCCCAAATGGGAATGAACAAAACCCCTATTACAAATATATATACTTAAACAAAGCACTTTTCTGCCTTGACCATGTCCAAAAAAAATGTGTTATTCTGCACTCTGGGTCTTTCCCTTCTCTTGCTTCATCGTTCATCCTCTGGAATTGTGGTTGGCTGTTGTGTGTTGACCAGAGTTTCTATTTCTTTCAAAGTTCTTTGTCTTTACAATTTTGGCGTTATTGTTCTCTTGGTTCTGCCTGCTTCATTCTGCATCATTTCATTCAAGTCTCAGATTTCTCTGAAACCTTATCATTTCTTATAGCACAACAGTATGCTGTTACATTTATACACTAAACTAGTCCAGAAATTCCTCAGTTTATGTGCATTTTTCCAGTTTCAAATTTTTTTCACCCCCAAAGATCTACAAATACATTTTGAACATTCTTAAAGGATTTTTGTTTCCTTAGGACTAATACTGTTCCCCACCTCCGCCATGTACTCTCCCAAAGAATTCCCTTCTCTCTCCTACTTCTGATAAAATGAAATGTATTTCTGCACTCAGATCTTTGTGTATACATCCTTTCCTGCTTTGACCAGTTCAGATGAGACTCTGTATGTCGTCTCTCTTTCCACTTTTTCTTCTGGTTTGTATTGATAATCTACTTGTGTACCCTGATTATATGAGAGAATTTCCCCTTACCTTTCTCTCCCTTCCTTTAGTATATTCTCCTCTTTTTTGTTTCTATTATTTTGAGATTGTCATGACACAATAAAGTCCTTCCCAAACCTTTTGTAATTAGATTCCCTCTGTTACCCCTGATGATGATGGGTTCAGAGAAGACACATATATCATTTCTTCATATTAGATTATAACTAGTTTTTTCCTTGTTTAGTTTTTTATGAATACTTATCTTTTACCCTTTTAAGTTTCTCTTGACTTCTGTTTTTGCACATCAAACTTTCTATGCAGCTCTGGTGTTCATGTCAGGAATACTTGGAAGTCTTCTGTTTCATTAAAGATCCATTTTCTCCCCTTTTGGATTATACTCTGTTATGCTGGGTATGTTATATAAGCCTATATTTTTTGCCTTCTGGAATATCATATTCCAAGTTCTCCACTTGTTTAGAGTGATGGTTGCTAAATAATGTGTGATCCTGACAGTGGTTGCATGATACTTGAACTGACTCTTTGAAGTATTTTTTTTCTTCAACTTTGAGTCCTGGTTTCTAGCTGTGATGTTCATAGAAGTTTTCATTTTGTGGATTCTTTCATGGAGTAACTGATGAATTCTTATTATATCTAACTTTCCCTCTGACTGTATGAAATCTGGGCAGTTTTATGATTCCTTGAAATATAATGTACAGGTTCTTTTTTTTTTTAAATTCGTGTTGTTCTTGGCTTCCAGATACTTGAAGTTTGAATTCTGTTGACCTCAGCAAGTCATTTAACTGTTCTTTCACTCTCTTTCCTCACCTGAAAAATGAGACATTGGACTAATGATCTACAACAGAAGTACTAAGCACACAGGCTGCATGAGAATATAACACTCCCAAGTGTCACCTGAATCAGATTAAAATGTATTTGGGAAATATGTAACAAAAATAAAAATACAATAAAACTGAGACAATATTACCTTCCAAAACTAAGTCAACAAGGCCCAGAGGGGTGCTTCTGTGTGGATTACTGCCCTATCCACCCCTGGAGTTTGACAGCACTTATCTACAAGGTCCTTTCCAGCTCTAAATCTATAATCCTCCCAGCAGGTGATTGCTAAGGCTCCTTTTAGCTTTAAAAATGATGACTCTGCAATTATTACTTTTTTTTGCGAAGGAGGGTCAAAACCCTGATCTCAGAGGAATGTTTTAAAAATGAAATAACACTGTGTTTGAGACCACTTGAGAAACAGTGATGTGGTCTAGAAATGCAAGAAGTCATTCATTATCATGAATCTCAGATCAAGGACTTTGTCTCTGGAGCTAGTGAGAGGCACAGTTTGAATCAGCTCTACAGGATTCTGGATAGATCACTTAAGAAAATGGTTGGTTACTGAGATAATGACAATTAGTACTGGCCTCCCTGTTGGACAGGTTGATTTAATTTCCTTAGGACTAGTGAGTGGAAAGAAGGAGCTGTGTTCAGACTAGCTCCAGGATATTGCAATATAAGGAACTATTCAAAATGAATTCTTTTTTTGATGTACTCAGACCTGCCTACAGTTGGAAAAGTTCCATGCTGTCAATATTTAAAGTATTGCTCTGGGACCTTGGAAACATGTCCTCTCTTTTTTATTGTTTGTCTCGGTGGCTTCCATTGGCTCATTTTTAGTCGTATGCTAACCCATTCAGAAATTCACCTAGCATAGTCTTTATCAGGCCATTTGAATATAGAAACAAGACAATAACATGTTTTAGAGGGTTTTTGTAGCATATAGTCCCATACTTTTGTGGCTGATTAGCAGGAGCAATATAAGAGAGCCCTAAAGTAAATTTAACAGAGAAAGGCCTATTCAGAATTGAAGAAGTACTTCAGTGTTATCACTTATGCATCTTTTCAATAGTTTGCATTAGGACATTCATTTGCTCTTAACTGATTGCCTCATATTGCATCATATAAAGGCAAAAAAAAATATGGAGTATTCTGTTACCTTGGACAAATCAATCATCCTTCGGATCTATTTATTCATCTATAAAATAAGGAAGTTAGACCTTTAAGGTCCTTTCTATTTCAGAGAAAATGTCCTATCCCTTTCTCCCCCAACAATACAGATGATAGGGTTCCTGCCTTTAAGGGAATTCTGGTCTGGTATTTGTGCTGGAGTGGGTGTGGAGAAGGGTAATTAAGATGTGATTGTATTAATTGTGTGGGAAACATAAGGACCTGATAGAGCAAGAGTGACAGAGGAGGTGGGTGGAGCTGCATTGGGAGGGTTTATGCCACTATTTCCATGGATGCTGCAGGATTCAGCCAATACATTAAAAAGATCATATGCATGTGATTATATTTGTTGTTTTCTGGTATACTGGCTATAAAGCCCTTTTTGTCTTCCTTCCTTCCTTTTCCTTCCATCTTTCTTTCCATCCTTCTTTCCTTCCTTTCTTTCCAATCAGGGTTAACTGACATTCCCAGGGTCATACAGCTAAAGCGTCTGAGGCCAAATTTGAACTCAGGTCCTCCTGACTCCAGGGCTGGTGTTCTATGCACTGTGCCACCCAGGTGCCCCTCTACAATTCTTTTTTTTCATGCATGGGTGGGACTATGACTGTAGCTGTCCAAATGACCTGGGTTGTTCTCTTTCCATGTTGTCTGTATTCTGTTGGTTGCTAATCAGTTGGGAAGTCTCCTACGGAGTAGCAATGGTGAATCTGATGTGTATGGAACATCTTTAGCACTGAAACTACTTTTAGTGCCTAGCACTGAAGTTAGACTTAAGTGCATTGTGTGAGTAAATGCATACCTAGTGATAATGGCATTCTAATGCACTGATAGGCTATCAGAATAAGGGCCACTGTCGTTATTTGCTAATAAGCACTCCTTATTAGTATAGGGGGGAATGAAAGAACAGCCTAAAGACAGTTATAGTTCATATACCAACATCTATTCTAAAGGATACAGAAATTAAGAAACTATATACTTACTAACTGAAAAAAGTCTGTTAAAAGAATCAATTATCCTCCAAACCAAGTTAATATATACTTTTAGATTTGGTGACAGTTATACCAAAGTAGATAAAAGTGAAGATGGTGAAAATATGTTGGAATATATGAATGATACTGAGGACTTATAGTGTACTCAGAAGGTTCGCAACTGCATATCATAATTAAACAACGTAGGAAACTGTCAACCCACATCAATAACACACACTCACACACACAATGAAATTAGCTCTATTTTGACAGAAAGGAGATCATTGATTATTGATGTAGGAATCAAAATCAGCTGTTTATTTGTAGTTGGGTCATCAACCTAGTTAGATTCAAGGGTAAAATCAACATAAATTCCAAGAAAAGCTAAGGATAAGAAGGTGCGCATTGTGAATAATTGAAAAGTTTCCACTCAGCCTGTTCCAATAAGCCATCAGGGTTTAAAAGTGGGAAATGCAAAAATGAAAAGATGATAAACTCAGTTTTCACTGGTTCTGGCAAAAATTTAACCAATGTGATGGAATAACCACAGAAGGAGGTAGATAGGGCAGAAGATAGAGTGCTAGATTTGGATTCAGGAAGAACAAATCTAGTCTCAGATAGTCATTAGCTATGTGACGTTGGGCTAGCCACTAAGTCTCTGTTTACCTCAGATTCTTCACCAGTAAAATGGGGATAATAATAGCACCTACTTCCCAGGAATATTATGAATATCAAATGAGATAATATTTGTAAAGCACTTATCACAGTGTTTGGCACATAGTATGAAGTATATATTATTATTAAAAATAGACCAAAAGAGCACAGAAATTGTCTTCGCCAGCAAACATACGATCTCCTTGCCAAGGAGAGAGAGATGGCAGCCAAGGGTAATTGTCATATTATAATAGTTATTTGTCACATACATTGAAAGAGGCTGCAGGAAGACTACAGATAACATTGTGCTATAAAAGAGTAGAAAACAAATTTGGAGAAAGTGTGACTTAAATGACTCATATCATCCTAAAAGCATTTGTAAGCAGAAAGTAGAAAATATATATATATATATATATATATATATATATATATATATATATATATATATATATATATATATATGTATGTATAAAACTGCAATAAATTAGTCACTCTGTAAGATTCTATTTTTGTCAGTGAGATATATATTTTCACATTGAGACAAAAGCAATATTTTTTCCTGAGAAAAGAAAGAGGAATAACATGGAGAGAAAGAAATTGGGGAGGAGGGATTGGACGGGCCAAAGTGCTTGAAAGCATGGAGGGATTGCTTAATAAGATATCTCAGGGAAGCGAAGATATTAAACAATAGGGAAAAATCATGGTCTATATAAGCGATGAACAGTCATTCAGCAAGAATTTTCAGAACGCCTCTTGTGTATCAAGCTCTATGCTAGATGCTGGAGAGACAAAGACAGCAGTGAAACAGTCACTAATCTCAAGAAGTTTACGTTTTATCAGAGGAAATAACATGTGCGTCCATAATAGTATGCAATTTCATGAAGTATACCATATGCTTTGTTTTTTAATATCTTCATATGTCAAAAGATTATCAGGGGGCCTACAAAAATATTAATTCATGTACATGCTTTCTCATTTATACAAAATGTTCAGTATAAAGGACTATAATTATAGTCCTAACGTGTAGAAAGGAAAGGATAAAGCAAAGGAAAAAACTGTAAACTAATATCATGAATGAATACTAATTTAAAAGTTTAAAATAAAAATTTGGGCAAAAACTCACAATTCAACAAAAAGCAAAAGTGCAACAATTGTTTTAAAAAATTTCTGTAAGATCAATTAGATTTATATTAGAAACGTAAGGATAATTCAACATTAGGAAAAATAACATCATAATGAGAAAATATCGATATACATGATATAATGATAAAAAGACATAAATATAAATGATCTAAAGTTATTCAGAAATCAAAACCTTTGACCAAGTGTCACTTACTTTTATACCTAAAGTCATGCTACAAAATACATGATTAGAAAGATTGAAAAATCAATTTTAAATCACATTGATATTAAATGAATCAAATGTTAATACTATATTCTAGTTAAGCACTAGAAGTTTTCCCAATAAATAAGCACATGAATCTCAAGAAAATGCTTTCCAGCTGACCACATCTTGAGAGTTCTACAATTAGCTGAAAAAGTCCAAGTAATACATGATAGAATTTTTATTGCTTTCTGATTCCAAGATAGTATTTGTTGATAGAGTAGAGGCTCTCTCCAAGTCTTTTGCATGTATGTTTAACTCAGTTAACATTCCTTGAAAAAGACAATCCTACTTTTTTTCTTCAAAAACCCTATTAAGTATCATCAAGTATGGCACAAGACGAGGAGGTAGATGTCTACCGAAGATGTCACCCCAATGGTGGTGGATATCTTGAGTTGGTCCAAATGCAAAAGGTTCCCTGCATCCCTTAAAGTCCTTCAGATACTGCTCTTATAGGCAGCTGACTGTTCCTCATGTCTGAAATACTTTCCTTCCTTAACTCTGCCTCCTATTTGCATGTTATCTCCCATATTAGCCCCTGAGCTCCTTGAGAGTAGGGGCTATTTTTTGCCTTTCTTTGTGTCTGTGGCACTCAGTACAGTACCTGACACATAGTGTGGGCATTTAAAAAGGTTTATTGGCCAACTGAAATCGCTACCTCCTCTACAGCTTCTAGTTTTGGAGAGGTACTTGGAGCATTGAAATATCAAATGTTTTTCTCATACCCAGTTTTTGTTGGAACTTGGATAAGAACTCAGGTCTAACTGGCTTCAAGGCTGACCATTCAGTGAGCCATCCACCTTTCCTCTTGAATACAATTGCTTCATAAATAACTTGATGAATGAATGAATGATTGAATCCATCTTTTGACCTTTAGTCACAACACTATTTTGCTGATTCATATTTTGTTTTTTACTCAGCTGTGACCATCTGTCCAACAAACCTATTTCCTTTCTTGAGAAGCAACATGGTGTAAAGCATAGCCTGCTTGACTTGGAGTGAGGAAGACCAGGATTAAACTGGCAATTAAAACACTTCCAGTTGTGTGTCCTTGGAAGAGTCATTGAGCTTCTTTATGGCATAGTTTTCTCATCTTCAAAGTGGAGGGATTAAACTTGTTAGGTATCTTCCAACTTCTAAATTTATGATTCTCTCATTCTCTCTCATTCCCTCTCCTTTCTCCATCCAACCTGATACCTTCAGCATGCCTGTAAAGTTTCTACAACACCATTGCTATCTCATCTACCGTTGGCTCAGTTGGTTTTTCTGACTTGCCCCCAAAGTCTCTTGAGGCCTCAGTGATACTCATTGGTCAAACAAGGGACTTGAAATAGATGTTTTCTAACATCTTTTTCCAGCACTAATACTCTGTTATTCTCTCTCCCTTGAGCTCAAGAACCTCTAATCCTCTGCAAGTTCTCAATACTAAAAGATGACTTTGTCAGACATTATGGACATGTGTGCCAGTCACCCTAACTAACACATGCTTCCCCCTCACACCCCTGAAACAATTCTGCTTGGTCTCATCCTGAGATAGTGACATTTTGCAGAATCACCAGATATGTGTCAGAAAAGACCTCTTATTTTGGTTGGTCCAACCTAAATATGAACTAGAATCCTATTTACATGTCTGAAAAGTAGCCTTCTAGTCTCAACCTGTAGGGGGATGGCAAACCTATGACCTACCAAGGCAGCCTAGCCTTCCTTGGGAACCAATTCCCTCCTCACCCTCTGATCCCACCCCACTACCCCCATCCATGACTACATTAAGCCCAAGTTGAATTATTTGTGTCATCTATCTATTTTTCTGTCCTCTGGGCCAAGTAGATCAAATCTAATCTCTCTCCAATGTGACAGCCATTCTTATATGCAAAAACAGGGATCAATCCCTGTGTTTTCTTCTCCAGATAAAACATTCCCAATCCTTCTGACCACTCCTCTGAAGTCAGAAGACCTGGGTTCAAATTCCATATCTGATGCTACTTTAGGCAAACTGCTGAATCTCTCTGATCTCTAGTCTCCTGTTTGTACAATGGGTTGGAATAGATGAGCCTCCAGTCCCTTTCAGCTCTAGACTTTATAATGTGTTGATCCTATGAATTGATAGTCTTGAATATTCTTGTCTGAGTTTGTCCTGTTTATCAGTGTCTTCCCTAAAATGTCATATGCCAAACTCCACATAAGCCTCTGAATATATTATTACCACTGGAGAGGTGACTAGACTTGCTACCTCACTTGTTCTGATGATCAGGTCTTTCTCAATGCAGCCTTTAATAATGCAGCTTAGGTCTTTAGGCTGCCACCCTTACACTCTCTTGATTCCCACTAAAAAGACCTCTTATGATCCACTAACAACTGGATTGGTCCACCCTGCAGTGTTATCTACAAAAGTGGGATTGGTCTTTGTCAGACACACATAGTGTGAAATCAAAATAAATGTCTTATGGATTTAACCTTTTCTGTTATTGGTCCTTAAGGATTTTTAAAATAAAAATTAATGAAGCAGAGGGTTATTCCGAGGGGTTTTAGTCCATTCGCCTAATAGATTATGTTTACGTTTTCTTTCTATTGTAATTAATGCAACTGCTTTGGGGTTTCTAGTTAGAATTTTGACTCTTGCTTCAACAACCAAATAGTTTGTTTCTCTTTCTCAGAGCTATGATTAACCTGGGCTTTGTCCTAAAGTACTTCTATCAAAGGTCTGCTTCCCTGATAACCACCCTCATGGTACCTCTTTACCCTCTGGAGTTGTGAAACACAATTTGTATTATTATAAAATATAAGCTCCTTGAGGGCAGGGTAACTTTTTGTTGTAGTTGTTGTCTCTGTATCCCATGGGTCAAGCATATATCTGCTGCTGGATGCCAGTTAACTGAATTGTACTAAATAGCTTCTGTCAGACTCCCTGGGCCATGGGCCAATTCATGCTGACAGGACTACCTAGACCCACTCCATCTGATACCAGGGAGCATCTTTTGTGTCCTCCCATTCCCCAACACCTGCTCAATTCAATTCACTCCAAGCTCCACTTCAGCTGGTTGTCTGTCTTTCTGTTTCTCTCTGTATCCATTTATCTATCTTCTTTCCTTTCTTTTCTTTTTAAATTCCAAGAAATTAAAATTTTCGGTTGGTCCATTATTCAAAACTTAAGCTACATGCCAATTACGTTAGTTCATATTTGACTTCTGTGCAAGCCACAATGATTATTTTCATTGTAAAAAGGTCTGAAAAAGAAGCTAATTTATCACCAGTGCTTATGTATAGCTTGGGCTATGGAATACCTGTTTAAGGTTTTATTACTTTGGGTATGTAATCAACATTGGACTGAGAGTGATTTCCTTTCATGTTTCTGGTTTTGAATTCCACAAGTTCATCTGGGACTTTTTAAAACGTTGCTCCATCCTACCCCATTCTCAGTACTATAGATTTTGAATGATGGAGTATTTAAATATTTAATGTGGTGATTGTTAACATATTATTGCTTCCCAGGCAACAACCCAGAGGTTGAATTCTAAACCCTATGAAAAGGGATTATATTGAAAATTAGGGTTGAGCTGCTAACGAATTCTAAAATGGAGCTTTGGCAGCATACCCCACTCCGAATTCTTAAGTCACAGTCCAATGCTTATTTTCATTCCCTATGGCCAGGATTATGAAAAGGGATTCATCAGTAGTGTTTGGAGAATAGCCTTTTGCAGTAGGTGGGCAATCTGTGACCTCCTTTCTCCATTTGTACTCTATGGTTGAAACAAACAATATTATTCATTCTGTGAATCAGCCAGGTAGGATAACATGGCAGCCTTACCATTGAGGACTTTTGTGTGTCTTTTCATTTATGCCATTTTTTCTTGTTTATTCTGCAATATGTAACTGAAATATTTGCAGATGGATGTTGGCCAAGATCTCCTCTTTTCATTAATTCTAACTCTCCCAACCCCATTGTCTACTTCTTAGTCTAAAAAGCAGTTCATTCTCTCTTTTCCTCTTTTCTTCTAGAACATGATGAATGTGGTAGCGGCCAGCACACCTGTGATGACAATGCGATCTGCACTAATACTGTCAGGGGACACAGCTGTACCTGCAAGCCTGGATATGTGGGAAATGGAACCATCTGCCGAGGTAGGTTCCTGTTGGGCAATTTTATGAGAGCCACAACTTTGATTAATGTAGATCTTCCTCTCCAGGTCCTTATACCTTCAGGTAGCCAAGTTCTCTCATGGCTTTAGCTTCTGTTTTATTATCTGACATTTGCTACATGCATGGAGATGATGAAGGGGATTGAGTTGTCCTTTGCTTTCTATCTTTCCATTGGGAAAAATGCCCCCTGCCCACCCTCCTAACCTTTGATCTCATGATGATGTGGAACCTCCAACATGGAAACAACACCATATGCTGCAGTTTAGCATCCTGTTTGTAACAGTCATAGAGTTTTGCCTTTGGCATTGATATAGAATCACTAATCCATACTACATAGCTAGTTTATATCACAGGCAGAACTGGAATCTATGTCTTCTTTGTGCCAATACCTACTTTGTATCAGGTACACCAGGCATTCCCAGTGTTTGTTAGTTGCCAGATATGTTGGTTCTCTGTAAGTCTTTTGACAATGCCTATTTTAAATGAAAAGAAATAAATTTTATAGTTGATGTGCATCTGCACATAAGAAATGAAAAGTAAGACTGTGATTCACTTTTCTATGGGTACACCAAAATTTGAGACTTCCTCCATTGGTATTACTTAAAAAAATAAAATGTAAGATTTCCATATTTATTTGACAAGCTTTTTATAACTCTTAGGAAGAGGGAACACACACACTCCTGGTTGGCATCATCCAAACTTCCCCATCCTGCAACTCTAGCATATTTCCTTGAAATTAATTTGTGATGATGCTCCTTACTCCTAATGTCAACATCTTTCTTTTCAACTTAATGCTTCCAAAGGGTAGATGAGTTACATCTATGGACCACAAGCTGAGAATCTATATACTAAAGGTACTATGAGTCCTGTCTACTATTAAGGTCTAAAAGCAATTGAACCATTTAAGAATTTGAAATTTAGCATTTCAAAGTAGGCCAAAGGTAGTTTGTGAAAATGGAAAGGGAACTATATTTCCACAGAGAAGCAGGCTGCTAACTAGGGCTACATGCAAATGCCATTGAATTGAGGAGCATGGGAATTTACTTTTAATGCATTTTCTGAAATTATGTCTTCACATAAAATAATATTAATTGGCTTGTTTTGGTGAGTTTATATTTGCCAATTCCTCCAATGCTTTTGTGATCAGTATCCACCTCATGTCCGTGGAATGTTCAAGACCAGCCGGGAAATGTATTAGTTCCAAAAAGGTCTTGGAGTCCCTTGATTCTGAAGGGAAGTGATTTTGTCTTGAATTTTAAAAATTGTGAAATAGACTTTCTTGAAGGGATCCTTGTCCAATCAAGTTGAATTTAAGTATTTGCTATTGTTTTCCTTGTTTTTTCTTCCCTTCCTCTTCTGCTTTCTTCTATACTTATTTCTTGTCTTCTTTTCCCCTTTCCCTTCTTCCTCTCACCTTTTTCATCTTTCTCCTTTCTCTTTATCTACCCACATATGAGTATCATTATGGTGTGATACAGAGAAATTCAAACTTCTAGACAAAAAAAAAAACACACTTCTTTCCAGTTATGATTTGATGAAATATAAGCAACGTTATTAATATACATAATAGGCAGAAGTATTGAAAACAGTAATAATTTGGATGGGTTCTATCACATGCATTTTTTTTCTGTATTTCTCATGCCTACATAAGGACATATATCCCTATGAGAATTAGGGAAAAATTAGATAAATATTAGTAAAACCATGAGAACTTAGAGATCATATTTTTCAAGTCCCTAATTTTACAGAACCTATTAGAGTTTAAACAAAGGGGGAAGAAAAGATAAGATTAAAATTGACTGATTTTCATACTTAGATTCAAATATACATGAATATTTTGGTGGAGGGAGGGTCTTAAGATGTTTCTCCATTAAATGATATGGCAGCCAAAAGGGAAAGTTAATATAATCTTAATTTTAAAATAAAAGAGAAGATTGTGCTGTTCCTGGTCAGATCACATTTGGAATATGTAATTCAGTTATGTCCATCCTATTGATAATTTGGAGAGCATTCAGATGGTGTAGGACCTCAAAAGCATAGCACATGAAAGACAATCAAAAGACTTTGGGACATTCACTCTTTGAAAAGAGGACCTGGAGGACATGAGAAATGTCTTTAAGGTCATTTAGATGACATGTGGAAGAGGAATTGAGCTTGTTTTACTTGACCCCAGAAATCAGAATTAGGAGCAAATAGAGGAAAATTTAGTCAATTGCAGGATTGACATAAGGAACACACACACACATACACACACACACACACACACTTCCTAACACTTATCCTATAATTGATTGGAATTCTTTATAAGGTCTTTACTAGAGGTCTTCAAGCAAAGACTGAAAAGAGGTTGACTCAGCTGTAAATGGAATTCTTATTAAGCTGCAGATTAGATTCAATGGCCTCTGAAGTCTCTTCTAAGTTTATGAATGTGTAGTTCTCTGAGAATCAGGCTCTTTCTCCATGGTCTCCCATGAAGATGGAAACAAGAAACTAGAGTCAGTTAAATAACAACATTTATGTAATGCACATAATGTGTCAGGCAGTATGCTAAGCATTTTAAAAATATTATCTCAATTGATGTTCCCAACAATCCTGATATATAGGGGTTCTTATTTTTATTTTACATTTGAGGAAACTGAGGCAAATAGTAATTAAGTGACTTGCTCAGTATCACATACCTGGTAAGTGTCTGATTCAGGATTCAAAGTCAGGTCTCCCTCATTCCAGGTCTAGCTCTCTACCACTGTGCCACCTAGCTTCATTTAAATATTCAGATATTTGCTGTCAGAATTGGAGTTGAATGGTGAGAAGTGAAATCTCTTATTTGCACTTTTTTTCCTGATTTGTGTGTGTGTGTGTGTGTGTTAAAAAATATTTGGCATTGAGACAATGTATCCTGACAATAATGAGTAAAATGGAGATTGTGGATTATGTCTCCTTGCCCTTTTCATTGCTCATTGGCTGCAGTTAAATTGTTGGCTGTTGGTACTTGATAGGCTAAGACCTGTATCTTATCTGTAACAAACAAATGTAAGAGATATTTCAGAAGCTTTGATCCTAGGAAGAAATCTTACCTCAAGGCTGGTGATATCCCAGGCCTATAGAGAATTGCTGAGGTGGAATATGAGACTAGAATCTAAAATAAAGGAAGGAAGGGAACCAGTCAGCTAAAATAAATTAACTTCAATACCACAAGGATCCATTATAACAAAGTTATGTGCACTTGTTCCACTAATGCAACTCTTTCATGTCTTAATAAAGATTCTTTGTGGGCTGATGTGGTGGATACATTCATTACCTTTTGGCCCATGTTTCAGGGATGATACTCTCTAAACATAACTAGTTCGTAGAGAATACGTAATTCTCTCCAGAGTCTATACATCCTTCAAGAACCCAGAATCAGATGACTTCTGGGGATGAGGCCAGGATAATAGAGTAGAGAAAGTGCTTATCTTAGTTCTCCCAAAATTCCCTTGCAGACAAATTTAATGTAATCCCTCAAATCAAATTTTGCAATGGCAGAAGCAACAAAAAGATTAGAGTAAGACATTCTTTCAGCCTAAGACAATAAAGAAAGTCAGAAGGAGTTCTATGATGTGGGGAAAGAGGTTGGCCCAGAGCCCACATGAAAGAAATACCACTACTGGTGGGACTAGGTAGTGGTGACAGAAGCAACATCAGCTTTGGGTTCTGTAAAGCCAGAGATGATAAAGGGACTTGAAAACTGGTCAGAAAGGGATTATAATGGACCCCTGTGCTAGCCCTATAACCCATTAGCAGACGTTGTTTGGCAATTCCATTGCCCATACCCATTTCTGGGTCATAGCTCAAGGGCAGAGAGGAGCACTTTCAGTCAAGAAGTGGAAACTTTAACAGGCAGTATCATTTCTGGTCCCAAAAGAAGAGAGACCTGGATGAAGAGTACTTTTTCCAGTTCCAGGAAAAGAGGGGCCCTAAGGAGCAGTATTGATTATAATATCAAGGGATCAGGGGCCCTTCCTGGGTAAAGAAGAAGAATTCTACAAGAAGAATGAAGAAAAGTACAGATGTACTTTTGAAATACACATGAAGTACTTCAGAGCATACATGGAAAGCAGAGATCATGCCTCTCCCCACAGCACACTGTCTTAGGAAGCACCCAAAACTACCAAACCCTCAGAACTTGCTCTGAAAACAACGCATGAAAAAAACTTGAAACCTGACATATAGTACTCTGCCCTCCATGCCAGGAATAGAGCCCAACATTAACATAAAGTTCCAAATCAAGAAATAGGGTGGAAGCATAAGTAACCAACAAAAAAAGAACCTGACAATAAAAATCTATAGTGGCAACAGGGAAGATCAAGACACAAATTCCAAAGATAATGAAGTCCAAACAGCTGCAAGCAAAGACTCAAAGGAAAAAAATGTGACTTTTGCTCAACAAGAATTTCTGGAAGAGCTTAAAAATGTTTCAAAATCAAGTAAGAGTAGTTAAGGAAAAGTTAGGTACAGAAATGAAAGCAAAAAGAGAAAAATTATAAAGAGACAGTTAACAGTTCAATAGAGGAGGCACAAAAAAAAATCGAAGAAAATAAGACCTTAAAAAACACAGTTAACCAAATGATGAAAGAGGTACAAAAGTTCACTAAAGAAAAGAATTTGTTAAAAATTAGAATTGGATAAGTGGTAGCTAATGATTCCATTATATATCAAGAAACAACAAACAAAATCAAGAGAATGAAAAAACTGAAGAAAATGTGAAATACCAAACTGGGAAAAACAACAGACCTGGAAAATTGATTGAGGAGAGATAATTTAAGAATAGTTGGACTATCTGAAAACCATGATCAAAAGAATTTATCATATCTTTACCATATATTTTACCAATATTTACCATATTTCAAGAAATTATCAAGGAAAACAGTCCTGATATCCTAGAATAAGAAGACAAAATAGAAATTGAAAGAATCTACCAACCATCTACTGGAAGAGATCACAAAATGAAAACTTCCAGGAATATTACAGCCAAAGACCAGAACTCCTAAGTGAAGGAGAAAATTTTCAAGAAGCCAGAAAGAAGCAACTGAACTATTATGGAGCCATAGTCAGGATCAAACAAGATTTAGCAGATTCTACATGAAAGGATCAGTGGGTTTGAAGTATGGTATTTCAGAGGGCAAAGGAACTAACATTACAACCAAGAATCACCTACTCAGCAAAACTGAGTATAATATTTCAAGGGGAAATGACTATTCAATGAAACAGAGGAACTTCAAGTATTTCTGATGAAAAGACCAGAATCAAATAGAAAATTTGGCATTCAAACAGAACACTTGAGAGAAGCATAAAAAGTTAAAAATGAAAGAGAAATCATGAGACTCAATATTAAACTGCTTACCTTTCCATAAGAGAAGATGATACCTGTATCATTAAGGCAGTTATGATTCGACATGAAAAAGAAGGTTTGGGAATGAGTTGACTGTGGTGGGAATAATATAAAAAAGAGTGGATAGGAAAGAGACAATGATGTCCTGGGAGAAAGGGGAAGGGAGAGGAAGAATGTGAAAAAATGTCACTTAAAAGAGGGATGCAGGTGCTGTCTTGGGAAGAAAGGGGGAGAAACTTTAAAACTGAATTCATTCAAGTGAATGTTGAAATCTAAAAATAAATAGATGAAGTAACTGAAAAATAAATAAGAAAGAGGATAAATACTGCTGTTCAACAAAACAAACCCATACATCACCTGGGTCTGACTGTAAATACAGTGATCTATACCCAAAGCCTCCTCAAAGACAGCGGGCACATTTGCTCACCTTTGGGGCCATACTTAGTCACTGCACAATTACATTGCAGTCATTTCCAGGAATAAGGTGGACATGCTTTCCATTTATGTTGTTATAGTCAATGTGTATATTATTTTCCTAAGTCTGCTTACTTCTCTCTGCATATAAATATATATATAAATATAACTTCATATAAATCTTTCAATGCTTTAAAAAGAAGATATGCAGGGAAGGGCTTTTAGAGTAAGAGGGGAAAATGATGGGGGTGGGGGTGGAGCAGCCAAAGCTTGAACCCCATTCACATCTAAATGGCTTCAAAGAAGGGAAATATATACACATAAATAATTAGTTATAGAAATCTATCTTACCAAACAGGAAAGTAGGAGGGGAAGGAAAAAATTGAAAAAAAGGTAGAAGGAAGGGAAGATAAAAGAAGACAATGGTCAGAAGCAAAATAGACTTTAGAGGGCAGACAGGATAAAAAGAGAGAGAGAAGGATAAATGGAAGAAAACAGGACTGAGGGAAATGTACAGTTAGTCATCATAACTCTGAATGTGAATAAGATAAACTCATTTGTTGTTCTCCTTCATAATCCAAGAGGACCAAAATGACATCACCATGATAGGGTCAATGGACAGTATGTCCAACTGTGGCTGATTAAACCAACATGAACTCAGAAAGTTCTACCACAGGTCAAGCAAAAATGGTCTTGTGAACATTTGAGAAAATGTCTCTAAATTTGCACATCTCACATTTCTTTTGAGCTACTGCAATTCTGCTTTGCTCACAGATCATAGCACCTTCTTTGATGTGGGTATGCCATGCTGGAAATCCTAAGCTAGCATCTCATATCTGACAATCGATATCAAAATCTATATTGTATTGCTTTTTCTGACCTCCATGTGAGCACTGCCTTATGTGACTTCTCTGTAAAATAATTTTTTAGACAAACATATATTTGGCATTCAAACCTTGTGGCCAGGACATTGGAGTAGTACTCTCTGCAGCAGAGTTTGAAGGGCTGGCAGTTCAGCTTGAGAAAGGTCCTCAGTAAATTCACTCATAAAATAGAAGTGGATAGGAAAATGGATTAAACACCAGAATCCAACAGTACATTGTTTACAAAAAACACACTTGAGAAAGAGACACACACAGAGTTAAAATAAGGGACTGGAGAGAATCTATTCTGCATCACTTGAAGTAAAAAAACAAAAAAAACAAAAAAAAAAACTGATCTCAGACAAAACAAATGCAAAAATCAACCTAATCAAAAGGGAAAACTGGAAAACTACATGTTTCTAAAAGGAACCATAGACAATGTAGTAATATCTATCCTAAAACCATATATACTAAAGGGCATGACATCCAAATTCTTTAAGGAATAGTTAAATTAATTACAAAAGGCAGTAGACAGTAAAACTATTCTAGTGGGGAAACCTCAACCTTCCCTTTTCAAAGCTAGATAGATCTAACCATAAAATAAATAAGAAAATAGTCCATAAGATGAATAGAATCCTCTGCAGAAAACTGAATAAGAAAAGAAAGGAGTATATCTTTTTTCTGAGCTGTACATGACACCTTCACAAAAACTGATCATATATTAGGGCCTAAAAACCTAATGATCATGCAGAAAATAAAAAATATTAAATGTATTACTTTGAAATCATAATGCAATAAAAATTACATTTAGTAAAGGACCATGAGAGTGTAGATTAAAAGTAAATTGGAAACTAATTAATCTAACCCTAAAAAATGAATGGGCGGCTGGGTAGCACAGTAAATAGAATGCCAGTCTTAAACTCAGAAGCATCTGAGTTCAAATTTGTCCTCAGACATTTACTAGACAAATCACTTAACCCTTTTAGCCTTGAGAGATAATGAGACACTAGTGTTTATTGAACGGTCATGGTGAGGGGAGAGGTAACATGATGAAACTTGTGCTTTAGGAGGATCAGTTGGACATGTGAATGAAGGATGGACCAAAGAGGGGAGAGACATTTTTTAGAGTGTTATTGTACAAATTAACCTTTCCATTCTACTCACAACAGTATGAGGTTTATTTTCTTGTTTTTCACTTATTTATTTTTGGCTTCAATGTGATTATTGTTGGTAAAGGGAAATCCCCAAGAGAAACTCTTTTTGCCAATGCATGCTAGTTCCTTCTCTGCAACTTTCACGTTTACTTACTTGTGGCACTAACAAAATAAATGACTTATCTGGGGTCATATAGCCAATATAGTAGGGAAAGGACAAGCATGGGCAGGTATAGCTATACACAGATTTACATTGAAGTAAGTCACATGTTGATGAGATTAATCTAATAACACACATTTATTATAGGCCATGCACAATTCTAGTTGTTGGCAACAGGTAGAGAAAAAAATGAAATAATCACTTCCCCTAGATCCAGAGATCACATCAAAGAGACAAGAACCAACTAATTTTAGGTCAGCAAAAAGTTAGAATACATTTGACTCACTACATTGGATATAAGCATTCCTGGGTTTGATTCACAAGGCATTCAAGGTCTTACAATGCATAAAATCAACATAATGAACACTCATTATCATTGACTTTTCACAGGGAAACAATGATTGGTTTAGAGGTTCTCAATCTGGAATCTTTTTTTGGAAACATTTTTGAAAAGAAAATTTGATAGTTTTTTATTTTGATATAATTAGTTTTCTTTCTAATTCTGCATATTTTATTTCATGCATTTTAAAACTTCTTGTGTAAAGGGCTATATAGTCTTCATCAGATGCTTAAAAGGGTCCTTGACGTAAAGAAGGGTTTAAAAAAAGCTGATCAAGAGACATTCCCAGGGGACATGAGGCCAAAAACTCCAGAGTTGATGGATAAGAAAGAAATTAATGTAGACTTAGAAGTTCAGATGGACGAGGTGTGGAGAAGCTGCTTAATGGGGCTTTCCATCAAGACATTAGCGAGATTCTCGACTCAGTAAAAGGGATGCTTCACAGAGACCAAGAGCTCTTTTACAATAGAAGTGAAAAAAAGGGAGTGGTAGAAAATGAAGTCAGTGTGATATTATACCATATAAGATAATAAAATTGACAAACCATTCGGTAGAGAATTAGATAAATTTCATCTTGGAATTTGGGAACAAGTCATGAAGGAAATGAGAAAGCCTTTAGCTAAAACACTTAAAACACCCCAGTTGGCTAGCACTCACAAATAGGACTCACATAATGGGTTCAAGAAAGAAGAATCCTGAAGACTAGTTTTCAAGTGGGGAAAATAACAGTGAATATGATAAAGGACAAGAATGACTTCCCTGGTGCAGTGGCTTAGCAAGTCAGAAGTCAGCATGCCTTTAGAAAAGTAGGCTTTGGTCTGGCAAATTTGTTTGAATTCCGAATCATCTCTCCCAATAGGTAGAGAAGAGTGAAATTCTGGTCATAAAGTCATTTAGAGGGACTTCAGGATGGAATTTAATGCTGGTCTTCACACCTGATTGATTTATGTAATCAGAATGCCAGGTAGATTAGAAGGAACTTAGGATGGGGATATGTCAATAAAAGAACAACTTTTCAAGAAGTCAAGAAAAAGGGGCCTGAAATAATTTGAATTACTTAGAATTTTCTGCATATTAATAACCTTCAGGGGACACATCTTTTATCTAATAGTGAGGATTCTATCCAAAAATTAACTGGAAATAATTGAGATAGATTAGATTTGTGGAAGAGGGTCTGTCTACTTCCATTTTAGGCTGGGGGATTTTTTTGGGGGGGGAAGGTTGGGAAATAGACAATAAGGTGACTAAAAGGTGATCTATGAGAAAAACAGAGAATTCTATTACCTTGTAGATTGTAGCATAAAGGGGCTTGTTGGCCCGTGTAAACTCTCATTGTTCTGAGCCAGAATGATTGCTACTTCTTAGTCAACGGATCCATCAATCAACTAACAAGGAAGTATTGTACCAGGGACAAGATATTTTTTTAAAAGTGAAGAGTATAGTTCCTTCTCTGTAAGAACTTGAAGTCTATGGAAGGGAGACAACTCTTACCTCCATAGATGTATATGAAATAGATACAAAGAATTTGTATGTGCATGTTGGGGTGGGGGGACTAGTAGCTGGGAAGGTCAGAAAAGGTTTCGGGAAGAAGACAGTATTTGAGCTGAGCTCTGAAAGAAACTTAAGGATTCGAAGAAGCAAATTCATTCCAGGCACGGAGCTTAACATGTACAAAGGCACAGAGGTAGGAAAGGAAGTGGAGTAAAGAGGAATTGTATGAAAGGCCTTTTGACTGAGTGAGAATAGGACTAAAGAGTAGGAAAGCTTGAAAGGTAGGCTCAGACTGATTTGTAAAAGGCTTCAAATGCTAAATTGAGTTTGCAATTGATCTTAAAAGTTAGCAGGAGCCACTGGAGTTAATTAAGTGCCCCTGATTCTCCAGACAATTTTTCCACTTTGTCTTTTTGTGGATACCTTTCCTTGTCCCCTTCCCCCCAAATAATCTGCAATTTTCAGTTCCCTTTTATGAGCTTTTTTCTGTTAATACAAAGTAAACTAATTGAGAGTCAGCATTTTTCTTTGTTTGTAGTAGTATTCCAAGTGCTCTGCACATAATAAGTTCTTTTTTTTTTCAAATGGGATAAGACTTTATTAATGCTACAAGCATGTCATCAGTCTCTTGACAGTAAATCTGAAAATGCTAACATTGACTTAAATTCCATACTAGAGAGAGAATTCAGTGTCCAGAGTTTAATGAGGAGTGCTTTTGTGAGACAGAGCCACGGATATCCATAGGGATGACTCTAAAATTTAAATTTTAATCCACATGTGGTTTAAGTGATTTACTTTGCTTTTCAACTAGCGGTAAAATGGAAATTGCCAGAAAATGACTAGCTTTGGTTTTGTGTACTATATATTTTCCCCCCCGAAGAATGGTAAGTTATTGTAATTTATTGTATATCAGAAAAGTAGATTAAGCTGGTCAGAATCAGTAAATTACTTAATTTATATTCATTTTTGAACAGGTACCAAAATTATTTGAAATTGCATTTTAATTATTTTAAGTTACGTGAAAAAAGTAAGGTGGGAAATTTGTGATTAACTACTTTTTAAAAGGTTAACTTTTTTAATCATCTGGGCATTTCTTTCTTCTGTTTTTCTTTGCTTAGTTAAGCCTTAAAGTTATTTTTAAATGTAGTTTAGGGACACAATGTGCAGGAATTTAATTTTTGTAAGGTTATAAGAAAGGCTACTTATGATAAACACATACACACACATACACACACACATACACACACACATATATATGTGCAGCATATCTATTAAAAGAATGCTTCTACTTTATCCTTATTTGCTTGTGTTTGTTTTCTCTGTCAACCCGTACAGTAAAAGAAAAATAAGTCACATCTAAGTATTGATACTTTTATTAATACTTCTTACTAAAACATTATCAGTATGAAAAAGTCTTTATTTAGATAATCTGCGTGATACAGTATCTCTATCACAATTAGAGTAAATGGGAAAAAATGTCCAGATCTGAAATCTGACATTATGAACTTAAACATTATGTACATTATTATAGTCTGAATGACAGCTAGCTATATGTAATCTAAATCATCCTCATCTGTATACTTTATAGGCTTTTTGCTTTTCTTTTGGCTGAGCTCATCCCCGAAATTACTGGTGAAAAGACCTGGATCATCACACGTTTTTCTGTAGACATTATAAAGGTTCAGAGTTGGACTGACCATAAAGTAGGGTCCACATGAGCCAACATTAAGATTTTTTTCAGTGCTTTTTGACCATATAGTTTGTGGGAATAGGATTCCAGTCGCATGATGGCAGTACCTCTGAACTGAAAATTACTTTGTACAGCTTTTTTCCACAAGCTTGAATGGCTGATTTATCTGTGGTTGCACCAGGAGAGTAAAAAGAACCATTCCCACATGCACCTCTAGTTTGGGAACAAAAGCTCAGCCTGGAATCCTAAAGGAATGCTCCACCTTGCAGAGATACTGGGCCATGATGGAAAGTCAACTTCATTGTTTACTTCCTGTACTGGCAGTCAGTCTCTCAGCCACTTCCTTTTGAAAAGTCAAGGTCACCTGTGTCCTGCTATAAATAAAAGGTCCATCTCTTTTAGAAATATTTTCATGCCACTTAATAAGTGGAGTAGACATACGTAAAGGCACATTGCCAATAATCTACACACTTGGAGGGTCATCTTCCCACTTGCTTTGAAGGTATTTTGGAAAAGTCTTTTCTACTTTACACATCAACACATGCCCATAAACAATTCTCAGTTCTCCAGGTGCTGCATCAGATAGCATCTGTAAGCCAGGAATAAACTGAGTGTCCTTTTCAACCACAAGAAGATCAGCAGCTTTAGCATTAAGAATCAATCTTGAGATGCCACCTGGCCCAGGACCTGCTTCATAAAAGTTATCATTTTTCTGATTGCCAGTCTTTCCTACGATCTTATCTGTCAGCCTCAAGTCCAGGAGGAAGTTCTGGGACAGCTGTTTCTGGCTCAGAGTCTGAAAAATTGAATGATCTTCCTGCTTGTGGGCAGAGGCAGGAGGCTGAAAGTAGCTAGCTTTGCCTGGGCACCCATGAACCCAGTGTAATCTATTCCTCAGATAAGGTGCTCCACATAAGTTATTAATAATAAATATTTTGTCTGTCTGTCTGTCTGTCTGTCTATCTATCTATCTATCTATCTATCTATCTATCTATCTATCTATCTATCTATCTATCTATCTATGTATCTATGTATCTGTCTATCTGTCTGTCTGTCTGTCTGTCTATCTATCTATCTATCTATCTATCTATCTATCTATCTATCTATCTATCTATCTATCTATCTATGTATCTATGTATCTATGTATCTATCTATCTATCTATCTATCTATCTATCTATCTATCTATCTATCTATCTATCCATCCATCCATCCATCCATCTATCTTCAGGTCTAAATCTTCTTAGGTTCTAGTTCTGCAATCCTGGGAGAAGGCAACGATAGGACCATTCTAATCCCTTTTCCACATGTCAGACCTTCACATATTTGAAGACAACTCTCACACCCCAGTCAGTAACTCTCCCTAAGTCTTTTCTTCTTGAGGACTTGACTCTGCTTCTGAATTTATAAACTTCTATACTATATCTCAGCTGCCTTCTCACCCTGGAAATCCCCTCAGTACCTAGGGTTTTTTTACCCTGGGACTTCCTTCAGTGCCAGGTTCCTTGTCACCCTGAAAAATCCGTTATTTCCCCAGGACCTCCCTGGAAAATCCCACTGCCAGGCAAAATCTCCTTGGATGCATGCTAGTTTGCCATCATTCTTTGCAAGAGGTGGAGTCCATAACTAACACTGTCTTTTCTGGCTTAAGTCCAAGTGTGATTAAAGTTTTATAATGTTTAATTACTTTTCCTATTATATCTTTTAATCTTTAATACTTCTTAAGTCCTCACTCAATAGGGAAGGGAAGGTGAAAAGTCTTCTCTCATTCCCCTTCCCCTTAGTCAACAAATTTAATAATTGCCTGCTCTGTGGAGTGTCTTCAGCTAGGTCCTGGGAGAGATACGGAATCTGGGCAAGATCAGTTCCAGCCATGCTATTGCTGTTTTGTCCTTTCCTTCATGAAAGAGGATCAAAACGTCAGGAAGGTGATGCCACAACATGCAAGTGAACTGGATTTAAGTGAGGCAGAGCTGGGCAAAGTCACCAGCCTCACTTTCTCCTTTGGAGCCATCTGGGTCCAGTGGCAAGAAATAGATCAGGATGACTGGAGATGGCCCCTGATGCTGTGGAAGACCTTGACCTTTTCAAGCTAAGGTCCTTAACATGTCTCAGTTTGACCATGGCAAAGCAAAGTAAGTTCTAGCCCTACAGAAATTTGGAATATCCTATTTCCTTACTTTCTTCTATTTTAATTCCTCAGTTCCTTCCATACTTATCTCAGAAACCATCTTCTGCAGGAGAACTTTCCAGGACTTCCCAGTTCCTCCTGCTTTCCCTACTAAGACTATCATTTAGCTGCTCCCTTTTCATCTTGTGTATGCCAGTTTTGGTAAATGTTTTCTCCCATTACAATATAAGCTTTCTAAGTACAGGGACTATTTTTGTTTCCTAGTATTCCTTCCCCAGTATTTAGCAGAAAAGAGAGAGCATAATAAGCACTGAACCATTTTTTTCCCTTAATTTATTCATAGTTTTTTTATATATTGTAGATTGCCACAGGGATGTAAAACCATTGTACTAGAAGCCTTAGAGGAGTAGCCTTATCTTTGTGTCTTGAGAGAAAGTACAGTTATTCCTTCCAAATCTTGACTGTCCCCATCATGGTTTTTATATATCATGGGTTGGCATAAAAATTAAATGGGAACTTTTGGGGAATTTTGTGAAAGCTGTTGATGATATGTAAAGGCCAGTCACAGAATACATTTAGAAGCTCAGAAATGCTTAAAATATATGTATAGCATTGTAAAATATCAAAATATTTTATCTTTTAATATCATAATAAATCAGATATCTTCTCTGTTATGAAGAGAGAACCAAAAAATTTTATGCAGATTTTCCAGATTTCAAGGTTTAAGGTTAATGTAAGGTTAATGGTGGGTGAGGGGAAGAGTTAAAGATCTTCTCCTTCCATTAACATGCTTCAATATCTTTTGTTAATTTCTCTTGAGATACTGGGTCAGAGGGTAGTACCCTCCAGGTCTGAAAAGTGTATAAATGCTCTGAGGGGAGGTTTTACTTTGGGGCTTACTCATTGGAAGTATTTGTTTGGACGGATGAGATTCTGGCTAGCCATTAAGGAGTCCCTCCCCAGCTTTGAAAATCCAGATATTGGTGCTTCTCTCTTTGGTAATGATGTATGTATGTAATGTTCAGACAGTGTGATATGTGTATTGCTTATGGTCAGACAGCTGGAAGCCCTGTCTGTTGGTCTTATTTCTCTGCTTCTATTTTCTCTGTTGGTGTATGTGTTTGATTAAAGTGATTGTTGACCCCTCAAAAGTTACTTTTCTTTTAGAAAAGCAAATCTAAGAACCTGAACAACAGGCCCTCCTGGGTATGCCAGGGTCCTCGCTGTTACACAAGGGCACTGATGAGGTCAGGGAACCATAATGTTGAGGTTGGGGTGCTCAGGAACACAAAATACCACAGGGGGTCCTGCTGAATGAATGACTCAAGCCTTTCAGTCAAAGTAAAACAAAGTTTATTAAAATTCACCATAATATGTTGACTCTTAAGAAGCCTAACCATTTGTGATGCTTGTATTGACAACCAGGCCAGATAGAATCTCAGCTAGACAGAAGCAGAGCTGGACTGAATCTGAGTGCCTTCATGGAGGCAAGATGGAACTTATATACAGAAAGATTGTGGGAGGAGATCTGGGAGTAGTCTAGGAGGAGGGATCTAAGGAGGATCCTGAAGGGACTGGGATAACTAGTGATGTAATCAAGGGTGAAAAACAGCTGGTGGCAATTGGGAGGTATCAGACAATGGAAGGAATAAGTGGGAAGTAATCAAGGATGGGAATTAGCCAGAGGCCATGTGGAGGCAACAGACAATGGAGGGCCAGGCTAGGTTAAGGGTAACAGATTTGGGTATAAAAAACCAGATTAAGTGGAAAGATTGAAGGAGAGTTCAAGGAAATTCCTAGAGTCTGCACCATGTCTTTACCACACTCCTAATCCTCTCAGTATGGAAAGGATAAGTGTAGTTAGCAGGGCACCATAGGGAGGAGCTTTGGGAAGCTTTCAATAATGGTCTTTTCTGTAGACTGTGTTAATGAAGTATAATCTGAGTTTTCACAACATGGACAATCATGATATATTTTTGAATTCCCCCAGCTTAATTTCATCCTGTCTATAGGGCAAGTAACCAAGAAGGATTAAAATTTATGACTTGTCATGTGAAAACATAGCACAGCTAAAATATCTTGCCAACAACATCCTTGAAGGCTATCGGTGGAGTGTAGCCAGGAAAGCAGGCAATATTTCTTTCTATAGAATAAGATATAGGGCTCTGTACTTTGGATAGAAGGAAGCTAGTAATTTTTCTTTCATTTGAACAAAGATTTTTAAAACATGATGTGTGGGAGCTTCTGTTTTAGGGAAAGAGGTGGTAAAGATTTTTTCAAGAATACACTCATTTCTTGTCCTGGAGGAACTTTCATTCTGCTAGGTGGTTAAGAACTATGAACAGATAAACATGATAAAAGATAGGGTATGAAAATGATAAAAGGGAATTTTGAGGCCAAGTTTCTATGTTTTTGGAATTAGGACATTTTTAATGACAATCACATTTTTCTCTGCCACTCCACACTTCTTTAGGGGGACAGTAGGGTCAGGGAAGGAGACAAACCATAACTGAACCGAGAGACTGAGAAAGCCAAAAAGAGGGAATGAGAGAGAAATTAAAATAGACTTGAAGAGACACACGCAGAAAGAGAGAAAGACAAGTACAAAAAAAGAAGCAGTAAGACGAGGAGAGAGAAAGATGTAAGTGTAAGGGGTCTTGGAGGGAGAGAGCATGGCCAAATCCCATTTAGCCATTCTCTTGGCCCTAGTGAATACAACAAGTTGTCACCTGTCACCAGACACTTTGAAATGTGAATCCAAGAGGCCCTGACCAGAGACATTAGCTTTTTCATTCTTCTCCCCTTCCCCCCCACCAAAAAAAAAATCAGAGACTAATGTTTCTTCTCAAGCAATCCTTTTGATTTTTTACCACATATATAGAAGACATGGAGTAAATTTTTGAAACTTGATTTTGAAACTTAGAGGTCATGTTGATCAAATTGCAGACCAGTTCTGGAAGTGGATTTGGCAGAAAACTGCCTTGTCTTTGTTTTATAAGAGATTAATCTCAGTCCTCCATACCAACCTGTTAGGATCCAGGAACTGTATTTATTTAATTTTGTTTTTATAATCACAACAAATGTATGTCTATTTTTCAAAGCTAGACTAATGCTTTAGTCTAGAGGATAACTTTAAAATGGCATAATAGCTAGTGGGCCTCAAATAACCTTTGCTCCATCCCAGCTCTTCTGACTAGCTAGCCATATAGTACAACTGAAGTATTTCTATATACAATTATGTATATTTTCCCCTGGTTATTCCCTGTGAGTGGAATGATCTTCGTCCTCATCTCTACCTTCTGCCTTTCCTGGTTTCCTTTTAGAACTAGCCAAAATCTTCTATAGGAAACCTCTTTCATTGACCTCCATTCATTACCTCCAATCTCTCCTAATATAGGTTATTTATACATGGTTGTTTTCCTGTTGTCCCCCCCAATAGACTGTGAACTTTTTGAGAGCAGAAACTGTTTGCTTATTGCCTTTTCTTGTATCCCCAGGCTTGGCACATAGCAAGCACTTGATAAAATGTTTCTTGACAGACAGGTATACAAGTACGTGCAAGTATTTTAAAATTATTCTCTTTGTGAACCTAACAGTCATTATTAGTAAAGACAAACCTGTCAAATATATAGAACAAGAAAAAGAATCCTATGAGCAAATGATATTATATACATTTTACATTTTTTAAGGAAAAAAGAAGACAGGTACTGGATTTGCTAATTTATTGAAATAGGAACTTTGGGAAAAGGACCCTCCTATCATTGCAAGCCTATAACTTCTCTGTCACAGGCAGTTTTCGTGAGTTTCTTATTGAGAAGTTAAGTGACTTGCTCAGGGTCCTATGTCCAGTGTGTGTGTAACATCAAGAACCCTGGCATAAACAGGAGGGCCTGCTACCACAGATTCTTAGGTCTGCTTTTCTAAAAGGAAAGGCAACTTTTGAGAGGTCAGCAATCTACTTTAATTGAGCACATGTATCATTCGCTTAGTTCAGGGGAAAAAGTTAGCACCCGGAACTTCAGAGAAACTACAGGGAAATAAACATCAATAGACAGGGCTTCCAACTGACTGAGAATAAGCAATACATATATCACAAATAAACAGACAGATAACTGACCATACATACATAGTTACCAGAGAGAGAAGTACCAACATCTGGGTTTTCAAAGTCAGGGAGCTGCTTAGTGGCTTCCCAGAGTCTCATCTGGCACACAAATCTTCCAAGCCCCAAAGTAAAACTACACCTCAGAATATTTATACATTTTTCAGAGCCAGAGGGCATCACAACCCTTGAGAACCAGCACCTCATTAACAAAAGGTATGGGCCTTCCTACAATTCTACCCTAATCAAACTCCCCTTAATAGGCTGATTCATTAATGGGTGGAGAAGATCTTTAATCTCTTTGATTATGTTACAGTATGTCAGTAATAGGTTTCGAACCCAAGTCTTCCTAGCTTTGAGGTCAACTTCTATTCGCTATACTGTTTCCTTTCATGATGCCTCTCTCTCTCTCTCTCTCTCTCTCTCTCTCTCTCTCTCTCTCTCTCTCTCTCTCTCTCTCTTCTGTCTCCCTCTCTCTGCCTTTCTCTGTTTCTATCCCTCTCTCTCTTTCTCTCTGTCTAGAAAATTTCATATAAATATATACCTTAATATCTAAATATTTATATTTCATATATGTACATATGATAAGGTAATAACAGAACTATTCTCTGTATGTATTTTTATATTTTCATTTTCTTCTGCATATTTAAAATATTTTATTGATGATTTTCTGTATATATATGTGTATATATATATATAAATATACATATATATTACTATTTCCTAACTTATCACCCGTTAATTATTACATTTATTTGTCATTTCCTGTTTTAAATTTAAGCACTATAGAAAGATTAAAAAAAATAATAAATGGAATCATCTCTGTATAAAAACTCTGTATTTTTCTTTTCCATTCTCTCCATTCTAATGATAAAAGGGTGAGGGAGAAAACACTGTAATAACTTGCTATTGAAAGCATTTTTATTTGGGCCTAAGGTGCATTTTTCACCAATTGTCCTGCATTGAACCTCTCCCCTTGTTTACATTTTTCCTTATGTTCAATAAAAATAGAAGGGGCTAGAAAATTCCAGGAGCCAGCAGGAATCTAATTCTTTCCCTTTCAGAATGATGCTAAGTACCTTCTTGACCTGTGGTATCAAACTCCTTTGGAAATGGGGACCACTAAGCAATGCGGAAGGATCTCTGGTTGCCTGTGGCTCAAATGTTGATATAGAAAGCCATATATTAACTTTGTGTTTGACTGTACTTTTATTTATTTAGTTAAAAACTTCACAATTACATTTTAATCTTGTTGGCATCACAGGGTCATGTTCTGGAGTGCAATGAGATACCTGTGTTCTTGACCAAACTGTGCCTGAGTTCAGCAATCCAATACAGGTAGTGAAATGGCTTGACATTCATCAACGGAAAGGACTGGTTTGAGGCTATGTGATGCCCTGGCTTCACAGATCCAGAGCCTGAACATATTGAACCTGGGTTAGAGATGGGATGCAGGAAGGGGAAGAGGCTGTGGACACATAAGGAAATTGGTTTAAGCAGAGGGAGCATTGAACTGGGAATAAGAAACCCAGGTCCTAGGCCTAGCTCTTTAACTGACTCTCTATGTGACCTTGGAAAATTATATCCCTTCAGTAGATCTTGCTTTGGTTCTCAGTACAATGAATGAATGAAACATTTATTAAGTACTTACTGTGTGAAAAGCACTGTGCTAAAATCTGGGCATGTAGATAGAAATTTAAGGTAGTTCCTACTCTCAAGGAGCTTACATTCTACTGAGGGAGATAAGACATGGAAAGTTTTAACCAAAGTCAGAAAGCTTCTGTGGTCCTTAGAGTTCAGTGGCAAAGCAGATGGCAAGGATTCTTTAGTTTCATTTCCACAAATAAAATCATACTCATTTCTTACATTGACCCATTTGTGCCAGTGATTTTGGTGACAACATTTTCTTTTATGGGTCTGTCTTTTTTTTTAAGTGACTTGCCCCAGATCACATATTTAGTAAGGATCTGAGACTAAATTTGAACTCAGGTTCTCCTGACTCCAGGGCTGGTGGTCCATCCACTATGCCACCTAGCTGCCCTTTTTATTGGTCTTCCAGAGATGTGACTATAGTGTCTGCAGTCATCACCAGGCTGCATCTCCACAGGAGTTGCTTCCCAGGATGATGGTTATGGAAACTGGCCTGAAAACATGGCTATTCTTCTGGATCTTGGGGTCTGGATCCTGGGCTACTTTCATCAGGGTCCAAGAGGATATAGTGCTCAATGTGGTTATGGTGGCTTTACTTGCCTGGCCCAATACTTTTCTCTCCCTGGGTGCCTCACTACATTAGCTTGACCAGCTTTCCTGCCTCGTAGGTGGCAGGTGGTTGGGATGTCTGGTTCTTTTTGTGTGGCAGGTGCCTCCCTAGCCAATCTGGAAGAAGGACCAGTAGTCTGGGAGGTTCTGCTGCTCCAAGGGCTCCTGTGCTTACCTGCCCATTGGTGACAATGATCAACATTTGTTGCGGATGATGATAGAGAAGGTGGGCCATCACCACAATGATTTCTCTTCTCAGTGATGATTGGGCTTGAAACAGGTCTGGTGACATGGGAGAACTGCTTTTCCCAAGGATCTTGGGTTCAGGATCTCAGACTATCTTCGCTGGGTCTGAGTAAAGTAGACTAGATTACCTCTATGTGATCTCCCATCTCCAGTGTTCTAGGTTTTGAGAAGATAATATCATTCATGATCCAAGGTGATGCCAGTGCCACTGGCATAGAATTAATAGGAAGGCTATGTGCAGTGGGATAAGTTTTGCTGTTGGTGTTGTTGCAGCAGTAGAAATGGGTTGCCCTGGTAGGGATGGATGTTCCATCTGTCTTGTTCCCTCTTGTGTCACATGGGGCACATCAGTAGAAACCTATGTGTACCCCCTGGCCCATCTATGGATAAGCATCTATTTATAGGTTCACTTGCACAAGGCCTATAAAAGGGTTATAATCAACATGACGTTGTTCTCCATGGTTGGTACAAAACTGGAAAGAATCCTGGGCTCCTGCACATGGAAGACGTTGGTGCAAGTCCTTATTCCACCAAGGTGTGATGTGGTGCAGGTCATCTAACTTTTATGGACTTCAGTTCTCTCACCTGTAATAATGAATGCCAACGTAAAGGGTTATTATGAGGATCAATCAATAAACAAGAATTTATTAAGTGGCTACTTTGTGTCAGAAACTGTTAATGGCAAGGAACAAAAAAAAGGTAAAAAAAATATCCCTGTCCCCAAGGAGCTTGCGTTGTCAAGAAGACAGCATATCAATATTAGTATGTACAAGATACACACAGAGTAGGGGGAAGTAATCTTAAAGCAGAAAGTGCAAAAATAACTCACAATTACAAATATTTTCAAGCTTACAAAGAAATTTACAGACTTCAGTTTATCAAATAATAAATGAGATAAATACTTTTCATTATTCCCAATTTATCAATGCAGAAACTCATTTAAGAATGATGACATGACTGGCTTGTGGTTCATGACTTGCTTACTATTAACTGTCAGAAGGAGAAGTTGAGTCTTCACAGTTCTGATTCCAAGTCCAGCACACTGTTTAATACTTCATGTTGCCTCTCAAATTAAAAATAAAGTTATGCCTATCACACATAATTATAGCAAGAATCAGATGCTCCATCCTGGAGCAGAGAAAAATGTGGGCCAGGGCATTCAGCAGTTAGGAAATACTGTTGTAAAGTATGGCTTTAAAAGATTAAAAACTGCACTAAGATTTTGGGGACACTGCATTTGAAGGGTGGTTATTGGGAAGATGTTTTGAACTGTTCTGCTGAGGCCAAGGAGGGAAAAAATGAAAGCAGCTAATGGGAGTGTCAGGGGACAGACTTAACTTCATGTTAGAAAAATGTTCCTCACAATTAGAAATGTCTGAACTTGGAAATGGTTCTCTCTTAGGGGAGTGATTTTTTTTTTTCATCATTTTAGGTCTTCATTAAAAGGCTGGATAACCATTTGACAGAGTTGTTGTTTAAAAGATTTCTTCCTCATGTGGGGTTCTGAAGGGCAGCCAGGTGGTGCAGTGGATAGAGCACTGGGCTTGGAGTCAGGGAAGACTCATCTTCTGAGTCCAAATCTGGCTTCAGACATTTATTAGCTGTGTGACCCTGAGCAAGTCACTTAACTCTACTTCATTTTCCTTATCTGTAAAATGAACTGGAGAAGGAAATAGCAACCCACTCCAGTATCTTTGCCAAGAAAATTCTCAGTGGGGTCATGAAGAGTAGAATATGAGTGATAAATGACTAAAAAACAAGGTCAGGCTGAAGCCTGAAATTCTATGCAAAGTGATAATGATTATTATGTATTATATAACATGATACAAGGGCAGGCTCTCATTATTTTTACCATCTATTATATGCATTGTGTTAACATGGGCTCTGTAATGATTCTACCAACCCATCAGAGTAACACAACTAGCCAAGCAGAAAAGCTTAAGCCTTTCTTTCAGTCATTACAGCACCCATGTTAACAATTGTGATAATATTACTGAGTGCACCATGGTGGATAGACTGTTGAACGTGGAGTCAGGAAGATCTGACTTCTTTTTCGTTATCTCACACTTAACTCTCTGTGTAACCCTTGGCATGTACACAGGATCATGGATCTAGAACTGGGAAAAACCTCAGAAACCATCCAGACCTACTCTGCTCACTTTATGTAAGAGGAAACCTAGGTCTAGGGAATTTAAGTGACTTGCCTAAGGTGACCCATATAAACATCAAATAAGAGTTCAGAATATGAGGGTATGAACTCCAGTATACTTTCCTTTGTGCCAAGCTTCTGGGATTCATCTGTAAAATGAGGGTACTAGGAGCATCCATTTCACAGGATGATTGTGAGACTAAAATGAGATAATATATAGAAAGTCTTACAAAGTGAGGTAAAAGTAGTAACTGGTCTGGGGATCATTGTGAAATATGCGCTTTAACTTTAAAACACTGCAAATTGATAGCTTCCTGCAAAAACTCCTTGCCAAAATTTCCTCCTAGTAAAGACTTTTTTAGCCTAAATATGTTTTCTTGAAATTGCAAAATAATGGTGATGATGAAAATAGCTGTAGTAACAATAATAAAAAAAATGGTATTGTTATATATCACTGTTTTAATTGTAACACATAAAGCTTTAGTATGAACCCAGAGAAGATCCTTGTGTTTGATGGTTGGGGCACATCTCCACCCCCTTTCCCCACAAATGTTCCTGGAACCGGAATGTGAAATTGATTGTCTATGTTAGGGAGAGAAATAGGTGTTCATCAGTTCAATACAGAATTGCAGATAGACTTTGAAGTTGTGTGCACTTGTAACAACTGTACAATAACAAGGTTTGGAGATTGGGGCTGAGAGGTGGGCCATAGAATTGATGTGACAAGTAGTAGAATAAATTGGTTTGTATTATGTTGGTTTAAAAGGGAAGAGATAAGTTTCTTAGCCTGGTTCCAGCCTTTAATGTTTCTCTCCTTCAACTGCCTTTCTGAGGGGCAAACTTTGTTCTCAGATCCATTTAAGGCATTTTAAGTTTAGTTCAATTTCAAGATTTACACAGTAGCTAACCATTCAATGTTTCACAAAATCAATGATTCCGTCAGTCCGTGTGGATATTTCTCCATGCCTCAGTGGATCATTTAATGAGTTGTTGGGGCCAACAGAATTCATCACCTGGGGGCCAGCCCATTCTGGTGTGGAAGCAGGATAGCATGGTGAAAACCACTGTGTGTGAGGAGTAGGGATAGTCAATTCAGTGGACAAATCATTTAACCCTTTGGTGTCTCAATTTCTGCATTTGCAAAAGGGAATGATGATTCATTTCAACTCCAGGACCTATGTCAGATGAATATTAGGTTAATGTCAATAACATGTCTTACTACTTTCTAAATGAAAAAAATGCTTCTAGGTGAGAGAGCATTCACTTTGGAGTTAGAAGACCTTAGTTCAAATGTGACCTTAGGATATTATTTGTGTGACCCTGTATGCTTCGTTTAAGTTCTCCCTTTCTCAGTTTCCCCATCTATAATATAGGGATAATAGCAGAGAAGTGCCTCCCAGGGTCATTGTGAAGATGAAATGAGATAATATTTGCAAAGTGCTTTATAAACCTTTAAATGCTTCACGAATGTTATTATTATCATTAATCTAGAGTATTTCAGACTACCTAAATTTGGTTGAGTATACTACCATCCTTCTAATCACAGACTTTTGCAACCTTAAGGTCATCTTTGATTCTTCTTTTCTCCTCTAACCCATAGAGATAATCATTTGCCAGATTTTCTTGATTAGGACTACGTAACATCTCTCATCAGTATTCTTCTCTCTGCTTATAACAATCACCCTAATTCAAGACCTCATCACTTCTATTCTGTTTTGATAGCTTTCTTCTTATTTTTCCTCTTAGTCTCTCTGCTGTCTGATCTGGTTTCCCCCAGATGAGCGACTGATATTCATGAAATAGAGATATGATCATGTCATTCCCTTACTTAAAATCTTCAGTGGCTCCCTATTGCCTCTGATATAAATGACAAGAGTGTCATTTGAATGTCATTCAAAGTTCTATAAAACTTGTATCTTACCTGCCTTTCCAACCTTCTTTCATCCACAAATTCTCTTTTCCAGCACAACTGCACCAGAAGATGATCTCTATTCAATATTCAATAATCTACTTTCATGCCCTTCCCTAAGCTATCCTCCATGTATAGATTAAATTTCCCCCTCCCCTCCCAGAATCTTTAGTTTCCTTCAAAATGCAATTCATGGGACACTTGCTATGTGAGGCCTTCTTTGCCCAGTTTTTGTCATCTCTACCTCTTAAAATGACTATATTTTACTTTGTAAATAAATTAATGTAATTAATTATATTAATTGAATGTAAGCTCCATGGGGACAAAGATTGTTCCCCACCTGCCTTTTCTAATTCCTTTTACTAAAAGCTCTTTTGCTTTGAGATTACCTTCCATCTCTTGTGTGTGTGGATATACATGTATGTATATGCACACATATAAATATATGGATGTATATGTAGATACGTGTATATGTAGGTAGGTAGATGGATAGATAGAAAAAAAAGTAAGAAAGAAAGATAGATAATTCTTTGCTTCTTGTTTTCCCTATTAGAATGTTGGCTTCTCCAAGGCAGGACAGTTTTTGTCTTTGTTTTTATATCCTAACCCCTTAGTTCACTGTTTGCTACCTAGCAAGCACATTATAATTGCTTGTGGTTCTTTAATTTTTGTCTTTGTATTTTTAGGACTTAGCATAGTACTTGGTAAGCAAAAGGTACTTCGTAGATGTTTGCTGAATTCAATTAAATTAATAAACCCCTTTCTCCACTGTCATTGGGCCATTGTACAATTTAAGATATGCCAAATCAAACTTCTTTGAGGAAGAACATGCCAGTGGAGCCCCAGTGATTTTTATCATTGAATTATAGTTAGCAGAGTTAGAAATGGTCATGAGTCCAACTACCCTCCCAAATATATAATTTCCAGATAAGGAGTCATTAGTCCTCTTTTTTTATCACACCTCATATTATTAAGATGTGCTTTCACCCAAGCACAGTAGAGGTCTGTTTTGGATGTACAATCAAAGACATTTTATGTTTTCTATAGATCCTCTTATCTAGGTGAGCTGAATTCCCCCTAGACAATGGTTTCACTATGGTTGGGGGAAATAAAATGACTATTCAATACTTGGTATGATATCCCATGAGCCACACTAAACAATGGGGATACAAATGGAAAAGTGAAAACAGTACTTTCTTCCAAGTAACTCACTCTCTACTACAGGGAGACAATATACACAGGAGAACTCAGCAGTAGGGCAGATAGGAGGAGAATCATCACTTCTGTGTGGCTACAGTTGGGCAGAAAATAGCTTTTATCTAAATGCTTGATTCTGCCAATTGCTAGGAATATTGAAATATGACCATGTGGGGGTCACCCTTAAATGGGCCATCTTAGCTGAGGATCATCAAAATACCCTTTGAGCAGTATTGCTAATATGTGTTATAGAAAGTGCTCATTGAAGTCTCAGAGTGATGCCATCCATCATTCTCCAACAAAGTTATGGACACATTTTTCCCTAAAATAAGAATCTCAATTCTCTACTTAGTAATTATCTCAACCAAGATTGGCCCACACCCCACTTTGAATGGACAAGATAGGCATTTTCTCTTCTACATTATTTTTTCCTATTTTCTACTTCATTTGGAGATGGTCATTTCTTTTTTTAAAATTATGTTTTATGTGCTTTATAGAAATGAGAAAAGTGGTTTTATGCAAAGCCTAAATACAGTATACACAACTGAAACTGCTTTTGACTGCACTAATATGTCTAAGTATGAAATAATGAAATGGTTTAGGAGATATTTTCCCATGCATAGATCATTAAAGATCATACAATGGACAATTTACTTATAAAAGTAGCTGAAAAGCTGGAAGAGGAATTTTTTAACCTGAATTATTCATATGCTGTAATGTTCAGCCTCTTCCTGAAAAATGCAATGCAATCCCTCATGTGAAATAGTTTGGAATTGTTCAATAATTGGCACTGGCTGTTAGAGAAACCTGTTTCATGACTATATTTAGTTGGAAGGAAGTACCTTCCGAACAGATGTAGTGAACTTCTTATAAGGCAAGACAACTTGATTTCTGTACCTAAAGCCAAGCTTATTAATTCAAAAATGGTTAATGATTCTAAAATAATTTTGAGTGAGTTTTGGCATAGATGACAGTGCAAACATGTTCACAGTGAAGATGCCCAGGTTAAGGACAGAGCTAAGGTTTTATTTAGCACCAGTGAGATGAAAAGTGCTGCTGATCCTATGTGCCAGGACAAGGAGCAAGGGCTGCCATTTTCTGGGAATTATACCTGTGTTGAGGCGCATCACCAAAACTGTAATCAAACAGTCATAGAATGAGGAGGAGCCACGAAATGGAGCTGATGCTACTTGAACTGGGGTTTGTGATTCTGTTGATGCAGAGTGAATGGTTGTGAGGAAGGAGAAGGGGGATGTAGAAATCTATAGTCCAAGACCTCCTCTTCCCTATCTCCAAAGGGCTACCTCTATTGAGTCTACCCTTCTTGTGTCCAGCTTAGTGCTCTGTAGAGATATTTTCTGCCCAAGAGAGATAATCAAATCAGAACCACATGTTTTGGGTGTGTTCCCTTGGCTACATTCTGCATATCGCTTTGTAAACTGCCTAAATGTCCAGGAACAAGGAATAAAAATTAAAAACTTTTCTTTTTGCCTTGCTTTGTATCTGTAGAACTTATCACAGTGCTTTAGTAACTGGCACATAATAAGCATTTACTAAACGCTTGCTGACCATCCATTTAATAATGATCTGAGCATTTTCAGGAGCAGCTCTCTCTATTAACCTTTTGAGAACCCTCCATGTACCCGTGACAGTAATCAGAGATCCTGGCAAAGCATGCTTCATTAACTAAATTGACTGCGACTAGATTTAAGGAAAGATTTCTGCAGCTATTGACTTCATGGATCATAAGATCCTGCATATAGAGATAGCAGGGAACTCAGAGTCTATCTAATCCAATGGCTTAATTTTACAGCTGAGAAAATAGAGGCTAAGGGAGATTAAATCCCTTGCTCAGGTGACCAAGAGGGTATGTCTGAGGCAGATTTGAATCCAGGTATGTAGGGTTCTTTTTACTACACCATGATTCCCCCGAGTCATACAGGAGTTTCTGATTATTTAAAATGCCGCACTGAGGTATCCTCTCTATTCTCAAGGCAAAATTCACAAGAGAAGAAGACATGGTGTTTAGTCTTTAACCTCCAATCTCGATTCATATGCAAAGGGAGTATACAGTGAGGTCCAGAGAACCTTACAGCTAGGAAATCTCATAATCCCTTGGTTTTTTGTTTTTTTTTCTTTCTTTTGTTATATTGAACAACTCAAGCTTGGCTGCTAGTTGAATACAAAGCTCTTACATTTTACTAAGCAGACAGATGGCTGGAACCCATAGAAAAGAGACAGGAAAGATCTAATTCCTTTTACAGTGTAACATTTCCTGTCTCTGGATGCGATTTCACTATAAAGTCAGATATTGAATAGAAATGAGGAGCATCCATCAAACCCCAAATTACAGTGAGATGGGAAGTAGTAAAAAATGATACCATCACATTTACTGCAGCCGCATTTCAAGATCAATTCCATCTTAAAAACAATTCATAAAAGCAGCAGTGTAATGCTTTCTATAATAATCTACCTGAAAACCATGATATTTATCAACTTTAAACAGTAACATGCTCTACAATCACTGGTTACAACCATTATCCAGAGGGCAGCCTACACATTGTTGAAAGATTTAATGCACTGCTGACGGGGTTTAATTCATTCGTTCATTCATTCAATCATTCATTCATCTATTGACTCCATAAATATTTCTAAGCTTCTACATTGTTCAAGGGCCTACATTAGGCACGAAACAGGCTTTTCAAATACACAGTTGAGTGTAAAATATTTAGAAAGTTAAATATAATGACCTTGGGCCCAGAGTCAAATATTGAAATTTCTCCTGCCTGTGAAACAGAATTTACTGAAAGGAAAAGCTAATAACAAGATTATACAGGGACAGTAAAGCATACCTAAAAGAACAGTGGAATGGGAACCAGGAACCTGAAATTTAAGTCTTGATATCCATTCTAAATGGCTTCAACCTTTCCAAGCCAAAGTTTCCTCATCTTTAAAATGGGGAAGTAATACATGTATTACCTTCCTTAAGTCAACAAGTCAAGTCTATGAAAGCATTTATTAAATACCAGTTATTTGTCAGGCACTGTGCTCAGCACTGTGGTTCCAAATTAAAGTGATAAACTGAACCTGCTCTCAAGTAGTTCAGAGTCTAACGGGGAAGAGAATATGTCTGTAACAATTATAAACAAACAAATGTATACAGGCAAAATGGGAAATAAATCAGAGGGAAGACATCAACATTAAGGGGGGATGGGAAAGTGTGAGATTGTAGCTGGGAGTGGAAGGAAGCAGGGGAAGCCAGGAGGTGGGGTGAGAGAATACCAGGCATGGGAGTCAGCCAGTAAAAACACCCAGAATTGGAGGATGGAGCATCCTATGCTAGGAACAGCAAGGAGGTCACAACATTGTTGCAAGCATGGAAGTCCTTGCAAAGAATGTGTGGACACCTACTTCTTTTCATTGGCTTGCTCTTTAGCCAAATCATCTCCACATGGTTATACTTAAATTCACTCAGAGTCACCTTGCTGAACAGAAATTTACTCTTCTTACTCATGGCTACATCCTGATTTTTTACTCCTGTCTATGTATTTTTTTCTCCTTCTATATTTTCCATCATTGGTCCTCTATATCGTATTTTTATTCCATGTTCCTGTACCTACAAATGCTTAAATGATCACCACTGGGCACTCACTAAATCACTTTTCATTTTAATTTACATTTCACCGATTTTCCTGGATCAAATTTATAGTCTATTTAAAAATCATACTTGTCTCCAAAGGTTTGTATGATTTATCATTTTAAAGTTTTGTCATCTCTAATCATAAAATATATATGCAAATAAGCTGGAAGATCATAATGACCTAACTCTAATATCTTCATCATGGTACTCTGAACCATTTTGTGTTTAATTGTACTGTTACATTTCTAGTTGTTTTTTTTTTTATAAATCAAAGCTCTTTATTTGTTCCCCCCCTTCTTTAATTATTATTTTATATTTTCATCTCTTAAAACTTAAAGTTTCACTAAGGCTTTGAGTATAACATACATGTTGTAAATATGTATCATATAGATCATCTACATATAAACAATTTTATATTACATATAGATACCATATATACATGTGCATATATCATATGTTTGTATATGTGTGTGTATCTTGTCTACAGGAAGGTATGCATATATGTATGTATGTAGTGTCCCAAAAGTCTCAGTGCATTTTAAAGACTTTTTTTCAATAGCTTAAAATGTAAAAAGAAAAAAAGATTAGAAGAAGCCAGATAAAAAGCTTTCCTTTATTTAAAAACTGGAAATATAATCAGTATAAATAAACACAAAATGGGTTAGAGAACTGATGAAAACTTTAGTAAGGTTGTTAAACCTTGTTACCCTAAAATATTGTAACATATGAACATGTATATACACATCTATACATGTATATATAAGTACATATAGGTATGTATCCATGTGTACATATCAGTATCTCATCTATATCTACATTTGATCTTTGATATTTCACAGGCTTTCTCAAGTGATGTGAAGCACATTTGGTGACATTTGAAAATCCAGCCGTGCTATTGCATGGTGAAGTATTTACTATTGTTGTTATCATATCCCTCTTCCTCCTCCTTCTCTGTCTAACCCTACTCCCTCCCGCACTTTGGTGATGATAAGGTTGCTGCTTTGTCTTCTAATTTCTGATTTGTCTGTCTTTACTGGTGTAATAGGGCAGCTAGGTGGTGTAGTGCTTAGAGCGCTGGACCTGGAGTAAAGAAGACTTGTCAAATTTGGCCTCAGATGCTTGCTAGCTGTGCGACCCTGGGCAAGTCACTTTATCCTGTTTCCCTCAGTTTCCTCATCTCTAAAATAAACTAGAAAAGGAAATGGCAAGCCATTCCAGCATGTTTGTCAAGAAAACCCGGAATGGGGTCATAAATAGTCAGAAAGAACTGAAACAACTGACCAATAGCTCCGGATATTTGTCCTGTCTCTCTCACTTGATTTAATTATAATTCTCTTTTGAGATTGTTTCTCTTTTTTCCCCAAGGTGTCTGGCATGGTAGTGTCCACTGGAATTAGCAAGTGCTTGTAGAATCAAATTAGCTGAGCTAGAAGGGACCTAAGAGGTCATCTAGTTTAATTCTTTCCTGAAGAGTAGCCTCCTCTGTAGTACTCTCAGCACATAGTCATTCAGTCTTAGAAATCCTCCAAAGATTGGTAACTCATTATCTCCCATAGCAATGTATTGTACTTTTGAACAACTTGAGATATAATTTTTTTTCTTTTATACACCCAAAATCTGTTTATCTGCCACTTTTGTGCCTTGACTCTCATTTTGTCCTGGCATGGCATCAAGAAAATAAGTCTAATCTCTCCTCTAAATGATAATGCTTCAGATAATTGAAGACAACTCTCATGTAGCCCCTAAGTCTTCCTTCTCCAAGCTGTCCATCCCCCAGATGTTCTTAACATTCCATGGTTCATAGAATCCACAGAAGTCTGGTAACTCTCCTATGGAAATTACCCAATTTTTCAGTACCCTGCCTTAAATGTAGTATCTAAATTGTTTTTCAATATGGCCATCAAACAATTAATAAGAGCGTATTCAACACTTACTACGTGCACGTACTATGCTAAGTGCTGTTCTTAAAAGAAAGGCAAAAACACCAAATCTTATAGTTTTGGTCTGATCAGGGCAAACTACAGTAGGGTTATAATTTTCTTCATCCTTGAACAGTGTGACTTTCTTAACTGTATCTTATGATCCCATTAACTTGTTTTTTTGACTGCCATGTTACATTCTCAAATCACCATGAGTTTTTGGTTCATTATAAATAGTCAATCTGTGGACTCTATATGTTCCCCTTGCCTATAATTTTCTGGTTAACTTCTTTTCTATCCCTAGAATAAAACTGTCATTGTTCATCTCTCTCTATCTCTCTATCCATCACGTATCTAGTATCTTTCTACTTATCTCTATATATTTATGTATGTGTATATGTTTGTGTGTATATGTGTGTATATTTACATACATATGTATACATATGTGTGTATATGTATATGTATGTGTCAGCATTTGGGTCAGTTTTAAAAATAATTTCCCCAGTACTTGTAGTCTCTTGTTATTCATTTGTTTCAGTCATGTCCAATCTTTGTGTCCCCAACTGAGATTTTCTTGGCAATGATACCAGAGTGGTTTACCATTTCCTTCTCTGGCTCATTTTAGAGATGAGGAAACTGAGGCAAACAGAGTTAAGTAACTTGCCCAAGGTTACATAGCTAATAAGGTGTCTGAGTTCTACATATTGATACTAATTATAACCTCTTCATGTCTTCTTACACTGAATGATTCTTTTTTGATGTTTTCTAATAATCATCTATAAAGGGTCTATTCAAAACCTTTGAGATATTCTTATCCTTTTAACATCTGAGGGATTCCAATAGGACACTTGGAATTCATGTTACCTGTCATTATTCCTGTCATGTCATCAATCTGTCCTCTCTCTCTCTCTCTCTCTCTCTCTCTCTCTCCCTCTGTCTCTCTGTCTTTCTCTCTCTCCCGCTCCCTCTCTCTCCCTCTCTCTCTGTCTCTCTCTCTCTCTCTTTCTCTTATTACATATATCTCCCATATGTGTTTTGTACTACTTTTCATATTTGAGTCATTGTTTACTCTGTATTTCCATGAATTTTTCAATTGCCCTTTGGCCATTTGTCATTTTACATCTTTAGAGACCATGTTATTCCTTCACTTGCACCGATGTAACATCCCTGGGAGGATATTAACATTAATGAGAGGGGTATTTGCAATAGCAAATAGTTTGAAAGTTCTATATGTTATTTTCCAAAGTTGAAACAAATCAGCCCTGACCTCACTAACTGTATGTTGTTGTTGTTGTTTTTTCCCCAAAGTTGAAACAAAACAAACCTATTCTTCATTTCCTTATTTCTGGTCTTTGTAGAGGGTCAATTTCCAGTATCTGTGTAAGATGACATATATGGATCGACTAATTAAATGTGCTTGGGCTGTATGACTTTGTGGATTATGGAGTTTCATCCACTTTGTTTTTCTAGTACTTGTGATTAGATTGATTTTTTTCACATTGCTTTAGATTTTACTGAGAAAGTTTTTAGTATTACATATTTCAACAAAATTATTATGCTTTTGTCTAGGAACAGAGAAACTTTAAATTTGTTTGGCCTTAGCATCCTAGGAACCTAAACTGATAGATTTAGAGAAAGAAGGTTAATCTAGTCCTTTGCCCTCGTTATAGAGAAATTTGTGTCCCAAGGAGGTAACAGACCTGCCCAAGGACACACAACAATTAAATATCAAAAGCAAGATTGAAATCCATGCCATTTGACTCCAAATCCAATGATCTTTATGAGATTTATTTTTATTTCTCCTTCCCTGTCTTTAAGATCCTTTTGAGAGTTACTTTTCTTCTATCACATTTTTCCCAATCCTCTCATAAAGTCAACATTGCACTGAAGTCATTGAGAGCCAAGGTTTAAGTTGACTTTGTTTTGAGGGTCTTGCCAAATTCTTTCCAAAATTTCTCTATCTACACTTCCATCTTCTGCAATAGATCATTGCACACAAGCTACGCTTATTTTCATGTCATTCTTATTAACTCACGCTCCTCACATATACTGTAAGGCAAGATGCCCTAGTATCTCATGAAAGGATGATTATACAACTGTTTGACAGAGAAGGAAAAGTTTTACCAGACCTTCTTTCTTTATCCAAGAAAAATTCCTGTCATCTCTCTGTTCATTTGTGACTCCACTTTCTCGATGTCCTCAATTCCTGTTTATGGAAGAGAAGGTTGAATCACTCTTTCTGAAAACAAACAGTTAATGTTTGCAGATTTTTAAAAGAATTCTGTGGCATTTATGTTTTCAGTGTAATTTGCTATCATTCTTTTGCCATTATCGGGAAAAGGAAAGTTTCACAAAGTACTGCAGGACATTTAGATTGTCTACCTTTCCCGTGCCTTTCCGTGGCCAAAGTATATATCATGTAAGGTATCCTGTCAATCAACAGGCTAGCACAGTGGATAGTGTAGGATTCAGAATCAGAAAAGCCTGAGCTTCAATCCTGCCTCTTACCCTTATTAGCTATGTGACCCTGGACAAGTTATTTAACCTCTCCCAGTCTTAGTTTCCTCATATATAAAATGGAACAACAATAGCTCCTGCCTCTTAGGGTTTTTGTGAGAATCAAATTAGATGACATATGAAAAGCATTTTGGAAACCTTGAACGTGCTATAGAAATGTTGTTGTTCTTGTTTTTTAATGAAGAGACTAATACTTACTTCAAATGGTTCTTTTATACGGGACCTGATATGTTATTTTGGCCGTACTAGGAACTCTCTATGCCAGAAATGGAACAGGCCAGAGTTCATACTATTCTAATGTTATAGACTTCAAGCTCCTGTGGTATGCTCCATGCCACAAGGAAGGATAGAAAGAATGAAGGAAGGGAGAGAGGAAAGAAAGAATGAAGGGATAAAAGGAAGGAAAGATGGAAGGAAATAAGTATTGAATTAATAATCTACTCAATGCCAGGAAGTGTACTAAGTGCTTTAGAAAGTATTATGTCATTTGATCCTCACAACAATCCTGTGAGGCAGGTGCTGTTGTTATCCTATTTTATAGATAAAGAAACTGAGGCAAATGAGGTTAAGTGCTTTGCTCAAAGTCACACAGCTAATAAGTGAGGTTGAATCTGAACTCGAATCTTTCTGGTTAGACACCCAACTGTGTCCACTGTACTACCTTGCTAACTGAGGAAGATTTAGGATATCTCTCTTGTGGAGGCTATCTCAAAAATCCCCTCATCTGCATTTATCTTGAAAATTAAATTGTAGTCTTTTGTAGGATATATTTATTTCTTTTCTACAAAAGCAAATTAGCTATTTACTCAAAATATTATGTATCTATCTATAGCTATAGGTATAATCTGTATATCCATATCTATATACTTCTTTGGGGCAACTAGATGGCACAGTGGATAAAGTGCCTGCCTACAGTCAGAAAGACTCACCTTCTTGAATTCAAATCTGACACCTCCTAGCTGTTTGACCTTGGGCAAATCCTTTTACCCTGTTTGCCTCAGTTTCCTCATCTGTGAAATGAACTGAAGAAGGGAATGGCAAATTACTCCTGCCAGGAAAACCCCACATGGGTTCATGAAGAGTTGGACATGACTGAAATAACTAAACAACCACAAAATCCATATGTAGTTCTTGCCATTTTACTAAGCATCTTACCAACATTATCTCATTTGAGCCTCACAGGACCTCTGTGAGATATGTATGACAAATGCTGTACTTCATCTGTACTTTGTAGATGAAGAAGCTCATGCTCAGAGAGGTTGTTGACTTCCCCATGAAGCATAAATAAGAAGTGTCACAAGCAGAATTTTGAATCTAGGTCTTAAAGATTCTAAGTCCAAATCTGATTTATTTATTATTTTACATGGCCTCTCAATAGAGAAACTATGTTTCTTTTCTAGGAAGAGAATTTAATTTGAAGAAGAGAGGTACACCCTCCATGGACATCACGTGCCATATCTTCTCTTAAGTGTCTCCTAAATATACTAGTTCCTTAGAGTCCTTCCTGAATAAAACTCTGTCCCAATAGTTCTAGCTCATATTATAGTCACTAAATCTGTATTGTTTTTCAGTCCAGTGCTACCAATGGCATCACCTCAGAAATTCAGGTCCTGTGTATGTGCTAAGAATTCTTCTCATAGGACCATAGTTTTGGAGCTCGAGGTCTTCTAATTTTATAGGTGGAGAAACTGAGGCCCCAAGAACTTCAGTGACTTTTGCCAAGGTCACAGTGATAGTGGCAAAGGTAAAATGTGAACCCAGAATCTCTCTTGAGATTCAGTTCCCTTTCCTAATTTTAGGCAATAAAAGAGATGTGCATTTGTGAAATAAAATATAAAAATTAAATATAAGACAACTGCTAAGACTAAATGGAAAAACCGTAGTACTGTAAAGAAGTATAACCATGGACAAAAGCTATCTCTATACTATAGAGCAAGTAACCTTGGGAAGATTATACCAGTGGAATGGATTAGTAAATGGACTTTTTAAGAAGTCATTGTCAGGTAGACATGTGTATAGATTAAATATCCTGGGTAGGGTCAATATTTGGTTGGTCCAACTACAAATGGAAGGGCATGCTTCTGAAGAGCAGAGTAGTCATGAGCTTTGGAAGCAAAAACAAATGTAGACATACCCTAGGAGGCTCAGATCATCCTGTAAGGCTGTGCCCTTCATCTTTGTTCACCATCCATTTGACCCCACCAACAACAAGCTAGTCTATTTTGCTTGGCTCAGCTGTCACAAAGGTTGTAGATGGACTAGAAAACACTGATGGAAAAATGAGATGCTTAAGCCATTCTGTCATTTTGGTCATTTCATTATCTTCTTCTTTTCCTTTAAAAGAATCATCTAACTCTTCCTCGTCCCCAAACCCTAGTAAACTTTACAGTTGTTTCAGACAAAGCCTAATTTTTGTTGGGAAAACCACAAGAGAGTAAATACATGGTGGTTATTTGGGTCTTGGGGAGGCCCTGTGGTATCTTCTTAGACCTCTCCTCTTTCTAACAGCCTCAAGGATATTAACAGAATCATTTTCTGTACATACATTCTCTCCCATCTGTCTGATATGGAAGTGAGGGGAGCAAACCATAATGGTTTAAAATGACAGGAGTGCTGGCGCAGAATGATAGCTAATAGTGGCCACTGCAATCTCCCAGTTACAGAAAGGAGGAGTCAAATTGGTCCTGATATCCTCCTGGCCATCCCTTCACTTTTCTGATGCAGTTAAGGAAAACAGTCCTTTCTCTAGTAGAGTAATATGCTTATTTGGAGAAGTGAGAACAAGCAGACACTCAAGTATGTTCTCCCACCCATGAATAACAGGTGTTCAGATTTATGATGCCTGGCACAGGAAGGCTGGTTGTCAGAGTGGGATACCATGTCCTCCTGTTTGGTGATAACCCGTGATCAGTCTGACTTTCTGAGTGCAAGGAAAGTGTTTTTCCAGTATATTTAGTACCTGAGAAGAGAAAAATCTTTCTTACGCATTACCACTCCTCTCCCATCTGATCGCTTGGACATCCTCCCTGCCAACTTCAAGGCTTTAGTACATGGACCTACTAAAACTGAGCTAAAAATTAAAAAGTCTTTTCTTAACAAAGATACATTTATTTAAGATACTTATTTTAAGGAGCCCTTCTGGATTAGCTTTGGAGTGGGAATTGGAAATGTAAAAGACCTTAGGTAATAAGGCAGCCATCTGGAAACAAATCTTCAAGTGCGTTTATAAATGGAGAAGGCAACATTTAGCAGCTAAATAAAAATGGAAACGTGTGGTAAAGGGAATCATTGCCAGTGGTTTCTCTGGCACTTGGACTTGGTCACATAATTTTCCATCTTTCGTTTTTCTCCTAGGCTATAGAGTCCTGAAATGCCCCCGAAGTAATGATTCCCTATTATAATTGATAGTATTATGCTTATGTATTTCTCCACTGGGGTGGCTGATTTATTGTTCTAATGAGGGACTTTTAACATTTATTAACAGAATTGTACAAGAATCAGAGAAGCAGGGTAAAGGAGAGGAGTAAATCTGGGGGTAAATGCACAGTCACAAGAGATCAAAACTGGGCAAGTAGCTACAAGAAAAAGAATAGAAATTTCCAGAAAACTTTAAAATGGATGCAAAACCTGCATCAGACAGCAAGCACCATTTCCTTCTCTTCTGATGGCAAGAACCATTACTTGGTGGTTTTCAAGAGGTTGCCAAACTCACCAGTACATGGCAGTTTAGAACATTGTAGTGTGGCAGTTTGTGACACTGGCAGATCCTGATACTGACAGAATGGGTGTTCATTGTGATCATGAAATTTACTAAATATTAAGCAATGACTGCATCACATTGATTCCTTGTGGTTACTGTGTGAAACAACCACTATATGAGCTACGTGTATTTTTATATGAATGGATGTATATACACCTGCATGTATGTAACTCCCCCTTCATTACACACTGAAACATATATGTATACATAAATACACTTGCATCCATATGTAAAATCCCCTTAATTACATGTTGAAACACACACCCACATATGTACACATATACATACATATATTTCCTTCTTAATTACATGTTGAAATATGTATATATACATATATATGCAAAATTTTCCCCCTAATTACATGTTGAAAGAATTTTTTAACACTTTTGTTTTGAGTTCCTAATTCTATACCTCTCTCCCCCAAGCAATCAGATAAAGGTTATACATATGCAATCATGTAAAACGTGCATATTAATTATTTTGTACAAGAAGACTCAAATAAAAGAAAACAAATAAAAGAAAGAAAATGAAAACAGCGTGCTTCAGTCTGTATTCAAACAATATCAGTTCTTTCTCTGTAGGCAGATAGTATGCTTTATCATTAGGCCTTTGAAATTTTCTGAGATTATTGTATTTCTGAGTGTAGCTAAATTATTCACAATTCTTCAATGAAAAATATTGCTGTTACTAAATATAATGTTCTCCTGATTAGGTTCACTTCACTTTATGTCAGTTCATGAAAGTCTTTCCAGCTTTTTCTGAAATTGTCATTTGTTGTCATTTCTTATAGCATAATAATGTCCATTACAACATATAGATAGCTTGTTTAGCCATTCTCCAACTTATAGCCATCCCCTCAATTTCCAATTCTTAGAGTTGTCTTTTCTATATGGTGAATACACAAAGGGTCTGTGATTTAAAAAAAAATATTAAGAATTTTCTGTGTTCTCAACACTGGGGATAAAAATAGAAATGTAAGAGTTTCACCTCTCAAGTCATTCATTTTCCAGTGAAGGAAGATACATATAGAAAACCGACTGCAAACCAGTTGGAAACTTCCAGTGGTCTTTATGGTGCAGCAACAAAACAGAAGTTAATGTATTTTTCAGTATTGTTTTTATTAATAAAATTCATATCTGTTTTAATATTGAACCACTCAGTCGTGCGAAGGACATTGACAGTAAAAACTTTCAATAATATCTTCAGTAGCTGTGGTTACTGTAGAAGCAGAGACTATGGTATCTACACTGACAGTCTCCAGGTATTACTTCCACAAGAGTTGCTTAACTTAATGGCTCTGGCAGGGGGTCAGGATTGAAGATGGGCCAGAAGTTTGGGGACTGGAAATATTGTTGTTCCTGGAGCTCTTGGATTTGTACATCTTTCACTGGAGTTTGCTTTGGTGTTGGTGACTCCAGGTATGACTGGGGCCCTTTTATCCAAGATTATCTCTCCCTCTTCCAAGATGATTTCTGATGTCTGAGCTTGAAGTAAGCCTAGTGGCCTAAGGAAACCTTTGGGTCTGACCATGAGATCAGGTCGTAGACATAAGTCCAAAAGAGTTGTCTGAGACAATGAAGCTGAGGGGCTTGTCCAAGGATCATATAGTTAGCAAGTGTCAGTAATAGGATTTGAATCCAGGGCTTCCTAATCCCCAAAGGAGTCACTATCTACCATGCTTTCCTGCCTCAGTTGCCAATATGACAATACTGTTTCTCTGTTGTAAATTTTTTTGTTCAATTTATGGTCTTTATACTTTTTGTTCCTTCTTTAGTCTCTTTGTGTTCTTCATGGGATTAAAGTTTATAAAGTACTAAGGTTTAATGTCTTATTCTAAACAAATTTTGTATTTTCCTTTTATATAATTTGGTTTCTCCTCCCTCCCACCTTTTCCTGCTGTAGAAACAACTTCTAACACTCTTGGAAGTATCAATTCTTGTATAAAGATAGAAATATTATGCCAAGGTAGAAATTTCCTTGTGCTCTGGATTGGGTCCAGTTTTAACCTCTGCCTCCCCCAGGATCATTTCATTTTCCTTTTGCCATGGGATTTCCTTTCTTTGTTCATGTTCTTCCACTCCTCAGAATACCAGTTATCTCCAGAAGGTCAGATTTTCCTTTTCCAAGGCATGGTTCCTATTTCCCACTACAGAATTTCCCATCCCAATAACCTTTTTTCTCCCTTTCATTGTTACTATTATCTGGATCAGGGTACATCACATATTCACACATTACCCTTCAAATTCAACCTTTTCACTTCTCTTTTATGTACCCTCCTGTTGTGCAGTTTAGTCCCACAAACTGCTAATTATCCCATTAAAAGAACAGAGGTATTATGAGGTTTAGTTCATATTATCCTGGGCCTATTCCTCTACTATTACTTCTCCTAGATCTTTAAATCTTAAAAAATCTTCTTTGACCCCTTGTGTACTTTCACTAAGAAGTTGCTTAGTGGTCATTTTGGTTATTTATTTATTTTTAAATTTCTGGTTATCTTTCTCTCTCTAGATTCTTTTTCTTTTTAATAGTCTCTAGTGTTCGGGTTTTATCAGTTCTTGAGTGGAATAATTTACTTGCACTTTTTGTTTATTTCTGTCTTAACGAAGCTTCAAATTGCTTCAAATGCTTCAAATCAATCTCCATAAATTACTTGGCTCATGTGTGCAAAGTATGTCCATTTGGGTTATGCCTTGAGTTTCGTTATTCTTCAGATTATACTATTCCAGTCTCTTCCACAGTTTCTGGAAGATGCACAATGGTCTTATGTTATTTGAATTTCCTTTTTATTTTAACTGTCTTTCTCCTGGTTGCTTATAGAATTTATTGTTTATCATGGGAATTGATCAATTTACTATCATATGTCTTGTACTTTGAAGAATTTCAGGGCAGCTTTCCTGAAGTACGGTGTTTATGTGTTTTCTTGTTTTAGAAGTCTCTTATAAATCCTTAAATTCTCTCTCTGTGTTTTGTTTTCAAGATCAGTGTGTTTGACATATAGTAATCATGCTTTATTTTTTAAAATTTTTTATATTGTTTCATTCTGCTTCCATTCGCCCCAAATTTTCCTTCACTTCAGTGTATTTGATTCCCAAGCATTCGTTCTCTTTTTCACATATTGGAAGAGACCTACCACTATAAATTCATGCTTCCTATTCTAGTTAATTTTTGCTATATATACTATAAATCCTGTCATTTATTATTATTTAATCTCTTTTAAGATTCTGATTTCTTCCTTGAGCCATTTGGAAACAAATAAAGAAACAATTCTGTGACTCTTCCACGATCTCTTGGTAATCTACCCTCACACGTGGTAGCTGTGTGATCCCGGGCAAATCCTGTACCTACTGCCTGCTTCAGTTTCCTCAGCTGGAAAATGGGGATAATAATAGCATTGATTTCAGGGAGATGTGAGGATCAAATGAAATTACACGTTGTTTATATATTTAAACTGCTTAGCACAGTGCCTGGTATATAGTAAATCCTTATCTTCCTTCATCCTTCTTCCCTCTTGGGAATCTCTATAAGTTTCTGTGTTTCATAAGTTAAAGGACAAATTAAATGTCCTTTGTCTTCAAATAATTATGCAAACAGTTACCGTCGCTTAGTTGTCTTGGTATCCGTTTTCCCTCTTGTTTTAATATGTTTCTTACTGATTTATCTGCTTGTTGGGTTCCAACTGAATTTTCTTCTCCTGAGATTTTCTCTCACAGTCCTCCGTCACTCACTTTCAGATTTCTTTAAGTTTGATGATGGATTTACCCCATAGGATCTGAACTTCCGAGCTGCCTCAGCCTCCTACAGTTCTGAGAACTTCACTTTTTACTGGCTTCAATTCCATGTTCAAATAAATGATTTCTGGGGAACAAGGCTGCCCATAGCTACATGCCAGTCCTTTTTCCTTCAGTACTTGCGTAGCCCCATAGGTTGGTGCCTACCCCAGTTCCTTGCCTTCTTTAGTTCTCTGACTGAACATGGCTCCACTTTCCTATATCTTCTTCTCCTCAAGTGGCTAGGCATAGTTGAAGTCTACCAGTTACTGCCACAGAATGTGGGAGTTGGAGGAAGGTATGGTGAAGCAAGGGTAGGGCATACCAGCAGAGAATACAGATACAGCAGAGAAAGTGATGAGTACATCACAATGTACAAGTCAGTGGGTTAAGCTGTACTCTACCTGTGGAGAATTGTGGGGACAGTAAGTATAAAGTGAAAAGAGTATGAATTAGAATTTTCCACTCAATTCTTAAGGATATTACCTTGTTAGATTTCTTTTATTTTATGGAGACAATTATAATTGTTATGCCTCTGGTGCATAGTCAGAGGATTTTGAGAGTTATTGTGGATTATAGAATGTTTCTAAGATTCCATCTTTCAGTCATATTACCCAGAAGTTTGAACAATTTTTCTCTAAATGGGAGATTTCTGTTCCACATATTCGTATATGTAAGGAAATGCTTTTTTAGAAATTATTAGAGGGTTTCTGTAAGTTGAATAGTATAATATATAACTTGTTACCATTTAAAAAAAAATTAAATCTTGACTGGCAGGAGCCTAAATAATACTCAGTTCTTTAAGAGAAATGGCACCGAATGTGATTGAATTTAATGTAAGTAAGCCCAGCATATTAAATCTGTAATCCAAAAAGTTATTTAATTCTTGTAACTTAATACACTCTCTGACACCTAACTCTGATGAGCACTGTAAACTATGTCTTCACAGTGACTTCATATATGATCTGTTCTGTTGTGGTCTTCATTGCACATCTGCATGTTGGACACCTGATAATTAATACGACAATGAACAGGCATCTTTTCTTCTTTTGGTAATTAGTTTTGACAGTATTGTGTTACCTCCAGAACTTAAACTATTACTATCCAGAATACCGTCTCAGTAGCCTGAAAGAATCTTCATAAGGTATCCTCTGTGTCCCTAAAGAGTTCAGTTTTATCACTGCAATTCTGTTTTATTTTCACGATTGTAGGATTTAGAGCCAGAGTGACATCTAGTCCAATCATTTAATTTTGTTTGATATTTTAAATACTTTTTTAAAACTTAGCTTCACTTTCCAATGACTCTGTCTCTAACAAACAAATAAATAAAACCACTCACTTATAATAAGAAGTATAATGAAGCAAATCAAACTCTTTGGCTACGTCTGATGATGTATGCTACATTTTTCAGTTATACTCTACGACCTCAGATGGGAAACAGAAAATATGCTTCACCATCTGCCTTAGGAAGGCATAGCTGGTCATTGCATTGATTACCATTTCTGAAATTTTACACTGGAGCATACTTTTTTCCTTGCTATGGTCTTCACATAAATTGTTTTCATGTCTTTATGTATTTTATTCTGCTATAAGTTCATACAAATCTTTACACATTGCTTTTATGCTTCTCAGAGCAAAATAATATATTATTTTATTCATGTACTACAAGTTTCCAGCTATTCCCTGATTGATGGAATTTTTTTCCAGTTTTTATCTACTACAAAAGAAAAAATACACTGCTATAACTGTGTTTGCACATATGGGACTTTCCTTCTGTTTTTTACTTCCCATATGTACAAAGATTTTTATGGTTTATTTATACTTTGAAATAATTGCCAATTGTTTTCCATTATGGACATTTTCCATTATTTTTAGTCACAGCTGCCCCAACACTGTACCAGTGGGCTGATTTCCTCATATCAGTTTTGTCTTTTTTTGGTCATTTTTACCTAGCTTGGGCCCAGCTCACTCATTTATAGACTCAAGTTAGCAAGATTTCTTAAATGCTTTCTATGTGCCACAAACTATGCTAAGCACAAGGAAAGGCAAAGAAACATCCTTGCCCTAAAGAAGCATGACGTCTAAAGGTGGAACAAATGAATGTATAAAGACAAGATAGAAAAAGGACAAACTAGGGATATCCTCAGAGGGAAAGTGCTAAGACTAGGTGAAGGAGGACAGGGAAAGGTTTCTTGCAGAAGGATGTGGCTTTAGCTGAGACTTAAAGGAAGCCAAGGAAACTATGAAGTGGAATGGAAGAGGGGAGACTGGACAACCACCAGTGATATTGATCAGAATTGGGAGACAGCATACCCTTTATGAGGAGGATTAAGCAGGACAGTGTCATTGGCTCTCAGAGTATTTGAAATGGAGTAAGCTGAGAAGAGAAGAACCTGGGACCTAAAACATAACAGAATCATAAGAATTTGTCCAAGATCACACAGGAAGTGACATAGCAGTGAATCAAACCCAGGTCTGCAAATTCCAAATTCAATATGCTTTTCACCACCTCAAGATGCTTTTGCAGGCACAACAAAGACCAAATGAAGGTTACCCAAATGCTGCGTTGGACATTCTCACCTCTTATGTTTGGATCTCTGTCTCTACTATTTGCAGCTGCAAGGTGATGCCCATGAAATATGCATCTCTTGTTTAAGCTCTTTTGGGATGCGTGCTCCAATTTCTTTTTTCTAAATTAATTTTCAGCCCAGGGCTGAGAAATGGTCATAATTTGAGGGGAAACTGTTCCGACTTTTCGACTTATTGCTCAGCAGCCTATTAAACATGCACCAGATTGTGAGCTCTCTGACTTGTAACTCTACAGCCACTTTCTCCTATTCCCTTAATGATAGATATTTGTTCTTCAGGACTAGAACATCTTTTACCTTCTTTCCAGGGCTTTTTAGTGCAGAGAAAGATGAATCAAAATGTCAGCGTCCCTGAAAATGTCAAAGAATTAAGCAGTCTGTACGAAATACTGAGCTCAGGAAACTTCAGGTGTCCATAAAGGTATTCTATCATGTCTTTATGGTAGAGATGAGGAGAGGGGGAAGACTTTAAATGTCCATTGAACTATTTTTTTCCCTCTGGAAGATATACAAATGTTTTCCATCAGATTTGAAAAAAAAAAAACACTAAGGAATAGAGTGTTGTTTTTTGTCTGTCATTTTGGAGGCTATAAATATTGAGCAATTGAGGAAATTACCCGAGAAGCAATTGTAACTCTCTGTTCAATAAAAGTCCATAGTTTAGTAATCAGCCTTATTCAGGCATCACAGGATTGCTCATTAATTCTTTTGTGATTATATGTTCTGAATGTCTGCTCATAATTCTTCTTAGAATTTCTTCTTAATCCTAGGCTGATTATGTTGATTTTTTTCTTTCTAGAAGAAAATGCAATAGTGGTTTATTTGCATTTTTTTTCAGCAGGGGAATGTATTCCAATGATTTGGTTGGTATAAAATGATGCCTAGTGTGTAATTTCCCAAAGGGAAGGTCTGGGGTTGAATAGATCATTATTCTATAGGACGGGAAAAAGCTGTGAAGCCTGTGCTCATATATATGTATATATATATATATATATATATATATATATATATATATATATATATAATATGCATATAAATGTGTATGTATGTTTATATATGTGTATATATGCATATTTATGTACATATATTGATATATTAAAATAATATACAATTATATATATATGTCTGTATAGGTATACATGTAATTTGATTCAAGTAAATTCATGGAATAATATCAATTGTATTCCATAGGATATGAGACCTTAAGAACAGGGGCATTTTTTCCCCTAGTATTCCCAGTTTGTGGCACAGTGCCTTAGCTCATAATAAATAAATATTTGTTGAATTGATTACTCATTCAGAGTTAGATTTGCATTATCTCTATGCAATGATTCCCAGATCAACCTACTTAGACTACCCTTTCTTATGCATCCCAGTCACATATGTCTGATTCATTCCAGTCAACTGCCTGTTGGATTTTCCCAACTGAGTATCCCATAGACATCTCAAGCTATAAATGTCCAAGACTGAATTCATGATTTCACACCCCTCACCCAAATCCCTTTACTATATTTTTATTTCTATTGAAATAAATAGTATTTACTTATTTACTATTATTTAAAAATCCTAGTTACTTAGTTTCAAAAGCTTACAGTCATCTCTCCTTTTCAATCTCACTCTCTCACCGTTCATATTCAGTTACCCTATCTTGTGAAATCTACCTTCACCACATCTCTTGCATCTGTCTTATTCTCTCTAGTCACAAAGACGTCACCCAAGTTCTGACCTTCATCAATACTTTTCTGAAGTAATACAAAAGTCTCCTAATTGGTCACTTGGCCTCCAATATCTTCTCTCTTCAGTCTATCTTCAAATAGCTATCCAAGTAACAGTTCTAAAGCACAGTCCTGGTGGTATCCAAAGAACTGTCTCAAAGAACTCAAATGACTCCTTATTGTTTCCAGGATAATTATGAAAAGATGGATATAGATATAGGATATATACATAGACACACGCAGTATAGCCACGTATATAGTCTGTATATCTATACTATGTGTGTGCATATGTATACACATATGACATCTGGCTCCAGCTTATTTTCTAATGCTTAATAATTATCATTTCTCTTTATATGTTTTATGTCTCAACCAAACTGATCTCCTGTTCCTAATATTTGCCTCTGGACAGACTAATTCCAATGCCTGGCATATATCCTTTCTTCTTCTTTGCCTCTCTATATGCCTAGCTTCCTTCAAAGATTGGTTTGAGTGCCAACTCCCAAATGAAGCCCTTCCTCACAATTCTGGTAACTAATTCCATTTCTTCTTCCAATGACAAATAATCCACTTGGTATTTACTTTATGTAAATTTGACACTGACTTAATATACCTAGGTTCTTCAATATCCCAATTGAAAATAAACTTATTGTGTCCAGAGATTGTTTCATTTGTGTTAATGAAACACTAACATAGGGTCTAACTTAGCACACACTTCTTAATACAGTGATATTTCTCCAAAAAAAGCTTAGAAACTTCACCAAGGGAAACATATATGAATTCCTATTGTAAGTAAATCTTGATCAACCAGCTCAGGTGTCCAATCGCTGAATTTCAGAAATTTATGACTCTTGAGTTATCTTATTTTACCTCATAAACTTGGATGAATTGTACCAACCCCAATGTAACATAGATTAAAGTTAACATGGCAGTTTGGTAGCTGAATAAACTCTTCTGTTATAAATGGTGACATCATCTTTTAAAGTCCAGAAATCATTGACTTTTAATGATACATTTTTGATGCAGCTCTGCCTTGATCCAGCCATTCTGAAAGACAATTTGTAATTATTCAAAGAAAATGATTATACCCTTGAATGAAGATATCCCACTACTAGGTCATCCCAGGTAGGTTAAAGACAAAATGGTTCTACATATGTCAAAATATCTAAAAAGCACTTTTTTGCCGGTGGCAAAGAATGAAAACATAAAGGAGATTTCCATCAACTAGGGAATGGATAAACAAATTGCACGACATGAATGAAATGGAGTATTCCTGTTCCATGAACACTGATAGGAATAAAGAATTCAGAGAAGTGTGGGAGAACTTGTATGAAATGAAAAGAGTGCAGTAAGCTAAACAATGAGAATATTATACATGGATACAACAGTGTAAATTAACAGACCAACAACAAGACCAAAATGAAACTAAATTCTGTGCAATTATAATGAACGCGCTTGACTCTAGAGAAAAATGGGAGAACTGTACTGTTGTCTCTTTGCAGAATTGGGGGATCACGGGTAGTGGACATTGCACAGACTGTTGGAGTCAGGCTTGTTTGAAATGTTGAATAGTTTTGATGAATTTTCTTCCTTTCTTTTTAAAGATCATTATTACAAGGGACAGTTCACAGGACAGGGGAGCAGAGGGAAATATATTCAGGAATGAGCATGAAGTAAAAAGAGAAAAAAACAGAAGAAATGCTTTAAAATAGAATTGTGAAGTCGTAGGCTCACAAGGTGACTTAGCAAAACTTCTTAGGAAAAGATGAATCCATACACAAAAGCTCTAGCTTAACTGTCTCTCTGGACCATAATCTGTGAATGAAAATACCTCTTGAGAATGAGTTTTAGGGGATATACTTTTTAAAACAAAGGAAAACAAAAAAAGGTCATTTCCTTTTAAAAACTACCATCACAGTGTGCCTGGCCCCAAAGCACCATGGAATAATGGGTAAAAGTGACATTGATTTATGCATACATTTGGGTCTCCTTGTTGATGTTACTGACATTTTGAAAAAGGAATAATTTTAGTAAAACCTGCTGAAAGAAGGATTAATTTAAAAAATGATCAACAGTGGCTCTTTCTGAGGAACTAGACCTACACAACATTAGCTAGACACTATGAAGAGAGATTCAAGGATTCAAGAAGGATATGGTCTAATGGATGAGACAAGGTCATAACAAATGTAGGAAAAAATAATGAACATTGGCAGTGAAAAATGCTAAGTGCCCAATGAATAGGTACCTATAGTAAGATAGTTTAGAAAATAAAAAGGAGAAAAAATATCCCTTACGAGAGAGGAGAGTTTCATCAATAAGTGAATGTCTAGCAGTGCTGTAATTAACAATAACAAAATCTCTTTTTTGTTCTATATTTTGAAAAATCTATTTATCATCATCACCCATCATCTAACAATATAGATATTTACATATATATACACATATTGAACAATTTTCCGACACCATATATGTATGCATATATAGCTTTAAAAACAGTGATATGTAGATATACTTACATGTAATACAATATTATAAGATTGTGTATGTGTAAGTGTATATGTGTATATCTATATGCATACATAATGATACACAGAAGACATTCCAAATGTCATAGTGTTATACATCTAGGCAGATAGCTATGTTAGATATATACACACACAGATATATAATACACATAAAAGGTGTCCCAAAACCTTAGTTCGGTTTTAAATTTTAGTAACTTAACCTGCGCTAAGACTTTTAGATTAACATGTATGTACATGTAAAGATATGCATATATAAAACTTAATTTGAGTGTTAAAATCCCAAGCGCATGTACTATTCATACCATTATCCCCAGTATCCGGATGTGAAAACTGAAGTTCATAGAGATCAAGCGACTTGTCATTTGTCTTACAGCTAAGAAACATTTGGAGTGTAAGTTGAAGCTAGGTCATCCTCACTCCAAATGTAGCACTCTAACCCCTACACCATACTGCCTATCAACACAGGTGGGTCATTTGAAAGGCTTTAGATGGGATTCTCAACTTCACCTACAGCTGCTTGAAATTCCAATATTAACAGTTTGGTTTTTTGTGTTAGCTATTGCTTCCAAATGGAAATTCCTGAGAGAAATAAACAATAATTCCCACCTAACTCTTAGTGAGAAGCTTTGATAGGAGAAATATTAAGCACTATTTGTCCTAGATGGTAGGTGGCTGAAGTGGGTGGGGGAGTCGAAAAAGATAGAGCTATTGATGTCTCTAGGCAAGGTTTACCTGCTTCACAATTTGAAATGGGGTAAGATCCAGTTCTGAATAATGACTAGTGAGATCTCCAGTCTTCAGTTTTGTTATTCTCCATAATGGTGAAGTAAGTATATCTATCATTTTCAAGTATATTTAACCAAGAAGAATGATTCCACTGTAATAAGACTCTCTATATCATCTTGGTTAACGAGGGTCCCCTTGTAAGAATTATCGTGCTAGTGTCTGTGAATGTTATTTATAAGGTTCAAATCTTATAACACAAGAAAGGAATAATTAAAGTGAGTATTAAGTTATGAGCTAATACTGGTATTCATGTGGCAGGAAGGGTTAGTTAGGGATAGAGAGAGAGATAAAGATAAGCCCTTTTCAATTTACTTATAATCTGGAGTTTGACTTGCCCTCCTTTGAAGAAGGATCAGTCTCACTGACTGACAAATGACTCAGTCTGGACTTTGAGTGGGGAAATGTCATGAATAATGTGAAAATATAAAAATCCCTCTCCATATTCCTGTCCCCTTTCTTTCCTGTTCTTTTCTGTCATTCTCGCCTCCTCTCACTTTTAATGAGATTTCAAGAAGAAATACTCCTTCTTTTAGGCAGAAACGATATCTAGAAAGTTTGTTCAGCTAAACCTTTATGCCCTCTCTGCTCTCTAGACTCCCTATATTACTTGGCTAGGACAATAGAAACAGAATCTTAGAAATTTGGGAGCTTCAGGGGTAACTTTGCTCATCCTTTTCATTTTCCAAATGAGATAAATGAAGGCTAGAGAGATTGAGTGATTTAAGTTACACTGGGAATTACAAAATTAGAATTAGAATTACAAAATTAGAATTAAAATTAGTTAAGTATTGGAGAGAGAGGGAGGGAGAGGTAGAGAGGAGACTAGATGGAGAGGGGAAAGGGTTTGGGGTGGGGAGATTTTCTTTTATTTTTGAATATAGTCATTCTCATGACAAGCTGTCTATTTTCTAGTCCTGCAACCATTTGCTGATTGGGCATCCCCTCCCTCTTCTACCACAAAGTTTACAATGTCACATCTCCCACCTTTATTCCTATCACCTCAGAGGTGGGAGACCAATCGGATATATAGGAATAAGAGACTACTACTTCAACAACAACAAAAAACAAATATACCTGCTCCTCTTCAGGATACCTCCTTTCCATGAGGCATGGAGTGATGAGAGCTTGTCAGATCAGATGCACCAAGGAGCAGGAACATGAGAGATCGCTGTACTCTTTCCCCCCTTATTATATGGCCTGAAGGCCTCTATGGTCAAGGACCTCTGGCATTTCCTCTGGCTGAATCCCTTAACTTGGCCTGCTTTGGAAGTAATAGATACAACTCCAGATTTGTGAGTTATTGCTGTCCAATTATTTTTCTTCTCCCTATTCCCCTCTTCACACTCTCAACCCCATGTTCTTCTCTTAAATGTTCTAAGGGAAATGGCCTGCAATTTTCAGTATTTACTAGCCACTCCCATTTTTGTATAAGTCTACTTTTTTAAGTCCCAGCCACAGACCACAGTACTAACTCTTCTGCCACCCACACTATATTGTTTTTCCACCAGTTTATAATGTGAACTCACTTCACTTTACAATGTGAACTTCAAGATAAGGTATTGACTTTCCAAGTTAATACAAGAAGATGGCTATTACTGGCATTATACTAGATCTACTCTTTTCTATACTTATCACAAATTTATGGGATTACCAGAAAGTTTTCATTAATTTTTGCATGGAAAAAAACATAGTTTTGTGCACTGAAAACATTGACTTTTTTCTTTTACTTTTTAAAAACATTATAAGATTAAAAGGTTAAAAATTCATTATTCTTAGATCAACATTAAATGGATTTATAGAGATGTCTCAGAGTACCAATGACAATAACATACTAGGAGAAAAAGAAAGATTTTGTGCTGATATATAGATATGTGCACATGCACCTGTGCACAGAACATATAACAGAAAGAAAGCATAGATCAATGTTCAATCAAAGGTTGTTCTAGTAGCCACAAAATATTAAAAACAAAAAGGTAAAGAAAGGCTTCCAGTCAGTTGAGGAAAATTCCTATGGAAGATTTATAGAAAGGCAAGAATCAGACAAGATGGAAAGACCTTGAATGATTGCAAAGGACACCACTACAGAGAATGTCCACATCATGTTTAAGAGGGAAAAAATAAACACTATATTTAGAGTTAGAATACCTGACTTATAATCCTCAGTCTGCTACTTACTGCCTGAGTGACATTGGTTAAGGCATTTATACTCTATAGGTCTCAGTTTTCCTTTCTGTGAAAAGAAGGAGCTTGACTAAATCACTCATGAGGTCACTTCATGCTTAAAAGCCCTTTATCTTGTGATATTATAGTTCCATGACAGAATTATGTTGGAATTGAGCCCTGACATTTTACTGGCACAGACAGTTAATATAGCTTTATAAAATAGTAGAAGTATTCATTATGAACTTTTTAGTTTTCAAAACCTCCAGTAAAGGAAAGATCAATTCTTGAGTTTGATATTCAAGCCGCTTCACAGCGTCATTCAATTCTACCACTTTACACTTATTTCCTATTACCCTGAACATAACATTCTTACCCTCCTGATGCATTTGTGATTGGTGAAAAGTGTTTTGGTCAAGAAAAATAGTGGGACTGAAACTAGAATTATAAGATAGGTGATAGATGTCCTGTAATGGTGGGGTTTAAAAAAAAAAACTATTCTCATAGCTTAATTTGCCAAGAGATAAGGGAAATAAGACAGTGGAGATGAATATAGTTGAGAAATGGCATTTTAAAAAACCCTGAATATTAATCACTAACGTCATCTCATTTGCCTAATTATTGTCTCAGATAATATTCTCATAATAATGAATGGAAAGGAGAGACAGAGACAGAGAGACAGACAGAGACAGGAAGACAGCACATTGTGTGAAGTTCTGGGGATGCAGATGCAAAGTCGAAGATAGCCTCTGCCCTCAAAAATCTTACATTCTATTAGAGTGAGATAGAACCCACAAAGGAGTGGTGCATAGTATGGGACATTTTAATAGAGAAAATTAGAGGAATGGTGAGGTAGCTACATATTGGTAGCTTTTTTCCAAGAATAATGATCATGGTTTCAGAGCTGGAGAATGGTGAAAAGAAGGGATGATGATAGCATGTATCTGGCAGCAAGGTGGTTGTTGGCAAGGGTATTAAGAAGATGGTGGAGAGAATGAAGTAAAGCAGAACCAGAGCCTGTTTGAAATACTTGGTTAGATAAAACAGTCACCAGTCAGGACAATGGAGGATATTCTACCTCCATTAGTAAAAGGTGCTTTCGACATGTGTACGTATCTAAGCAATGATAAGTGGTAAGAATATGAACAGTGTCCTTAGAAGAATTGCAATATTATCTAGGTGAAAAAAAACCTCTTCTATAGTATTAAAAATACAAGAAAGACCTATGGCCATGGGTAAATCACTTCAGTTTTCTTGGCCTCAATTTCCTCATCTGTTAAATGAAATGGATTGTAATGTTGGAGAGGGCCCAAAGGATGGTGACCAGCCCAGTAAGGATTGTTTGAAGAAACTAATGATGTTTAATCATGAATAATGGATATTTCAGTTGGAAACGTGATGACTGACTTCAAATTACCTTGTCACAGGGAAAATGATTAGACTTATTCTGTTTAACTCCAGAGTGGAGATGTAGGAACAGTAGGTAGCAAGTATGAGGAAGCAGATTTCATCTCAATATAGAAAGGACGTTTTGATCATCTTCACTGTTCAGGAACTGATCGGGATCCATTAGTAGATATTGCATACAAATGATGTACACATCAATGACTCCATGTACTTCTTTCATAAGCAGGTTTTTGAATGATGAAAGTCAAGAAAAAAAATCATAATTTTAGCAGATGCCTCCTTTTTTCTCTGAATACCCTTCTGTCTCTCAAATAGTGGAAATCAGCAAACATACTAGGAGAGAAAACATATTATTACAACATGATATGGGGAATGAAAATTATTGTGAATATAAAACTGGCATAAATTATTGTTATTTGAATTTTCTCCATAAAAATTCTATAGGCACAAATAGCAGCATAGAATTGACCTGACTAATTGAATCTGTTTTGTCATGGCAAATCTTTATTGAATTAAGTATATCGTGATCTTCATTTGAGATGCTTTATGACCATGCAAACTAGGGAATTCATAGGATTATAAATTTAGAGATATAATGAACCTTAGAATTGATTTGGTCCAGCCTGCTCCTCTACCCCATTTTAAAGATGAGGATACTGAGATCAAAAGAGTTTAAGTGACATCTTCAAGGTGACTTAGACAAAATGACAGACTCAGGATTTGAAGCCAAGTGGTTTAACTCCAAATCTAGCACTACTGTAGCATATGATCCATTAATCACAGCACCAACTATAATGTGGCCCAAAGTAGTTGCTTAAAACATAGTATTGAGCACAGTGATTTATAGTAGTTGCTTAATAGTTCTTTGTTGAATGGGTGAATATATGGGATATCCTATTATATAAGCTTTTAATAGCTAAAAACTTCACTAAGACTTTGAATATCACCTGAACAGTTACTGCAAATGGCTTCATTTGAATAAGCAACATCTTCCCTTGACATTTGAGATACTGATAATCTAAAACTCTATCCTTTTTTTCTTGTAATATGAAACCAAAATGCATATATCTGAATATCTCAGTCCAGTCTCAATCCAGCATGCATATCCTTTATTTAAAACATATTGAAATGAAATTCCAATTTAAAAAAATTTCAACCCCCCCCCCCCCACTGTTGTTTTGTACTTTACACATGCCCTTTGTGTGCAAGATTAAAGAAATTAATGATGGTTTCATTTCACTGCCAAAATTAAAACTTTCTCTGAATGTGAACGTTAAACAGGAGAAAAAATATAACAAGTTTACTATTAAGGAAATATTTAATTCTTGTTGAAGTACCAAGGCTAGATGCTTCAGGGAATGTGGGATTTGACTGCTTTCAGTGGCTGACTGGATGATGCTTCACAATAGCAGATATCGAGTCTTAATTTTAGCTTCTGATCTGGAAGAGTATATTATCATTAATTATGTCTGCAGATCTGGTATTTTACTAAAGAATCAGATGCATTGAATTAGAGAGGTGATTTCTTTCTTTAAAAGCATTGTCTGGAAAATGTTTGATGAAGAGATGAAAAGAGAATAAAATCATTCACATTCAACCAACCCAATGATGTGCTTGCTTTGTGCAGTGCATTGTGCTAGGCACTGAGGAGAGATACAAATAACAGATATATTCGGGCCTTGAAAAACAATAGGATTTGTGAGGATGAGACACATACAGGTATAACTAAGATACCAAACAGAACTGTAAAATGAGACCTGTATGAAAAGAGAGTGCCTACAAAATTCAAAGTAAGCAACAATGACAAAAGGCAAAGGTTCTTATTTGTGAATAAACAGGGATAATGTGGCACTGACTTCAACAGAGTCTGTCATGTTTATTTATTTATTATTCATTCATTCATTCATTTATCTCTTTATTCATTCATTCGTTTATTTATTTTTGCCATGACTGAATCATTACGTATGTTTGAAATGCAAGTTGGCTTCCTTAGTAGAAGAGACAGTAAGGGAACTTTCATGACATTTTCCTTTCCACTCTGCACATGATCACAGAGAATCAAGCAATACGGTGTGGTGCAATGGAAAAAGAAAATTCTAATTTTAAGGACTAGGCTTCATGCCCCAACTCTGCTTTTTTCTACTGTAATGGAGTTTTTAGCCATCTTTCTAGGTCTCACTTTTCTCCTTTGTAAAATAAAGGATTTCAATGAGATGACCTCTATAGTTATCTATAACTTGAAGTCTCTGCAACTAGACTGTGAACTCCTTGAGAGTAAGAACTGTCTTTTATCTTGCTTCTTCTCCCCAACACTTAGCATAGTGCACTTTTAATAAATATTTATTGTTTGTTAATGTACACTATGAGACCTCCCAGTGGAAGCTCATGTATTGGCCCTTCAGTTAATCTGTAATTTATTCCAGGGGTGATACCTCTCATGATGGGTTATTGAGCCCCTTTCAAGACTGCTTATCATATCCACATTTCACCCAACTCTCACCTGTGGCTCCAAGAAGCTGTAGTATGCACAGTGGCCACACCCCCATATACTGTCTTGGTATATGGGCTAAAGCAGGTTGAGGGTAACCAGAAGACCTCAAACCTTTCAGGAGTTAAGAGGGGTGGCTACTCTAAGCATGTGAAGCCTTTCCCTGTGAAATGGGAGGATGAGAACAATTTGTTCCAACAGCCAGGAAGGCAGCTGAAGCAGGCTCTGTGGAGCACTTAGAGCTTGGTTAGATACCAAGGACACCAAGTTTATCCACTGCATCCCAGGCCATTGCCAGTTGTCCTGATTTTTTCTTGCCACTGGACTTTGATGACTGTGGAAGAGAGAATGAGGTTGAGAACTCTGCATCACTTCAACCTGATTCATGCTCAGGTCAAGACATCACCCCATGATGTTGTTGGCCCTCTTCAAAACAAAGGACAAGTAGCAAAACGACAATTTGTTTCACAAAATCAGATTAAGCACCTTGCTTCATTCTCATTTGGTCTAGTTCTCACAGAGGCAGTGTGGCATAATGGGAACAAGGCTAGATTTTGAATCAAATTCAAATTTCACCTCTAGAACTTAATGCATTTGTGACCTTGGACAAATCACCTAATAGAGACCTCAATTTTCCCATCTACAGATCAGAGTGGACTAGATGAGTTCTCAACGTGTGTGAATTTCTTTGGCAAACTGGTGAACCTATGGACCACTTTTTAGCATAATGTTTTTAAATTCATAGAACAAAATACATTGGATTGCCAAGGAAACCAACTTTATTGCAATACATTTATCACAATACATTAAATACATTCATGGACCCCTGGACTAAATGTTCTCCAAAGACCCTTCCACCTGTAAATCTCTGATCCTATAACATCCCCATTTAACAGAGCCCAGAGGAAGCATTTCAATATGAAAATAATGAAGAAAGTGTAGAGAATCCTGACCTGTGTCAAAAGGTTAATAGATGGGAGAATGTCACAAAGAAGAGAAAGGGAAGAAAGAGGACCATTGAAGAGTTTGAGATTTTTGATGAATGTGAGGGCCTTCTTGATGAAGAGAAAGCTGTGTCATCTGAGAGCAATGTGGTTACTTGTTCTCAAAATAATGATGATACGGACCCAAGGGTGCTACCAGGTGAACTAAATAAGAAATAGAAATAGAAAAGACTAGTAACTCTCTGCTTAGGGGAGCTGAAGCAGCTATTTACAGAATTGGTAACAATTGTAGAGAGGTCAACTGTCTTCTTGAGGCATATTTCCAGGATATGGGGGAGAACATGGCACTACTTCTCAAAGCAGATGACTACCCCTTCTGTGGAATCACATGGGCACAATGTGACTGCCAAAAGATATCTAGAAAACATAGATGACAAAGTTGGGGGCAACTCTTGGAACAGAAGAAGTGATATTTTTGTCTGTTCTTTAAATGGAAGGCAAAGGCTTCTAAAGAAAATGGCAGGCAGAGGAAGATGGTGCATGAGAATAGGATTTTCAACTTACGGATTTAAGTTGGCTTAAACACAAAAATGCCAGGCTCCTGTTTAGGTATGGTTAGTTATGCCTGCCTTATTAAAGGCTGGCAAGAATATATTAGGAATAAGTTGAGTAGTACTGTATATTAAGATCATGTAATTACATGAAGAAATCCATGAGCCATTGGGACAGGTATAGTGGAGAGTGTATTGATCACATCAAATAAAGGCAGAAACATGTAAACATATATATTACAGACTACCTGGGAAGAAAGTGGAAATAGATAAGGTTTTCATGAAATGTATCACAAGCTTTTCATAGCATAATTCCATAGTAATGATTGTCCAGAGATCCATTGGTATTCTGTCTGTGTCTGAAGCAAAGCATCTACTAAATTATCCTTTTGCCTTCATGATAATGTTGTCATCCAAAAAGTGAAGAAAACAATTACAGGAAGTTCTTTTCAGGGTCTTAGTCTCACCTACAAGGATTAACCAGTTGCAAGAGGGGAAATGATGGGGTATAGACAGTACAGTTAGATGAATGTGGGAATAGTAAATGGCCAGACTGAAACAGTAGTCAGTAATTGTTTGATGTCAATGTGGAAGGTCTCTAATGAATTTCCCTAGGTTTCTGGATTAGCCCTGGGCTGTTTAACATTTTTATCAATTACTTGATTACAGGCACAAATGGACTGCTTATCAAATTTGCAGATGGCAGAAAGCTCAAAGGGCTAGCTAACTCATAGGCTGCCAGAATGGGAACCTAAAATATTCTCAAGAGGGTTGTACTTTGAATTGAATTTACTAGGATAAAATTTAATAGGAATGGAAGAATAATTAATAGACAGTCATTCGCCTGAAAATGACCTGGGTCTTTTAGTGGTCTGTCAACTCCACGTATTCAACATTGCAATATGGCATCCAAAATAACTAAAACACTCTTAGACTTCATTAATAATAGCAAAATATCCAGGTTATCACCAGTGCTGGAACATACTTCCTTGTTATCTGTGACTCTTAATATCCCTAACTTCCATAAAGTCACAGCTCAGGTGCTACCATTTAATGAATCCTTTCCTCCTCTCCTTCTGTTACTTAAATCGTCCTCCTCAAAATATTTTATATTACCTTGACTTTTTTTGTCCATGTCATATGCTCCAGGAGAATATAATTTCCATATGGGGAGAGTCTATTTCATTTTGGTTTTTATATCCTAAATACCTGGCAGAGTATTTTATGTATAACAGGTATTTAATAAATACAGAGTTGAATTGAGTTGTGTAGGGAGGCAAAACTCTTACTCCATCCTGCTGTGGTCAGACCACAGTTCAAGTATTGTAATCATTGCAACTAAGGACATTGGTAAACTAGAGGGCACTCAAAGACAGATGACCAAAATTATTAAGAGCCCTCTGAGCCTTTCATTTAAAGATCACTTGAGGAACGTATATATTTAGCCAAAAAAGAAAAAGGCTCAGTGGCAGGGGGTGGTAACTTTAAATATTTGAAGAAAATGAATAGAATTATTCTGAGACCCAGAGGGAAGAACTATGAGCAATAAGTGGAAGTTGTAAAAATGCAAATTTGGGTTTTGCATCAGAAAAACCTAGTAATGTTCAGAATTGCCCAGAAGTGGAATGGCCACCTTAGAAGGTAGAGTACTTCCCATCTCACCTTCTTAAAAGTCATAACTGAAGACTGGATGATCATTTGTCACACATGTTGAAGAGCAAATCCTTGTTCAGGGATGAGTTAGACTGGGTGGCCTGCAATGGCGCTTACATTTATGGTATTCTATGGTTCTACTTGGGATTTGGACATTGGAGATGTGGTAGGATTGTGGAAAGAGTCATGGAGGGGGTAAGATTTGAGCTATGTCCTGAATGTTGGGTGTGATTTTGGCAGGTAGAGGGGGGTGTGTGTGTGTGTGTGTGTGTGTGTGTGTGTGTGTGTGTGTGTGTGTGTGTGTGTATGTGTATGTGTGTGTGATGTGGTGGGGGAGCTTAGGCATAATGATGAAGTTATCAAAGCCTAGAGATAGGAAACTGGCTAAATTTGGGGAATAGAAGGCATGAAAGAGCTAGCTTTAGAAAATGTATGTTGACAGCATATTCTAAGTATTCTTGGATGATAATGTAAAGCATTTCAGCTTTACTCAATAGATAATGGAGAGAGATTCCAGGATTATCATCATCATCATCATCATCATCATCATCATCATTTTTAGTGGAGTCATGGTAGGAGCAGAGTTGCCTTCAAAGGGTCATCAGTGATATCCAGCTGGAACCTCCAAGGTCAAGTACCTTAGAGTGCTGTCTAGGGTTCTGAAAGCCCATATTTTTCTCTCCTGTAAATAATCATCTCATTGGAAACTTGTCACCAGTTCAGGAGAACTACAATTCCCTATATTCTCCATTGTGTTAATGGGCCGCTGTTGATTAGACTCTACTAATAATGGTCTAGGAAGGAGCTCAAAGGTTCGCTGATCATCTTGTCTCTGAGAGAGAGGTTAAGGGTTTCCCAATGCCACTAGGAAATTTTTGCTGTCAATGAGTCTTCAATAGAATTATATTTCTACAGATCATGGTTTTCAAGTTGAAGGATCTTTTAGGTGATCTCATTCTCCCTATTCATTTTACAGGGACAAAACTGGGGCAACGTGAGATTTTGACCTTTCCAACCAAGAGCATATAGATATTAAATTATGGGAAGCAACATTAGAACCTCGATCTTCAGATTCAGTTTTTTTTTTTTAAACAAGCTTCTTTCCATTAAACTATGCTCCTGCCCTTCCATATTTGGTGATATTGCTTTCATTTCATTATGATATGTGTTCAGTCTGAACCCATATAAAAACCTTTGTGTAGTATGTGTTCCTAAGAGAGTGGGCTTCTCTTGTAGTGAAAAGATTCTCTGGGTTATGTGTGCAATGGATGGTTTCTGACTTGGATAAACTACTTAGTATCAGAGGTTGATGATCAAAATTCATTATACAACTGTCTTTAGGTTTATACAAGTGAAGCAGTGTGGTACTCTATCAAGAGCACACGATTTGGAGTCAGAGGATCAGGCTTTGAATTGCATTTCTATTATTTGTCCCTTGTATGAAATTAAGAAAGACCTGGAACTTCTCTGGGTTGCAGTTTCCTTGAAGGTAGTATGACTCAGTAGCTTTGCAATCAGAGAACTTGGGTTTAAATGGCAACTCTGTTACTTGCTACCTCTGTGACTTAGGTAAGATATTTGTTCCCTCTGTGGATCTCAGTTTCTTCATCTGTAAAATAATGGAATTGCACTGGATATATTTTAAAGTCCTTTCCATCTTTAAGCCTGTTAATCAATGAAGTCTCACCAGTATTTACCATTAGAAGGAACATCTGGGGAAAATAGCATAATGTCACACAGATTTCAAGTTGGAAGGAGTATCAAAGGTCATCTTGTCCCAATCCCCTTCATTTTACAGTTGAGGAAACTGGATCACAGAGGCTAAATGACTTGTGTAATGTCACAGAAGAATCAGAGCCGAGAGTAATGGAAATATTGTATTATGTATATATATGAGTATATATTCAGCCAAAGGTGCACATTTTGGAAAAGTGGTATAATAAAAAATAGAAAATTAAATTGCCAGATAGGCATGGATTGGCAAAGTAGGATATGAGATTTCACAGAATGAAAACTGTTTGTAGTGAATGAGATAGCACCCATTTCCATGTGCTATACTGAAAGATAAAAATGAGTCTGGATAACTTTCCGTTAAATTACTGTGTTGGCCACCGTGCCAAAAGTTTTTTTAAATAGCCAAATGCAGTGTTTTAAATGCATTTAGACTGTTTTGAAGTTTCATCTTCCCTAAAATCCATATTTCTTCCCTTTCCCTTGATAACACAGTATCATTAAATGAATCTAGCATGCTTGTGGGATGCTCACACCATTTCCCAGAGCATTTTCTGAGTTTCCCTTTATCTCAGTTATTAAGATTCAGCAAGCCATTCTTCAGATAAGCCTGAGTCCTCTCTGGAGGTTGTTAATGAGTTAATTAGCACAATAAACTTGAGTTGCAAAGTATATGTTGCAACTTTAATAATAAATAAGTTACCAAGGAGCAGTGCTTTTTAAACTTTCTTCTGCCCCTTGTGTCTCTGGGTGATCTCAGCCTTTCTCCCATGTTTGATTACCAGCTTTTTGCTAATGTATTTCAAATGTCACTTTTCATTCCCTCATGTTGATCAACTTTTATTCCATTACTAAGAATATCTCCCCAATTCGATTTTCCTGAAGGAAGACTGGCCTAGTGATAATACTTAGGAAAGAATTGGTTGAGGGAAGTCAAGCTATTTAGTCTGGGTAAGAAAAGGCCTCCAGGTCATGACTGACTTTAAGGGTTTTCAGTTAGATGAATAATTAAACTTCTTCTGATTGGCCCCAGAGACCAGTAACTAAGACCAGTAGTGGAAGTGTCAAAGAAATCTATTTAAGTTAAATAGAAGTAAAGAAACTTCTTAAACATTAGAGCTCCCTAAAAGTGGAATGGATTTTCCACAAAGGTGCTGAGTGTCTTTTCATCAGGAGGCATGTACACGTGTTGTTCTGTGAAAGAATGTCAACTCCTTGAAGGATGGGACTTCCACTTTTCTTTTGCTTTCCAGTACCTAGAACGGTGCCTGGTACAAACTATTGCTATTCAGTCTTTTCAGTCAAGTCAGACTCTTCGTGAACCAATTTTAAGTTTTCTTGTCAAAGATACTGGAGTGGTTTGCCACTTCCTTCTCCAGATGATTTTACAGATGATGAAATTGAAAACAAACAAGGTTAAGTGATTTTTTTCCCCAGGGTCACACAATCAGTAAATGTCTAAGGCCACATTCTAACTCAGGTCTTCTTGACTCCAGATCTGGTGTTCTACCCACTGTGCCACCTAGCTGCCCAGGTCTGGTACACAGTAGGTCCTTATTACATGCTTGTTGACTCATTGAAGCCTTCAAACAAAAGTTGCATGACCACTTGCATATGTTGTAAAGTGGATCCTATCAACTACTGGTTGGACTAGATGAACTTTGGGAGGTCCCTCTGTTGTTTCATCTGTGATTTAAGATTGTATGAAAAGCTAGTATGATCTTCTAGGATCATAGGTGTAGAATTGGGGGCAAAAAGAATTAGATCTCATTGAAAACGTCTTTATTTTACAGGTAAAAAAATTGGGACCTTATGAGGTTAAGTGACCTGCTCCCGATCACATTACTATTATGTGGCAGAAGGAGGATCAAACGCAGATCTTCTTACTCTCAATCCAGTCTTTCCACTGTATGAAAAAGAGCCTTCTTCCATTGTATGAAGGCTTCTTGGTTCAGAAAATCCAGTTTAAATGCCATCTGTTCCAACTTACTAATGAGCCTTCCAATCAGAAAGCACTCATCTTGTATCATTTTCCATTAAGCTGATTTAATTATACTACACACTGTAAGCTTCCAATGGGAAAGGACATACACTCATTTTATTTTTTGAGGATCCTCAACACTGACCAGTGGGCTTAACACAAAGTAAATTTTATGGTTCTTGAAACACAGTGTCATGCATCTCACAAGTAACTATGATCACATATTCTTGTGACTTCTCAGAGTTTACCTTGTCTATGATACTGTGTACTAACTCTTTGGGGACTTAGGTTGGCTACTGGGGACAGGGAATGTTTCCCTTGGCAGCGATTTGAACAATTCTCTTGACATCAAATCCAGGAGCCGAAAAGGGTGGAATTCATTTAAAAGATCTTCTCCCTGAGTTGAGTATCATTCTTATGCCCCTCAAGTCACAACAGAGTAGGATAATACTTTGATCATTTGATAAGAAAAAAGGAAATGAAAACCAACTCATATTTAAATATCATTTGTTTTCCTACAAAGCTGATAGTACAATTTTTTTCTTCTTTTAGTCTGAACCTATGATTTATAAATATGGGAAACACCCTGGGTAAGATCTCCCTCCTCTAACTGGTATATTTGGAACTTCTCTATAAATTGTAGTCTTAGAGAAATGCTTAGGGCCATTGAGAAGTAAGAATCAAAGAAATTACAAAGGTCATCCTATTCACTTATCTGGAATTCTGCATAATGCGCTTTTCATCATGGAAGATCACTTCAGTCCTGGAACTCACACTTCAAAATATCCTCTGTCCTCTGGACTCCTCCTAGATTCTCCATTTAAGGGCAGACAAGTCTTAACTTCTCACCAAGCTATATATTTTTATTCTATTCCCCAGTAGAATGTAAACTTCTTGAGGGTAGGCACTGTGGTTCTTTTTCAAAATTTTTAAAATTTATTTTATTCTTGCATTCCCAACATTTAGCACAGTGCCTGGCACATAGTAAATACATAAATGCTTGTTGACTTACTTATGCTTATTAATCTGATTCCCTCATTTTTTAGATGAAGAAACTGAGACCCAGGAGTGTTAAATGACTTTTCCCATTGTTGCACAACCAGTATGTGTAATCAAGGATCCAGTTCTTTCTGATTCCAATGTTAGTATTCTATACACTATCACTGCGGCTACTATCACTTTACAGATGGAAGAACTGAGACTGTGTGGTCTAGTGGAAATAATATTGGATTTATATTCAAAGTACTAGAATTTAAACACATAGTCTGCCATTTATTACCTGTATGTCTTTGTACAAGCTTATTTAGCTTCTACAAGCCTCAGTTTGTTCACCTATAAAATGAGTAACTCCAAATCTATGGACTTTGTGAGATTTTTTTTTTCTGACCAAGATGCTATGATTCTGATTTCATGAGCTCTCTTCTTTCCATTTCCTCTTATTTTATATGCCATTTTGAACACTATTTGAAGAGTATTGCTAACAATAGCTCACTATGCACAGAAAGACAGTGTTAGGTGCTACAATGTCACCAGGACGTTGTCCATTTAAATTTGAGACTGCCATCTGCCACATTAAATAGAGGGAGGGTTAGATAAGACTTTGACTTTCTCAGGACTATACAACTGTGAATGGAAGAGTCAATGCTCAGTGAGATCTTTTAACATGATATCCTATCTACCACAGTTTGCTGTTTCTCCACCAGGAAGACCCAGAGGAGCATGTGCGTATGCATTTGCACATGAGTGTGCATGCTTGTGCTGTCATGTGCATATATGTGCTTAATATCAAGACTAGAATTGAATTTTGGCAGAATGATGAGACCAAAGATGATTATATTACCCAAGAATGGAAGCTTTGCATACTTTTCAGGGAATGGAGATAGCTTACAAATCACTTCAAAAGGGTTTTCTCCACTTCAAGGGATAGGGGATGTTTGTGCTTTTAGAAGGAAGCACTTTTTGCAAAGGTTTATATAAAGAAGCACAATAAAATTCTGTTGATGGATTTGCATAGATTTTACTCCTAGCTGACAATGAATTCCTGGCATTTGCATATATGAAGTGGGTTGTAATTGATACTGAAGAAGTTAGAATGATTTTCCATTGTGCTCTATTGGCATAACCATGTGCTCTTTAGCACAGTTCTGTCCCCTCCCTGCATGATAATGCATGTGAGTAGGACTTTTGTGGTGGGGAAAGGTACAAAAAGGAGAAATCCAAATTGGTGACAAGACAATATAACTGTAAAGGGAGAGAGGGATTTTAAAATAGCTCCAGATGGGGTAGCTTCGCAAATGATGGAAGGATACAGAAAAAGAATATTCCAGTGGACAGTATTCCAAACACTAATTGCCTCATAAATTAGTGGAAATATCTGACATGATCTTTTGATATAAGGAATATCCAGTGAGGAAATTCTCTATAAAATAAAGAACTCCACTATCTTTTTATCCAATACTCTTAGAGAGCTTTGAAGGTGTAGGTAAGAGGCATTGTGGTAGAGTATATAGAAAACTGAACTTTGAGTCAGGGAGATGTGTGTTCAGATGCTTCACTGACAAATAATGGCTATGGGACTCTGGGCTTTTCAACTAAATATTAATAAAATTCTCATTTGAGCTTTACACCAAGTATTTGAGCTGTGATGAAAATATCATTATCTCCTTTTTACAGATGAGCAGATTGAGGCTGATAAAAGTAGGATAACTTACCCAAGGTCATACTGCAATTCTTTAATTATAGGATTTTAGTCATACTGCAATTCTTTAATTATAGGATTTTAGAGCTAATAATTGCCTCCATGGTGAGTCAGAGTAAGATTTCAAGGGCAAAATAGAAGTTATTTGACAAAATTACTTGCATTGGTGCAGTTCTAACCCTCGCTCTATTTAATGTGGCAGATGGCAGTCTCAAATTTAAATGGACAACGTCCTGGTGACATTGTAGCACCTAACACTGTCTTTCTGTGCATAGTGAGCTATTGTTAGCAATACTCTTCAAATAGTGTTCAAAATGGCATATAAAATAAGAGGAAATGGAAAGAAGAGAGCTCATGAAATCAGAATCATAGCATCTTGGTCAGAAAAAAAAATCTCACTGACCATCTACACCAAAATGCATGGGAAAATAGCCAAAATATGGTTACCAAGTCTCTATTTGAAGACCTCTCTAATGGGAGAGGAGTGGGCTATTTACTTCCCAATGCTACACTTAGCACTTTAGAAGAGTTCTTGATTAGGGAGTTTCTCTTCCATGAAGCTTAAATTAACTCTCTCTGCCTTCCACTTCATACCCCTAGTTCTTTCTCCTGGAGCTAAGCCAAAAAAGCATTATCCTTCTCTCTATGATTTCCTTACAAGTAACTGGAGACAAATATCATGTCCCAACCCCAAGCTTTAATCATTTTTTCAAATAATATAATGTATGTAAAGCTTCTTCTAACCCTTAAATCACTATGCAAATCTAAGTTTCTATTAGCATTCATCATACTTATTTTAAATCATCATGTGAATATATCAGTACAATATCTCTTTCTTCTTTTGTGACTGTGTAGACCCTGTATAGCCATATTTTCTTATTAAAATCTACTCAGTAAATTGTGTCATCATGGCAAATAACAAAGTTTCCTACTATCGTTTGCTTCAATTCTGTGTCAAGACCTGTCTTTGCACCGTAGAACTCCTCATTTCCATTGAGATACCTGTCAAATAGCACTAGCCATGGGATGTTTCTCTGGATTCTTCCCTGCTCTCACTTTTTATGTGCCCTGAATAATTTTGAATTTTTATATATTCTTCATATATTTACTTATATACAAGTTTTCTCCTCCAATTGAGTGGAAGTTTCTTAAGTAGCAATGATCATTATACTTTCTGAATTTCTATGGACTGCTCTGTCTGGCACAGAGTTGGTATATGCATGTTTCTATTTTTGCTTTTCTTTATATTCCCAGAGCTCATCACAGTGCCTGGTACTTAATAAGAACATAAGTGCTTAATAACTGTGTTGATTTGATTTGAGTTTGACTTACTCAGACTTTGAACATGTGTGGACCAACACCATTTCAGAGAGAAATAAATGTACTAGTTTGGGTGTAGACATTTGTTTAAATTAGATTGACCTAGACAAGCATTTCACCTGAAAGGCCCATTTAAATTATCCAACATATGCAGAAAGAGAGGAGATTAACAGCCAAAATGATCCACTGATCTATAATTAAGACAGCTGGAAGAGTCTTTTGGAACATTTTGCTTCCCAAACTGGCCACCTAGCAGATCTGTTATTAATGAATAACAAAGAGTTGCTCTGTGTTCTCAATAGTGTAACAGTTAGGAAAATTTTCAGACTGATCAACATGACCAACCTACCAAAAAAGCATATTGGAAATGACAGGAGCAAAGTCTTAGTCTTTGACTTTTTGCCAACTATTCCACTGGTTGAAGGTCTATCCTTATTAAATTTATTAGCAACTTGGTAAGAATGTTTTGGGATTAGTTCTCCATCTGTGAAAGTGGACCCAATCTGAGTGAAGTCTAATTTGCTAGATAACTGAGAATGGAATTCTTGGAGTGAGGGTAAAGTATGACGCCCTACACAAAATTGTTTGGCAGAAGATGGAAGTAACAGGATATTTGGTCCCATCAGACAACTGAAAGACATTGTATTTTACCTCAAAGTTTTAAATAGCAAATGTATCCTTCAGGGATATTCCATTTTTACCTGAGATAGTTTAAACAGGAATGATTACATCTCTCTCTAGAACTCCAAGGACCCAGAGGAATGGATTATTTCCCTGATCTGCGAAGCTACAGATTCCTTATGTTGTAACAGAACCTCATACCTCAGTACTTTCATTACTCCTCCAATCCTCCCTAACATTTCAATTCTTTATGCATTGACAACTATCCAAGGATGAAAAAGGGAGATTTTTTTTCTTACCAGGTCACATTCTAGTATCAACATTACTCCTTTCCCCCACCCTGTGTAACACTGCAAGCATACACATTGACACACATTTTCTTTTATCATTAGGTTAAAATTTTGGATCTATTGTTTATTTACAGTTCATCACCAACACTTATCAGCCCCAATGTCATGATTTTGTCACCCTCCATCAACCACGCAATTGCAATCACTGCTTGCTCAAATTTAATATACCAACTGGTGAAGTGGGAACAGCTACCTGCACAAGGCTGTCATTTGCCTATGAATGGAAAATGAAAAAGAAAACAAACCATTTATTAAGTCAAGGGCTGCACTGTGGTGAGCACTGGTTGTGCAGATCCACAGAAGCAAGATAGTTCATAATCTCAGGAGTGTATGTTCTAATAGGGAAAGATAACACATATGAATAACTGATGGCCATGGAAGACTATTTTGGGCATGGAAGTCAGAGGAAAGTGACTGGAGCCACAGAGCCAATGTTTATTATCATAGTGTTCATTTGGGGCAGCTAGGTGGTATAGTGGATAGAGCACCAGTGCAGGAGTCAGGAGGACCTGAGTTCAAATGTCATCTCAGACACTTGACACTTACTAGCTTTGTGACCTTGGGCAAGTCACTTAACCCCAATTGCCTCATCCTGGGTCATCTCCAGTCATCCTAATAAATATCTGGTCACTGGATTCAGATGACTCTGGAGGAGAAGTGAGGCTGGTGACCTACACAGCTCTCCCTCACTCAAAAAAAAACAAAGTCAAGTGCAAGTCATGTTATCATTTCTCTGATGGCATGGTCCTCTTTGGCAATGAAGGATGAACACATGGTGTTCATTTGATTATTCCTTCAAAAGGTAGAGTTGGTAAGTCTTTGCATGAATTTAGGAGGATGATTTGAGTGATGCTAAAAGATGCAAGATAAGGGAGATGCTCACCAGTCAGAGCCCCAAATCACTAATACTCACTTTTTAAAATCTACAACGAAGTCTTTTCTAACCAGTAGGTCTAATATCCATACTATACTTTGCCTTTCTTTTCAATTCTCCACACATACTGCCATTTGGCTCCCCTTCTTCTGGCTCTATTTCTTGAGACACTTTCACAAACATTTTCCTTATCTAGTTAAGGGCTACTTTCTAGCTTTAGTTATTTCTTACATCCCAAAACTTGTCAGGTTTCCTTTTGGCATCAATATTGTCAAGATCTTCAAAAAAACACTCTTATTAGCTTCATGTATGCAAGGAGGGAGTGCATTCTGTCCCCAAAAGCAACCAAATTATCTTGACAGGGTTACACACTGGTGATGTCAAAACAATAAAGCTTCCTGGGAATGGATGTTTCAGATTTAGGTATTCTCTATACTCCCATAAGGTTGCATCCAGATACTCCTTGATTATCAAAGTAGAGAAGGCAGAACAACATAGACCAATATATTTCTGCCTAATGTAGATGCAGTTTCTGTGACCAATTGCTACTATCCCTTGGGGTAGATGTCAGATGAGAAATCTGACTCAAGAGGGTTTTTGGTGAACATGTGGCAAAAAGATTGCAGTTGGGGCATTACCAATGAGGAAATACTACATTCTGGAATAAATACTGTATTCTGAAGGCAAACTTAGGCAAGGGGCAAAAAACTTCTACATATTCTTGAAATCTTCAGGTAGCTGACAGGTGTAATTGCTCAAAATCTCAGATTACCTAGATCATAGGATCATAGTATTAGAACTAAAAGGGACGTTGGAGATGATTGAATGAGGACCTCACCATTATGCAAATGTGAGAATAGAGGTCTAAAGAAGGGAAAAGAGGAAGTCACATTTTTCTGTCAGGGTTAATAAACTTTGGTCTAGGGATCAAATCCATCCTGTGCCCCGCTCTCCACTTGTTATTGTGAATTCATGAGTTAAGAATAGTTTTAAATTTTTAATAATGTTTTATTGTATTTTATAATGTAAAATAATATTCTTATTTTCTTTACATACACAACCAGGCTATAGTTTGCCCAATGCCTGCTCTTAGTAATCTAGGTCTTCTCAATCCAAGTCATTCACTCTTTCCACTTCACCACACTGCGTCTTGGGCAGATAGAGAATTATAGGCTATCTAGAAAAAAAATCTTTAAATCTGAAAGAGAAGTAGAATCATAACAGATATTGCCTATTAGCAAGGAAAAGATCCTACTTGTATGAAGAAATGAATCACAAAAAAGTGAAAAAAAATCAGAAAAGTGAAACATTGTTGTAACATAAATATTAGTATATTTATTATTGGAGAAAGCACTGGAAGGCTAAGAATGTGCGTTGAGGAAATCATCTTCCATCTCTATAGATTCGCATATGTGGTTTCTCTCCCTGTCCATGTATGAAATGTACTCCTTTCTCAAATCAAACTCTCAGAATCCCTTGTTTTTTCAAAACCCAGCTCACATACAATCTCATACACTAGGTTTTTTTTCATTACCATCCCACTCCCACTCCCACCCCTGCATCCAGCTTTCCTCAAACACTACACAGTATCACTCTAAATATAGGAGATTTCTAGCAAATGCATAATTTGAACTTGTGTAATTCCCTAAGGCCATTCTGTCTTTGACTTAGTAAAGATATATGGATACCCAAAGTTTCTACTTGGTATAAAGCTCACATTTTCAACAGCACCAATCTTCAGCCAAAGTCTCAGGAATTGGGGACTCCAAAAACCTTGCAGTACAGTGCTTGGGACTTGGGATCTGGTGTGAGCTGAAATTTCTGAAGGCCAGTGCTTTTTGTATTACGTCAGTGGTAGGGTCCTCTGAGTGATTTTCAACTTGGTTCCTTTTCCCTCACTGACTTGGGAAAGTGGATATAGGCAAAGTTCAGCCAGTCCCAGAGGTAAACTCCCTTTACCTGATTTACCATCTTGCCTCATCTGTTTCCCTCTTGAATTTAACTTTAGTTACCATTTTCAATGACAGAGCTACATTACATTAACCTATCCTGTTTGCTATTATGAGCTTCTTAATGTTATGGGTGATTCCAACTAGTAGCTACAGTTGCAGTCATTCAAATTATACAGACAATTTTCATATTGTCAGCAACCACTACAATATCTTGAAAACATTATTCACTCAATGAATGTTTATTGAATTAAAGAATGAAGAGGATTATAGTCAAGGAACATCTACTTTGCTAGATGTTTAGGAAGTAGGAGGCATCAAAAAGTATACATCTCTATCTAGATTTAGATGGGATATGTATAATCTTTGCATGGATTTGATTACAAATCCTAGAATTATTGGTTGGGAAAACACCAAGCAGCTTACGTAACACTGAAATTCATCCACATAGAATATCCTTCCCATCAAGGCAACTTTCTTTCCATTACAGAGGGAGATTGGTTGGAAATTAAGGAAAACACAGAAACAAGGAGAGTTTTATTTTTAAATGAGTTAAGTATTTAGGTTTACAAAGCCCAGTAAGAAAAATTATTGGGGTTTTTGGTTATCCAATTTGCAAATGTTTAGAAAGCAATACTGTACAAATTAGAATGGTAACTACCAGGGCACCACAGTCAGAACTCAGATCCTTTCAGCATCTGGCTGGCTTCAGTTAATGCCAAATTTAGTTCATGCAAAAGAGATGTAAATGAATGAGGGTTGCAACTGAGGATAGAGAGAAAATATCTCCTAAATGGAATGTGCTGTGAAAAAGTGACAAGGAAGGAGATTGGAGAGTTATTGTTCAGGAATCCACACCAGCCTTTCACCCTTGTCAGCTGCTGCAGAGTAAGCAAACAAGATTTCAGGGTTTGGTTCTAGCAACTGTGCAAAGAGATGTAATGGAATTTCAAAAGGAAGGATATTAAAGCTACTTAAGGGCCTGGCCAGACAACATTCAGGGCGTTTTATCAAGTTTTTATTTCAGAACTTTGCAAAGGGTATAATTTTCGTGGAAGGTTATGTCATGGCAAACAGCAAGATGCCCAATTTCACAGAGAGAAGCTATAAGAACAAATTTTAAAATTGAGGTCTGCTCTCTCCAGAATGAGGGAAGGCTCTGTGATGACCCTTTTTGAAGCTACTTAAGTTGTGATGGAATTAAAACTCTTTGATCCAATTATGTGTATTTCTTAACAGCAAGCTATTCCAGGAAATAGTTGTCAGTGAAACATCCCTTTCATTCCTAGACATTAATAAATGCCTACTATTTCCTTATTCCCCGTTCCCCTTATTGTATCATATGATCAAGTCAGAGTGCATTTGCCTGAGAGAAGACTACTTTTTTTCTCAGTTGTAATTGGGTTTCCAGAAATTGAAATTATGAACTACTTTAGTCCTATGTGCATCCTTTTAATAATCTACAAATAATAAGTGTTTGTTTAAAGTTCAAAACTTCTAAGTTGATTAATCTGATTGTACTAATCTGATTTTATTTGCTCTAATTCTAGTCATTTGATGGATTTATTCCTTTCCCTGCAAGAACACATCAATCCTATCACTGCCTGCCCCAAACCTTTCTGTTGCATTTCATTTTTCTCCCTGCCTGTCAGTTTCTTTACCAGACACTTTTAGTATTTGATTCCTTTTCCTCCTCCCTTATCCTTCATCCCTTCTCCCAAAACCTCTTTAATAGCTAAATAAATCATACCTTCTCTTCCCCAGTACAGAACTCTTGACTGAGTGCCCAGCATCTCTGACGCCATCTTGATCTCTCACTCCTTCCTGAAATAGTTTTGGAGTTCTCATTTGAAATTAGAGTCATCATTCACCTCAATCTTGGCTCTCTCTTCGCCCTCACTGCTTTGTCCTCCCCTAGGATTGCATTTACAATTCCCTGGTAGGCAAGTTTCTGCTCAGAAACTTTCATTATCCAAGTGAAAGTGGGAAACTGTGGCTTCCACACCCCTGTAACAGCCAGAGGTTTCCCCAAGCTCCTTTTGTTCAGGAAAAAAAACATTTCTAATGAGGACTGATCCCTTTCTGATCCCACATGGCACTTTCATCCTATTTTCTGAAAAGCCACCTTTCTGTCTAAGAGATTGTCAAATTCCTGTGTGGGGTTTTTTTTTCTTCCAATGGGAGGCTATTTGGATTGAATTTGGAGCACTTCACTACAAAGCATCTCAGGATATTAGCATCACTTGACCACAGTTATAGTTTTTATCCAGATTGGCAGATGCTTTTTATAGGCTCAGATGGAACTTCATGGAAAGAGAGCTTAAAATGCACAGGAGGAGGAAAATGCTTCTCTCTGAGGATTCCTGCTGAGCTGATAACAGTCTGCAGGAAGACATCTATTTAAACAGAAATAAACACGCCCGAGGTTGCCAGCAACCTGTTTTCAGCTTTATTAAGCTATTTTCAGCTTTATTAAGAAATCTGTGTTTAATTTTTCCTGCATTTCTAGTCTCATTAATTTACTCTTACTCTGTTTGGATCAGTTAGTGAACCTGATAGTAATATGGGCCTGAATTTCTACTTTCTTGGAATAAAGAGAAACAAGAAGAGTGAACTTGGATTGGATTAATGGAACAGGGTGGCAGGGAAGGGGAATCTCTTAGCCCAGACCAGTGGAGAACTCCCTTCCCCATTGACAAGACAATCCCCCCTCCCCTCTTCACCCTACCTTAATTTTGTTGTGTAAGTAATGTTCTCTGTGCTTTTGCATGCATATGTAACTGATAAAGAGCAAGGTTTAGGGCAATTTCATAAGAAACAATTATTACAGATGATGAGATAGGGGACATTAGAGATAAACTTGTTCACACGTTGGAGTTATTTGTCCAATGTCATAGAATCACAGATTAGAGTGAGAAGCGACCTCAAAGCCCTTTTGTTCAAACCTACTTGTTTTCTCTTCGAGGAAAAGGAATGGAGCTAAAGTTACTTTTAGCTGTATTGTATTTAGCTGTATTTAGCTGTATCTCACCCAGGCTGTATTGTAGACCCAGTCCTGACTCCACATCCAGTGTGCCATGATGCAAGAGTCATAGCGACTCTCTTTTTGTATGCAGTCAAAACATCGTTTCTTGGCATTTGTACACAGACTGCTCCCTATTATAAAAATTCTATTCGTGTCAGGCCAGTTTCCTTGCTATCTCTTACATACCATGGAATTCTTGACTCCACATCTTTCCTAACATGATTTCCTCTGCCACGTGTGAGAAACTTAATTTTCCTCTTCCCTATAAGGTCTTCCTTAAAAACGGCAGTTGGCATGGATACTATCTTTTACAATTTCTATAAAATTTTGCCTGCAGATTATTTAACTTGTAGCAATAAACTGTACTCTTATTATTTCACATATAAATATTGTCTGTGGAAAAAAATCAGTGGAATGAGTTCCATATGGTGGATATATAACCAGACAATAGCTGCTGTGTAGAACAAGTAGTTTTAGTAAATTGCAAATTCAATATGAGTTAGAAATGTGACATGGCAGAAAAACAAATTCCAAAGCTTATGTAAGCATAAGCTTTATTAATAAAGAATGATTCTTAAAACAAAGGATGCTCTCATTAGACCACATTGGAGTAGTGAATTCATCTCTAGAAGTCACATTTTAGGAAGGACTTTGATGAATTTTAACATTACCAGGATGATAAGGGAATTAGGTACTATTCCACACCAGAACTGGTTGAAGGAAGGGTAGGTGTTTATCCTAGGTATCAACAAATTTCACAGTGAGCTTGATGGCCATCTCCAAGTAAGTGAAAGGCTTCAGTTAAGAACTGAGATAGTTTTGCTTGACTAAAACTGCAAAACAACAACAACTGATGAAAGATAAATAGAGGCACATTTTAGGATGGTGCAAATAAAACATTCTCAGCATTTAGAGTTGTCCGAAAACAGAATGTGCTGCCTTGGGAGAGGAGGTAACAATTTTAGTGATTGGTGGTCTTCCCGGACCATTTGTTGAGGATACTAGAAGGGAAATTTCAGTTCTGATTTAGGATAGATTATGTGGCATCTGGGATTGCTCCACCTCTCAGTTTCTATAGCTAAAAGTTTCTTGATGGAAGTTATTGTATTTCCTACTTTTCCATGTTTCACAAGACCTAGCATATATGTTGGGGCATAAGTATAGGTGGCACTGAATAAAGTAGGGAGAATGGAATAGTTGAAAGACAATTATATCAGAAATGTGATGAAAAGTCTGGTTGTTCCTGAATTAGTGGTCACTTCTGCTTTATTTATAAATGAATGTTTCCCCTTTCCTTTTATGAAAATCATACTACCATTATGTTTTTGTGTCCAAACCTCCCTATGCCTAGTAATTTCATTCCTTTTCACCTTTTTTTAAAAAATTAAGAATAAAAGATGCAAATTATTTCTTAGTGTTTAAACTCACTGGTTATTCAAAACGAACAAATGAAAACATAATCTCTGTACATTTATCTGGGCTTTCTCTTTCTCCATAAAAGTAGTTATCAAAGTTGGTTGAAATAATACTTTAAAATATGCATTAAAGTCAGTTTAACACTTTATATCATAAAAGGATGTAAAATATTCTATTATCAGTTTTGTGCTATGGAAATATTTCTAAAATTCTTGATTTTTGTGAATTTCTTTTAAAACTGGAATATTTCCAGGACACTTTACCTTTGAAATCTTAAGGAATAATGAAATGTAGTCAGCTATTTATTAGTAAATGGTAAGAACTGATGTGACAGGGTCAGAATGTCTTCAGTTTTCTTCCAAATTCTAGGCAATCTTGGATACTTAACTTGCTTTGAACCATTTTCCATATGGCTTGACAATGGCCACATACTTCAAATGGTGGCATGACCCTTAAAATTCTTAGGGTCACATCTTGTGACCATGTATCTTAATTTCCTTGCAAAACATATCATAATGTAAACTTAGATTAATTATAGATATAAAACACTGAACACCTAAAATCACAATATGTAGTAGAATCTAGAGCAAGTATTGAAGGGATAAAATGCCCTGTTGCGAATGTATTACATAACGTATTTTCTTTTACTGACGGAAAGGAAACCCATGGATTCATGCAAAGAGACTTTTTTTCCTTCAAGATCAAAATTCAAAGATAAAGGTATCATTTGGCCTTTGTACATTGAGTATCATGATGAACAAGGTCATCAACTTGTTCTAAAATAGACACATTACTGCTCAAGTGGATGGTTCCAGAATTAACCCCCTATAAAGACAGAAGATAGTGTTAAACCACAATTTAAGCAACATATTTCTACCTTTGGTACCTGGATTTCTGTAGATTTCACTTTAACATTAGGATAAAACTTTGGGAATCTTGAAGAATGCCCACTTAACATGTGCATCAGATTTCCAGTCTGTCTAATAACACATGTCTTAAGGAGCCTTCAGCAAGTACCATGTTCTAGTCAATGTGTAATCGAATTCTCTAATAAGTATTAAGTTGGAGTTAGTATTGATAATTAATAAGTATTAAGTTCAGATTTTTTAACGTGTAAATGTTTTTCTTTTCACAGTAATCATTTCTGAATCTATTCCCACTCCATAACCCGATGAGTCTTCTTTAGTCCTAAAGAAAATCAGCAATTAACAAAACCAAATGGCACAGTGATCATGTCTAAGAATACATCCAACATATTGTAGCATTAGTTCTCAGCTTCTCCAAGGAAAGGGGAGAAGTTTACTTTGTCATCTGTTCTCTAGGGCCAAGATTAGCCATTATGATCACTGTATGATTGGCTCAGGAGAAACAGTCCTGAATAGATGAACAAATACTAGCCTTGGAATTAGTTATCAACTTTCAAGTTCTGGTTCTGTCATTAATTAGCCTCTTCCATTTTATTTTTATCAAGAATGTCAGCATAGTTGTGGTTCAGTTACTAGAATTGTGAATAAATTTGCTGATTATTGGAAAAAAATCATATTTAAAGCACTAATATTTGAATTAATTTCTGTAGAAAGTTTTTAAAAAAATTCTGTGTGATTCTAATTTGCCCTTCAAGACTTTCTTCTAGAGGTTTTACTATTTGGTTTTGCAAACTATATTACATGAGATGTAAGGATGTGTCAGGCCCAATTATCCCATTAAAGATCACCATTATACCTCCGTTCATTTCACTGAGCTATTGTACAAAACAACTTAAGGTGTTATATATTTGTGTGTGTGTATAATTGTAGAAACTTATCCTATCTATCTATCCATCTTCATACATATATATGCAAATGATGTTTATCAGTGGACAATATTTTGTCATCCTTTGATTCATTAGACAAGAGTTATGGATAGACTACTAGCCTGAATAACCTTGATATTGATCATGGGGTCTATCAAGTGCCTCTTATTGTTTGTATCACAATACAGATATATCATATAACCCTCAATGAAGCCAAGTAGTAGTACCTGAGCACTGCCTTTAAAAATTTATATTTAAGACATAAAGAATTACATGTAATTAGAGGATAGCTCACTAGTCCTCATTAGAGAGGCTAAGGGTGGATTTAAAGAATTAAAAAAATTAATTTAATTTTGTACCCAAAGAAAACAGCATTATTCTATTGAAGATGTGGTCATCTTGGCTTCTGATATTCTGAGTTTAAGTATGCATAACATGAAGCTGTAATGGCAAGTAAAATAGAATGTTTTGCTGTTTTGTTTTTAGTTTAATCAAGAAGTATAATGCTTCTATTTGAATGTGACTGAGGAGGATCTTTTCTACCTATTGTCAGGCTTGGAAAAATTTGTGAGAAGGTCCATGTCTTTTGTTAGTGAGGCACTGGTTCTCAAGGGATGTGATGCCCTTTGGATCTAAAAAGCATATAAAGACTCTGAGGGTGAGGTTTGAATTTGGGGATAAGTTTGTGTAATAAAGTTTGAGTGCCAGATGAGGACTCTGGGAAACCACTAAAGTAGTCCCCGACTTTGAGAACCCAGACGTCGTGCTTCCCTCTCTGGGAACTATGGTCAGATAATTGGGGTCCAATTGTCTGTTGAATTCAGACAGAGGAAGTAATGTCTGTTGATCTTATGATTTCTCTGTATTTTCTTTGAAGTTCAGGATGTTGACTCCCCTGAAATAGGTGAATTATATACATGCTTGGTTAAAATGATTGGCAACCTCTCAAAAGTTGCCTTTCCTTTTATGAATGCAAATCTAAGAACCTGTGATAGCAGGCCCCTCTGTGTATGTTGGGGTGCTTACTGATACAGAAGCCTATTGAAAACATCTATCGCTGAGAACGGAGAAGCAGGAAAAAATGACCAAATCCCATAAAATGTATTTCTGAGACTTAGTGAATTCAGCATAAAGTTGGTCCCATAGGAGAAGAGTCAAGTATATTTTGCAGTATACTTTAGGATTAAGAAATAAAAGAGATCAAAGGCTTATAGATTACCAGAGTTTTCATGACTGCATACCACGAAAAAAAGTCTTCTAGAAAACATGACATGGACATGACAAACATCAAACAACCTCAAACACCCTTAACCTTTAGTAGACTCATTTGGTAACAAACTCATGTGGGAACTATTCCACTATAGGTGTAATCAAAGTTCAAAGATGGAAGGATACTTAGAGGCCATCTTGAACAACGCACATCTAAAAGAAAATTTCATCTATCATACATACAATCTTCTAGTGTCTGTGTTTCTATTTGAAGACCTCCAAAGATGGAAAATCTACTCCCTCCCATTAGAGTTAAAAACACTTTCAGTTAACTAATGAATTTGCAATTCTCAGCCTCAAGATATTTTGACCTGATTGTTGATAGCTCACTACAACTAAGCCCAGATGTTCAGCCATGCTTCTGAGATATTGCTACATGGCGCTGTGGGAATACCTCCCCCCCCCACTTCCTATATATAGTTGTAGAAACTAATCCAATCAATAGAAAGATTGTTTTGGAAAGGAAATGAGGATCATTTTTTTCTATGACTCTACTTATCACAACATTTTTATCTGTCCACTTCCCAATATGTCTTGTGTCATCCTGTTAGAATGTAAATGCTGTTGTGTTCATCCTTCATTTTTGAAGAAGACCATGACATCAGAGAAATGATGACATGACTTGCACTTGACTTTGTTTTGAGGGAGGGAGGGCTGTGCAAGGTCACCAACCTCACTTTCTCCTCCTGAGCCATCTGGGTCCAGTGACCAGATATTCATCAGGATGACTGGAAATGGCCCATGATGCAATGGGGGACCTTGGCTGGCCTTTTCAGGTACTCAGAAGGAGGTAACACCCATTGAGTGATGCATATTAGGGAAGGAAATGTCCATTTCCTATGTGTATCCTTAGCATAAAGCTCATGACCTGTAATATAGTAAGTGCTCAATAAATGCTCTTATTTTTCTCTATATGAAGTAGAGTTCTGCTTTTGCACATTTTATTTATTATTGTTTGTTCATGGAATAACCTGCAGTCTGGAAGCTTAACAAGTCATCCTTTTTGATAAGTATTTATGTCAGCAGTTATGATACTCCCTGTCCCTTTCATTATTATTACATAACCCCAATTTCTCTAATTGTTCCTCCTTGTCATGGTCTTCCATTCAGTCACTGTTCTGATTTGTCTCTCTTGAATAATTTCCCCATACCATCCCATAATTCCTACTTCATCCCAATTCCATACATTGTCTAGCCAGATTAGAGCACATGAGGGCAATCAATTCTGTTATTCTAGACATTGTCTTCTTAATACAGTCTAAAAATGATTAACTATTTTTGGGGGGTATTCTATGTCCCATTGTTGACTCATACTGTTTTGTTGTTGTTGTGTAGTTATTTCAGTCATGTCTCACTCTTTGCGACCCTGTTTGCATTTTCTTGTCAAGATACTGGAGTGGTTTGGCATTTCCTTCTCCAGTTCATTTTAAAGACACTAAGGTTAGTGTCTACTAAAAATAGCCGGACTTTTTTACATGAATAGATTTCTAGTCATTTTTTTCCCCATGCTACACTTGTGAGGAACACAGGGAGGCATGTATGTAAGATTGCGGAGTTTATCTCCAATTTCAAGCTATGCTAAAAGTCTTTAGACTTAATAGCAGTAGAATCTAAGTGGTGCTTCTACAGCTCTACATCCTGAATCCCAATTACAGATTTTTCAAAGACCAGTGAAAAAATGCCTGCTAGGTATGAATAGGCTGTGGTGGGTCACCAGTAGTGACTTAAACATAAGACATGATATAAAACAAATCATCAAGTCAATGTGTGACCAGAAAATGAAGTGGTCTAGTCATGTCCATTTTATGTCCAAACTTGTTATTTAATAAATGATACCTTCTGAAAACAAACAAACATGGAAAGATTATAATGTATATGGAATGAAGTAGGATATCTAAAGAAAATTATATGCATAGAGAAAGAGGACTTTTGTTCAAGTTCTAACTTTTCCACTTCCTAAAAGAGCAAATGGAGCCATTTAACTCTTTGGGGGGCCTCCATTTCTTTAGAATGAAGAGGAATGAGACAGTAAAATGAGGTGGCTGAACTATATGAACTCTGAGATTATTTTAAGAACAGCATCTATGATGACAATCCATTGATCTGAATTTTTCAGTTTTATGTAGTGAGTTCTACTAGATTGAATTAATATATAACATAAATAGATTATCTTACGGGTGGGGAACCTGTGACCTTGAGGCTGCATGTAGCCCCCTACATCCTTTGACAGAATCCAAACTTTGCTTGAAGCCACACTTGAGGACCTAGAGGGCTACATGCCTCCTCGAGGCTGCAGATTCCCCAACCCTGTCTTAGATCCTAGACAACAGGAATCTGAAGAATTCTTACTCAGCCTTAATCTTCCTGAATTTACTATTTCCTGAGGTGGCCAGATGGAAGCTGGATAACCACTTGGAATGGAAGGAAATGGAGTAAGCATTTATGTAGCCCCTGCTCTGTGCCAGTATCCATGCTAAGCTTTCTACAAATATTGTCTCATTTGATCCTCACAACAGCCCTGTAAGGTCATTATCCTTTTTGTAGAGCTGGGGAAACTGAAGCAAACAGAGATTAAGTGACTTGCCCAGGGTCATACAGCTAAATACGTATCTGAAGTTGGATTTGAATGTTGGGTCTTCCCGACTCCAGACCAGTGCTCTATGCAGTATGTTACCTCCCTGCAGCCGTAGAACCGCTTGTGAAATATTTTGTAGCATGCAGCCTTCTCCAAGTAATTCGAGTTCCTTCCAACTGCAATATCCCAGATTTGCTTACCTAATATCGCTCTCTTTAAATCGTATGTATGGACATCCTCTAGATCAGAAATGTTGAAGGCTGAGATAACTGAAGGGTAAATGATAAATTTAAACATTTTGAAATATCTAACTCCAGAGTAGAGAAAAATGGAGACCTGATCATTAAGCTGTCATATCCCTTAGCTAATAAGAGACATGTAATTCCCCTTCTACTTGCATACCAGGGACTGCTAATCCATGTTACAAAACGGTGGTTATGTGGATTTGACCCAGTTCTAGGTTTTTTTGGTCCTGAAGCTATTCCTGGAAACACATCTTATGGAGAAACTTCTTTTTGTGTTATATTTATAGTATGGAGACTCTACAATTGCAAAGAGCTGCAGGGTAGTCCCAGATTTTGAGGGATTGCGTGCACGTTTATTAGAGGCACATGAATGATAAAGCAGCTTGGATTGGTCCTTTTAGGAAGATTGATGTCAAGAATGGGATAAACCATACTTTGTGCCTGTCCTGAGGGAATTTTTTAATATAAGGGTTGTGTTACATTCTCAGATAGATTTATTCCAGCTGTAAAGCAGTCAAAGATTTTAGGATATATTTCTGTGATATGAGGAAGGTAATTATTTACTCACATTTAATTATATCTTTCATTTCATCTTCCTCTTTGTGATCACATGCATTTATAAAGCACTTTATGGGGACAAAGTATTTCACCTATATTATCACATTTGATCCTTAAAACAAGATGTCTTTTGTACACATTAGATATCGTCAAACAAGATATATCTCCTTTGCCCTTTTACTTCTAGACAAAACCATAGCAATTTGCTGCTGCCATTTCCTTAACTGCTGCAATCAGACTTCTGTCTCAGCCACTAGCAACATCACTGTCTCATTGAGCTTTTAATCGTCCAATCCATTGTTCTTTTCACTGCCCTTGACCTTGTCTCATTGGGCGTTACTTACCACAATATTTTTAACAATCTCTTATTCCTTGCCTTCTGTAACCATGTTCTCTATTTTATTCCCCTACCCATCTCTGACAACTCAGTATGTCATGGATTCTTTTTTCCCTTCTTATCCCATCACCTTGGGCTTTCCCCAAGGTTATCTTCCATTATAGCATCTTTGAAAGCAATGATCAAATCTTATTTCTGCCTTCATAATTTCAATCTTATATGTCGATGTCTTTTTATGCACACTGTAGCTTCCCTATAGCAATTCCTTATGGTTTTTCACTTGGACTGTTGAAAGAAGTTTCTCCAATACAATTCACCCTTTGTCCAAATGATTTTCCTAAACCCCAAGTCTCATATTGTTACTCTCCTTTTCAAACTCAAAAAACTCCCTATTACCTCTAGGTAAAAATTTTGTTGTTGTTCAGTCGTGTCTGACACTATGTGACTCCATTTGTGGTTTTCTTGGCAGAGAGACTGGAATGGTTTGCCATTTCCTTCTCTAGCTCATTTTACAGTTGAGGAAACTGAGGGAAAAGGGTTAAATGACTTGCCCAAGGTCACACAGCTTTTACGTATCTGAGTCCACACTTGATCCCTGGTCTTCCTGCCTCCTGATGCTTTATCCACTGCTACATCTCCTCTCCTTAATATTTAATGATCTCGACAAACTGACCCCTTCCTATCTTCCCAGCCTTATTGTATATTATTCCCCTCCATAACCCAGATCTTAACAAATTGGTCATTTTGGCTGTTCGCAATATGAAACACTTCATCTTCTGTTTCTCTGTCTATGCACATTCTGTCCCCCATGCTTGGAATGCATTCTTGTATCACTCTGACTCTCAGAATCCCTGGTTTCCTTTAAGATTCTGCTCAAGCACTGCATTCTACAGGAGGCTTATGCTCCTGTCACACCCAACTAGAGTCTTCTCTTGGTCAAGGTTTACCTTTATCTGTTCAGAGTATGTTTTACATTTATGTGTATATATACATGTACATGTATATGCAGAGACACATACATACATTTGTATATATTTGTGCTTTCACATGCACAGTTATATAAATATACACATGTATATTTATATATCTACACATACATTTTTATATGTTGACACAGAATCACGAATACATTGTGCATATATACATGTGTGTATGTATGAATATATGTGTGTATATATGTGTGTGTGTATATGTGTGTGTGTGTATTCCCCTTGAAAGTAGAGATTGTTTCACTTTTTTCTTTGCATCCCCATAGCTTAGCACAGCATTTTGTACTCATTAGGTTCTCAATGCTGATTGGCTTTGCAGACATGCCTAAAAACAGACCTTCCGCCCCATATTTTTCCTTGAGTTTTGGGTTACAATTGCTAATTACATGGTGGAAATCTACTTTTGATTGTCCCACCAGTATCTCAATTCAACGTATTATGATTTTTGAATTTGGAGACGAAAGACCTGAGTTCAAATGGTGCAACAGACGCTTGGTAGTTGTTTGCCCCTACGCAAGTCTTTTATCTTTATTCAGTCTCAGTTTCTTCATCTGTAAAATGAGGAAGTTGGATTCAGAGACCTCTAAAGTCCTTTTTATCTCTAAATCTTTGATCCTATATTCCTATGAATTTATTACTTTCCCACTTAAAAGATATCCCCTCTTCTTTCTTTCTCTAGTTTTTTTCATGATACATCATTTCTGCCAGGTACAAAATCTTGAAACTAGTTTTGTTATGTCTTTATTTTTACCCTCATATCCAATTAATTTCTAAATTCTGTTCATTAAAACTCCATAGCAGTTGTTTCTTGGTCTTCACTTTCACTTTAATTTAAAACTTTATTATTTTAACAAAAACAATCCTCATTCGTCCTCTCTCTAGTCTCTTCCTTCTCGAACCCTTCCTGAGGCATTAGTGCATATCTCAAGATAGACTGGATAGAGTTAAATGCCTTGGAGTCAACAAGGCCTAGGCTTTAATTCCTACTCTGACAGCTTCTATATAGACAAGTCATTTAACCTCTTTGGAGTCTCATTTTCCTCATCTACAAAATGAGGCAAAGAGCATGGGGTCTTCTAAAGTCCCTTCTAGCTCTTAAAAAAATCTATTATTGTGTGTGTGTGTATGTGTGTGTGTGTGTGTGTGTGTGGTATTAGAATATATAATCAGCCATTGTAAGGATTGCTTCATTCCTTGTCCTTGGATCCCAGTACCTAGCACAGTCACTAGTGTTTAGTAGGTGCTTAAACTACTTCTTAATTAATTGAATGATTGATGAGTTGAGTCCTAATTAGATATAATGGCCAGTATATAACAATTCATGCAGGTGGGAGATGGCAAAGAGTTAATATGTACGTGCTACATATTAGAGCATATATAGATATAGATATACACACACATATATACATCTATATGTTTCCTCTATATAGGCATGCATGCACACTCAAATTTAGTACAAACAAATATACAGAGCATAGTTAAATACAAGGTAATTAATGAGAATTTTCTTTCTCTTCTTTCAAGGTTCCACTCAAATGTGGCTTCCTTCGTGAAATCGTTCCTCCCTTTATGGAGAAGGGGCATGTAGCTCCCCAAATCTTGCCTGCCTCTCTGGTCCCTCCTATGCACTCTTCTCATCTTCTTATCTTGCAGTTCCTTATGTACACAGCTTATGCCTGTACTGTATTGTGGGCTCATTGAGGGCAGGCTCTGTGTAGTTTCCATGATTTTATCATAGCAAAGTAGCTGGTTAGTGAACCTGGCATGAAAAGAAAAACTTAAAAGCTAGTGATGCAAATATTGTTGCACTTTTGCCAATTAAGAAAACGCATCTGTTTCTGATTCTGAGTCTTTTAATAGTTTTAAGGATCTTGGTGCCAAGAAGTTTCTTTTGCAGTTTTTCAGTTGCCCTGGCTCTTGCAAAGGCATTACCAGGATGTATATCCACAAATGTTGCTTCTCTAAATGTGAGTGTTTGGATGAAAGCAGCCACTCATGTGGTATCCTATTATTTCTGGGGCTCTTGGGTACAGGGACTTGGGCTGTATGCTTTAGAATGTGAGAGGACATAATGATTAATGTGATGATTCTGGCTTGACTTGCCTGCCACATGTGGTCTCCTATTCCTTTGTGTGTGTGTGTGTGTGTGTGTGTGTGTGTGTGTGTTTGACTGCTACGGTCTTTACATCATACTTAGACTCAAGCCCAGAACTCAAACAGTTGATGCTCTAAGACAGAAAATCACCACATAGCTTAATATAAAAAGAACACAGACACAGCACATTAATCACTAGACAAGAATAACATTCACATTTTATGTTAATAAAGACTTACTGTCCATGGTCCAGAAAAAGTGGCTTAATAGCTATGCTGTGAATTGGCTAGTTAATCTTCTGTTGTCATGTCTTTGCTAAGGCTGTCCCCATGTCTACAGTACATTCCTTCAGTATCTTCACTTTTTAGAATTCTTACTTAGTTTCTAGAATATGCTCAAGTGCCAATTACTAGGCAAAATCTTTCCTCCATCTATTCCCTACACTGGAACTGTTCTTTTTTTCTCTTCCTCTTCCTCCTCAGATTATCTTTATTAGTATCTCTTTGTATATCCTGAGTCCTTTGAAGGCAGAGACTTGTTTCACTTTGGGAATTCATATCCATCTTGAATTAATCATTGATTGTCTTGATGGAATAAGTTCACATGAATTTGCATATGAATATTTCTTCAAACCTGCTTCATTCTAACATTATTTTACTTTTTGAATATTTGAGAAACCCATTCTCCACTCCCATTCAAACCCTCTTCTAATTAGTTCACTTATTATATAAAGATAGACTCATGAGATGAGTGATTTAGAGTTGTTAGAGGCCTCAGAAATCACCTAATCCAGCCACCTCATTTTATACAGGAGAAAATGAAACCCAGAGAAAATAAGCGGTGTGCTCAATGCCGCATAGTGATAGAGCTAGGATGTGTCCCAGGTTCCTTTGACTTTAAATCTAACAACACTCCTTCCACACCAAATATAGGAAAACACCATGAATAAATTTATCTACTTGTGGATGCAGAAAAGTAAAAGAAGATGAGACGTGACCCATGATCTCAAGGAGATAAAGTAGGGATGAGAAACATATGCATATACAGTGACACAGAAAAGAGGGCAACGAATATGTTGACAGGTATATATAAAATATCTAGAAAACATTATAATTCCATGTGAGTGGCATAGACAATCAGTGCTAGGGAAAGAGAGAAGAAGCAGTACCTCAAATAGCAGTGGAATGCTTCTTGGAAGAGAGCTCTTGTGCTAAGTCTTAGTTGATGGATCGACTTGATAACTGGAGGTAGAGGCTGGTATTAGAAGGCATTACAACACAGAGAATGGCACAAACAATGGTAGAAGGCAAAATATATTTGTCTGTAGTTGGGGAGAAGGGAGTTAGGTAGAAGAAATATAGGAGCTGAGGGATAGAAAAATAGAGTTGAGATGGTAGTGCCTTTTTTTTTTTTTTTTTACAATCTTGGGCATTTATTGTGAAGGCAATGGGGCAACAAGGAATGCTGTTTCATTAGAAAATAGAGTTGGAGTATTATAGTTCCCAGAGTGCAACAGACTGTCTTGCTATATAACACACGAGGGCTAACGAGTTAGGAAGCTAGGATTCTTTTTTAACCCCTACCTCTGTGCACATTCATTGAAAAGAGACATTGTGAAAATAAGCAACGAGGAAGTACTCAAGTTCACTGGAGAGAATGTCCTGACACAGATGTGTTATTTCTTATTTATGCTAATTAGATTTAAAATTTAATTTAGTATTAAATAAGCTACTATCTAGAAGAATGATACCGTTAGAGAACTGTGCATAGTGTGAGTTCTAGGGATCTTTAAAACATCCCTATTTGATGCCTGATGATTTCAAACACAAATGAATTCAAATGAATCATAATTGTCATTTTAAACAAATAAGATGGAGAACGTATTTCGTGAGTGGATGCTTCTTATGTTAAAAGGTAAGGAAAGTGTAGTCATTCATAACAGGATTAAATAGTTATTATGTGGAATGAAGTGAACTTTGAGGCGGAGTTGAATTGCTGCCAACCAGCTGGATGAAAAGTAAACATTTAGCCACTTCTCTAAGTATTTTCAAACTTCTAAATGTATTTCATTGTGTCAACCTAACTTTTCTCCAGAGAACACGTGAAGAATGGGTCTGGTTTTTAGTTTTGTTTTGGTAGAACCTGTATTTTCAGCAACATAAAGAACTTTTGGTGAAAACAAAACCCACTTTGCAGTCCAGCTATTCGAGAATTACCCAGAATATGGTCTTTCCCCACATTACCCAGCCAGCAAATGTACGAATAAAACTTTAAAAAACACAGTTTATCGGCATCCATTTTGTTTCAGGATGATGTGATGGTTCCTAGACTGGTGGTTTCATTGGTACAGGGAACTATACAATGAGGAAACTCCCTTGACCAAAGCATGAGAGCAGCTGGGGATCTGAGAAGTTACATGTCAATATCTGGCAGAAAAAAATGAAATTATTTTTCATTATAAACTCAGTAAGTGGTTGAATTTCTTTTTTGAATCTCATACATAGTATGCTGAATGTTTCCTTGGATCATATCATCCTGAAACAAAGTGAATGTTGTCAAAATTTTATCTAATTTTTTCATACAATAAAGCCATTTTCTAGTAAGTACACTATCATTCCCTTCTTTGTTAACAAGAGAAAATCACACAAAATATATTCTGCCCAGCACACACCATATCGCCTGACTGGTCCAGAATCACAGACACGGTATAGGGCAGAAGAGGGGCTTGAATCCAGTGATTTTAAAATGGAATATTTTTTAAATTTGACCAAAATATATTTTCTCTCTTTTCTATTACTGGAAAAAAAACAAAAACAAAAATAAAATCCTTCTAACAAACATGAATAGTCAAGTAAAATAAATGTTTACATATATACATTTGTATATGCATGTATTTATATGTGTGCACACGTATGTCTATTATATGTATATCACTATGTATAGCGAGACGATGACTATCTTTTTGTAGGTAGGTAACACTATTCATCATCACTTGTCTGGAATCTTATTGCATTATATATTGCATTGATAAGGGTTCTTAAGTCTTTCATAGTTGCTTTTCTTATTGTATAATATTCCCCCTGGTTTTTCTCCATTCATTCTATATTTATCTGTGTAGGTTGTGGAGCAAAAGACCATTCTTTTTTTATTGCACCATATTATCCCATTCCATTCCGTATACTGTGTTGTGTTCAGGCAGTCCTCCATTGATGGGCACCACTTTTGTTTACACTTCTTTTCCACTGTGAGAAACAGCTCTAAGGAGTTATTGTACATGTCATTTCTTTTCCTCTTCTCGTGATCTCTTTCATGTATAAACATAGCAGTGGTATTGCTGGGTCAGAAGATATGCCCAGGTTAATAACATATGGGGCATAGTCAAACTCAGATTGTCCTGACTGTGAATCTGGTTCTCTACTTGCCATATTGTGCTGTCTCTCAGGAAGGCCATACTATATAATGAAACAAACACAAAAGGCCAAGTGGTCAAATTGACATTGAAACTCAATTCCTTTCAGTCAATAATAGAAATGAGTCAATATTGCTAGCTTCTTATATCAAAGAGCAAAAAATTCTGCTATGCTGTTTTGACCCCCTGGTCTTTTCCACCTTCATAAGTTCAGGTTTGTTGCTATTAATATTAATAATAGTATTTTTCTGGGAAGGTAGAAAAGAGAAAATTAAAAGGCATGTATTTTCTGGTTAGAGTGGGAAGCAAGGGTGGGACGTTTACATGAGAAAATATGGTGTATACCATCAACACTACCTTTCAAAGGATAAAATAAATATGATTTTCTCTTTGATGTGCCCCCAGTGCCCTGGGAAAGTAGTTTCATCTCGGAAATTACTCCTAGAGATGCAACAGCAATGCAAATAAATCTCTCTCTCTCTCTCTCTCTCTCTCTCTCTCTCCATTCTTTTCTTCTACCAATATTTTTCTTCCAATTCTTCAACCTTACTTTGAAGTTTATCTCACAGTGGGAGCCCATTATCTTCCAACATTATCTTGTGATAGCATTCTAAGCCACTGACATTATTTCTAATTATACACTCAGTAAGTGGTTTAATTTCTTTCTTGAACCTCATATACACAGTATGCTGACCATGTTCCCTTTGATCTTCCCATGTGGCTGGTATCACGTTATAGAAATTTCGTTAAAAATGGAAGAGTGATGGGGCAAGCAAACTATAAGATGCCGTGAGATCAAACCAAACCTTTGTCTGGGGGTGACCCACAAGCAGGTCATAAGGAACAGTAAATTATTTGAATAAAGCTTCACCATAACACCTCCTATGCCCAGAATGTCTCCTGCACTAGTTTGCCTCATGCAACTTCAGTGGTTTTACTCTTCTGATCTAAGACATTGTATCCAGGAGTTCCAAGATAAAATGAATACTATTGACAGAAATAAAATAAGTGGAAGTTAATACCCACCAGCTTAGATGTGATTAACTGAGTAAATGACATGTAGAAGACAGTGTGGTGCCTGTGGTGTTTGAATCTAGGACAGGTTTGTGTGTGGGTTTTGGTTTTTTTTTTTTTTTTTTTGTAGAATAAATTCAGAAAAATTACTTTGTTTTCCTGATATTAATCAGAAAACTTTGAAAACAATACACTGAAAAAACTATTGATGCTGTAACAAATGTAGTCTAGAGATTCATTGATTTGATTCCTAATTGGCCTCTCCAATGATATATATATATATATGTATATACATATATATGTATATAGATATAGATATAGATATACCCACATACACACACATTTATGTTTAGCACCAACGTTATTTTCCTATGTACTACCCATCCTCTTGAATTCTACTTTGTAAAAAATGTTAAACAAAACTTACAAAATGCCTTTCAAGCAGTATATACAGTTCTCCACTTCTATAGGACTCTATCTTTCTGATGAGAGAAGCAGTCTTCTGGGTCTTGTAATCAATTGAATTTGGCTGTCTTTCAGTTTGGTATTCATTTCCATTCTTGTAGCCATGGTGTTTATCATTCCTAGCTCTTATTATTATATAACATGGCTCTTATGAATAGTACTTATTATGCTATATATCAATTCAAAGATATCTGCCCATACAATGTACCCTAATCAGACCTGAATAAAATAATGAAAGGAAGATAATTCCCAAAGTCTTCCAGCAAGAAGAAGGTCTATCGGAAAATGGGTTAATTGGCAATGGCAGAGATAGAAATGAGAAAGAAAGGCAGAGATTTCAGATCAGAAGGATAGTTATCTCACTGAAGAACACTCTCATGGATAGGGAACTATATTCTGTAATTGATGGAGACCCTATGATGTAAATAATTTTAAGGGAGTTGGCACTCAGGAAGATCATTTACTCTAAGATTGTAGTGTCTCCATGGACAAGATTTTGCCCCAGGAGAAGGGAAATTCAGAGTTCTTGGTGGCAATTGAAATCTAGACACAGGGAGAAGACTGTATAGCAACTGGCAAAGAAAGTGATCATGGGAGGTAAGGGATAGAACTGGACCTCAAGATTTGGGAAACACAAATTTCTACCACAGGGAAATGATTCTATCCTCCTTTTTTCCCTCATGAATTGATTTTTTGAAGAGGGAGGTATATCAGAAAAAAGGGGACAAGGTGGTAAGAACTGTAAGGCAATAACATAGAAATTGGTTAGAAGAGAGAACTCAGACTGGCTACTTTAGAGGTTTTAATTCCACAACAGACACAAGGACACTAAAGAAGGAAGAAGTTAAGTAAACAGATCATAAATCAAAGAATAATAATGTTGAAAAGACATAGAATTGATGACAAAAACAACGTGAAATTTTTTTTCTTAGGAAAAAGTATAGAAAAAGCTAACAAAAATTTAAAAGTTAGAGAGAAGAGGGTATATTTTTATTTAAACAACTGAGAGGGAAAAAGAAAAGAAAAGGAAAAGAGAGGGACATGAGAGAATTTTATAAAAGCATAGCTGGAAAGGGCCTTAGAATGAAGCCATCAAGTTGACTGCCTTTGTTTTTTCACATATGAAAACTCAAGCACAAAGAGATCAGTCGGTCTGTCAATGACAATATTATAAAAAGCAAATGAGAGTCCCTGCCCTCAAGGAAGTTACACTCTAGTGAGAGAAAATGAGCTGCAAGGGCAGGGAGGATACTCAGAGTCTGCATGGAGACAAAGTCCAGATGATAGCAATGCGGTAGGAAATGTAAACTGAGGCACAGAGAGGAAGTGACTAGCCCAGAATCATCTAGGCGTATCTGAGACTGGATTTGACTTCAGGTCTTCCTTATTTTAAGTTCACTGCCATATACATTGCACCATAGTAAATCTCTACACCTAGTAGGCACTTAATAAATGCCAGTTGGAATGGGTCATATACTCCTTATAATACTAATATAGTATTTTAGTTCTTTAGTATAGTATTATAGTTCTTTATATAGGAGCTGACTACTTCACTTGTGATCCACCTGGCTTGGAGGCACCCCAGCAGCCTAACTCTATGTAGCCCAGACTGTGCAGGCTTATGTCTGAGGCTCTGAGAGAAGCTTGTTTTCAGTCTGACTGGGGCAAGTTGGTGGAGAAGGGTCTGTCACCTTGTTCTATATTCTAATCCACAACAAATATTCTTTTGTCAGTGAGTAAATGTTGATACCTTCCTTCTCAAATTACATTCACCCTCTTTCAGGACTGTTGTGACTCTGGCAGGGAGTGAGGGGATGAGAGTGTGGGATATAGAGAAGGGGCGATATAACCGCTACAGCCCAGATCCTTCCTAACTCCTACCAATCCTTCCTTTCTGTCTCAAAAAACTCTAGCCCACTAAAATCCTAGTTTAGGACTAGAGGAAATGTCCTTTTTTTTTTTTTTTTTTAGCAGCTTACCACATATACATATAAACAAATGATCATTTTTACCTTCCTGTTTCCACATATAGGATCTGCTAATAGAATGACTGAACACGTGTTACAAATGTATGTCTGTATGTGAACTGAATGACTTGGAGAAGTGACTTTCATAATTTTATAAGCTGAAAATTAATCTGTATATTTCAGCAACAAAACTTGTAGCTTTGTTAGTTTTTCCCTATGGTGCTCAATGACTGAAGGAGCTTATTGATGTTATCTGAAAACTGATACATTTTGTAAAAAGAAATGCATTATCTATGCTATAAAATTAAATGTTGCATTGCAAAGCAGTAGACTAAGTAATTGTTTAGTCAATTTTTGCAAACTAAATGCCATAAAATTATATTGATGCAAAGAGACAGCATAAGTTCATAGGAAATAGATTACTTTAAGAAATTTATTCAGTCAACAAGTATCAATAGAACCTTATTAATTACCTTTTACACAAGTATTGGAACGAAATTTGTGGCTGGGCTGGTTTTTTTGGAAATGTGCCCACAGAAAACGAACTTAGTGGGAGTGATGTGTTCTAAGACTGAATTTCAGGACATAGCTATCTAGTCAAAGATTTCTCCTTTGCAATCTTTGAAAAGAGAAAAGTTGTGCATCATATACACCCTTCACAAAAGTTTTCCTCCATTGGCTTACTGTCATCATTTCTCTGTTAGTATGGTCTTCTTTGGCAATGAAGAACAAACACAACTGTGCTGTAAACTTGACTCTGGGTTCTCAAAGACTCTGCCAGCAGAGTACAAATTCTCACAGGTCCTTCCAAGTTGAAAATGATTACTGTACGGGTCAAATGTTTGATCGTATGTCTGTTATCCAAGGATTAGCCTAGCTAAATTTGGAAAGGGCAATCAAGTTGGTTATGAGGTGATGAATTTCAAGTGACAGCAACATTTGAAGACCATCTCCTAGGTTGTAGAAGGATTTGTGCACTGAATTCAGTAAAGGTAATACTCATTCTGACAAAATTTTGGATTTCTGATGTATCAGAATATATGTATGTGACCTTTATGGATAAGTTATAAGCTCATATCATAAAAGTTTATAGCCATTTCAATTTAATTCCATCTGAAAGCATTTATTGAGCACCAACTAAATGTTATATACTATGGTAGGTGTCTGGGATACAGAAACAGAATAATCCCTACACTAAAAGTTTGCATTCTATTGAATAAAACATGTACATTTAAAAATCAAATAATATACACAAATACACATATAGACCCTACATGCAAGGTATTTTCCAACAGGAAGGCCGTAGCAATTGGGGAGAGCCTGTAGTGTTAGATGGCATGGTGGATAGAGTGCCAAGCTTGGAGTCAGAAAGTCCTACATTAAAATGATACCTCAAGATATTACTTGAGTGACTGTAGACAAGTGATTTAATTTTTCTCAGCCATGGTTTCCTCATTAGTAAAATAAACACCCACCTCACAGAGTTGCAGTGAGAATTGGATGAGATAATAAATTTAAAGTGCATTGCAAACCTTAAAATATCATAAAATCTGTCATCTTCATCATCATCGTCATTATTGTTAAGATTATAATGATGGCGTAGCAAGCTTAGCTGGAAGGTAGAGTCCATGAAAGAGAGCGAGGTGGGATGAGCCTTGAATTCCTCCTTATTATAGATAGCAATCATCCTGAACAGATGGTTCTTGACTATTATTTAATTATGTGTCTAAAAATTGAGATTTAATAACATCCATTAGTTGTCTGCTCCATTATGTAATAACTCATGAAGTTTTCCCATATCAAGGAACTAATTCTTTGTGAATCTCACTTAGAACCTTGTCCATTTGGGTTATGTTTGTAGAGAAACCCACTTGGCCAAGTGCTCTGTGTCACAATGGTGTTTCTGTTGACTAGGCTGGGAAGCTGGCAGTCATTTAAGTAGCTGTTAGTCACTGTTAGCTGTCCCTTTCTCCCCCTTTTTATGGTACAAACAATTCCCTCAGCTCATTCTTCTGTACAGAAGTGGCTTTGATATCAAAGCAGACTGGGTAGCAACTGCTCACCCTGGTACCAACCTAGCTGGTTAGCTTTTTATACTGCTGCTAACTCATTTGCCTAGAAGAAGCCCCCCAAAATTCTTCACTTTGACTTGGGAAATTGTAAAATAGATCTGTGCTCACTAGCTCTGAGCCCTCACTGTACACCAGCACAATACAGTAAGACTTATAATGAAGCATGCTGCCCACCTACTGAAAGAGATGTAATTCATGATATGGAATGAGACATCTATTTGGGATGGGATATGGCCAACGAGGCAATATAAATACACACACATATGTATGTATATATGTATATATGTGTATATTATATATACATACATACATTTGTTTCAGAGAGCTTTTTCTTTTTGCTAGGGACTAGGAGAAGGGAGAAAAAACTTAATTTCTTTTAAATAAAAAAAATAATTTTGAAACTTGACAGTTTCCCCTCTCTCTAGAAGTTGCAATCACTGCTCCCAGTACTGCATTTCAATAAGACAAAGGACACAGGTTAGCACTTCAGGTGATGAATATGTTCATCACGTTGGCCAGCTTAAGAGACAATATCAATATTTAAGCAAAGGTAAGACTTCCCAGGTTTGTTTTGTTTTCTTTCAAAGACATTTGGCTCACATCCTTTTAGAAGATAGGAGGAAAAAGAGAAAAGGGGAATAAAGGATCACCATTTTCGGTCTTCTGTCCATACATGTTTCACCACCTGCTCTGGCATGCATCTTCATCTTCATGCGTTTTCCTACATGATTCCTTCACACCTCCTTGGATCAGTTTAGTGCTGAAGATATCATGGCTGTAATCTCGACTGCACTTCCATGGAGGCTTGAGCTCTCATCTCTTCTGTCCCTTCCATCATTTTCAAGGTCAGGACAATATGTCCTTGGGAACTCGTAGGGGAGGATGCTGGGAGATGTCTGCCCCAAACCATGGGCATCCATCTCTAGAATCCTGATCTTCTTGAGTATTCCCAAAGGAGGTAGGTCTGAGTCAGCCCTTCACGGTGGACATTTGCACTTTTGTTAAATGAATACTGCCGGTATGAGAGTTGAGAAGTAGGGGGTAAGAGAATCAAAAATAAAGTGTACCTCTCTTCTGATGAAAGGGAAGTTGGGGGGGGGGCTGCTAGGGCCGAATATTTGTACTTGTGGTCAACATTGGTCCTTTTATCAGGTATTTTACTTAACTTTTTTTTATTGTTAACACTCTCCCACGTTGAAGTCGTCTATATTTCTTACAACGTCCATGTGATATAAAAACAAAAGTTGTCAGTGTTTTTTTTTTTAAGTGCAGGGGTTATTTTGATCCTTAAAATATCTGAAAAATCTATCAGTTCCTAAGCATGGAGAATTCCTACCATCAAAGTCAAGGGCAGCCTGCTCATAACCAAGTAGAGAAGGGCTGGACTAAAGGATGGCCTTGTTTTATCCCTCCACGTCGGCTCTCTTCAAAGACTAAGGACAAACCACATTACTTTGATGCACCTTCTCTTCTCACTGAATTATGCTCATCTTCTCACACACTAAATGGTTTCAACCATTTAGTCCCTTATTTGTAACCCTTGCTGGGTTTTTTTTTTCACTTTTCTTTTGAAACACAGCTCTTCATATACTCAACATAGAGCTCTTGGTATTCCCTCCACCCCTTTCCCTTCCCTCTTGTGTTGTGTTGACTTGCTTATCCTGATTAGGTATGATAATTTTTCATGTCTTTACTTTCCTTCCTTCCACCCAGTGTATTCCTTTTCCTCTATTTCCCTACATTCTTGATGTGTTGAGGTTAAAAGTAAGAGGGAACATTTATATAGAACCTAGTCAGTATTCGACAGTTCCATATTCCAGTGAAATGTGTGTGTGTGTGTGTGTGTGTGTGTGTGTGTGTGTGTGTGTGGTGATGTGATTGGTTAGCTTTAATGGAATGCAGCATCAGCCAAGATCTACCTTTTCCTCCTCTGACCCCAACCCCTTTCCCCACAATTGGGAACACAAGAAGAGCAAAAGTGATAACAGACACATACAGTCTACTAAAACACACTTCCACATTTACCCATGTCCAAGAGAGTTGGTTTCACCCTACATTCTGAGTCTTTCACCTCTCTGTCAAGGGGAGGGCGGCATGTTTCCTCATTGGTCCTCTGTTATACTGATGGGTTATGAAGAGTTCAACATAACAATATTCTATCACATTTATATACTAGAATTTATTGATCCACATCGATCCATTCCCCAATGCATGGGCATCCACTTATATTCTCATTATTTGCCACATCAAAAAGATGTATAAATATTTTTTGTACATCCTTAAAGTTTGTTTAGCTTAAGACTAATCCCTCCCTTAAGCTACCTTCCCTCAAATTTTCCTTTTCTCTCCCTTTTCCCTATTGAGTGAAATATTTTTCTGTGCCATCTGCCTATATGTACCTTTTCTTGCTTTTTTTGATCAATTTAGATGAAAATGAGCCTCGTGTTATTCATTCCCCGACTGCCTCCTTCTTTGTAGATGTCTACTTGCTCACCCTAATTATGTGAGATCCTTTTTCCTATTTGCTTTTCCCTCTCCACCACCAGTATTTTCTCCTCCCCTCTCTTTCTACTCTTTTCTTAAGATCATTGAGACATAGCAGAACCAGTATCAGGCCTTGTCTATGGACTCTGGTAATGATAGGGTTCCGAAGGGACATAGGGACCATCTCCCCAAATTCGAACATAAACTAGTTATCCTTATTTATCTCTCTATCATTGTTCATTCATGTTTTTTTTTATTTCTCTTCATTTATGTATTTGAACTTCAGATTTTCTCTACAACTCTTGTCTTTTCATCAAAAACACACAGAACTCCTGTAACGTACTGTAGATTCATTTTCCCTTCCTCTACATTCCCCATTGCATTATACTTAATTTAGCTGGATAAATTATTCTTGACTGTAGCCCATATCCTTTGCCTTCTGGACTCTCATGTACCAATTCCTCCATTTCTTTGTAATGGAGGCTGGTAAATTGTCACAAATTCTGATTGGGGCTCCTCCATTGTTGACTTCTTTCTTTCTGGCAGCTTCCAGTATTTTTTCTTTCATCTGGTTATGATATTCCTGGGAGTTCTCCTTTTAAGAGTTTTTTTTTTTTCAGAAGGTGATGAGGAGCTTTTTCTCTTTCCACACTGCACCCTGGTATTAAGAGATATGAGCAACATTTTTCTCAAGAATTCTTGAAATAGGATGTCTAGATCCCATTTTGACATTTAGATCATGCAAAGATTCTTAATTTTTTTCTCCTCAATCTGTTTTCCAAATAGGCTGTTTTTGCTATGTGATACCGTTCATGTTCTCTGTGTGCAGCCTTTTGAATTGTTTTAATATTTCTTCTTGCCCCATAGGGTTGTTGTTTTTTATTTGATCCATTTTAATGTTCAAAGAGTTTATTACTTGGGCAATATTTTGTACCTCTTGAGCCAATGATTCTCTTTGCCATTCCCCCTCCCCATAGCTCTCATTTCTTTTTCAATTAGTTCCTCAAGAACTCATATTCCATTTATTAAATATTTTCAATCTTAAAAAATCTCTTGCTTCATTTATTCTAGGAATTCTATTTGAGTTTATGCTTAAGCAGTGTTTTTCTTTGAGGCATTGCTTGCAGCTACTTTGGAGTCATTGTTTTGTTCCTCATTTGTGTTATGAGTGTTTGTGGCACCACCATAGCTCATTACGGTAGAGTCATTTTTGATTGCTTGCTTGCTTATTGTTCCAACCTACCTCCTAACTTCAGGCTTAACATTAGGGTTGGGGTCTGCCACACTTTTGGAGCAAAGGTCTGGACTGGTCCTGTTCCTGCTTTCTTGGGATATTGAGTGTTATTTGTTTCAGGATCTTAGGGAAAGGCAGGAGACCTGCAAGGTTCCAGTGCTTCCAAAGTGGTCTGATCCAGGGCAAAATTTCATTGCTACTCCCTGGTCTGAGCTTTACTAGTTCCTGACCTGGGTTTGGGGCTGTCTGTGCAAGAGTTTACTCCTGCTAGACTCAATCATTCTCAGCCAGTTGGAAAGCTTTGGTTGAGTTGAGTTGAGTTTTGGTTGGTTGAACCTATTTGAAAAATAGATTGAGGAGAAAAAAATTAAGAATCCTTGCATGATCTAAATGTCAAAATGGAACCTAGACATACTATTTCAAGAAGTCTTGAGAAAAATATTGCTCATATTTCTTAGTACCAGGGTGCAATGTGGAAAGAGAAAGAACCCACCCACCCATCACCTTCTGAAAAAAAAAAAAACAACTCTTAAATGGAAAACTCCCAGGAATATCATAGCCAAAAATCTAGAGTTTCCAGGTCCAAAAAAAATACTGCAAGTGCAGGTTCCTCTTTAGGGCTTCCCTACCTGCCCTGTTTCTGTGACCTGGAACAGGGTAGGAGGTAACAAAGTTTCCATTCACATATGTTCCTGCAGCGGTGTTCCAATATGTGCCTTTGGGTGGCAAGTATGGGTCTGTCCCCACCTTCTACAGACTCCCTGTTTCTCTCCTTGTGTGGATCTCTGTTGAAGCAATGACTCACAATGCCTTTTTCTGGATTTCCCCACCAGGATTTGGTCTAGTGTTTTTTTTCTAGATCTCCTTCCAGGAGATTGTATAGGGGAGATTGTGACCCTGTTTCCTATCATTCCACCATCTCTGCCTCCTGCTTTGGAGACATGGAGAGGTCTCCCAGAGGGAGCCAGAACTTTCTGTGCTCTGTCTAAAGTCTAACATTTCTCTTTTGTTTTACTTTGACTATAGGACTTATTCTGCTGTTAAAGTCCTATGTAGTCACTTGCTGATTCTGTTTTCATTTGTTTGTTCGTTGTTGCTGTTATTTTTTCTCAAGCTGTTCCTTGCAGTTATTCCCATAGACTTTTAGGAATAATTCCCATGGACTTGTAGGATTATGGCTTAGTGGAGGGAGAGTTGACAACAAGCTGGAAAGACCTGAGTTCCAGTGCTCCCTCAGAAACTTCTTAACTGTGTGACCTTAGCAAATCCCTTAACTTCTGACCTCCAGATCATCTTCTCTATAAACAGAGATAATGACAGCATCTATTTTATTGGATTTGTTTTAGAATCATATGAGAAAATAGACATAAGATGCTATATAAACACAATTGTTACACAATTTCACTTTGGATAAGGCAATCAAAAATCAACTCTCACTGTTGACTTTGCTTCATCTGCAGTCTTAATCCTTTTCATTATTCAAATCTTTGATTTTCTTTTAAACCTATTAGGAATACTTTTAAGTCATGGAACCATAGAATTTCATTACTGGAAAGACTTGAAGAGATCAGCCAAGTAATTTAGCAGTGAAGGCTATTGAAGCCCACAAAGATTATAGCAGGTCCAAGATTATACCAATAATCCAATCAGTGGTCAAACCAAGAATGGATTTCATATCTCTTGGCATGGTCTGTTAACCATATAACACCATCTCTTTTGTTGAGTGATTTTCTACCCTACCTGAAGAATTCTACTTTGATATCCATAGGCTCTGGGACTGTCATGGTACATAACTAGATTGCAAAACCCTTGAGGTTAGGGATCATACCAATAGGTTTTATAGCCTTGTCCATTGTAGATGCTCATTAAATGTGATCATTTGCTGGTTGCCACTGACTATGGGACCTCAGGAATATACTTCGACATGCCTGAGGCTTGTTTGTTGCATCTGCAGAATAAGGAGGTTTGATTGACTGCTTTCTAACATCCCTCCCAGCTCTACTATCCTATATTTTCATGCTTATATAAGTCAATAGGGAAAAAATAAACCTCAGTTACTCAGTACATGAAATCCATGTGCTATTTTAAACTTTGAAATGAAGATCCATTAGAAATGGGTTCTAAATTAGGGTAAATTAAATCTTTCATCGCTGGTACCGATACCAATGGCTCTGGAAGAATCATTGCAGTTTTTTTTCAGATCAGTACTGCACAAAAAAGTAAATTTTCCTCTGGAGCCTACACACATATATCTGTTTCCCATATCCTTGAATAATTGCTGCCATGTTTCCCTTCCTTCACTGTGTATCATCAGGAGAGTTTCATTTAAGAATACAAGAAATAGAAATTAACTCAGGAGATTAATACCTGGTGTTGGAGCATCCAGAAATAGGTATCTGAGCCGACATGGGCAAATCTAGGGTTATGCAATGAAGGCCTCACTCTATGAGCAGGAATAACTCTCCATAAGGAAGGCAGGTGGCCAAAGGCATTTCCTGAAACCCTGAATCCAAATGTCCCTGCTTTAGGCTTGCCAGCTGCTTTAATTTTCACATGCGTTCACAGGCAGTGCTGCATTAGAACATTAGATGGGGGTGGGGAAGAGGGTCAAGATATCTGAGTCAGAGCCACTCCCTGGAGCTTTGACATTTGGAAAGTCATTTTTACTTCTCCAGGTTTTAGTGTGCTCATCCAGAAAATAAGGTTAGATTAGGAGACTGAGAACTAGTATCTATAATTGTGTGACTCCTTTGGGTAAAGAAATTGAAGGTCCCATGTTAATAACGTAAATGGAGATAGAATGGTACCATAGATCAAATGCAGGAATCAATAAGACCTATATTAAAATAGCATCTCTGGTATTTACTAGTTATGTGACCTTGGGCAAGTCACTTAGCCACTCAGGGTCTTCTCTATTATAAATTATGAATAACTGTTAATATAATACAAGGCAGGGAAGTTTTGATGAAGGAGAGGGAAACTGGTAAGGTCAGGAGTTTGGGGCAGGAGAAGTTCGGCTTTCTGCCCAGGCAGGGCCCCACAGCTGGCCTTTCAGTATTGCCTCCATCCTTGGAAGTGCTAAGAGTGAGTGAGAGCCCCAGGACAAGCTTTAAGGAAGCACCTTTTCACCTTCCCTCAAAGCTTCTTCTATTTCCTTCCACAGCAACAGACCTGATGGTAATTCATTATTTTAAACATGCAACATTGAAAACCATGTTATGAAGATACCCATAACTGAAAATTAGTTCATATGGGTGAAGTTATTGGTAATAATAAATATTTATCATTTTAAAATCTAAAAAAGTGTGCCCTTCAAGAAACTGTTTCAGATCATGAAGAAAAACAAAATGAAACCATTCATTGTTGACTGAAAGAAAGAATAAATGCCATGTTAATCTCACATCATTCATTCCCAAGGAGAACTAATGGATTCTCTCAGATGATAACAAAATATTGGGATAAATTAAAAATGGCTTCCAATTAATGAAAAGCATTTCTGTTCAAGATTGCAAGGCATACAATCACAAGACTGGTTAAGAAAGAGAAAGGGACCTTCTAATCTATCTTATCATTAACAAATGAGGAAGCTGAGGACCAGGAAATTAAGCAAGTTACTTGTGTGAGGTCACAAGATTTAAGTGGTAGAGCCAGTGTTTCAAGTGAGTTCTTTAACTCAAAATTCACTGTTCTTTCTATTACAACCACTTAGTCCCTAGATGTAGTTCTCTAACAGTTGCCTTTTCTTGCGTTGATCTCATTAGCACTTTGTTTGTATCCATCACATATTTGCCAGAATTATTTTTGCATTATACTTATTTGCCTTATTTTCCATGCTTGGTTGTAAGCTCCTTCAAAGCTTGGATTATATCTTATTTATCGTTGTATCATCACCCACTGACACCACCCCTTCCCACCTCATCTTAGCTCAATGTTCTGCACATAACTTGAATCACATCAGACATCTGTTACAAAAGGAAGAGGTGCCATTTTGCAGTGGGATAGACTTCTTGGAATCTGGAAGACCTGAGATCAGATCTTCCCTCAGATGCTGGATGTGGGGTTACAGTTTTTCTGACAGTTTTCTCATTTGTAAAATGAGTACAAAAATAGCACCTACTTCACTGTCTAAGTGTTATGCCAAAATGAGATAAGCTTTGCAAGACACACTTTGAAAACCATTAAGGGATATGGAAATAAAAGCTAGGAGGATAGTATTTAATCTCCTGGGGGCAGCTAGGTGGCACAGTGGATAGAGTGTCTTGGCTCGAGTCAGGAAGACATATCTTCCCGAGTTCAAATTTGGCCTCCGACACTTACTAGCTAGGTGACCCAAGGCAAGTCATTTAACCCTGTTTATCAGTTTCTTCATCTGCAAAATAATGAGCTGTAGGAGGAAATGGCAAACCACTCCAGTATCTTTGCCAAGAAAATCCCAAATGGGGTCACAAAGAGTTGGACACAACTGAAACTGAAAAACAATTAATCTCCTTGAGAGAAGGCACTCTCATTTCATCTTTGTCTTTGAGTCTCCAGGACTTAGCATAATATTTGGCAAATAATAAATGGTAAATAAATGCTTGTTGAATTAAATTATAGTTATCATCAGCAAAATGATTCCTCTGTTTCATGTTTCCTGGAAACAAATTACTTGTGATACCTTCAGAATCGCATTAAAGTGCAAGGACCCTTCCACTGAGACTTCCTCTTTGTGAGTCATAGTGCCATCGTCACTCCTCTCCTTTGTCTCCTTCCATTATTAACCCCTTCTTTCCAACATGACTTCCCCCATTCTTCCCCATTTGTTCAACCCCCACTGGAGTGAGAGGCTTTTATGAGTTCTGACAAATCCACTTCAAATCCGAAAACATTTAATAGACAAATTCGTTTAGTGAAGTTCTGACAGTGTATTCTCAAGATTAAAATTTCTTGGTCATGAAAATGAAAAATCAGAGTGATAAGCTGAGCAATGGCATGTGGTCTCCCCCAGGAGATTTTTAATTACTCTGATCTGACAGGTGCTCATTTTAGAGCTTAATTTTGCACACCACATGCAGTCATCAATCTCAGTCTGGAACATTAATTCTGTGGAGGGTGAGTGAACTAGCAGATGGCCTTGGGGGTATGAGAGAGTTAAACTTAAGACTTCAATGATAGGAAGGGTTGCCATGTGTAACAATGATTGGTACTGGTTTGCTTGGCCCCAGAGGGAGGAACAAGAAGCAGTAAGTGGAAGTTCTAGGGAGGTGGATAAATACCATGAGTAAAGAATAAGTAGAGTCACCTGACAAGAGGTCTTCTAAATAAGCCTGGATGATCTTGTAGAGGGACATGTCTATTTAGGTACATGTTAGACTACTTGCCTCTGAATTCTGAGTTTGGTCTTGGGTCTTGAATTGGGTCTGAGAATGGGTCTTTTTTTTAAAATTTATTTATTTAACTTTTAACATTCATTTTCACAAAATTTTGGGTTCCAAATTTTCTCCCCATTTGCCCCCTCCCCCCACCCCAAAACACCGAGCATTCTGATTGCCCCTATCACCAATCTGCCCTCTCTTCTGTCATCCCTTCCTTCCCTTGTCCTCATCTTCTCTTTTGTCCTGTAGGGCCAGATAACTTTCTATACCCCATTACCTGTATTTCTTATTTCCCAGCAGCAAGAACAGTACTCTACAGTTGTTCCCAAAACTTTGAGTTCCAACTTCTCTTCATCCCTCTCTTCCCACCCATTCCCTTTGGGAAGACAAGCAATTCAATGTAGGCCATATCTGTGTAGTTTTGGAAATGAATTCCATAATAGTTGTGTTCTATAAGACTAACTATATTTCCCTCCATCCTATCCTGCCCCCCCATTGCTTCTATTCTCTCTTTTGATCCTGTCCCTCCCCAAGAGAGTTGACTTCAAATTGCTCCCTCCTCCCATTGCCCTCCCTTCCATCATCCCCCCCACCCTGCTTATCCCATTCTCCCCCACTTTCCTGTATTGTGAGATAGGTTTTCATACCAAAATGAGTGTGCATTTTATTCCTTCCTTTAGTCAAATGTGATGAGAGTAAACTTCATGTTTTTCTCTCAGCTCCCCTCTTTTTCCCTTCACTAAAAAGTCTTTTGCTTGCCTCTTTTATGAGAGATAATTTGCCCCATTCCATTTCTCCCTTTCTCCCAATATATTTCTCTCTCACCACTTAATTTCATTTTTTAAGATATGATCCCATCCTATTCAATTCATTCTGTGCTCTGTGTGTGTGTGTGTGTGTGTGTGTGTGTGTGTGTAATCCCACCAACTACCCAGATACTAAAAAGTTTCAAGAGTTACAAATATTGTCTTTCCATGTAGGAATGTAAATAGTTCAACTTTAGTAAGTCCCTTATGACTTCTCTTTGCTGTTTACCTTTTCATGCTTCTCTTCATTCTTGTGTTTGAAAGTCAAATTCTCTTTTCAGCTCTGGTCTTTTCATCAAGAATGCTTGAAAGTTCTTGATTTCTGTGAAAGACCATTGCTTCCCCTGAAGTATTATACTCTGTTTTGCTGGGTAGGTGATTCTTGGTTTTAGTCCTAGTTCTTTTGACTTCTGGAATATCATATTCCACGCCCTTTGATCCCTTAATGTAGAAGCTGCCGGATCTTGTGTTATCCTGATTGTATTTCCACAATACTTGAATTGTTTCTTTCTAGCTGCTTGCAATATTTTCTGCTTGACCAGGGAACTCTGGAATTTGGCCACAATGTTCCTAGGGGTTTCTCTTTTTGGATCTCTTTCAGGTGGTGATTGGTGGATTCCTTGAATACTTACTTTGCCCTCTGGTTCTAGAATCTCAGGGTAGTTTTCCTTGATAATTTCATGAAAGATGATGTCTAGGCTCTTTTTTTGATCATGGCTTTCAGGTAGTCCCATAATTTTTAAATTGTGTCTCCTGCATCTATTTTCCAGGTCAGTTGTTTTTCCAATGAGATATTTCACATTATCTTCCATTTTTTCATTCTTTTGGTTTTGTTTTGTGATTTCTTGGTTTCTCATAAAGTCATTAGCCTCCATCTGTTCCATTCTAATTTTGAAAGAACTATTTTCTTCAGTGAGCTTTTGGACCCCCTTTTCCATTTGGCTAATTCTGCTTTTGAAAGCATTCTTCTCCTCATTGGCTTTTTGAACCTCTTTTGCCAATTGAGTTAGCCTATTTTTCAGGGTGTTATTTTCTTCAGCATTTTTTTGGGTCTCCTTTAGCAAGGTGTTGACCTGCTTTTCATGCTTTTCTTGCATCTCTCTCATTTCTCTTCCCAGTTTTTCCTCCACCTCTCTAACTTGATTTTCAAAATCCTTTTTGAGCTCATCCATGGCCTGAGCCCACTGAATATTTGTTTTGGATGTTTGGGATACAGACGCCTTGACTTCTATGTCTTTCCCTGATGGTAAACATTGTTCTTCCTCATCAGAAAGGATGGGAGGAGATATCTGTTCATCATGAAAGTAACCTTCTATAGTCTTGTTTTTTTTTTTCCCCCCTTTTCTGGGCATTTCTCCAGCCAGTTACTTGACTTCTGAGTTTCCTCTCCACACCCACCTGGCCAACAGTTCCGCCTAGCTAGAGCTTGGGGTCTGAGATTCAAATGCTGCTTCCCAGCCTTAGGGCTTTGGCGGGGGCAGGGCTGCTATTCAGTGTGAGATTAAGTTCAGGTGCTCAGGTGGGGGCAGGGTTACCACACAAGGCTTAATTCCCTAAGGGAGTTTATGTTGAGACCTTCAATAATGGATCCAAGCTCCTGCCTGCTTTGGGAGCCCCTGTCTGCTGCTGCCTCTGCTGCTGCCTCCCGAGGGGGCCTGAGTTATGTAGACACCCTGCTCCCCTCTCAGCCAGCCAAAGAGACTCTCTCACTGACCTTTGACGCCTGTGGGTGGAGGGACCTGTCCTGCCTCTGGGGATTTTGTCCCTGAAGCCTGCTCTGATCTGTTCCTCTTGGTGGGCAGGGCTGGGCTCTGCTCCAGGTCCTGTGTGCGACGGACCTTTTGTGTCAGTTTTTCAGGTCTTTCTGGAACAGAAATCTCCTCCACTCTGTTGTTCTGTGGCTTCTGCTGCTCCAGAATTTGTTGGGAGTTCTTCTCTACAGGTATTTTATGGTATGTGGGTTTGGAGCTAGCATATGTGTATCTTTCTACTCTGCCATCTTGGCTCCTCCCCCCATGAGAATGGATCTCGATGGATAGAAAACTAACCATCAGTCTGCAGATACCAAAGCTTGTAGTGTCATTGGGATGACTGAATACATGATAAAGAATTTATTGTGATTACTACTATATGCTAAGCATTGTGATTATAGCAAGCCAGATAGTCCCTGCCCACAGAGAGCTCACATTCTGATGGGAGACAAAACATAAATGAGTGCTAGAAGGAAGGAAGGAAATTCCCATTTATTAGTTCCAATGACCAGGCACTGTACTGAGTGCTTCATTGATATTATTTGATCTTTTCAAACAGTTCTGTGAGGTAGGTGCTATTATTATCATCATTTTACAGTTGATGAAGCTGAACTATACAGAGGTGACTTGACCAGAATTACATAGCTTGTGCATACTGGAGGCAGGATTTGAACTCAGGTCATCCTGACTCCCAATCTGGTGCTTTATCCAGTATGAAAACTCACTGACTCCCTGAAAGGGGTAGTATAAGGGGAGATGACATGGTTTTGAAGTAACAAACATGTGATATGGAAATCCAGTTCTAGGCAAGATAATGGAAAAGCTTATCTATCTGAGCTCAGGAACCCAGAAGTGCTGTTCACATGTTCAGGTGCACTTCCAGCAGGAGATGGTGGAAGGATATGGCATTTATTAAGTGCTTACCATGTACCAAACTTTTTGCTAAGTGCAGGTGCTAACAAGGAAGGCAGACACATGGTCCTTTTCAATGAGCAGCACATATTCTAACAGGAGGGAGAACATGCAAATTATTAAGAGTCAATAAGATATATAAGAAGTAAATACATGGTAATCTCATAGGGAAAGAAATAGTAGTAGAGGAATGACTAGGAGAGTTTCTCCCCTTACAGAAGATGGAATTGGGAGTGATGGGAGGAGGGTGATACCCTTGACAATATTAGAAAATTTAAGAAGAGATCGAGGTTTTGAGGGAAAGACGAATTCTATTTTGGTCGCGTTGAGTTTGAGATGTTTATGGGAAATCCAATTTACAATATACAAAAGGCAGTTGATGATAGAAGACTAGAGCTAATGAGAAAGATTGCAGCTGGATACACAGATCTGGGAATTGGCTGAATAGAGATGAAAATTGAGCCAAAGGGAGATGCTATCACCATGTGAGATAACAGATAGGGAGAAAAAAGAAGTGTGTGTGTGTGTGTGTGTGTGTGTGTGTGTGTGCACACGCAGCCTTTCTTAGTGAATGTGACCTAAATCAAGATCCAGAGAAAGGAGACTTGAAATGATCAGTTCAGTAGGTAGGAGAATGAGGAGAGAGCCATATCACAAAAACCTAGAAAGAAGAGAATCTAGAAGAAAAAAGTTATTGACAGGGTCAGAGGTTACATAGAGGTCAACAAGGTTGACAACTGAGAAAAGGTATTTGATTTGGCAATTAAGAGATCATTGATCATTTTTATAAGGGTATCTTGAATTGAATAAAGAGGAGAGAACTCAGATGATAAGAAGGTTTAGAAGCAACAATAGGGTAGTTAGGTAGTGCAGTGCAGAGAGCGCTAGACCTGAAGTCCAAATCCAGTCTCAGACATTTACTAGCTGTGTGACCCTGGGCACCTGTTTTCCTCAGTTTCCTCAAATGAGCTGGAGAAGGAAATGGCAAACCACTTCAGTGTCTTTGCCAAGAAAATCCTAAACAGAGTCACAGAGAATCAGACAAACAACAGTTTCAGGGTTGGAAGTGGAACTGGAAGCCCATAGTGTAGCAGTTAAGCCAAGAAGGGTGAGAGAGATATAGGGGGATACTTAGTGGAGATGGAAAGATCAAGTGAGGGTGCTTTTTAAAAATGGGAGTGGAAATGGGATAGACATGGTTATGTGTGTGTGATATCTAGATGGCATAGTGAATAGAATGTTTATCTTAGATTCTAGGAAATCTGAGTTCAAATCTTGTCTCAGATACTTACTAGCTTTATGACCTTATGCAAAGTATGACTTCTCAACTTCATATGCTTCAGCTTTAAAATGGAAATAAAAATAACAGTTGCCTTGACTGGATTGTTATGAGGATCAAATGATATAGATAGCTATCAATATGTATACATATATATATGTATCCATGTGTATATAAATACATATACATATATATGGTTTTGCAAACTGTAAAATGTTATATAAATACTGTCATTATCATTGTATCAGTGGTATTATCATTATCATCACTATTTGTAGGCAGCAGGGAAAGCTGGTAGATAAGAAGATATCGAGAGAGGTTGGGAGAGCACATGCTCCTGGAGGAGACGGCAGAGGTTTGCTTTGGAAAGGAGAAGGGCCATTTCTTTTTCATGTGAGAGGAGTGAAAATGGTAGTTGGGAAACATGTCTAAATAATTGGGTAGCTACTAGGAATGTGGAAGGACAATGCTCATCTCAGGAAAGGCTTACTGTTACTGTTTTAAATTATATATAATTTATGCATATACATGTATACATACATACATGTATATATGTATGGGTGTTATGTATACATATATGTATATATAATTATCATATATATATATATACACATATACATATACACCCCAAAGATTTATCAGATTATAGGATCATAGATCGAGAGGTTGAAGGGACTTTAAAGACCATTTAATCTAATTTATTCATTTTACCAATGAGGAATGAAGGCCCCCAAAGATTTAACCAACTTGCACAGTGTCATAATGGCAATAAATAGAAATGCCATGATTTGAATGCAAGTCTTCAGACAGCAAAGCTAGCATTCTCTTCACTGCTATATCATCCCTTTCATGGCACTGAGTTATGCTGGTATGTGTAAATATGTGCCCATGTCAAGCCTGTACATCCTGTATATGGAAGAAGAGTCATTTCTTCAGGATAGATTGACATTCACAGACCAGTTTGTCAACTCCCTACAATCTCAGAGTATTTCAGGGCTTGTCCCGTAGCTTGGGCTTTTTCCTGTTGGTCCTAAAAGAACTGAAAGTTACTCAAGAATCCAGTAGGGAAAATTTCCATTGCCTTCTGAGACAGCAAAACCATTCCCCTCCCTGGCTTTCTCCTCACTGTCCCTGGGAGCCCTGAGACATTCTGCAGTCTGACAAAAGACTCAAAAACTATTCCCATTAGGTGAGAAGCTCCCCATGATGGGTGCATAAAGAAGTGATTAGCCTAAAGTAATCCATCTGGGAGGAAAACTATCTGGCTCAGCTGTAAGCTAGGCAGAGACAATTCTATAATGTATAGAGGTTAACTGGAGAAAAAAATAATAACCCTCTTTTGTCTATTATGTAGCAGCATGCTGCGGTTTCTTGCAGTGTCTCAAATTGCTTTATTATAGGGCCTTTTACTTGATGGGGCTATCCCAACAGCAATTTAACAGATTTGTATACTGAGGCCTAGAGAGCTTAAGTACAAGCTTCTAGGATGAGCTCAACTTTGCATAAGTCTTTAAATCTTGGGGTTTCTATGATTATCTTGTAACTGTGGCCAAAGAATAAAGGTATCTTGTCATCTTACTAACCCACTGGCTTTTCCTTCCAAAAAGATTTTATTCATAAGCTTGCATTTTGTTACCAAAAAGAATGAAAATAATACCTGACAAGCTTATCACATTTTTTAAGTTTGCAAAGCAGTTTTCATACCTTGTCTCACTTGATTTCAGCTATGCTGAGAACTAAGGACCAAAGCTCTCCTCACTTTACCAGTGAAGAAATAGAGTAAATTATTTAAGTGACTAGCCCATGATCTCCACTAGTAAGCGTCCAAAGTGAGATTGAAACTGACATATTTGTTTCCACTCTACCATATACCATAGCAGTTAGGTGGCCCAGTGGATGGAGTGCTGGTTCTAGAGGCAGGAAGACTCATCTTCCTGAGTTCAAATCCAGCCTCACAAGACACTTACTAGCTGTGTGACTCTGGGCAAGTCACTTAGCCCTGTTTGCCTCAGTTTCCTCATCTGTCAAATGAACTGGAGAAGGAAATGGCAAACCACTCCATTATCTTTGCCAAGAAAACCCCAAATGGGGTCACAAAGAGCTGGACATCCACCATACCAGACTCTCTCAAATGATCATCATTTGTCTCTTTTAGGATTAAAAAGTACTTTCTTTAACCTATTTCCTTCTTTGATCTTAAGAACTACCTTATGAAGGAGATACTTAATAAGTTATTTTCCCTATTTGACTAATGACTAAACTGAGACTCATGACTTTTGTCAGATACCGTTTGAGCTAGAATTTGAACCAATATCCCTACTGATTCTAAGTTTAGCACCCTTTCCATTTCAATTCAATTCAATAAAGAGTCATTTATTGCCTACGAGCTATAAGGCATTGCACTGGGTGGTAGGGATATTAGAGTATGTAGGGTGTTTATGAAGGACTAGCACCGCTGGTGTGAAGGCTTGCCAAGCCTTTTTAGGACTACTCATACATCTTTGGTATCCAACTGGTCACTCAGTTCTCACCTGTGGATCCAAGAAACTATACCATGAACAGCAGCCACATTTCAGTAAACCATCTCAGCAGAGGAGCTAAACCTGGTTGAAGGTAACAGATGGGCCTCAAACCCTTCAGAGAGTTGGGGTCGGGGATTGTCTACTCCAAGCATGTGAAGACTTCTCCTGGCCGAATGAATGAAGAACAATTTGTTCCAGAGGCCATGAAAGTGGCTGAAGCAGGAGCTGCAGAACACTTAGAGCCAGGATTATCCACTGCATTCTGGACATGATCACTTGTCTGGACTTTTTGCCTTACCCCTGGACTTTGATAACTCAGGGACAGAGACTGAGGCTGACAACTTAGTACAGATCTGTCTCACAAATCCAACTCATGCACAAAGGAAGACATCACCCCACAATGTCTTTGGTTCTCTCCAAAAACAAAGGACAAATGACAAGCAATATAGATTTTTTTGAAAAAAGGAACTCATCCTAGCTTTTAAAAACCTCCCATTTTACTGTGAAGAATGCAAACATGTTAACTGCGTGCTTGCCTCCAGAGCGGGAAGGGAACGCAGAGTCTATTGAGTCTAAACTGAAATTTTAGAGAGGAGAAAATTGAGGTCCATTGAGCCTAATTCATTTTCCTAAGATCATGCATGTAGTCAACATTAGATAATAGCATCAGAGGCAGGTTTACACCCTGAGCCTCTGACTCCAGGGCTAGTGTGTTTCCATTGTATCACAGCGCCATCCAACATATTGAGAAGCTTAAGCTAGTAATGTGAACCCAGTATGCTATCGGTGAACCCACCAATAGCAAGAATGCAGGCTTTTCTCTTCTTCTTCTTCTCTTCTTTCTTTCCAATGGTCCATGGTTTTGAATAAACCTGCAAAGTTAGAACACATTTTGTAATACACACCTACTCAAAAATACTAGTGGTTCCCTTTAATCTCTTCTGTTTGGCTTTTAAAACTGTTTACAATCTGCACCTAGCTTCATTCACAGCCACATTATTCAATACTCCCTGCACCTCTCCACCTGCTAAGCTCCAACCAAAATGTCCCTCTCCTTGGTCCTCACACTTAGCATTCCATCATCTCCTACCTGTACCATATCTTGCTACTCTCCATATGGAATGCTAGCTTCCCCAGGATGGCTGTCCTTATTCCCTCTAATCGCTAAGGTCTTCTCTAACTAACTTAATTTGAACTATCTTTTATTTTTATATATGCTTATAAGTGGACCTGCTGTCTCCCCCAGTAGGTCAGTTATTTCAGAGTAGAGATTATTTCAATCCTTGGTGATTTGCCCAGTACTTAGAGCATAATAGGATTTTCATAAAGGTTTGTTGATTGATAGATTGTATTTAGTAACCTCCTGTTGACTAACATAGCCATGTATAATACATCGATATGTAGATAGCAGCTAGTTGGTACACTGGATAGAGTGCTGACCCTGGAGTCAAGAGGACCTGAGTTCAAATGTGACCTCAGACACTAGCTATGTGACCCTAGGCAAGTCACTTAGCCCTGTTTATTTCAGTTCCTTGTCTATAAAATGAACTGGAGAAAAAAATGGCAAACCATTCCAGGATCTTTGCCAAGGAAACTCCAAATGGGGTCACAAAGAATTGGACATGACTGAAATGACTCAACAACAAAAATAATAATAATGTAGATAGAGATGTAGAGATATAGAGGGCTGTTAAAATTTTTAGTAATAGCTGAAAACTACTCCAAGACTTTGGGGACACACACACATACATATCCTCTTAGATTTCAGCAGTGAATATAATGCTGTCTTTTAAATTCTAGAATGTGTTTCCATTTATGCCAACAAAGGTTTTGACATTTTAATTAGACTATCCACTTGTCCCCTCTGAGTAATATCACTTTTGTAGGGGACTGAACCATTTAATTAATTCCACATGCCACTTGGGTAGTCATGCTGGTGAGTGGTAGAGACTGAACATATTCCTTAACCCTTCTATCTATTGTATGAAGAATGACAATTAAAGTACACAGTTAACCATAAAAGCGGTGCTAGCAAAAATGTTATGATTTAATCCTTCACCATCTCATAGGGTTGAAAAAGTTAGTTCTTGATTCTTAGTAGAACCAAAGGTAGGAAGTTAATTGTGCCCTGGATCTGGAGTCAGGAACGGCTTGGAATCCTACCTTTGGCACTAGCCATCTGACTGTGAAGTCCCTTAATTTCTCTTATCATTCTAAAGGGGTGATAGTCTAATACTTAGAGTGTTTTTTACATCAAGTTGTCTTGAGGTTTAAATGACACACGACGATGCCAACTTTAAAGTGTGATATGCTGGCTATTCTTTTCATCTTATACTAAATGGAGATCTTATATGTATTGTCCAGGGATTATTCATTATACTACAGCTGTTTTTCTTTCAATTTGAGTAGTATAGGCAGATATACAGATTGCTTTTTGAGGATGAATACATGTACTGGAGTGTAAGATCATCTCTGACCTCATAGAAATAATCAGCGACCTATGTACTGTAGCAGGAAGGATGACAAGGATGCTATGGCTCTTATCCTGTATCCACATGATTTGGATTTGTCCCACTACTTATTATTTTTAGAGATTTTTAAAAAATCATGCAGTCTTCAGCTTACTTGGCTTAAAATATTTTTCCCCTTCAGATTTTTATTACAATTGTGTTCAAACAATGAAAGGTAATAGGTTTATTTCTTTATATTTTTTTAATATTTAGTGATACTATGGTTCCAGTAGTTTACTTGTTGGGTTATAAAGATTATTTTAGGCTTTGTGTTAGAAGATTTTGTAGTCTGTTGGTTTATGAAGGAAAGTTAATACCTTTGTTATTCTCCCTATTTCTGAGAATTCAAGATCTTTGTCAATAGGGATTGTTATATTCAGCACATTTGCATTTCCAGCTCTTAGATAGTGCAGACCGAAGGTAGGAGTTTGTTAATATAGTGACTGATTTCTCCTCCCTCTTCCTTCCTCCTTCTCCTTGTTCCCTTTTCTTCTCCTCCCTCCTCCTTTTCCTCCTCCTTATCTTCCTCTGTTTCCTTCTTTCCTCTTTTCCTAAAACAACGAAAGTTGCTTGGAGGAGATGCTTAAGCAAGGACCGAGACCATCCCCATTCATTAAAGAAATAGCATTTTTAGATGAAGTCATTTAAAAGTATCTGAAATGAATACTCTCCCCCCACAAACAGTTGGGCAGCTAGGTGGCACAGTGGATAGAGTGCTGGGCCTAGAGTCAGGAAGACTCATTACTAGCTAGATATTTACTAGCTGTGTAACCCCAGGCAAGTCACTTAACCCTGTTTGCTTCAGTTCCTCATCTGTAAAATGAGCTGGAGAAAGAAATAGTGAACCACTCCAATACCTTTGCCAAGAAAACGCTAAATGGAGTCACAAAGAATCAGACATGACTGAAAAATGACTGAAACAATAAGTGCCCAGTGCTCCAAATGGGTGATAAGTTTTTCGACACATATTCTTGGGAGACTAGAGTCTTTTGGATGAGACTGTGAGAAGGGTAAGCTGTGTACTTCTGCTACCTCAAGAATGTGACAAATCATTCATCTTTGGAAAGCCACCATTAATGAAGACCATCCCTTGATGACATCAACAAGGTATATTCTTACCATCTATATAAAAATAATAAAGTCCCCTTCAAAGGCTTATTGTCAATTAAGGTCATCAAAATGATCCAAGAACTTCCTTGATCTGCTGCCTAAACTTCTAAATTCTCTACCCTGTGAATTGCTAGGTTATGTTTGATACTTAGGAATAAAGTCTTCTATATGAAGATCAACCAAACAGTGAAACAGTGGGGGAAAAAATCCAAGACTTGTCAAGTTTGCTTCATAAAATATTTCTTTTATGTTTACTTTTTAAAAATAACCATCTCAGTGGCAGAGCTTTTTTCTAATCCTACCTTCCTTAGAAGGCAACAGATCTGTGATTGGGTATAATGTCAAAAGCACAGTCAAGGAAATGTCAATAATAGTCATGTGACTCAAGCCAGAAGTCACTTTGGATTAAATATAGCCCTTCATCTGGATGTGAAAAATCCACTCTGTGGTACTTGTTATCTGTCAGTGGAGATTATAGAATTGCCTGTCCAAGGCATCCTGAAGGTTGTCTGAATGGATTAGATCCAGTTTGCCTGAAGGCAGAAGAATAAAGTGAATGACCTCTCTACCAGTTATTGTGTAAATGAAGCTGACCATCATTTGACAGATTTGGGGCTAAATTTGACTAGTTATTGTAGCATAGCATAGATAGAGAATGTGATTGTTTTATTAAGCTGAGATGCATGTTTGACAATGTTCAACAACAGACAGATGTCTTACATTAACTAGATGGTGAAATAGGACAAATAGAGACTGGACCCCTGATTTCATTGGTATAGGAAAGTCCCTGGTGAGGAACCTCCTTCTCCAAATTCAGGTTTGTACTTTTCCTGCCACTTATAGACTAAAAGTGGCATAGACTAGATAGAGCATTGAGAGTTTAAGGGGCATTCCCAGAGTCTCATAGACAATATGTATCAGATTGGAGACTTGAACACAGGTTTTCAGGACTTCAGGGTTGGCTTGCTATAAACTAGACCACTTGACTGCATTGCTGAGACAATAGAGTAAGAAATTTTTAGGAGTGAAAAGCTTAATTTATCAAACCAAAGCAAAAACAGAACAAAAACCCTCTTCTTAATAAGTAAAAGAAATCTTCACTAGGACTATAACTAGGTCAGGGCATTTGAGGCACTGCCACAGGGTGCCCAGCATGAGAGGGCAATGACAACATATACTTCATCATGCAGGAAAAAAGTGAACTTAACACCCAGTTAACAAAAAAACTTAGTTAAAATAAGAATCTATCATAAGGTTTGCTTTTCTTCCTGCCAGGTTTTTCAAACCCCAGGTGACTTACTCTCACAGCCATCAACTTTTCCTCATTTCTCAGTGCCCTACCTAAGCAGTGGCCTTATAGTGGTTTATAGTTTTCCCCATGGAGAAATGTTATTTGGAGTCTCTTTTGGCACCCAGAGGATGTCTGGAAAAAAATGTCCTCAGTTCTCTTGCTCTGCAGATCCTTCGCCCCAAGAGCTCTTGGGACCACTAAGCCTCTGATCTCATCCCTGAGCCCTGAAATTGACTTTTCTTTAAAAAGTAATCTAAGGCCATCTTTTCTGGTTCTCTGTAGCCCAGGGATACATATCATGGCATTGGCCCAAGTGTGCAGAAATGTCCTTCCTAACTCTGATATTTATGTCTTAATTAGGCATTGTCAGAAGTTTGTTTTATATTATATGTTACCTACCACTTGAGTTATGTCCTGGAGCATCACCTATAACCATATGTGTGTATGTGTGTATGTGTGTGTGTGTGTGTGTGTGTGTGTGTGTGTGTGTGCCTATTCACTAGGGCTTTTGATTTTATTTTCTGATTTTATCTGTAGATTCTGGTGACTCTTCAAATAATCTTACCTTTGAATTTAGTTGTGGTAAGGCTATTTTATCCCAACTTTATTGCAAGAACAACATGTTAAATTCAAGAGCATAGGAAATAAAAGAGGCTCATGTGGAAATCTCCATGCAGATGTTAAGATGGTAGATAATGTTTAGTCACATAAGGGATTGCTGGGTTGAAATTTCAGGTCAGTTTTTCAAGAGTAACTTGACTTAATATTATGCTCAATTAAGTAATACGTGATTTTTTGAACATGCAATATTGATATTAGACAATATTGTTCTAATAATTACAGGGCTATTATGACTTCCTCTATGTAGGGAGCTGATGAGGACACTTTGAACAAAACTACAGATTTCAAGGTCTGTAATGCGGGTGCTTAAGGAAAGCTACTTCCTGAAAGAATACTAAAAGTGGAAGATTTGGGGGACTGCAATTTCAGAAAATTGGACTTCAGATTTTCTGCCCTCTTTTCACTATGTTAGCCTGTGATCAAAGGAATACTATTAATGATAATAAAGATAATAGCAATAACATCTCTAGCATTATAGAGTGCTTTAAATTTTACAAAGCATTTTATAAATTATCTCATTTGATTCCTACAACAGCCCTGAGAGAAGAAGGGAGATGCTAGAATTTTCCCTATTTTTACAAACGAGCAAATTGAGTTTAAGTGATTTGCTCAGTCACAAAGCTAGTAAATACCTGAGACAGTATTTCAACTGCTGTCTTCCTGACTCCAAGTTCAGCCTTTTACCCATTGTGCCACCAGCTGCCCAAAAGTCTAACAGTTTCAAAATGTATCATTAAGGATAGGTACAGCCCAGCCATGGGGTTCAACAAGAACCACTTGGAGAACAGAGTGACTGTCAACAACATGGAGAACATTCTAATGACCCAGGACCATGGGGAGCTCTCCTTCAGTGACATGGATCACGTCTGATGCCTTTAAAGGAACCAAAAAAGGCAGCCTCTATTTGACTTCTTACAGTTATTTTTCTGTCCAAGGGAAAGGACTCTATGTCGTCGTTCATGATGCTGTTTTACCTAATGAAGCACTAGGAGATCAAGCAGCCTATGTTTGGAGCAAATTACATTAGAGAAACAGTGAAGGCTGAAGCAGGAGGTATGCAATTGACCTTCGCCACAGAGGGCTCTATCGGGATTGGACAGTAAATACTGTAGGTGGCTGCCCAAACCTCCAGAGGTGAAGTTCCCAGTGGAGCTCATGGGTACTCTTACATGCCCAGTGGAGCCTATACTTTTCCTATGCCAGCTACCAAACCTTTCAAACTATTCCTATGCACCACCTCCACCTGAGTTTTAGCCAGGACCTCACATGATGGATGGGGCCATAAGGTATGTGCAGTCCCCACCACCTCAGTACACTGGATGCAAGAAGCTACCTTTGGTGGCCCTGATGTACCATCTACTCCTACAGCTGAAGCAAAAGCTGCCGAAGCTGTTGCCAGTGCTTACTACAACCCTGTCAATCCCCATAATGTCTACATGCCCACGGGCCAGCCTCCACCATCTCTGTATTACCCCACATAAGAAAAGAATACCCAGTAGATGCACTTGCAGTCTCATCACTTATGTGCTCCCTTATTTCCCCAGAGCTGAACTTGGAGTTGTTGAGGAGGCTTTTGTGAGACCTGGCCTTTCCTCTAGCCCTGTGTGTAGTTAGCAGTGACAGGCATGGAGAGAACGGGTGTAGCCTGGGAAAGTTCCAGCTGGTCTGGAGACATTGACCCCTCTCCTCCACCTTTGTCAGAGGGACTCTCCACTTGAGTCGCCATTTGCATTTTACTCCTGCTGCATGAACACAGCTTCCCATAAAGGAGGAGACTGTTCTAGATCAGCTCCTCAGCTCCTACCCATAGATGACATAATTTCTGGAAGCCACTGAAAGTTGTGGTTCTCATCTGGGACTTTTTCATTCCTGCCTTTTCCCATCTCCCATTTTGGTGATCTTATTTCATTCATGCTTCATTAATATCTGCTCCAAATGAAAATATGTCCTTTTCCTCTTTAAGTTAACATTAAAAGTAGCATTTATTTTGAAAACCATGTCATTAAATATAATCCAAATACCTAAACCATAGAAAAATTTCATTAATGAAGATTAATTCAAAATAAAATGCTAGCCAAAAGACTAAAGCAATGTATCCAAAAACTATTCATGGTGTTTAAGTCGTATGTATGATTAGGATATACCTTTCAGCAAAAAGAAAACAGTTAAATGTTGAATTATATTCAAATCAAGAAAAGCATACCACCAATAAAGGAAAACTGCTCTAAGAAATGATGAGCAGGATGATTTCAGAAAAAACCTGTGAAGATTTACATAAACTAATGCAAAATGAAGGAGGCAGAACCCGGAGAAGATTGTACATAGTAACAGCAATACTGTATGATTATCAACTGGGAATGGTTTAGCTTTTCTGATAAATACAATAATCCAAGACAATTCTGAAGGACTTCTAATTTTTAAAAATGCTATCTACCTCCAGAGACAGAAATAATGAGTTCTGATTATAGATTGAAGCATCATTTTTTCACTTTCTTTAATTTGCTTTGCTTTTTGGTAGTAAAATTGCTAACATGGAAATATATTTTTAGGATTTCATATTTATAACTTGAAAGTCCTTTTCTTGCCTTCTGTATGGGGAGGGGTAGGATGGGAGAAAGAGACAAAATTTGGAACTCAAATTTTAAAAAAAAAAATAAATAATTCAGGAAAAAAAGTGGGGAAAGAAACAATAAATGGTTGAGGAATGGAATCCTGTTGGACAAGACTAAGATACAAAGCTGCTGAACATCACGATCTGTAATCAACATCTAGACTGAGTCCCAAGACAGGTTACAAGGTACAGTGAATACTGCTCTATATCTGGAGTCAAGTTCAAAGCCTGCTGCTGATCCTGGGAAAATTATTGAACTTCTTTAAGCTTCTGTTAAAAAAAAAAAAAGGAAGAAGCAGAGTAATAATAGCAGTTACCCATCATGGCTGTTTTAAAGATCAGATGAGACAATGTATATAAAGCACTTAACAAGCCAAAACCATGACATATGAACTATTATTGATAATTTTAGTACTATTAAATTATTACTAAAATTACTATGAAATTATTAATTAAATACTGTTAATACTTTTCTGCAACCCAGAAAAAAGAAAATTAATACTACAGGAATTCCGAGCCAAGGGACGCACAGTGTGTCTTCGAGTATTCTATGAACACCCTAATGTTGTATTTTGGCTCTAAAACTTCACCAGTATAAGTATCTGTACTTTATTCGTTGCTACTGTGCTTAGTGTATGGTTTTGGTTCCTTTTAAATAGGCTTGTGCAGACTATTCCAAATGGGTCACTTAAGCATTTGCAATCAGGGTCCCAAGGTGGTAATTCAGACAAGTAATTAGTGTTTATGACTGTGGGAGTCTAGAGCAACAGTGATGTAGTCTAGTTGTTGGAGTGACTAGATGCCACAAAGTAATGAAAGAGCATTTTCCCAGCCAAGTCATCCTGGCTGATAGCTGAAAGTCCCCCCTGGACCAAATACTCCTCCTCATTAAATACCATTTATTAAGTAATTATGGCACACAACACTGTGCAAAATGCTGAGCCAAGAAAGAAAGGCAACCTTAGTCCTGATACAATGAGTCTGTATAAGCTATGACTGCTCAGGGAGATACAGCTCTATCTCTTATGAAACATTTGGTTTCAGACAGAGCAAGTTACCTATTGAACAGAACTATGCCAGGGGAGATATCATTTCAGAACTACTTTCACCAAACAGATTTCCCAGATTCAGCAATACCCATTTGACTTGATGGTCTTGGGTGGCACAAGAAAAATGGATTCAGCTATAACTCTGTCAACCAGGATCCTATGGGAATAAACACTCTGACTACAGTTGTTGTTCATTGATATAACCAAAAAAAAGAGGTTCATTTTGAAACTCCAGTTGTTGCTGTTGGAGGGCCTCTACTTGTGCCAGCTTACAAATAGTATATTTTCATAGAAGGATGGTATATAGAACTAAAGATGGAAGGGACCTTAGAGTTCATTTCATCCAACCCTCTCAGACATTCAGAGAGGTTAATTTAGTTGCCCCAAGTAACACTGGTAGTTTGTAATTGGATGAGTGGGATTTGAACCCAGGTCCACTGATTCCAAATTCATTATTCTTTCTTTTTTAGCAGCCTACACCTACCCATACTGCTGCTCTACAGTTTTTTCAACTTGACTAGGTTTCACCAATCCCAAAGTGTTTCAGTTCAAGCATGTCAAGGCCAACTGGTTTCATAGTGGTCACTATAGGGAAAAGGGTCTCTACAGAGAGGCACTGTTTTGTTTTTCCTCTTCATGGGCTTCTTCTATATTCCCTCTCATTATTGAGGCAACCAGGTGACCCAATGGATAGAGTAGACAGGAAGTCGTTTTTTTCTTTTCTTTTTTTTTTACTTTCAGTGTTCTACAATCACTACCATATAACTTGGATTTTTTTTCCCTCCCTCCCTCCCCAAGATGGCATACAGTTTTATATAGGTTCTACACATACATTCCTATTAAATACATTTTCACCATGGTCATGTTGCATAGAAGAGTTAAAATGAATGGGAGAAATCATATAACAAACCAAAACATAATACAAAAGAAGATGATCTGCTACATTCTGCGATTGAATTCCATAGTTCTTTCTCTGGATGTGAAAGGCTTTTTGCCTTAAGAGGCCATTGGGAATTTTTTAGGTCCTTGCATTGCCATGGAGCTCTAAGTCTACCAGAAAAAATCCTTGCACACTGTTGTTGTTGCAGTGTACAAAGTTCTCCTGGTTCTGCTCCATTCACTCAGCATCAGTTCATATAAATCTTTCCAGGACTCTCTGAAGTCTTCCTGCTCATCATTTCTAATAGCACAATAGTATTCCATTACATTCATATACCATAATTTATTCAGCCATTCCCCAATTCCCAAGGAATCTTATCGATTTCCAGTTTTGGGCCACCACAAAGAATGCTGCTATAAATATTTTTGTACATGTGAAACCCTTTCCCATTTTTATGATATCTTTGGGATACAGTCCTAGAAGCAGTATTGCTGGGTTAAAAGGTATGCACATTTTTGTAGCCCTCTGGGCAAAATTCCAAATTGCTCTCCAGAATGGTTGGATCAGCTCACAGCTCCACCAACAATGAATTACTGTTCCAACTCTCCCATATCTTCTCTAACATTTATCATCTTCCTGTTCTGTCATGTTAGCTAATCTGATAGGTGTGATGTGGTATCTCAGAGTTGTTTTGATTTGCATCTCTCTAATCAATAGTGATTTAGAGCATTTTTTCATATGATTATAGATATCTTTAATTTCTTCCTCCGAAAACTGCCTGTTCATATCCTTTGACAATTTATCAACTGGGGAATAGACAGGAAGTCTTAAGTTCAAATCCCACCTTAAATAATTACTAGCGATATAACCCTTGGCAAGTCAGTTAACCTCTGTCTGCCTCAGTTTCCTCAACTATAAAATAAGGATAACAATAACATCTGTCTTATGGCATTGTTGTGAGGATGAACAAGAGTATGTTTGTGAAGTGCCTAGGAGGGCTTGCTCCCTTTCAACTCCCTTTAGCTTAGGATAAGGCATATCCTTGAGATTTCCTTAAGCAGCTCTCCACCCCAATAATCATACTTTAGAAAGTTTATATTCAGAATGAAAAGATTTGTCCACCATTTTGACTTTTCAGTCAGCCACATTTTTGTGACAGACACTTCTTTCAATTGACTGAGAAACTATTTCTGAATCTGTATCCAAGAGATATGCTTCATATGGATTCATAAGAATGAGAGAACTTAATTATCAAGTCTTTTTAGTACCCGCTATCCTTAACTGATGGGACCTTTAAGCTCCTGGCTAATTTTCTCAGCTATCCTATTGCCCTCAGGTCTCTCAACTTTTGCTAAAACCAGTTATAAGAGCTTCTAGAACCTGTTTATTGAAAGATGTGTTACTAAGTACAGTAATAGAATTTTCCAATCAGTACCCAACTGAAACCAGAAGGTAGTACAGAAACTTCAGACTGGCAGTAATATGTTGAGATATCTTGGTTTCACTAAGAAAGTAAGACTGGAGAAAACTGTTTTGAGTTCTGTCAATCACACATTCCAACAACGGTCCTGGAATTTGGCAGAGTTTGGTATAATATTACTCTGTACACAAGAAGTATATTCAGTTCTTTAAATACCAGTGAGTAATTCATGTCAAATTATGATCAGCTTGTCTAGATATTCTATGCATTAGATCCTTTGCCTGCAATGCAACTTTTGCTTTTGTCCATGCTAATAAAACTTGAATTTAGAGGGTTCAGGGACTTTGTCATCAAGGGGAACTTCTAATTTAGGAACTCCCTCTTTTGATGCAGATCTGATTGCAGTCTTCCTATGACTTAACAAATCCTAGGTAGTTCCATCAGGCACAAATAAATTTAATGAGTTGCACAAGGTCATAACCAGTATGTATCGCAGACAGGTTTTGAACCCGTCTTCCTGATGTTAAGCCCAGTACTTTAGCCATTTATTAAGCTGTTTCTCAATGATAATGATGATGGGGATGATAAGTGACATTTAAATAATACTTTAAAGTTTTCTAACCACATTGTATATGTATGTGTTTGTCCTTTGCTGCCAAAGAAGACCATGCCATTGGAGAAATGATGACATGACTTGCACTTAACTTTGTTTTGAGTGAGGGAGGGCTGTGCAGGTCACCAGCTTCACTTCTCCTCCAGAGTCATCTGAATCCAGTGACCAGATATTCATCAAGATGACTGGAGATGACTCAGGATGAGGCAATTGGGATTAAGTGACTTGCCCAAGGTCACACAGCTAGTGAGTGTCAAGTGTCTGAGGTGAGATTTGAACTCAGGTCCTCCTGACTCCTGCACTGGTGCTCTATCCACTGCATCACCTAGCTGTCCCTAACCATATTGTGTATAAAACCATTTTCTATGGGATTTGTATGCAATGTAAAAGTGCAAGCATGTTAATTATTTAATATCTTGGAGAATCAAGTGTGGATTTTTCACATAAGGGAATTTTACAGGTATCTAAATTTTAGATAAATGACAACACTCTTTATTTTAATGGTTTTGATTGAATTCTTTCATGAAGATATGATAAAGTATACTGAATGTGTTTTAACATTCCTGATCCCTCAGGATTATCAATGTATACATGTATGGTTACTATACTATGAAATGCTATAGTCAGCCAAAAATTATATTCCTTGAGATAGAAGGAGCTTAAGAAACTATGTAGTCCAACTCTCTGATTTTACAGATGAGAACACAGAGGCTTAGTGAGGTTAAGTGATTTGACCAAAGGTATACAAGTAGTAACATCAAAGAAGGGCTTTGTACCCTTCTCCTGTGACACCAGAGACATAGCTCTTTTCACTGTATTGTACTCTAGGGCAGAAGGTCGAAGAGACCCTGAGGTACCCTAGAATTACTTTCTTTAAAAAAAAATCATTCCTTAGCTTGTTTTTTGGCCATTCATATCTTTCTTAATTCACATCAATTCAGAAGCAGAATCCAATTTTAGTGATCATTTTAACCATTCTTTTCATGTTACGGATGAGGAAACTGAGGCCACAAGAGGTGAGTTGTTCTTGCTCAAGGCCCTATTATTAGCTAATAGAAAAACCCCAGCTCAAGCTCAGCTAGCTCTCTGGACTCAATTCATGGTCTCATTTAGCTACATCGCTCAGAAATCACGTAGCAGGGCGGACTTTATGCAGCCTAAGCTTTCCAGTCTTTCCGGGAATTTCCTCATCCTCCAGCACATGACTTTCAGTGTTACATTCAGTGTCTATGGACTTCCTAGAATTACTGTATGATTTCCGCATCTGCTAACACAATGGACTCCAGGTCAAGATGACCTTGTCAGCTTGTATCCAGCAGTCTCTGCTATGCTAATTTTGTTGGTGGATTGTGAAAGAATGTTCTTCATCCTTTCAAGCAAGTCTGCCAGGCAGGTTGAGGGAGAGAGTTTGTTTAAGGCCTTCAAATCCTTAATCAACATAATAAAAAGATAATGTGGGTGGGCCAAACTTTCATTCATTTCTCATTCTCTTCTCCAATCTCTCATTCATATTTTGTCTTTATTTGCCCAGGACCTAGCTCAATACTTTGCACATATCTAGTTCTTTCCCATTGAGCAAACAGTTAAGAATAAGTGCATGAGCCAAGATTTTAAAAAATTTTAATAGAGTTGGAGACACTGGTAACATTAAACATGGCCTCTTTTAATGTTCTAATGAGATTAAAGGTGAGGTATTTTGCCTCCATGGCATACTAGCTTCCTTGTAAGATCTCTCCTGTAATAACCTTACCTATTCAAAGTAACACCTCCATCTATAGAATTAATCAGTAAGGTAACATTAAGAGGCTGAGAAGTGACCAACATTCTATAAAAATATTCCTGCTTCATAACAGTGATTTCCACAGTTAATTTAGCATCAAGGTAGTTTTCCTACTCTCAGGTGAACCTAATGTTGGGGAATTATCTTTCATTGTTAAGTAGGAAAAAATATAGAATGACTCAGGAGAATAAAAAAGTCTCTTTGTATACAATGTCTTTCTGTAAACAAGTAAATGTCTGGCACCTTTGAAAGTCAGTGGAATTTTCTAGTAATCAAAGGCTTAATTTTTGTGACTGTGTTTGGTCATTAGTACATGACAGCAATGAACATTTATCCTCTATCCTCATCCATTCTCAGTTTTAGGCAGATTGACCTATTCAGTATTCCCCTAATTCATTATTCCATTGCCTTCCTCTGTTCCTGTGTCCCTCATGGTGGGAATATACTTGCTCCTCACTTTTTGGCTTGTAAGAATCCTTACTTTCATTTAAGACTTAGCTAATAAGCCAACTTCTGTGTGAAGCCTCTTCTGTTTACTCTGGTTACTAGCATTCTCTCTCTCTTTACCAAATCATCAATAATATCAGTTTTATCATCATCCTTCCTATGGAATGTAAGCCTCTTGAAGAGAGGGAGTTTTTCTTTTTTCCTTTTGATCCCAAGAATGTAGTACAATGCACTGCCTAGAACAGACTTGTAACAGATGCTTGCTCAGTGGGAATCGACTGGGCGCTCCACATATATACCTGCTTAGGTCAGTTTAACAAACTTAATGAAAATGACCCCATTTCATCAGTGCCATAAAACTCTTCAGGGGATGTTGTGAAATGAGTTCTATGTAAAAAGCCATGAAATTGGTCTTCCATTGAATGGTTTCTTTATTGACTGCTACCAGCTATCAGGGAGCTTTCTAGTTTCAGGAGCTTGTAGTACTGAGGAGCTGAGATCAAGAAAGATGTGGGCATTATCCCTTCTGGAAGAATTTTAGGATAGCTTCATGGAGATGTATTTGATTACAATTTCATAATGCCAGGGTGAGGAATGTTTAATAGTGATTAAGCATCTACTATGTTCTAGGCATTATCCTAAGCGCTTTACAAATATCTCATTTGATCTTCACAACCTGTGCATTATGCCCATTTTGCAGATGAGGAAACTATGGTATAGATTAAGTGACTTGCCCAGAGACACATGGCTAATAAATGTCTGAAGTCAGATTTGAAATCAGGCCTTCCTAACCAACCACATATAGCTCAAGTATTTTATTTACTGCACTACCTAGCTGTCTCAGCTATTATAGAGATTTACATATGTCAAGAATTAGCCAGAGATCAAGTACATTTTGTAAAAATATGGCAACTTGCCTTAGTATTCTCACATAGTATCAATGGTTGAAGCTATCTGGTACAGTGGATAGAGTACCAGGCCTGGAGTCAGGAAGACCTTAATTCAAATCTGGCCTCACATACTTCCTAGCTGTATGAACTTACTTAAACTTATTTGCCTTAGTTTCTTCACTGATTTTCATTTATTTATCTATTTATTTATTTTTAGTTTTCAACATTCATTTCCACTAGATTTTGAGATTCAAATTTTCTCCTATCTTTCCCCCCTCTGCACACCCCAAGACAACATGCATTCTGATTATCCATTCCCCCAATCTGCCCTCCCTTCTATCATACCCCTCCTTTCCCTTATCCCCATGTCCTCTATTTTATTGTAGGGCAAGATAGCTTTCTGTAGTCCATTACCTGTATATCTTATTTCCCAGATACATGTAAAAACAATTTTTAACATTTCTTTTTAAAACTTTGAGTTCCAACTCCTCTCCCTTCCTCCCTCCCCACCTATCCCCATGGAGAAGGCAAGCAATTTGATACATGTTATACATGTGTAGTTATGCAAAAGACTTCCATAAAAGTCATGTTGTAAAAGACTAACTATATTTCCCTCCATCCTATCCCGTCCCCCATTTATTTATTCTCTCTTTTCACCCTATCCCTCCTGAAAACTGTTTACTTCTAATTACCTCCTCCTCCCATTTGCCATCCCTTCTACCATCCCCCCACACCTCACTTATCTCCTTCTCCCCTACTTTCTTGTAGTGTAAGAAAAATTTTCATAGCAAATTGAGTATGCATTCTCCTTAAGCCAAATATGATAAGAATAAAGTTCACTTTTTCCCTCTCACCTCCCCCCTCTTCCCCTCCATTGAAAAAGCTTCTTCTTGCCTCTTTTATGTGAGAGATAAATTGCCCCATTCTATTTTTCCCTTTCTCCTCCCAATATATTACTCTCCCACCCCTTAATTTTATATACATGTGTGTGTATATATATATATATATATATATATATATATATATATATTAGATATCATCCCTTCCTGTTCAACTTACCTGTGCCTTCTGTCTATATGTATATAATCCCTCCAACTACCCTAGTACTGAGAAAAGTCTCAAGAGTTATAAATATGATCTTTCCATTTAGGAATGTAAAAAGTTCAACTTTAGTAAGTCCCTTATGATTTCTCCTTCCTGTTTACCTATTTATGCTTCCCTTGATTCTTGTGTGTAAAAATCAAATTTCTATTCAGCTCTGGTCTTTTCATTAAGAATGCTTGAAAGTCCTCTATTTCACTGAATGATCATGTTTTTTCCCTGAAGTGTTACACTCAGTTTTGCTGGGTAGGTGATTCTTGGTTTTCATCCTACTTCCTTTGACTTTTGGAATGTTTTCCAAGCCCTGTAATCCCTTAATGTAGAAGCTGCTAGATATTGTTTTATCCTGATAGTATTTCCACAATACTAGAATTGTTTCTTCCTGGCTGCTTGTAATATTTTCTCCTTGACCTGGGAGCTCTGGAATTAGGCTACAATATTCCCAGGAGTTTTCCTTTTGGGATCTCTTTCAGGAGGTGATCTGTGGATTCTTTCAATATTTATTTTACCCTCTGGTTCTAGATAATTTCTTGAAAGATGATGTCTAGGCTCATTTTTTGATCATGGCTTTCAGGTAGTCCCATAATTTTAAAATTGTCTCTCCTGGATCTAATTTCCAGGTTGTTTTCCCAATGAGATATTTCACATTGTCTGCTATTTTTTCATTCCTTTGGTTTTGTTTTGTTACTTCTTGATTTTTCATAAATCATCAGCTTCCATCTGCTCCATTCTAACCTTTAAGGAATTATTTTCTTCAGTGAGCTTTTGGACCTCCTTTTCTATCTGGCCAATTCTGCTTTTTATGGAATTCTTCTGTTTGTTGGCTTTTTGAATCTCTTTTGTCATTTGAGTTAGTCTGTTTTTTAAGGTTATTTTCTTTTTTTGTGGGTTCTTTAAAATTTGTTTATCTTTCCACTGACATTCCAATTTGTCCTCATTGTTTTCGGGTTGTGAAGTCTGAAAACCACCACACATGCCTGAGATTCATCCCCCTCAAGCCCTGCTCAGGTCCCCTCTGGGCCAGTATGGCCCACACAGGACTGCCCTTTGCTCCCAGCGTGGCTCATTAGACACTTCCTGGTGACACTTCAGGCTGTCTTGGGCTGGATATTTGCTTCACTCAGTCATTCTGTGAGTTCTGAAGCTCCAGAATTTGTTTAGAGCCATTTTTATAGGTATTTGACTGGGCTTGGGGCAAGTGCTCTAGAAAGTGCCTGCTATTACTGCTATATCTTGGCTCTGAACCCCACTTTCTTCATTTTTAAATGAGATGGAGAAGGAAAATGCGAAACACTTCAGTATCTTGGCCAAGGAAACCCCAAATGGAGTCAGAAAGAGTCAGACACAAACAAAAAACATTTGAACAACAACAAAAACCATACTGGTTGAAATGAAAGTATATTCTAGGTGTGACCTGCCAAAGTACCGTAAGAGTTGTTATATAAGAAACTGGAGTCCATAGTGGTAGACTTTGGGATTTTCCTGGGGGAGCAAAGTTGGTAAATGTGGAGGTTCAGTGCTTATTAAGAACCTGTTGGCTCAGTAAGATCACTTCAAGAAGAGAACAGTTATAGGTCCCTAATATGGACTGATATCAAGAAACCGATCAATATAGGACATTACTGCTTAGTCATTTTTTCCAGGAGTGGTGAGAGTAGATTTCTGCTATCCTGGGAGAAGTATCATCTGGTCTTTAGTGTGTAGGATCACATTATATGAACTGATCAGATATTGACAGCCTGTATGACTGAGAAGCTAAGAATGGCTGTATTTGGCATGACAATGCCCTTAGAAAAGAGTGGGAAATGGAAGGTATGTTTTGAACACTATTCGGTTATCCTCATAGGTCACAGGATGTTGAAGTGTCTATCAGGCAGAATTTCTGACACTATATTACATAACAAAATATTGACACTGTCCAACCATTTGGGACTGGAAGAGGGAGTTCTTAACTGAGATATTTAAATAGGCCTTGAGTGAAAAACTTCCATGAATGTTTAGAGAACACCTACCCCAGAAAACTGACACATCTGACAGACATATTCATGTAGCTGAAAAGTTCCCAATGTGGATGTAGGGTTAGGTGGTGTGGCTAGTGTAAATAATAATAATATTTTCTGAATTTATATGGCACATAAAAGTTTGTAAAAGTGCCATCCATTCTTATTTGAATTTCAAAAAAATACTACAAGTGAGGTACTATATAGATCTATCCCAATTTTTTAGATGAAGAACCAGAGACTTGGGTTAAGTACACTGCACATAGCTTGCATGTCTAAGATGGCATCTTATCTAGGTCTTTCTTACTCCAACTCAATATTTTATCTACTAAGCCATGCCACCTCTAGGCCCTTGTTCTTCTGACATATGGTAAGAGACAAGATCCTTTCTTCTTTAGAAGAAAGAGAGGCTCAGGAAGCAATTGTTTGGCACTGAGAGGCAAAGAGAGAAGACATTGCCTCTCCTGGCAACATTTCCTCCTTTATAATTCAAAAGAATTGTATATCCCTGGTGGATGCCCAGAGGAAGAAGAAATTATAATTTTACAAAGTGCTTAAAAATGTCAGGAAGGGTCCAGTGGTCCCTTATATATCATTTTAAAGGCTAAAGCCTACCTCGGTGCTATGAACATGGCAGCCATTACCTGGGAGAGTGATTGAATGGAAAACTTGAATCTGAGGTGGTATTTTTACAAAAGTAAACAAGACCCTGTTTGGATTTTGTATTCAGGAATGATCTGATAGATGAGAAGAAGTGAAGGGGAAATAGAAAGGCTGGGACTTTTGTGAATGTGGAACTTGCAATCAAATTCCAAGCCTGTGAGACTGACACTTGAGCTTGGGTTCTGGTTGTTGGTGGTGCCCTCACCCCCATGTAGTTTCTACCAGAACAGTATGTGCAGTGATAAAAGGCATAAGCATCAGATATTTTTCCTAGTGTTATTTAGCTGAATTTTGGGTAGCTGTGCTTACCTCTGGGATTCTGTTTTGAAAATTACCAGGAGGTAGGAAGATGAGAACTGCTAATCTCACATCTAATGCCCTACCTTGCAGGGAAATGCCAAAGAGGATCTTCCAAATATATACATGGCTTAGACAATTTCACCTACTTACACAACTTGGTTCCTTTTTCACTGGAGAGCCAGGGATAGGAGAACCCTGCAAATGTTTCACTAGAGCAGGGATCACTGAACTTTTGGTGTCTTGGCCCCCTTTGGCAGACTAGTGAAACTTATGGACCTTTGCTCAGATTGTTGCTTTTACATAATTGAGGGAAATTACTACCTTGATTTAGAGGTTAGTGAAAATAAAGTCATATTTTTCCCATCCAAGTTCAGGGATCCCCTGAAATCTCTCCACAGATAGATGTGTTCATGAACCTAGTTTTAAAATTATTGTACTAGAAAGATCTTACATTCCATACCATGGGATATCCCCTGCAACACTGTGCTACAGCTGTGCATTCCTGGTTTGCAGACTGTAAAGACCACTGACATAGAATGCCTACTGCCACAGTGATTTGAAACAATGAATGTCCTTGAGACTTGCTGTCTGACCTGGCCTGTCTGAATATGGTGATTTTTGGAGAAGCCTCTTAAATAAATAGGATTTAGCTTGCATTAGTTGACCCCTGCTAATGTATGGTATAACTTTGACTCACGTGTAGTATGGTTTGCTCATTCACTTCAGTGAATATTTGTTATTTGGCACGTGCTGTAGATATAAAGACAAAACCAAAACAGTCCCAGTTCTCAGGCAAAGGGAGGAGAGGATTACAATTGATGGAATAGAGCATTTTTTTTGCCAAAGTGATGGGTTCTTTGAGAAGTAGAGACCAGGAGGGAGGGCATCCAAGGCAAGGGAGACAACTTGAATACACAGAAGCAGGAGAAGGAGCACAGTTCAAATAAGACAGTAATTCTCTTTTCTGGTACACAGTGTATGAAGGAGAGTGACATGAAATATGGCTGCAAAGACAGAGGGGGACTAGGTGATAGAGGACTTAATGCAAGATATTTTATATTTCATCTTTCCAGAAGGAGATGAAGCATTTCTATAACACCTACTGTATACCAGGCACTGTGCTAACAACTTTCACAAATCTTCTCTCATTTGGTTCTCACAGAAACCCTGCAAAGTGAAGTACTATTATCATCTTCATTTTACAGCAGATGAAAGTGAGGTGACCAGATGTAAAATGACTTGCCCAGGGTCACACAGCTGAGACTAAATTCGAAAATCTGTCTTCCTGACTCCAGTGCCAGCACTCTATCCACTGCACCACCAGCTGCCTCTGGAGTTAAGAGGGAGGCAATGAGGATTTTTGAGCAGAGAAAAATACTCAGGTTTGCTACTTAGCCGTACAAAGAAGGCTTCCCCCACTCATTTCTCATTTCTGTCTACTTTTCTACTATTAGCGTGGTTTTTGCTAGGTGGCATAGTGAATAGGATGCTGCACTTCAAATCAAATTCAAGTACGGCCTCAGAAGCTTAATAATGTCACCCTGGGAAAGTCATTAAAAAAATTTCTGCCTCATTTTCCTCATAAAATAAGGATAAAAAAGTACTTCCCTCACCAGGTGGTTGTAAGGGTAAAATGGGATAGTATTTGTTAAGAACTTTGAAAACTACGAATGCTGACTGTGATATTATTAATATCATCATCCCCCCTAGTCACTGATTAGACTCCTTCCCTGTCCTTCTCCCCACTCTACTGCTATATTCCTTTCCCCACTCCTCTAGCCTTCACCATTTGCGGGTTTATGGACGTTCATTTGGAATGGTTTGGTTCTTCTCATTATCACTAGCCATTGATAGCAACGGAGTAGAATGGATCAGTGGTCAGATCTTTGCTCATCATTTTGTGTCTTTTGCTTCTCTTGTTTATTTTTATTTTTACTCAAGACGATCTAAGGCAACCTTTTCACTTCACGAATCGTTTGCTTTGCTGTATTTCCTTTTAGATTTGGTGATACTTGTTGCTCAGTTTTTGGCCTCTGGATAATGTAGGTATTACTGCGTTGCTTCCCAAAGTGGGTCCTAAATTCCTGAACTCTATCACTGCCCACTAGGAGGAAACTCACTTTATCCAAAAAAGATGCCAAATATGTGGGATGCTATGGGAAGTTGGGGTTGAGACAGCAATCAGTGTTGATCAGGGTATTTTGGAGATTGATTCTCCAAGAAGATGAAACTTAAGCTGCGCCTTAAAAGATGGGAAAGATTTAATAAATGAAGAGCAGGGAGTAAGAAATATAAGATCATTGGAGGGAATATGGTTTAGGACGGAGATGTTGATGGAGGTTAATGGCAGAATTTAGAGTATGTTCCTTGAGTTGTCACTGTGTGACATATGTCAGTTTTTTTAACTTGTATTGACCCTTCCTCTGTGAGAGGAGGGTGTGATTCAGGCATCTGATTTCAACAATATAGGAAGCCCACCCTCCAAATACATGTAAATTCCTTTCTCCTCTTATCTAATGCAAGTCAACAATTTGTAGTTTGTAGTCTTTGACTGTTGCTTAGGACATGAGGAGGTTAAATGAGTTGCCTATGGTTATACCTTCAGCATGTGTCAGAAGAATGACTCCAACCCAGTCTTCCTGACCATCTCTATCCACAATGTGCTGCTGCCACTTACTTAACCATGTATAAAAAAAAAAAAAATAGAAAAATGAACATCTGACACTGGTTGATAAAGTATGCCATGTAATGGACACATGATGTTATTGATATAAAATGTTACACAGTCATTAGGTTTCAGAGTTAGAATTTGAACTGAGGTCTTCCTTGACCCTCAGTAGGCCATTTACTCAATAAAGTTATCTCATGAATAGCACTGGAAGCTTTGGATTAGATCATCTGATTCTTCTAGGAGTACTAAGGTGGTTTTTCATTTCCTCTACTTTTATTCTGTAACTACTCTGTGAAATAGGTTATGTGGTGTTCATTTTTGGATTGGAAATTGAGATCCAGAGAGGGAAGCGATTGAACCAAGACTCCACCCCAGGCCTCCTGAGCGCCTGTGCCCAGCTTGCCCCCTTTGATAAGACTCCTTCTGTCAAATGAGCATTATGCTGTGGCTGCTGCTTCCAAGGGTATAAATGTTCATATTCTGAGGGATTGGAGCCTACAGCTTTCAAAACTACCATTAGCACATGAATGAGAGAGGCAATGCTGTAGATGAGATATAGCTAAAATTACAGAAAGACAGATAATGAGCAAGTATTGGAAACCAGAGGCCCAGAGGGTACGTGTGGGGAGACAGCAGTCATTAATCAGTCATGCCAACCAAAGAGAATCATACATTTTGACTTTGAAAGTAGACAAGGAAAGGTCAAATGCGTATGTTTTTTGTATCTTCTTGGCCGGAAGTCCTCTTTGAACCTTTCTAACTCAACAAAATACTAACTAAAAGAAATAAAATTTTCAAAAGTAAAAGTGTCAGTCCAATATAAATAAAAGCATGGTGCTCCTTCTACCCTTCTTCATATGAACCAGGATTTTGCTTTTTAAATGTCTACACTTCCTTGGTCTTCTCATCTGTAAAATGGATGTACTTTCTACCTTTCCCATCTCATAGTGCTATTGTGAAGGTCAATGAGTTTATATATGAAAACCACCTAATTATGTTCAACATAAGCTTTTGAAGGACAAGAACTTGCTTTTTTGCCTTTGAAGAATCACCAGTGCTTAACAGTCACTGACAAATGGAGCTGACTTAATAAATGCATATTGATCAAGTATACTTTTTCAAGACTATGGAAGGCCAGCTATTTGTTCACGTATAGTAATTGATCGATTGCTGGACAGTCAGGAAACTTGGATGTCAGTCTCATGTGTCTCACTGGTTTGTTGTGTGGTCTTGGCTAACCCTTAACTTCTCTCACTTTTCCCATATATAAAATGAGGATAATAAGGGACTAACTCACAAAGTTATTGGGAAGCTCCACTGAGATGATGAATGAGAAAGTGCTTTTAAGTATATAAAGCACTGGAAAACACTGAAGATGAGGAAGCTGCTGAAGTTCACTCCAATGTTGAGGGCAGGACAATTCAGTTGAAATCAATAGCACTGATTGTTTTAAAACTCAGTTTAAAAAATAATCAAATTGTTTAAAGAAAGTTAAAAAAAAGTATGCTTCAATCTGCATTCAGACACCATCCATTTTTTCTCTGGGGATGGGTATCATTTTTCCTCATAAATCCTTCAGAATTGTCTTGGATTGTTTTGTTGTGAGAATAGCTAAGTCACTCACAGCTGATCTTCTTACAATACTGCTGTTACTTTGTCCACAGAACATTTCATTTTGCATCAGCCCATGCAAGTCTTTCTAGGTTTTTCTGAGAGCATCCTGCTCATCATTTCTTATGGTATAGTAGTACAAAAAAGTAGAATTTCTTATAGTACAATTGTACAATATAGTACAATTGATAGGCATCCCATCAATTTAGAATTCTTTGCCCCCAAAAAGAGTTACTATCAATATTTTTGTCCATGTACCTCCTTTTCCTTTTGATTTTTTATCTCTTTGGGGATATAGACCTAGTAGGGGTATAACACCATTGAAATTTAGATGAAAATTTTGCTTCAGATTAAAGTACTATCTTGTATTTTGTTTGCCCAGAAGTCAGATCTCAGAAATATCACCTATGCAAAATTTTGTTATCTAAAAGCAGGCTCTTGTACAAGATTTGTCTTTCTGTTGTTTGACTCATGTTCCACACATGACACTGCTTCACTTTGCCTTAGCAGTCAGTGTCCCTCCAAATTGGAGAGAGACTGATGGAGTGAGTGTGTGTGTGTGTGTGTGTGTGTGTGTGTATACACAAGTGTACTGAGAGAACCTGATGGGACTGAAAGGAAATACGTATGTGCATACATGTGTATTAAGCTTTCAGAGCTTAAAAAGGTACTGATTTTTGTAGCCATATGCTATGTATGTGTGTATGTGCACGTTTATATGCATACGTGTCTATAACCATATTGTATATATGTATATATGCACAGATATGCCAATGGGTAATTATCTTTTATATGTACTTTTTATGTTTTTATATTACCCCCCCCACACACACACAAAGAGAATATCAATTTCTAGAGGGTAGGACTGCTTTATTTTTCTTCCCCTAGCTGGATTATATTCAGAGACAGAAGGTAGTTTAGGATTATCAAGTCCATTCTCCTCATTTTACAGATGAGAAAACTGAGGCACAGAGAAGTTGACATTCCAGTCACACAGCTAATACACAGCTGCAGCAGATTTTAAGCTCCGACCTTCCTAACAACATGTCCTGCTTTTTATTCCCTGAAATCTGTTGCTTACTTCTCCTTTTAAATTATCTTTAAGTCCCTAATTTCTACCAAAATGCTTTGCTCGTATTAGGTGCTTGGTAATTTCTCTTTGGATTGGACAGCTTTCAAGATAACAGATTTGGAGTGGAAGGGTCCAATTCTCTCATTTTATCGATGAGTCGGATATCCAAGGCCCAGAAAGCTTTTGTGACTTGTTCGAGGTTACATGCATAGATAAGAGATGTTGAAGCTTGGATTTGAACTCCTCTCCCTGGGCTCTGAATCCTCGACTTTCTCAGGCACACCGAATGTCAAAGATGATTGTTTTCACGGTGATGGCACCATTGTCTTTTGTCTTACCAGGGGCTCACCACAGTGGATTAACTGAATCTGTGAGCTCATTTCTTGGCTGCCAGCGCCAGCATCCAGCCCCACTGCTCTCTAGTATTTCATATCTCTATCTTCTAACAGTTTCAGAAGCCATGCTTCCTCAGAGTAGCTCTGGGTGCTAGCTCCAGCATAGAAAGGCTCACTTAGATTTATCATGCTTATGTTAACCATCCAGGATTAGTGGAAAGCCGCTTGCTAGGACAATTTCGATATTTCAGAAGAGAACTGTAGTATTCCATTATTTTATGACAAACCGTGCTGCTGAAGGGCCCCCAACACAGCAGCAACCCAGAAAACCACAGGCTGATGGGCTTATTAAAAAATGTAATTACTCCAAGAAGTGCCTGAGTAGTTCAGATGACGTCTCATTGATTTTTTAGGTTCGCAAAGCAAATGCAGAGTACATGTGCCACTCCCACGGTCTTGCCTTGATATCCTTATTAACTTCTCTCCTATTTTCCACTCTATTTCTATTACCCAGAGTAGGTAATTTCTAAATACATTCATTCACTTCCTCCTGACTTCTAACCTCCTCTCCCTAGGAAAAAGTCATTATTAGTTTGAACCCATGAGATTGTACTTTTCTTTTTTAAGTGAGAGATGAGGATGGGAAATGAGAGAAACTTGGTTGGGAGTGGGGGAGTTAATGTGAGTAATTGACACAGTTAAATTTCTTCATACAAATACATAGATTATGGTGAGAAAAGTGAGTCAGGAGAGGAGCCTAGACTAAGGAACACACAGCTTGAGGGTGTAAAGCTTGAACTGTCACATGGAAGCTGAATGGCTTTTTGAATAGATTAGACTAAAATTAGATCAAATGGATATGCCCTGCTTGTTCTAACAAACAAAAGTTTTACTGATGCTTAAAAAAAAAAAAAATGCTGTTTTCCCCCCAATACACTTCCAGTCCAGATAGATGCTAGAACCTACTTGACCTGGCTCATGAAAGCCCATCATTAAATTTTTGGTGTGACAATTTATGCCTCAGAAATAAAGAAATACTATGTCACCATCTGAATTATTGTTTTCATAATTATCTAGCTTGAAGATGATGTTGGAGAAAATGCTTATACAGCAGATTAAATGTGAAAGTGTATTTTGGAAAGGCAGTTGTTAAACATTTATGAGCATACAAATCTGTCTCTTGACAGAAAAGAACAGTTAAGTAAAATGCATCTACCGTATCTACCAGCATATTCTACATTAGCCATTGTATTTTCCTTCCTTTCTAACAATCAATTAATAAAGATTTATTAGTACCTACTGTGTGCCAGTGAGGTAGGTTTCATGGTCAGGCTTTTGGAGACAAGAATGGTTATTAAATCGAGCTGAGTTCTGATGCCTTTTAATGTGTTCTTTTGTGTTATTGAGTTTATTTTCTATCCTCCTGGTTCCAGTTACTGCGCTCAGTATCAGTGCAAATTAATTTTTCCACAGTTCCCTGAAGTCTTCATACCTGTCCTTTCTTATGGGGCAATAATATTCTACTATGTTAATATACCAAAATGCTGTTCAGGCATTCCCTAATGGATGCATAACTACTTTGTTTCTAGTATCTTGCTAAGAAAAACAGAACTCTTAAGAAATATTTTAAGTATATGGATAAAATAAATATATAAAATATAACAGCATTTTGTGCATATGTACATACATATGTGTAGTTGCATGTGCATCCATATATGTACAGGTATATTGTGATGCATATATGTATATATGCAATATGGACTTTATAGAATCAACATGGATTATATCTAATATATGCACAGATATACACACATATATATTTATAAATATATGTCTACTTCCATATCACATATATGCATATATGTGCACCCACATATACATATGTACTACATATACATATGTATATGTGTGAGGGCAGCTTGATGGTGCAGTGGACAGAGCACTGAGCCTGAAGACAGGAAGACCTGAAGTCAAATGTGTCCTTAGATACTGTGTCCCTGGGCATGTCACTGTTTTCTTCAGTCTCTTCCTCTGTAAAATGAGCTAGAGAAGTCAATGGCAAACCCTCCAGTATCTTTGCTAAGAAAACCCCAAATGGGGTCATGAGTTGAACACAACTGAAAGAATTGAATAACATAATTCTTCTATGCAACATGACTGAAGTGAGAATGTATTTAATAGGAATGTATGTGTAGAACCTATATAAAACTGCATGCCCTCTCAGGGAGGGAGGGGGAAAAAAATCTAAATTATATGGAAGTGATTGTAGAACACTGAAAACAGTGTTTATTTATTTAAAATAATTTATTTTATTATTAAGTTTATTATTTAAAATAATTTTAAAAAGGCAAAAAAAGAACTGAACAACCACAAAAATGTGCATGTGTGTCAATAGATATAGTCTACATATATACATAGAAGATATAGATATGTATATATGTCTATATATGTCCATACATATACACACAATATACATTTCCAGAAATTGGTCACATCTAAAATGTCTGTTTCTTTCTTCATTTTATTCCCACGTTCTCTCTGTCAGAGGTGGGTAGCATGCTTCATCTGAGGTCCTCTGGAGGCACTGTTGGTCCCTGTAGTTTTTAATTGTTTCAAAGTTATTTTTAAAATAACGTTTAACCCTAAATCATTGTTTCTGCTCAGTTTACATCATTTCATAATGACCAGGATTGTCTGAAATCCTTTCTTTTGCAACTTCTGAAGGTGTGATGCTATTTCATAATATATTTGATTGTCCAATTGTTTGATAGACCAGGTCAGCCCTTCCCTTAGATTTTAGTTTACTTTTTCTGGTATTGTCCTTCATCCCAGTCTCTTCCCCATCTTCATAACTGTTTTTCTCTCTGTTGAGGCTGATGTATTTGTACATTAGTTTCTTTGTGGGCATGGGTTTATTCAAACCTTCTCGGTCAGTTTCAGAGTAAAATCAGGTTGCTCTGATGTTCGCTCCACGTACCTCTGTCCCCATGTTTATGTGATTTTTTTTACACATCCCCTTTATAAGAAATAGCAAGTTCCTCTTCTTCTTTTCTACCTAAGTGTATTTCTTTTATCCATCCTTCTCTTTTATGTTTTCCAATACTTCAAAAGAGAACAAATCTACCCTACAGGATCTCTATTTATCTTAGTGAACTCCCTCAATACCACTTGAAGACATTACGATTCTAAGGAGACATTGTTTTTTCTCCTATTATAACGTTAGCACCACATCATCAAACAGGTATGCCCAGTTATTTAAACACATTTTCCTTTCTAGTTTTCTCTTAACTCAAATGCTTATATTTTAACAATTGTACTTGGTTCTGAACTTTAATTAGAAAGTCCTCTATTACATTAAATAATCTTTTTTTCTGATATTATACTCAACTTTTCTGGGTAAATTATTGTCAACTATTAGCCTATATCTTTTGTCTTTAGGAATACTATATTCCAAGATCTCTTCTCTGATAAAAACTGCCAGATTTTGTGTGATTCTGACTGTAATTCATTAGTACTCTTACTTTTTCTTCCTAGTGGCTTACAATATATTTTCTTTGGCCATACTTGAGATTTGGGGTATGTAATTGTTGGGAATTTTTCTTGTGGACTTTTATTCAGAAAATGATTAATAGATTTCATCTTTATTTTGCTGTCTGGCTCTAATATACCTGGGCAATTTTAATTCATGCTTTCTCAAAATAGTTTTCAGTGGCATTATTGTATTTTTCAAAGTCTAACATAAAATATTTAAATTTATACTTGCTTGATCTGTTTTCCAGATCAGTTGTATTTGATATCAGATAACTTATATTTTTCCTATTTTATTCCATCTTTGATGTCTTCTGATACTTTTTTGCAAATACTTTTAGCCATTGATTTCTATTTGATGTATTTGCATTTTTAGAATTTCACTTACTTAGATAATATTTATCACTTCCTCTTTTAAGCTATTTCTCTTTTCTTCAAATATGTTATTTCATTTTTTAAAAACTCATGTCCCATTCTTTCTCATGTATTCCTTGTGAAAAATTTATCTTTCCATTCAGTCTCTATGTACAGGTGTTTTAGAGTTGACGGTCTCCTTTTTGAAGGATTTTAGATCTAATATAGCTATCTAGACAGCTATACACATCTCTATAAGTGTATTTCTAAATGTCGCTGTGTGTTAAACATACACACAATACCAAAGTCTTCTTCACTTCATATTTAGTTCTTTATTTGAAAGCTTTTTGCCAGGGTCAGTTCCCCTGCTGTACTTTTGACCAGGTATTTATTCCTGGTTGTTCTCACCTTGGGTAAACCGGGTGCTTGTGTTGACCTTCCCCCACCATCAAGGTCAGAATTCCTTGGATCCTTGAGGTGCAGAGAGCTAGACATTCAGTATCTCAGGAAGGGTGCTAAGGATCTTGAGGTCCTTGGGCCTACAATGCCCTTGCCTGAGTCCTGTTGAGCTGCTGGGTGTTTGCCATTACTGCTCTCTGCCCTTTCCTCTGCCAAGGCATCCACCCTACAGATTACTCAGGTTGCCTTCTACTATGGTCTGGCAGGCCACACACTTTCTTGAAAGGCTCTGGTGGCTTTCCTATGGTAGTACTGGTAGGAAATGGGAATGAGGGGCTTTCACATTACCTGCTTATGGACTCTTGTACAATGCTGTGACAGAAGAAGTCACTCACCACAGTTTCTCATTGGATTTTTGTATCATCATTATTTCTTTATTTTTAATTTAGGAAATAACACAAGCATTTTCATAACACAGTAGAATAAAAAAGATGATTGCACACGAAACTGCAAATTACACATAACTTGCTATTCTTTCTAAATATATAATAAAGTTATCATGTAACTTTCTCGTTTCCCCCTTTTTCTCTCTCCTCACCTTACAGATGTCTCCCATTAGACAAAAATATGTGTGTATTTTTAATTATTCTATATATACCTCTATTCATCAGTTCTCTCTCTGGATGCAGAGAATATCTTCCTTCAAAGGTCCTTCATAGTTAATTTGGGTGTCTGTATCATTATTCAATCTGGTATGAACTTCAAGTTTTTGCTAGAATAAGTCTATTGGAGCAGGGTAGTTTGCCTCCTATTCAGAGTGCCAGTTTGGCTGAAGTGCTGTACAGTCCTTTCTTAATGGATTATTTAAATTACTACTCTTCAAACCCTCACTATTATTTTAGAATGGAATAAACTCTCTAATGCTCATTTCAGAATTGGATAAAATTCAATTTATTATTGATTATATCAGAAATAATAGGATAGACTCCCCAAGGTGTTTTCTATTTTTCTGAAAGAGCTTGTAACACTTGTTTGATGGGCTATATCCCTAGGATGGGTCCCAGACGGTTTTTGGTCTTGGTTAGGAATATAAGCTTCAATTGTTGCTTCCGCTCAAATGCCCTAGGAGACTGTTATCATTATTTGTTACTTCCCTTTGCCAATATCCCATCTCTGGTTCTGGCTCCCAGAAACTCTTTGTAATTCAGTTATTAACTCCAGCAGAAGACTGCTCTTTAAATATTTATTATAACTTCACTCACAGCTGCCCACTGGGCATCTAAAGAACAATGTATATCTTAGAGAGGCTGAAAAGAGTCATCGTTATGAGTACAGTCTATATTATGACTTCTTTTGGATTTGCTTTTGAAAAACACAGTTGTTATGGCAAGGTTTTTACAGAGGCGATCATTGTGAACGCGCTCAGAACAGGAAATGAACTTGGAGTACTAGAATATATACTGTCTTCTGCTTAGATCAAAGGAAGCTTTCCCTTAGCAGGGGAAAATGCAAAAGCTGCCTCATCCAGCAGCACTAAATCATGTAGAAACTGGTGATCATCCTTAGGTGAGATTTATTTTTCACCCATTGTCTAAAAGTGCTGTTACCTTCAAGTTACAGATGTAATAGATCCAGAAGCACTTTGTTTTGCCTGGTGCTTGGTAAAAATTAAAATAATCTTTTGCATGGTGCCAGTTTGGTACAGTTGAAAGATATCTGATCATGGTAGGCTACACATGAAGTCATGGGGCCTGAATTCAAATTCAGACTCTGTACTTGTAACCTGTGTAACTATGAGAAAATCATGCAACATCCATGACCTGCAGCTTCTTCATGTGCCAAATGAAGGGGTTGGATTAAATGCCCTCCAAGATCCCTTTCAACTCTACAGCTAGGATTCCATAATTCACCTGGCTACAGTGAAGCTTTCTCAGAAGCAATAAAAAATAAAATGCTACCCACCTCAATGCTCTGTGTAATCTCAGCACCCCATTAAAGTTCAACATACCAATTGATAATTGGAAAATACATATTTCAGTTGTTCGGTGGTGATATCTGACTCTTTGTGACTCCACTTGGGACTGAAGTAGTTTGCCACTTCTTTCTCCAGCTCATTTGATAGATGAGGAAACTGAGGCAAACAGGGTCAAGTGACTTGTCAGGGTCACACAGCTAGTGTCTGAGACCATATCTGAACTAATGAAGAAGTCTTTCTGACTCCGGGCCTGACCCTCTATCCATTGGGCCATACTAGCCCATATCCATATGTGCTGATGACCTTTTTGGGGACCAGCTTTGAACTTCTTTGGAACTCTCCAACAGCTTCCCCAGCGAACTCATCACTGAAAAATTTCACTATCCTGCCTGGTACTTACATCTCATCAGTACTCTGTGCCTCCCTGATTGGACTCTCTAGCCAGAAGGCAGGGTCGTGAGCTCTGGGGGCTCAACACAGATAGATGCTCTCCACATGAACCACCAGTTACGCTATTTTGACTTTCTTTGAAATTCCCTAGCATGATCTTATACCAGAGGCCTTCTCCCTCCCCCCTCATTTCTTCTTCCTTTTGAGCAGTGTCTTCTGTTACATTGTGAGCTCCTTGAGGATGGGAACTGCTTTTTTTTTAGATTTCTATCCCTTGAATGTAGCACAAAGCCTGACATGTAGTAGGTACTTAAATGTTTATTGATTTTTGAGCACCGTTGAGGAATGACTCTACCAAGGTAGGTAATAGAATTATTAGTTAGTAGATAAGCCATCCCATGGAAGCCTTGTGACTTGGTCAAGACTGTACTGTCCTTGGTCACCAGAGGCAAGACTTGAGTCCCAATTTTCTTGCTCTAAACATGGCACACTACTCTAATTCACTTATATGTGTGTTTTAGAAATAACACGTGATTCAGTAGAAGACCTGGCTTCAAATCCCATCAGTGGCATTTAGCTACCTGTATGACCTTGGTCAAGGTCCCTAATATCTGTGTGCCTTTGTTTCTTCTTCCATAGAATGAGGGGTCTGGATGAGATGGCCCTGCTGGGTCTTCATCTTCTGCTCTAAGTTCCTTGTTGTGTTCATATAGCTCCCTTTTTGTTATCCAGCTGTTTAGAAGACTGAGTTATTCCAGGCAATAATTATCATCAATATTATATATAGACTATTTTTAAAAGAGAATAAAAGAAAAATAATACAAAAATTCTACTGAGCATAATGTAATTTTTTGGTGATTCATTGAAATAATTCATTGATGTTAAAAAAAAAAAAAAGTTGGTACCTCAAGAGAAGAATACAGTGACATAGAGTGCATTTCATGAGCTCAGATTTCAAAAGAGGATATTGCCCAAAAACATTGTTTTTCAGACAGGAACATGAAACTGAGGAAGGTAATAAAACACTAGAATTAACCTCCACCCCAATGTTAGGAAGAGTAAAGCCCCAAATGAGTTAAAGTTTGAGGAAATTTTTAAGGACAACAAAAAGTGTGTGCATGTGTGTGTGTGCACGTGCGCATCTGAGTGTCTGCCAGTGTACACAAATGCATGTTTCAGAAAAAGGACACAGGATGCATCTACTGCTTGACTGGGACTTACTACGTATCAAACACTGTGCTGAACACTTGGGAAACAAAAAGGCAAAGGTGAATATAGCCTTTTGCCACAAGAGGCTAACATTCTGATAGGGACAGACAACACACAGAGCTAGAAGACTGCTGTGCAGAAAGGGGTATTTTGGTTTCAGGCTTGCACAATGGAAATATTGCGATGGCTATTCACACAGCCTTTTCAAAGGGCAATGGTAGGATTTATTTGATTATCATTCTTTTTGATTTTAAATCTGGAAGTGAAGAATAAGGAAATGTACAGTGCCAAGGCATCTGACTAGAAAATAGCCAGGCAGTAAAGCTTAGTTTGGGCCCTTCATGAAACAATTGTCCCTGGGACCTGCAGCCAAAGCAGCAAGGGCCCGCAGCAGAAGTTCCATACGTGAGTCAAGTGATCAGAGCATGTTTTCTGGTTCTTGCAGCTGGGGAATATCATAAAGGATGGCTGAGTTCCTCACCAAAGTAGTGGATCCTAGAGGAGCTCAGCAATCAGACCAGTTGGCCACCACAGTAAGAATACTAAGGGAGAAATCATTAAAATGGTAAACAATGGTTAAAAAAACGACATAGAGAAATCAGAACTGGCCCGCTCCTATTTTAAATATTCTCTTTTATCAAAATTATTTTAAACAGAATATATATGTGTGTGTGTATGTGCATGTGTGCGTGTGTGTGTGTGCGCGTGTGTGTGTGTGTGTGTATCACAGATGAACTGGAATAAAAACCCAAGGAAAGCTCTGTAAATTATAATATACCTGCCCTAAATGAGTTCGTCATCTACTCTGTATGGGCTGCTGCCTGAATGCAGAAGTATCTTGGGAATGTGATGGCCAAACTACTTTCTGTGAACTCTGAGACATTTTGAGACCAGGAGAAGTAATGAAAAAATTAAAGAAAGACAGGTTTTCCTGAGTATCAGACTATATGGTATCAATTCTGATGTTAATACTAGATGTCATCTTTCCAGAAATAATTATGATATGATTTGGACAAGACAGAGGGGAGAACAGATGAGGTGAATTGATAGTTATCTGAATGATCAGGCCCAGAGAATATCGAATAACTGATGGATGTCAAACTGGATGGATGTGTTTAGTGAGGTCCCACAAGTCTCTGTCTTCAATTTTCTGTTCAATAGGTTTAAGAATGACTTGGATGAAACCATATACACAGGCTTTGTCATATTTTAAAGTGTCACAAAATTTAGAGGGATAGCTAACACCTCAGAAAGCAAAATTATGATCTGCAAAATTTTCAACAGACTAGAATGATAAGTCAGGAAAATATGAAATGACTTAATAGTAAAGGTCTACCTATATGTTAAAAGTATCACCCTCAAAATAAATCATAGGGAATATGTGGCCAGATGGCATATGGCTGCTACTTCTTTGTGCTGGTAACCTGTCACACCTTGGAAATATTCCCTCCTCCTCTATGCCTATTAGAGTTCCCATTTCCCTTCAAAGCTTAGTCCAAGGACTAAATTCTATATGGAGTATTGTTTAATCCACCCAAGCTGTTAGAACCTTTCTCCTATCAAATATCTCGTACTTATTGATCATATATTTTCTTTTTTTCCTACATATATACACACTATTTTCCTCTTACAGAATATAAGTTTCTTGAGAACAGGAAGTTTGATATTTGTCATTATTTCCTAAGTGCCTAGCACATAGTAGGTACTTCATAAAACCTTCAGACCACTTAGTTGATAGAATATTATGTGAAAAAAAATTGGATGTTTAAATTGACTTTAAGTGTAAAATGAGTCTGCAGTGTGCTGCAGGAGTCCAAAAAGCATTATCTTACATTTCTTAACAAAAGTATAAAAACTAAAATGAATAAAGTGAGATCTTTGTTTCTATCCAGATTAGAGCTCAACTGGAGAATCTGTTCCATTCTGGGTACCCATTTTATAAAGTACATTTATAACCTCTCCAGAAGAGGAAGAACAAACAGGGCAGATGTATATAAATTAACATTACGATCAGAACTTTTTAGCCAGGGGGGAAATGATTCTTAAATGGGGACATAACCTCTGTTTCCAAATTTTTGAAGTGTTAAGATACAGATGGAAAGAGGCTGACAGTGTACAAATTTAAAAAACCAAAAAAACAAAAAACTTTGTAATTTGATCTGCCAAGCAGTGAAATGGATTGCTTTAGTAAAATGAGCTCTCTGTCACAGGAATCATCAAACAGAATACAGATGATCACTTGTTAGGAATATCCTTGAAAGTATTCCAGATTCTAGTAAGAGCTGGACTAGATGATCTTTCAATTTCCTTCAACTTCTATGATTCAATGAAAGCGTTATGTGATTCGGCATGATCTTAAGAGTCAATGCCATGAATTTATAGAATTGTAAAATGCCCAGGAATAGAACAGTCTGGCTAATAATGCTATATAACACAGTCTACAGGATATGCCATTTTTTTATATTTTATCCATGTGTAGGCCAATAAAAATTCTCAGTGGGACAAATTTATGTTCATAGAGGTTTTGATTGCAAAGAAATCAGAATAAATAAGATAATTTGGTCTTATTATCTAGCCAGTTTCCTTATCTATAATCAAACATATTATTGCAATGATGAGAACTTTTGGAAAGTTAGTAAAGAAAATAATAGTAATAAGAAAGAATAAGAAATAAGAAAAAATAATAAGAAAAACTGCTGAGTAACACTGAATTAGGAGCTAAACATCCTGGTTCTTCTACACACCCTGTAAATGAAAGCAAACCATTTAACTTCATGTGTCTCCATTTTTGCATCTATAAAATTATGATTAGAACATTCCAATTTTGAGTATATATGGGTAACAAGGAGATGGCCCTTGACTCAATGCTCATATGCTACTTATCATATCCAGGACCTTAATGTCCTTGAACCTCCTTCCCTTGTATATGAATTTAAGTGTTGGATGAAGTAGCTTCTAAGACTCCTTTCAGCTTGGTTACGTTCATGTAGTGAGAAGCAGTGCAGAATGAATAGGGAGTCTTCTTGGAATCAGGAGGAAGATTTAGATGTAAGTCTTCCCTGTGAAATATACTGGTTGTGTGACCCTGGGCTGGTCACTTGACTGACTGCTGTTCCATATAGCTCTTTAAAACCCTAACTTATAGAGCAAGGGCAAATCTTTAATATCCTTTTGGAGAGTTCTCTATACCATGAAATTACAAATCCAAACACACCTCCAGACAGCACAAAGAATAAATAAAAATTAAACAATTAAATATTAACTTAAGGTATATAAATTTCTTTATATAAATATATCTCCTTTGAGCCTCACAACAACCCCATGAGGTGTAGGTATACATAAAGAAACTGAGTCTCAGAAAGGTAAGCGCCTTCCCCATGATAACACAGTTATTTTGTCAGGTGTGGACCTTAAACCACAGTCTTTCCTGGCTTCAAGTCCAAGGCTCTTCCCACTGTACTAATCTGCTTCATCCACTTATTTTAAATTTCAAAATGTAATATGTAAAAAATAGTATAAGTGTAAAATCAATTTTACGAAATAAAATTCAACTTAATAGTTTAGTTAATGTTTCACAGTTTTACATAGCACTTTAAAAATTGGTATTAATTAATATATTTTTTAAAAATCTTATTCATTTGTTTTATTCTAAAGCCTTCTGTGAAGAGGGATGCAGATATGGAGGGACATGCGTGGCCCCTAACAAATGCCTCTGTCCATCTGGATTCACAGGAACTCACTGCGAAAAAGGTAACAGAACTCTTTTGAAAATGATCTGTGTTCATAAGAAATGAAAGTTATGGGAAAGTAGAATGTGCTGTCAGGTAGTAGTGTCAAACTCAAAGAGGAACAGGGGCCACTAAATTGTACATAAAGCTTCCTGTGGCCACATGTTGGCTCAGAAAATAACATGTTGTCATTATGTTTAATTTATTTTTGTCTCATTTCCCAATTTCATATTCATCTGATTTAGGCCCGCTAGGAAATATTGTGGCCCATATGTGGCCTGATTGAGGTGTTGGACACAATTGTGCTATAAGGGGAAGGTTGGTCCTCCTTATTGGAATATGGAATGTTCTCTTTAGGTGAGTAACTGTGGATGACTGTGTCATGGATGGGCTTTCTAGGCTTGAAAGCATTGTTCTCTTTGCCCTCTATCAAATGTGGTTAATTTAACAAGGTCAAGCCTGCTTCCTGCCACTGTTTTCAGTGTGCATCTTTACCACTAATTAGAGATAAAGCTAGATGAACTGACCTGCCCCTCTTATTGTCTATTGGGTAGCAACACAAGTGGCTGTTTGGTATTATAACAATCTGCTGTGTCAACTGAATCTCAATGAGCTGCCCTTGCTCCTTGCTAAAAATGCACATTAAATAACACCACTGACACTTTTATTGGCCTTCTTGCGACTTTATTCCAATATTAGTTTGTTAGGAACATTATCATTCATGGGACTGATAATGTCAGCCAATTAGTATTGGTTTGAGTTCATACTGTGCCACCCTAAGCACCTTTCCACTTGCAGCAAATGAGGGGTTTACATTTTGTAATATTTGGTGCAATTCAGCCCCATAATTTTCTGTAAAATCATCTAGCTTCTGTGCAAATGTTCATTTGCTTGTGATGCCAACAAATGCATGGATGCAGAGTTCTTATGGCAAATGGAAAAATAATCCAGATCATTTCATTCCTCTGTGCTAATGCCTCCAGTCTACTATGGAAAATTGCTGCTTGACTTGTAGAGCTAACATATAATTGCGAAAATCATGATCTCTTAGATGTTTGGCCCTAATACTGATGAGAGAGGGGGTACATTTGTCCTGTGCTGAATCGCCATACAGAGCACGTTCAATCTCTCTACTGTTGTTAGAGGTTTCTTATCGTCTGTGATAGTTAAATCATGGATTTTTGACATAAGTGAACATTATTGGATAGGACGTTGCCTTCCATGGCTAAAATCAGCTCAGAGGGTATTTATAATGACTGTTACCTCCAAAATCTTTTATTCTTTAGCACATTTTCTGTTTAAAATTTGGTTTTAAGTGATTCCTTGGCATTCTAGACTTTACGTCATATGGACCACAAAGGACTATTGTTATTATATAAGGATTTATTAATTGCTTTTCTCAAAACAAACCTATGGAGAAAGTAATAAGTTAGGAAAGGGATATCATTAATGGCTTTACTCAGTATTTCGTTTTTCATGTAGGTCTCTAAATATTGATATTTTATATCCAACAATCTAATCAAGTGTCTTGGTCAAACTTCTCAAAGAGAAACAAATAGGAAGCAACATGGCATAACAGGAGAAAAAAAGTCATGTGACCATCTTAGGTGACCAAAACATTCCTTTAAACATGGAAGGAAGACTAAGCAGCTTGAGCATTGTCCTCCTATTTGGGAGCAGAGATAGCAGCTGGGTGGCAGGATTATAAGGATCTTTAGGAGAGTCAGGCAAAATGATGCCCCCTCTTATAAGTTCAAGAAAGTAGTTACAAAGCAAGCACCCCCATCCCTAAGATGTTTATTTTAGAAGTAAGAGTCATACCAGTCCCAGAATTACTGCTGTCTGCCATATGGCAGGCATGGCTACTAACTCAGTGGAATAAGGTAGTAGAAGTTTGTAGCCAGGATTTAGTGAGGTAATAACTGGCACAGATTGGCCAGTAGGCACCGATCTGAGCTGTGGCCTGGTATTTATTTTCATTTTGTATCAACAGGTATTTCCTTTTAATGGCAAAATAAAAATAAGTAATTTACGTTTAATCGATATTTATAGTATTAATTTGATAGTTATATTTGAACATAAAAACAGCAGAAGAGTTCCTGGTACCACTCGTGTCTCCCTTGGTTGAACTGTTATTTGACAGTTACTTCAATTAAAATTCCTGGACCCTTTTATCACTTGAGACTAACTGTATCATTATAGGCACCCAGTGAGGCTTGCCAGTTTCTCCTCTGAAATTTCCCTTACTATATGACCAACCCACTTTTCTGTGTACATTTCTTTAATGACATGTAACTAACAAAAAAAGGAAATTACTTTAAAATAAGGCAAAACCAGTATCAATTTCATGAGAGGAAAAGATAACGTGAACTGATTGTTTGGTAATATAGAGACAAAATATCCAGTTCTTAGACTGAATTTCTAAATTTTCAGTTGGTTGTGTTGCGGCTGTGGAAAACCAAGGCTGTAGTTATCACAGTGCCAGAGCTCAAAAGGAAATTAGAGATGTTGTCTGTGATGATGGTATAAGCAAATGAATTGCAATATGGATAAGGAATTCCAGCTCTAACTCTGCTACTTACTAACCATATGAAGGCAAGACAATCACTTAACTCTTAAGGACTTAACGTTTTCTTATACATAAAATAATTAGAGTAAGTAATGTAAGTATTGTATCCCCAGCACTTTAGTGGTTTAACTTTGATGTTGGGATGAAATGAGACAACCGTGAATGGACAAAGGAGATGCCTTCTTGGTCAGTCATCTCAGTTATGTCCAACTCTTCATGATCCCCTTTTTTGGGGTTTTCTTGGCAAAGATTTTGCCAATTCCTTCCTCAAAGGAGGTTTACATTGTTTACAAAAAAGGAAAAAAAGATATATTGCAAGGATATGGAGTTAATTAGCTTCTCTGGATGAATCCCCTCATCTCCATCTGGAAACGTATCTGGTCATTCTTCAGGATATGGCAACTTGCATGATGTTAGCTCACCACCAAGTCTAAGAGGCACAGACTACTTTTTATGACTTCAGACCAGGAAACTATGTCAGGGAAGCTGGGGCCAATTAGATTGCATGAGAGGAAAAAGAGAAATCAGAGATGTTGAGTCAACAAAAATGGGATGCCTTCAGTTCTAAAATTCCATGTTTGTGTCTCTTTTTGTCTGTGTCCCCTCTCATGCAAAATCAGGATAACACTACTTTTCTCTAACCAATTCACAAGGTTGTTGAGAGAAATGAATTTTGTAAATCTTCAATTTTTATACAAAATTGAGCTATTTATTATTGAGTATTGTGGAGAAAGGGGTAGAGATCTGGACCTGGGGTCAGCAGACATGAGCTATATTCTGGTTCTGTCACTTACAAAATGTCTTTCAGTGGGCAAATCACTCAATTTCTCTTCTCCATATATGATCACAGGATTTAGCACTGGAGGGAACTTCTGAGATCATCTAGTTCAAGCTAATCTCACCTAATCCAATGAACAGTTGTCATGCTCCTACTTCTAGGCTATGGGAATGTCAGCATAAAACAACAAAGAGAACATTTTGCTGAATGAAGCAGCATAACATATAGGGAGGTAATGGCATTTAGTGGAAAGAGCAGTGACTGAAATCCGCATATCTGGGTTCAGATTTTCCCTCTGTGACCTTGGGCAAATTGTATTATCATTTATGGGTCTCAGTTTCTACATCTGTAAAATGAGGAACTCATAATGGATGGTATTTGAAGTTCCTTCCAACTCTATCTCGATGAGGCTGTGATCTTAACAGATAAAAAGATGATAATCTGAGGAACCGTAGAAGGCTTCCAATAAGAGGTGGCATGTGAGCTAAGACTTGAAATAAGCTCATGATTCCAAGAGACAGAAGTGAAATATGCCATGAATAGGAGAGGGCACATACAAAGACTTGGAGATTGGAGATGGAATGCGCAGATGAAGTAAAGAAATTAAGCTCCTTCAGGGTAAGAAATATATGTGTGTATGTATATGTATATGTATATGTATATGTATATGTATATGTATATATATACATCATATAAACATATACTTTATATGCTAGCTAGTGTTTAACTGGTTAGCAATTATTTAGTACTATGAGGTTCATATTTGATCCTCACAACAACCCTGTAAGGTAGGTGATGTTCTTATAACCATTTTACAGATGAGGAAACTGAGGCACAGGGCGACTAAATGACTTATCTAGGGTCACACAACTAGGGAGTATCTGTATCAAGATTCAAACTCAAGTCTTCGTGCTTCCAACTGAATTTAATCACTTGGTCACCTCTGATTTAATGCAGTGATTGGCACACAGTTGGTACTGCCTAATGAAAGGAAGACTATTTGATGAAATTCATGTTTAACAGATAGAGAGCTTGAAGAGGAATAAAGGTAATTAGCCTCAGATGTCTTCATTTTACAGAGAAGGGAACTTGAACCCATGGAGGTGGAATGAATGGCTCAAGGTCAGTTCAGAGTGTTTCAAGGTCACACAGCAGTAGAGCTAAAATTTGCAAGTTGTCTGACTCAAAATGTATCACTTTTCTGTACCATTCAGGTCATCTTTCAATGAGAAACACTAAATAAGAAAACTAGTCTTAATCGCCGAATGGGCATTGCCTCAGTCAAACTGAGACCTAGGAAAGACCTCACCTTGCAAAGGCCATGGTCTGCCACTGCATCTGGGTTCCCTTCCAGTCATCCTGATCTGAATCTTACCGTGGGACCCAGATGGCTCTGGAGGAGAAAGTGAGGCTGGTGACTTTGCACAGTCTTCCCTCATTAAATCCAATTCACTTTCAAATCATGCATCACCTTCCTGACATCGTGGTCCTCTTCAACAACTGTAAATGAGAAACACAGCTCTAAGGCTATCTGGGACAGCTGGGTGGTACAGCTGATAGAGTGCTGGGCCTGGAGTTAGGAAGACCTGAGTTGAAATTTGGCCTCAGACACTACTAGCTTTGTGACCCAGCGCAAGTCACTTCACCCTGATTGCCTAAGTTGTGTCATCTGTAAAATGAGCTGGAGAAGGTAATGGCAAACCGCCCTAGCATTTTTGACAGGAAAACCCAAATCAGGCCACAAACAGTTAAATGTGAATGAAATGGCAAGACAGCAACAAAAAATACTACCTACCTCATAGGTTTGTTGTAAGAAAAGCATTTTATAAATCTCAAAATGTTACAGAAATAGGAGTTCTTTTTATCAAGGAATTTAAGACAGAGCTGAAAGAGATGTTTTCTACATTGACTGTTCTAACCGATCTCATTCTATTGCTGAGGAAATTGAAGGCTAGAGACATGAAGTGACTTGCCTAAGGGTGCAGATAATAATTAGCAGAGACAAGACTCAAAACCAAGTTCTTTGATTCCAAATCCAATGTTCTTTCCACTAAATTATAATGAGGAATTATAGGACATTATCCTTTTTGAAATGGTCCCATTTGGAAGGCCTTCCACCCTTTTGATTTTATGAATTGGGAAGTCAACTAAATACTTAAAGCTATTGAAGAAAGTGACTTTTTATTCCAGAAATACCCAATTCTCCTTTTGTTTGTGAGGGCTCCAAATTAAAATTATATATTGTATTTTTCTGAATAAGGAGAGGCAGCAAATCTGACATAAATTTAAACATTAGGTGATCTATGTGTGCCTTCACCCACTTTGTAACCATGTCCTCATGCAGGATTAAAGTGATATCTACTTCATCATGGGGGAGAATAAATCTAAAGAATCTGACACCATGCATTAAACTAATGAGGCGTTAGGAAGTATCTGCTATAGCTAGTCATATGGAAATGTCTTCTTCAATGTTCTATGTCTTAGTGATAAATAGCTCTTGCCATCAACTAGGAAAGTCCATATCATGGCATTATGCAAAGTTGGGACAGGGGACAAGTTGGATTATGTTTCTGGGGCTCTGTTTCAGTAGCTATAAAATGAGGAGATTGGATCTGATGGTTTTTAAGGCCCTTTCAGCTCCAAATCTATGATCCTGTCAGCCCATGCTGCTTTTGATATTTGAGAAGCTGTAATCAATTTCAGAGCTTCTAGAATGTTTGAAAGAGGCGCAAGCCCTGAAGGTTCATATCTACAGAACAATGGATCCTAAGACCTGGAATGGCCCTTAAAGGTTGTTTATCTCAACTCCTGTCTGATTCAAGAATTTGCTTTACAAGGCTCCGAACAGGTGGCCACTAAAGAGAATTAGTAGAAAATATGCCAGCATTGCAATCAGGAGAATCAGATCTAGTTTTGGATCTAACATATACTATAAATTGAAGGATTAATAACTTAGTTGATTCTTGGTTTCTCCTGTAAAATGAGTAATAATATATATTCCATGCATATCACAGTGCCAGGATGGGAGAAATGTTCTGTGAGCCTCAACAGACTATGTTAATGAGATACCGTCTAGCCTCTACACGAGGACCTTTAGAGTACATGCCAAAAATATGGCTGTGTGTAGCCCACACTATTCCTTCCCAAGCATGGCTCAAACCAGATGAAAATGTTATGGGGACATAGTTAACAAAATAAACAAATTACAAAGAAGCATTGATAATGTTACATTTTAAATATGCAGCCTACAGATATCCTTATGTGAGGTTTAGTGGCCCTGGATCCTGTTTTGAGTTTGATACCACCGCTCTCGTAAGAGCACCCACTACCTCCCAAGGCAGTCCGTTTCATTTTCAGACAGCTCGAAAGGCAACATTTTATTATGTCAGTTCAAACTCTGCCTCCCTCTAAACTGTACCTATTCCTAATTTTGCTCTTCAGGGATAAGCAGAATAAATCTAATCATTTCATACGACAGCCTTCAAATATTTAATGACAGCTATTCTTTCCCCCCTTCAGGTTAGGCATCCTTAATTCTTTCAGCCAGTCTTCATATGGCATAATCTCTAGTTCTTCCACTCTCAGAGTAACCATCTTTGAGACTTCTCTAGTTTGTCCATTCTCCCTTATGGGAAAGCCATGCCCTTCAACACCTGAATTAATAATTTTATTTTAATCTCTCATACGATCTTCTCAGAAGGCAATATCCACTGCACCTTTCAATACGTTTCACTGGAACCCCTGCTATTTGATTGATATACAACTAGATCACAAGAGTATATATAAGGAATCTGATACAGTGGTTAGATGCATTTCAATTTGCACTGTTTGAATTATAGTTATATAAAATATGGTAAATGGTTCCACCTCAATGAAAATATGTAGTCAGAATTCAAAAAATGCAACCACTTCCTGAGATTCATTATTTCAACTAATCAGGACTTAACTGTACATTTCACTTAAGTTGGAGTCAAGTTCTGCTCCTTGAGTCAGCTGATGCTTTGAGATTTTTCCCTAGCAAAGAGAATCTATCAGAGAGAGACCTGCAGAAAGTAGGGATTATTCATTTCAAAGATATGCACTAATAGGATATTTGAACTTGGGTATGTCTTTAAGACTTAAAACCAGACTTTGGCATTATCCCCAGAATTGAGGTGAAGATGACTTGGTCATAAAAGTGTTTTGATGCTTTGATATTCATGCTCTCTCTGTTGTTAATTCCTGTTGTTTAGCCCTTTCAGTTATGTCTGACTCTTCTTTTGGAGGGTTTTCTTGGCGAAGATACTGGAGTGGTTTGTCATTTCCTTCTCCAGATCACTGTACAGATGAGGAAATGGAAGCAAATAGGGTTAAGTGACTTGCCCAGGGTCACACAACTGGTAATCATCTGATGCCAGATTTGAATTGAAGTCTTCCTGACTCTAGAACTGGTACTCTATCCACTGTGGTACCTAGATGTCCTCTCTTTGTGTGATTCTTTTTAAACTATGTGAAACCTCTAACAGTTATTTAGGAAAGAATAATAATATCACTAGAGAGAAAAAAGGAAAGGCAATATGGTAATGTGGTTGCAAATACCTTAATGCATCAGTAATAATGATGATGACGATGATGATGATGACATTGTCAGTAAAAAATCAAAAAGTGCTTGAGTGCTACATGCATTATGATGATATGATATAGTAGTCTTGTAAGTTTATATATATAAAACAGAAACTGAAAGGCTTAAATGACTTGTCCAGCGTTCCAAATCTGGCAGTGACTGAGGCAGAATCCAAACTCAGGTTTCTCTGACTCCAAGTTCATTAATCTAAACACTGCCCTCCCCCTCAGCTGTCTACTCATGAAATGGTTACTTTTACCAGTACAGAGCCCAAACCCTCCGTGCCTTGACCAATGGTCTTAGCAGAGAGTATTTGAGTGGAAACTCAAAGGAAGTCATTAGCTCGTGGTCAGTCTTCTGCCTCTGAGCCTGTCTGAGCTTAACCGGTCTGGTTCTGAAATGAAAGAAACATGGTGGTCTATCCAACCCTCAAAGCCTGTTTTTGATCACAGATTTACACATGTAGAGCTGAAAAGCACTATGGGCATCAAATGTAACCCCTTCATTTTGCAGATGAGAAAACTGAAACCCAGAGAGTCTGTGACTTGTCCAGGGTCATGCAGCTAGTAAGTGTCCAAGGCAGGCTGTGAACTTCAGTTCAACATTCTATTCACCTGTAGAGCTTGACAAAGCTAAAGCTTGGCCAGCATAATCTCTAAAAAGCTTAGGTCACCACAGCAAAGCATGAATTAATGTAATATTGTAAAGTGGCTAAATAGGAATCCAGGCCAGCTTTCTCTAAAACTATACACAACATGAAGGCACAGGAATTAGAAGCCTTATTTAGCGGTCAATCATAAAGCAATACTTTTGGCCAGGAACATAGACTACAATTTCACTGTACTGAAACGTGCTAATTTAAGCAAATAACCTTATCTGCAGGGAATAGCTCCTACTGTCTGTTATCACTCTCCTCTCAGGGAACCCACTGGTGAGGAAAAGATGTAGCTTGAAAGTGCTCACTATAGTCTAAAATGGGATGAATTTAACCGTAAAGCCTATATTTCCCTTTTTGTTTTGGATGAAAACCAAAACAACCCTTTTTTATCCATTGGTGACTAATGAATGTTTTTTTAATAATGTAATTTAGCACGATTTTTAGAAAATCAGTTATAAAGTAATCTAAAGATAGACAGCAATTTAAACCTAGTAGATTTAGCAACTAATGAGAACCCAAAAACTTCCTTAAAGAAAGATGTTACCAGAGAATGCAAATATAACTGGAAAAAAAAATACCGTTTAGTATTGCCTATTAAAGTTTTTATGAACTTACTCCTCTAATCAGTGAACCATCGAAGATGAAGCAACTAACTATGGAAGTGAATATAACTGTAGCTAACAAATAAAAAATTTTGTAAATGGGTTATATGTAGCCTGATGTTTATGGTGCTAAAACTAGGATTTATCACTCAATACAAGTATTTCCCTATTATCCAAGAGTTAGTGCTTCATCTGGATGATTTTTATTACAAAAGTCAGTTCAGGTGAGATGAAGACAGGCAGAATTGACTTCTTGCCAACAATGGACAGTTCCTATGCCTGAATAGTATAAGGTATGTTATGGTGCATGGAAAGAATACCAGACTTGGACTCTTCGGACTGGAAGAACTAGATGGATAGATAGATGATAGAAAGAAATAAGGACAGGATAGATAAGATAGGTAGGATAGATAGAGAGGCTAGGAGGATAGACGAAACTTATAGAGCTTATGCCTATAAGAAGCATTAAATATTAAAATAGATTTCAAAAGGACTTAGACAGAGTGAAGGATGATGAAGAAATAAATGTCTCCTGACAAGTCAGAAAGCACAACAGCTGGAGACAAAGGACCTTAGTTTAAGCCAGAGAACAGCAGGAACCAATGCATATCCCAGGGCAATAAATCCATAAAAGAAGAAACCTCAGGGGCTATCTCTCTAGTCCCACCGCCTTCAACGGACAGCTCAAGAAATTAAACTCTAGACATGGGAGGAGACTATCTAGAACTGGGAAGGAATTCAGACATTATACAGGTCAGTTCCCACCTTTTATATATATATATATATATATATATATATATATATATATATATATATATATATATATATATATATATATATATATATATATATAAAATCTTGGCCAAGTCACCTTGGCTTTGGTTTCTATGTTTTTAAAATAACACATTTGGAAACAGGGGGAGTATTTACATATAGGAAACATGCAGTTATCTTCTTATGTTCTATTTATCCAAATGTTTATTAAGTAATTTCGTTTAACTTAGCAGACATTTATTAAATACCTTTATTAAATATGTCATTGTGCTAGGGCATGCGGAGGAGTTTACTTTCTACTGGGGATGAGGTGTAAAAGAAAGGTGAATAAAACATAGACACATAAAAGCGAATACAAGTATTTGAGGATTTCAAGAGCACTGACAATACAAAGGATCTGTGAAGAGGAGGGCTGTGAAGAGATTGTGAGCTGAACCATGAAGAAAGATGAGGGTTCCGAGAGGAAAATCTCTTCTATGCAAACTGCTGTGACTCTCCAAGTTAAATGGCATATTTTTTAATGCCATCCCAGTTTACTTGCCTATTTATCCATTTGTCTATGTATGGTTTTCTAGTCTGAATAGTCCCAAGTCTGGAGTTCATCCCACACACTGTGTTCCTCTTGTCATTTAAGCACAAATACTGACTTTTCTTCCTGGATCACTCTCTTGTTGTAGTGGAGGGGCTTGGATATCCCCAAGACACTATGAGCTACGCTGCATAGGGTTACCCCAAACAGACAAGTCGTAGTGGAGAAGTATAACAAAAGGTGTTCCACTGGAGAAGGAAACGGTAAACCACTCCATTATCTCTGCCAAGAAAACTCCATGGCCAATTGGTCCACAGAGTCACACAGAGTTGGACACAACTGAATGCCTTGCCAGGGACTTGGTGGGGAGGAAGGAAAAACTTCTGAGTGTAAGAAGGAGATAGTAGTCCAATTTATCTGAAACATGGAGTGTATGAGGGAAAGTGATAAAAAATGAGGCTAGAAAAGGAGGTTTAGGCTAGGTTGTAGGAGGACCTCAAAGGCAAAGCCCAGGAATTTATATTTTAATTTTAATTTGGAGGCAATAAGTAGCCGTCTAAAGCTTATGAGTGACTGAATCATTGTTAGTCATATGCCTACTTTTCATATGCTATGAAAAGGAAAAAATATTCTCTCTATCTTAATCTTCAGCCAAGCCTCTGAAGCTACGTGGCTAGCATACTTGACAGAAATAGAATTACGGATAATTTATCAGTAAGGGAATATTTTCAAAGAGATCAGATTCTGTAATTCTTACACATGGGTTTATACTCCCCTAGATCATCCCTCCTATACTACCTACTATATAATTAGCAATTTGACATAAAGTAGACTCCTCTTAGAGCATGCCCAAGGAGAGATACCTCTGAAGGCCTCGGGCTGTTTTGGATTTTTTCTAGAGCAAAAGCGTTCTGTCACAGCTCAACTGTAACAAAACAGGATGTGTATTTCTCTATAGTTATATTGCTTCTATGGAGAGTAATGATTACATGTTGCCTTAAGGGGACAACAAATGTAGGGGTAGGTAGCATATCCCCAGAGAAATTAGATTTGAAATGTAAAGATGAAGTAACATCTGAGAACAGGTATTTCCAGATAAGGATTGTGCCAATAAATTGGAAATGTTTGTGAGGCAAGTCTGTGGCCAAATTTGGACTTTTTTTCATATCCCAGCAGTTCCCTACATGATTTTCTAATCCTTTTTTAATATCTCAAGAAAAACTTACGCCAGGTTTTGGTAGAGAGACCTTGGTAGATAACAACAGCTGACTGACTTGTCTCCCATATATTAGACATCCAAGCTGAAAACGCTTCCTTGTATTTCTTAGTGCTCCATTAGTTTAAATGGCTAGGGGAGGGGGGGAAGGGGGTTGCAGAAGGTGTTTCTGAAGAAAGATAATTCATTTTAATCAGTATTTTCAAACTCAGTCCTCCCTCTCCACATCTATAGCCTTTGGCAGAACTATTCACTTGTAGCAGAATTGACTCATGGGAGGATGGGAGTTTCAATTTCTCTCCCTTTCATCCTAGAGATGTTAATGAGCAGTAAATTGGCCCAGAAATAGTGGACAGAGGAAGAAGTTAAAGGTCTAGATAATTTTATTCCATAAAACAATTATTTGTTGAGAACTCAGCATGTATAAAATGCCAGGTTTGGCACAGAGAAGTGAGATCTCTGGGTCAAGTCAAGGCAGGAAGTACGTATTAAGTACTTACTATGATCTAGGCATCATGCTAAATTATACATACATACATATACATACACATATATGTGTGTATGCATGTGTGTGTGTGTGAGAGAGAGAGAGAGAGAGAGAGAGAGAGAGAGAGAGAGAGAGAGAGAGAGAGAGAGAGAGTGAGCGCACATGCTGCAAAAGTGCAAAACCAAGCCCTGCATGCAAGAAGCTCACAATATAATGGTGGAGACAACTTGCAAACTACTATGAACAAAGAAGTGACATGCACGATGCATTGGAGGTAATCTCATTAGCATTACAGAAGTCTGGGGGAAAGATAGAAGGTAGAATTTTAGCTTAGGCTTTAAAGAAGCTAGGGAAACCAGAAGTAGAGAGGAAAAGGGAAGGAACAGCAGGGAGACAGTGAAAATGGCCCCAGAAGATGGAGGGTCTTGGGTAAGGAGCCGCAAAGCCAGTGTCACCAGAATACAGAGACTGCATAGGAATATGAAGTGTAAGACCACTAGAAACTTAGGAAGGGGCCAGATCATGAAATGTTTCAATAGGCAAACAGTGTATATACATCTATATAATGATATCACATATGTGTTTGTGCTCACATATATGCACACCTGACAAAATTATAAACCACTGTTCTTTACTGAAAAGAAGGATAACATCCCATTTATAGTTTAAGAAAATTGCTTTGATAGCTGAGTAGAGGACAGACTGGAAGAAAAAGAGATCTGAGGGAGGAAGACCAACTGGAAAGCTATTAAAATAGTCCAAACAAGAGGTGGTGAGGACTGATGCCATGGGCAGTATCGTGGCAGAGAGAGTGGGGGGGGATGGCATATGAGAGATGTTGTGAAGGTTGAATCAACAAGATCAGTCAACAGTTTGGATAAAGAAGGAGTGAGAGAAAGTGAGGAATCAAGGATGACATGTAGGCAACAAGCCTGGGGGACTGGCAGGATAGTGGGGCGGAACCCTCAACAGTAACAAGGAAGTTACTAAGAGGGAAGGGCTTTGGGGAAACCATATCATCCCAATTAGAAGTCATTATGATAGCATCTAAGGCAGCATTGGAAAGAATTCTATGGATGTGAAAGACATTGTAGAAATAAAACTGGCATGACTTGGGATTTCTTTGGTCACAGCCAGATGACAGAGAAGAGGGAGACAGAGATAACTCCAAGATTTTGAGCCTTAGTGACTGGAACAAATGTGATGTCATTAACACATATGGGAGACTCATGTGGATGGAGTGGGTTTGAGGGGAGAAAAAAGCAGAGTCCGGCTTTAGCATGTTGAGGTTGAGTAGGTGGTGGAGTTTTCAGGTAGAGCTATCCAACAGTTGAACATGGTGGGATTAGAGCCCAGTCAAGATGTCACAGCTGGAGGTAACAATTTTGGAGCTAGATGACACTCAGCTAAATTTCTTTAGCCTTATCCTTATTAAAGGAGTACATGAAGGATACAAATCTGCAGTTCAGGTGTGTTCAGAGTTGTCAAATTAGGAGATAGGAAGGAGAAAAGAATATCAAGGAGATGAACATTGAAAAATATTACCAAAAGTATGTAGAATCACAGAATTTCATACAATATTTGGAAGAGATCCTCTAGTCCCACTTCTTATTTTTTCAGATGAGGAAACTGAGACATAAAAAGTCAAATGATTTAGCCAATGTCACATATGCAGTAAATGGCAAAGGAAGGGTCTAAAGCCATGGCTCTTCCTATTACGTCTTGGTTGCACCACCTGATATCTTGTAGGAAATTTATTGTAGAAATTTCTCTGGTAATGGATAGAAAGACATAGGATTTGAGGTTGAAGGTAGGAATAAGCAAAAAAGACTTTTGTGTAGAGGAAATCCAAATATTTACAGGTGGGAAGGAAAGAAGGAGTAGAATACAACCAAAAGTTCATAGTATTCAGTATCTTAGCACCTAGCCAAGGATTCTGATTTTTCAGATGAATAAACTGAGATCCAGAGTCAGGTTTGTTGACCATAGTTACACAACTAGCAAGTGTTAAAGGGAACACTGGAATCCAGGCCTCTCTGTACTCCAAGTTTAATATTCTTTTTACAAAGACTGAAAATTAGAGTTAAGTTTTCATTCAGCAAAGCAAAGGATGTCATTTGTTCCTTTATTAACTTAAATATTTGTTATTTTTTTACTGCATGTAAAGTAAAGGTATTAGGAGCTATAGCACAGGCAAGGCAATGAGGGAGGAGAAGGAAGAAGGTAGAGTAACTAGTCATTGTAAGGAAAATGAGAGTGTTAATGGGAGAGACAGAAGACGTAAGTAAAAGAACAGGAGGCTGTTGTCATACTTTGCATTGTTATGGAAGTGGGCCAGTTCTGATTGGTGATGGAACTTAATCAGGGGCCAGGCCCATGGATGACTGACAGGAGTTACAAATGGAACTCATTAGAGTTGAGGATATTTGGGGGATGGAGAAGGTCATCCCACTTATGTTTGCTAGAAACATCAGCAAGGTGAATCCTGATGTCACCACAAACTGAATAATCAGCTCCAATTTTCTTGGCATTGATTCATTTCTAAAAATGACACAGATTCACATTCAGTGAATTTACAGATTAAAACTCTAGAAAGAAACCCATCTGAAAAATTATATTTAATAATTGATGCCAGAGTAATTTGGGAAAAGTGGGAAAAAGTTAGGGTAGAACCAAGATTCAAACAAACAAAAACAAAGGATAAAACAATTACAAACTCAGTGATGGCAAGAATTTTGTCTTATCTCAATCTCCTAGATCCCACAAAGTGGTGTATGTAAGAAATAATCTGTGTTGGATGTTAGGTAAAGTATATACAGGTGCTTAGTAAGCAAATGTTGAATGACATGTTAATTGACTTGAATACTGACAGAAGTGTTACTGGAGGCTTTGACATTTAATTGGAATAGTATTGTTAAATATACAGTTATTCTTAACTTTCTCACTGAACTGAAGTATCTGTTTAATTTATAAGATCAGTAAAGCAGCATTTAAAAATTCAGCCATGTGAATAACCACAATACCTCCAATGTAACTGTGATCTCACCAATACAAATCTTTTTTCTAGTATACATATTGGAATATATAATATTTCCAATACACAATATTTCTAATATACATATATCCATTATACCTATTGGAATATCCAACATTTCCAATATACATATGATATGATACACATATCAAAACCTGTCCATGCCTGCCCATCCCATGTAACTCCTCTCCATGTCCTCTGATAAATTTACCACAATGGGCATACCCAGTGATCTAAGTCTTTCCTGAATTCTTTTTTGCATCAGATGTTTAAATACAATGAAACATCTGGGTGACCCATTGGTTGCCCCCATTCTCAGAAAATTAAGAGCTCCTCTTTTTTCCCTTGAAAGATGATGTTCTTTACACAGTTTCTGAATACTTACTTTTTGTAATTTTTCATCCTTCTCATACCCATTACACTTGTCTCTATTGTCCTTTGGATAATCTTCAACCTCATTTTTTTGGAGTTATGACTTGTAGTCCAATAATGGGCAGCTAGATGACACAGCGGATAGAGGGCTGGGCCTGGAGTCACCCAGACTCATCTCACCTGAGTTCAAATATGGCCTCAGATTTAGTTATTGGTTATGTGACCCTGCGCAAGTCACTTATCCCTGTTTGCCTCAGTTCTTTACCTGTAAAATAGCCAGAGAAGGAAATGGCAAACCACTCTAATATCTTTACCAAGAAAACTCTACATGGAGTCATGAAGAGTCAGACACGACTGAGATGACTGAAAAACAAACCAACGGCATCCGATATTCCACTAGAATAGCTACAGTGAAAAGACAGGCTTGGTACATTTAGGCTATGTTTGGGGCTATTAAAAGCACGGGATGGCTCTCCAAAGGCAACCCACCCTCTTCAAACATGGGACCCAATTAACTTTGCATTCACAATGTCTACCCTAGATTTACACACTGATGTTCAGGCTCTAGAGGTTGTATATCCAACTACATATCAGAATCTGAACCATAGGTATACTTCATATATTTCATATTCCTTTTGTGGATAGGTAAGCCAATTTTCTTGTCTTTATTAATCTCATTTAGGAAGTTCTCCATTTCTTTGAATCTTAACAGAATAGACACAATGCCATTCACAAGCAGGTGGATCTTGAGATCCTCATCATCTATAGGAAATTTCTTTTTGACTCAGACTTTGTGTTGGACTTCTTCCATAACTCTAGGGAACCTCTATTAATAACCACCTGCAACATTAATTCCAGGATGGTTTAGGAAGGCAAGACAGAAAAGCCCTACTTCCATTAGCCTTTTTTAAGTTAGGTTTAAGACATTAAGTGGAAGTTTCACATAAAAATTATTGAGACAATGACAGCAAATAGCTTGTAAGAGAGGATTTGCTACATTGGAACATGATGGAGGCAGGGGAAAGCAATGTAAATAAGTGGTAATAGTAAAGAGAAATATAATGTATAGTTGGAGTTGAACAGCCATTGGGATACCATGAAGATGAGCCCTGGGCTGGGGCTTATTTAACAGTTTCATTAATGACCTGGAAGAAAAGGGATTCAACAAGTTAATTAAATCCACAGATGCTCCTGGGTTGGTATCACATTCACCAGTGAGAACTGAGAAATAATATAGAAAGACCTGGAGGTCAAAAACTTTGTGAGCTATGGGCAGGAAGCAACATACTTAAATTTGGTAAGGATAATTACAATCTAGCACTTGTGCTAATAAAACAAGTAAAATCCCAAGTGTTTAATGTGAGAGAAAATCCAACTGATTTAAGCAGTATTTGTATCTGCAACAGATAGGAGACAAGAATTTGAATGAGACTTTTGTAATTCCAGTTTTAAGTACATATATATGTCTATACAGTATAAGAGAAGAGACACTTCCTTATGTAAAATTTTTGTCTCCCACAGTTCCTAGCACAGTGCTCTGCACACTTCTTATTTTGTTGGCTCTGTTAATCTCATTCAGAGGAGTCCTCTTTCTAATAGCACAGGTAGCAACCCATGCATGCCTGCCCACCTATCCTGTATTCCCCCAATATCACACTGGAGTTCTCCCAGTCATGCTGAGACCATTCTGTAACTCTTGTGATATTGTATAGTTACAAATGGAGTATGGAGGCTGCCCATCAATTATTCTGTTATACTGACTATCATGAAGTTTTTAGATGTTCTATAAACATTAATTTTGCTTCTGACATTTGAAAAGGGAGGTCTGTGTCCAATGACTGAGAAGTGGATGTAATATTAGAAGAACCAATGACTATAAACCAATGACCAAATAAAGCCAGAAGCCAAAAGGAAATTGAAACTAAATGAAAGAAGATTACATTGGATATATACACATATGCATAAGCATGTAAACACTATTAGTCCCTCTCCTTCTGGATGATAATTTCTTGGATTTGGGGTTTCTAGGATTTTGTGACATTGCTTTCTCTTGGTTCTCCCCAGTTGCTGGATTATCATCCATTCATGCCTTCCTCTCACCTCCCATTGTATAGGCTTCCCAAGATCCTGTCCTATGTCCCTTTCTCTTCTTTCTTTATACTTGTTTAATTGGCAATTTTATCAGTTCCCATGGATTTGATAATAATCTCAGGAGGTGATTGTCAAAAAATCTCTGGAAATGATTGCCAAATCTACATACCCTGTCCTCGACTTTCACTTAAGCAGTAGTCCCACATTACCATATATTTGGAACAGATGTTTGGAACTGGATGGAACAGATATTCAGAACTGGATGTCCCATTGGCATTTCAAACTCAACATGTCCAAAGGACAACTCGTCCTTCCCACCAAAATCCATCCTTCTAAACTTTCCTATTTCTATTGAGGATACCCCCATATTTTCAGGCACCAAGGTTTGTGACCATGATGTCATCCCCTTATGATGTCCTCCCTCACATCCTACTGTACCCAATTCTCCCTTGTAAGGTTTCTTCCAGTCTTTAAATCTATGAGTATGTGATCTAGGAATCTTTGGACAAAGCAGATCTTCAATTAGAGGTTTTTTTCATTCATCAGTGCTGCTCTTTGAAGAAAATGTTTCAAAAGTATATTTAAATTTTTATTTTTAAAAGCAAACCCATCATTACTGAATTTGAAAGACCACAAACTAATGAGGTAATTTTAAAGGGGAATTTTATCCATTGTGGAAAATTCCTTCTATTATTCTACTAACAGTTATTCTTTCATTATTTAATGCTATGAAGGAAATATTAGTAGATATGTAGTCTGACATGGTACACAAAACCTGAAAACCATGCAATATTAAGGATGCAATTATGTTTCTGACATTAGTAAGACTTCTAACGGCTTCTGTGTAAACAACATCTAAATCAAAGTTTCAAGGAAGGTGAAGGAAGGAAAATGTAATAAAGAGAACTCCAAAAATTTAAATCACTTAGACTTCAATTCAGCACTTTCAAGTACTTGTTTAGGACAATGAAGGGCAGCTAGATGGCATAGTGATAGAATGCCGGGCCTGTAGGTGGGAAGACTCATCTTGAATTCAAATCTGGCTTCAGACACTTACTAACAATGACCCTCGGCAAGTCACAGAACCCGTTTGCCTCAGTTTCCTCATCTGGAAAATGAGGTGGAGAAGGAAATGGCAGACAAGTCCAAGAAAACCCCAAATAGGGTTATGAATAGCTGGGCATGACTGAAAAACAACAAAAAAGAACTGACTAGGGTACTATGCTAAGAACTAGAGATTCAAGGATAAAAAGGGATCAGTCCATGATGTCGAAGTGTCTCTATTTTATTGAGATGGAACTAACACTCAGAGCTAAGTAAATGCACAGTCTATGAGAGGCAGTATTCAGTGGGAATGCACATAATTCAGAATCACAAGACTGGAGTTTAAAAGCCAGCTCTACCGTTTACTACCTTCATCAATTTACTTAACCTTTCTGAGACCCAATTTCTTCTTCTGTGAAATGAGTAAATTGGAGTAAATAACCTCTGGGTGCCTGTTCTTCTCCAGACTAAAAAGAAAAAGGAATTTAAAGAGCAAGAGAACACCAATTATGAACCAAATTAGGAAGGACTGCTTTTAGGAGGTGGTACCATAGCTGTGTGTTGGAGAAAGATCAGAATGTTGAGGCAAAGATGGTTAGGGAGACCTTTGCAGAAATGAGAGAGGCCATGCAGAGTCTTAGATGCCTGAAGTAGAATACTGTGTACAGAGAACGTCTGGAAGATAAATACCCACTGAAATGCCACCTAACCTGCATGCAAAGCAGTGGTACATAATGGATAGAGAGTCAGCCTTAGAGACTAGAAGGTCTGAGTTCAAGTCATTGAACTGGATCAGCTGTGAAGCACCAAAATGTCTCTTCCCCTCAGAATCTTAAAAAAATGCTATTGACTCTCCTGGAGGATGTGGTTATGTCAATGTATCTGTGGGTGAATATCTATTCTTCACTTAAGGGTACAGCAAGCTCCTCAAACCTTGCATGGATGAATCAAGAATTCAATGAATCACTTGTATTTCAACATTTCAACACCCCAGGACCCGTGATTTCATCAGTACTAAAACTCTTCTAGAACCTGGCAGAAAGAAATACAGAATTACTGTCTGATAATTCATCACCCCATCCATGGTCAATCTGGTGCTAAGCTACTTTGAATGTGGGTAGGCTGATCTTGGGACAACAGCTACATCATGACTCATTTGACAGGAACTGCCTGAGTTTATATTTAGCTTGGCAAGATAGTAATATTAACCAGCATCAGGTTGGCAAACATGTTATCTCATCTGATCTTGGCCTTGGGAAGGCCAGGGCCACTTTGGTGCCATGAAGTATGTAAACCTTTAGTAGAAAGAACAATAATTTTGGGGCAGGGGAGAGGCACGGAAGGAGAATCAGACTTGTGATTTCATTACGCAGGAGGAAAATCTCACATTCTTTATGGACTGGGACCAGTCTTGTAGCTTCTGGTCTTAGGGAATTCCTGGAGCATTTTGAAGGTAAGGGACTTGCCCAGGGTCACAAAACCATTATGCACTGGAGAAGGTACTTGAATTAGTCTTCGTGTCTCTCTCTCCACTACACCGTGCTGCCTCAGACCCATGCTCAGGTGCATTTTTTCATCTACACAGCTGCAATCTGGTAGAGATGCATTCTAGGTAATAACTTCTTAAGCAGAGGAAACGCTTTTCCCTGTCTGAAGCTTTTAGCACAATTGAATTCATTCATGTTTATGAAATCCTTTACAAGGAATTACAAGGGAATGAATGAGTCACAAATGGGTTTCGCATCATCTTATGCAAAAACAGGAGTCAATTTTATCCTTGTCTGGCAGAGACATTTTTATAAGCTTCCTAGGGCCTACAATAATAGACAGCACTAAGGATATGTAGATGTTTATCATCTATGAATTGCAGAATCTCTATCTGGAGTCTTTGTAATCCTCCCTAAGAAACTCTGTAGGAAGATAGGGTTGAAGGAAACAAAGAATAAGGAGACATCCAAAGAGAAAGACCAAACTATGTTATTCATATTCCCAATAACATTATAAAGGACTTTAAGGGATTTTTTTCCCTAACATGCCAGGAATGTAACCTGAACTTTGCGCCAGGTTACAGCAACCATTATATCTTCCATAATTTTTTATTTTTTTATTATTTCTTAATGATTATTTTTCTTAATTAAGCAGCTTTTAAATTAAAATAACTTACCAAATTTCCCATCTGCATGTGGAACAGGATCCTACATTCTTACTGTTACTGATCTCAAGAGGGCAGGGAATGTGGCTTTAATGTTTCTAGTTTCAGTATTTTGATGACAGGACTTTGTTAACTAAGGAGACATGTGAAGATTGGAAAATGAAAGCGTTGATCATGGGAAATGGGACCTTTTAATATTCAGGCGAGTTAAATAACTGGAAATTGGCACAACCCAATAATTGATGAATGGTGAATGATGAATTAAAGGAAAGGAAAGGAAATGGTGGTCCAAGGGCAGTTCATAGTAAAGAAGAACACTTAGAAAACATGTATGTTTGTGCTGAGCCCTCAAGTTTGGATGGTGACTCAAGCAGATAAGGTTGACCCTTACTGGAAACAGGCGTATTGGCAAATCTCTTACCCTTTATCTCATGGGTAAGTAACCAGAGTATCTGAAAGCTATTTAATTGAGGAAAAAGGCATATATGAAGAAAACAAAGGAATCTCAAGTCCCAAAGTTATGTAAATTGGCCTCAAGTTCCTATTCACTCTTTCTAATCTCTTTCAAAGATTTTTTTTTTTTTTAGTTTCTCCTAAAAACTCTCAAAAATTCTTTTGGTGAATAGAGGAAAAAAGGTTCATTTTGAGTGAGAAAAAGAATGCCCATCTAATTTAGTGTTTGAGGAAACTTCCCACTCATTGGTCCTGTCCCTTGGCAAAGTAAGACAAACAAGCCTGCTTTGCCACTGTGCACATTTTGCCTGTGGTTTGTATTTCTGATAAGTAGAAGATTTCAGTCTCCAGAATTATTAATGTTCCCCCTTTCATCAAAGTAGATATCCTTCATTCTTTAGGAAAACAATCCCTTGTTAAATGCCTTGGAGTTTCATAATGAGTGTCCTTTCCTACTTCCCATTGCCCACCACCAAACATAAATGGCAGCAACTGCTTGACAATACAAGTAGAAGATTAAACTCAGAGGGCATGAGGGAACTTTTGTGTCTGTCAAAGAGAAAACATCATGTTTATGAAGCTGTTGTGAGAGCCACAGCCAATTCAGTTTTCTTTGAACGTCAGAAAGATATAGAAAGAAGTGGCCAAGCAAAGCTCTGATTAGTCTTCTTTTCTTGCCTTCCATCTTTAAATTATACAACCTTCCTGATGCCAGCTCCACATTGAATGTTAAGGCTGAAATACCACATACTATAAAATGATTCTTAATAGAACATGCAATGTCTTCTCTATGAAAACATAAAAGTGTTTTATTGGCTTTGGATTGGAAAAGAGGAAATGTTGAGCCAAAGCTTCTTGGCAAGAAAAGTTTGTATTCTAGGCAACTTAAGTCAACAGGATATACAGAAGCTATCTTTGCAACAGTATAACTAAGATATAATTCAAGACATAAAACAGAAAGACTTTTTAACTTGACAGGTAAAAAACAGCATTTTCTTTCAGAAAAGCCAAAGACTAAATTGCTTACCTGACAAAATAGGGCACAAAGCCAACCATTTGGCACAAGAGTTCTCAGGTTATGTGCCTCTAATGCTGAATTCTGCTTGCATCAGCATTTTGAATCATTTTTTTTTTTTAAATTCCCAGTGGTGATACTATCCATAAAGTTCACATTAATCTATAAAGATTACTTGCAAATGCTAGAGTAATGAAAAAAGAAATGCATGATTTGGAATTATAGCTGTCCAAAAGTGGAATGAATATCCTCAGGAGGTAGAGGGTTCTCCATTACTTGGTAATGGCTCAAGCAAAGTCTTGGATGATCACTCATTGGCAATAACACAGCAGGAATTCTTCACCAGACATGGGTGGGACTAGATGGTATCTGTGGTTTCTTTCAACTCTTGAGATTGTGTGATGGTATGACTCTAGAGTCATGCCACTGATCTGTCCTGCCATCTCCAGTAGGTGTAATAGATCGTTGCTGCAATTAATGAAAAGGGATATTGGCAATTAATTAATTGATTATATAAAATAAGGGCCATGTTAAGCCATTTACATCTCCTGATTTTAATCCTATTGTTGTTCAGTCATTCCAATCATGTTTGACTCTTCATGATCCCATTTGGGGTTTTCTTGGCAGAGATACTGGAGTGATTTGCCATTTCCTTCTCCTGCTCATTTTACAGATGAGGAAACTGAGGCAAACAGTTAAGTGACTCACCCAGGATCACATAGCTAGTAAGTGTCTGAGGCTGAATTTGAGCTCAGGTCTTCCTGATGTCAGGCCCAGCACTCTATCCACTACAGTACATTTACAGCCAGTTTACTCTAAAATTAGAGGAGATTTTTAAATAAAAACATGGCTGAAATGTCAAAAGGGCTCTTTAAAACTAAGTTCATCCTTAAGTAATCAAACACTGGAAATAAGTAAAAAACACAGGCTCTGATCATTCAAAAACTTCTGTTTTAAACATGAGTGGAAACCCATCTTACCTTCTTAGTATAATTGTGAAGTTTGTTTTCCATTTTTCTGGCCCTCCGTTTCTGGAATCTCTTTCCTCCTTTCAATATCCCATCCCCACACCTCAGATATAGAGTGTTCTTCCTCTGCCTCATTTCTTGTTAGGGGAAAAAACATCTAAAAAAAATGTTTTTTCCATAACAAAATGTTAGTGATATAAATTATTCTCAAATAGTAGGATTTCAAGTATCAGTGTTCAGGATTTTCTTTTTCTTATGCTGCTCAATAAGAAGTCTATAATTCTATATTCCATCTGTGTATAAATCGGATCTTCTATGTACCTCTACCAGTTTCATAGCTGAGGCAAAGAAATGGGAGCAAGAAGGGGGATCACAGTTGTGGGAAGGCAGAGTAAAGGCTCCTGGAACTCTCCTCTGCACCTCTCCAGGGAGGAGTTGCATTCGTTGGGGGCTCTTCAGAATCACTCCAAAGCAGAGGAATATACATTTAACTGTCCTCCCCTAGTCAAAAGCCTGTTCGCTCTTGTAACGTTATCTCTCTCCAGCTATTGTGCTCGCTTCTTCTTGAAATGAGTTTGTAAAGCTCTGTATATATTTTGAATTTGTAGAGAAAATGTAGTCTTCCCATTGCCCAATCACTCACACAACAGAATTCCTGAGGGCAAAGAATGTGTTTGTCTAGCACAGTGCCACCTTGCAGTATGTCCACATCTACTACTTCATTACTGTTTAGAGAACCCCTAATGTGGATCATGCCACCAAAGAACTTCAGGAGCTTCTTTGCAGCTGATGGTCTTTGATGGTTGCCCCAGTGCACTCAGAAGTTAAATGATTTACCCAAAGTGAGACAGCTAATTTATGTCAGATTTAGGACCTACACGGAGGTTATTCTGACTCAAAGCCCACCCTCTATTAAAATGGCCACAATATCTTTCCTAACTTGTATGGAGTGGGAACCAAATAAATGTTTGTTGAAATTAACTATTTTCACAACCAATGGGATTTTTAAACCTACTTCTTTTATCTCTCAAATTAAACTGATCTCAGGCAGATGGGGCCACAGGAGTAGTTTCTCTCTAGGGGGTTTCTTTACAAAACAGAGTATTACTGTCAGAAAGTTATTGACGTTAGCCAATGATTAAAGAAATGAGTAGTGTCTCTATTGTAATGAACTTACAGAATGTTGATGAGAGCAAGAAGTTGACCTCCAAGGTAGGGCGCTAGTGCTTGCATTGTAAATGTGTTATTTAGCAAGACACCAGTAAGCTCTCAATAAAGGCTTTTTATTAATGGATTGGTTCCACCTAATTTTTATGTACTTCTATCCACTTCTCAGCATAATTTCATAGGACTTGAAAAGCTAGGTTAAAAAATTCAAAAATAAAATTTATTTATATATTTACTGTCAATTAGTGGATGAGGACAAGGGTATGACATGTAACACAGCGTTCCCAAAGTCTCTTGGAATTCTGGCTCTGAAATCCCATGAGACTTTGTCCTGTACAATACTTTCTATTCCATTTAAAATCACCAAACTAAATAGATTTGAGAAATAAAACAGTGCAATTAATAATAGGCTGTATTTATATCACACTTTAGAGTCTACAAAAAACTTTACATATATTATCTCAATTAACCTTCACAACAACCCGGTAGTTTGGTTACTACTATTATTATTTCCATTTTACAGATAAGGAAATTGAGAAAAAGGTTCTGTGATTTTCAAGAGCAATAATGACAGTAAGAAGTCGAGGCAGGATTTGAACTCTGGTCTACCTGACTCCAAATCTGGCACTATTCCAAATCTGGCATTCACTATTCAGCTAACTGCCTTTGAAATACAGGCAATTCATTCTTTGCCTCCATACACAAATCAGTGCAAACTCCTGTACTTACTAAGGTGGTAGATAAGATAGAAACCTCCTAAGTCATAAAGGGAAAACAAACAAAAGAACAAATTTACAAAGGATTAAGAAAGCAATCTTTTCCCACTCTTCATCTTCATTACTTATAATTCTTGGTTTCTTCCAAACCCAATGTCCAACTCTAACATCTACCCGAAGTTTTTCTGATCTCCCCAACTGTCCCCTCCTTCTCAAAGCTACATTGTATTGATTTTAACAGTAATGTGCACTGTTCTTGTGTTACTATTGTAGGCAACTTCTGAATGAGGAAACTCTCTTAATGTTTCTTACAGTCACAAGTCAGTATGTGTCTGAGGCAGACGTAAGTCCAGGAATCCTTCACTGCAAGGTTGCCTCTATAACCGTTAGGTCATGCGGACTGAATTCACTTTGTAAATATGCTGAATAGATATAAATATGGGCATAACATGATATGCCTGCCATGATTATGTAAGCTCCCTCAATATTTTATATTATATTAAAATATCATTTAAAGTTTCGAAAGACTTTGGAACTCTGATCTGTGCGATGACCAACTGTGATATCAGAGGGCTGACGATGCAGAATGCTTCCCAGCTACTGACTGAGTAGTGGGTGATGGACAGAATAATACACTTGTTTTTTTGAGATGGCCAATATGGGAATTAGTTTTGCTTAAATAAGCTTATTTGTTATGTCTTTTCTCTTTTCTTATATCTCCAGGGGAGGGATAATGAGAGATAGAAAAAAATAAAATACTTGATGATTAAAAAAAAACTTAAATGTGAGCTCCTTAATGGGAAGAATTGTTTCTTTTTTGCCTCTCTATCCCTGACAATTAGAATTAGTGCTCGCCACATGGTAAATACTTCATATGTATGCTGATGGATTGACTTCACCTGCACTTTATCTGTCATTGAGCATCCCCTGAAGCTCCTTCCAGAAGTCTCATGTGTTGCTTTTGTTTTTAAACTTCCATTTTCTCCCACATGACTTTTTGCTCACAACTACAGAGAAATCCTTCAAGGACTCTCCTCCATCTTCCAAGTCCATGTGTCCTGATGCAATCTAGCATTCTGGCCAAAGTCCTTCAGGATCCTGGTGTCCTAAAGATTCCTCCAATGAACAGGAAATCCCTTTACCTCATTATTGTGGGGACTTGAAAACAAATTATCTCATTTGACCCTTACAAAAACTCTGGCAAGTAGCTGGTACAAGGTTTGTTATATTAGTAAGAACTGACATGACTGGTAGGAATACTCCTTACTACTCACTGTCATGTCTAGCCTCTTCCTCTGGCAACATCATTCATCCTTATTTGAGGTTCACATTTTCCAAATTTATCCCCCCTGCCAGGTCCTAGAGGCTCCTTCATCACCTGGTTCACAGTCCTCCTCTCCACATCTTCTGCTATTTTACTAGAGAAATTCATTCTACATATTGACATTCCCTCCAATATGATAAACTCCTGTGTTTTCAAATCCCATGACCATCCCTCCACCTCCACCTCAGCCACACACAGCAACAGCCATATTCCCATCTCACCAGCATTCTCCGTTGCTCCGTTTCTGTAATTAGCAACTCTGAATTCCTTCATCAATCAGAGACGTTTATCATTTCTTATTGCCCTGTCCCTTATGATTGCTATCCATGTTGTTCAGCTTCACAAGGCTTCTAATTCTTCAGTCTAACACTAATAGATCAGGGTATTACCCCCCTCTTTCTTCACACAACTCCTTTCTCAATCTGACTGTAAACAATTACCTAAAGGTAACCCGTTACACTCCATACTGTCCTCTGCTCTGGAATCCCAGGACCCCCTGTGCCACCACTCCTGCCTTACCAACCCCAGCCTTGAATTATTCCCATCATAGATTTCTCTCTTTTTAGCCCTAATGCTGCCAGGCAAAGCTTGAGAAATCATACGATTGTACAAAATAGGTCTACTATGTACATGTGTTATCTAATCTCAGCTAGACTTGCTCTAAAGCAAAACAATCCTTTTGTCCCTCCGCCCCACAACAATGATTCTAAATGTTTCTCTTCCCCACCTTGCCACATATCCTTCTCCCTCATCCTTTACAACTGACATATTTTTTTGTCAAAACTTGATGACTTTTCTACATTTTGAGCTCCCTTCTCAAGCCCTTTTCTACATCTACTGGCTTGTTGATATCTGCTGTTTTCTCCCAATGTACTACAGTCTCTGATGAAGTCAGATGGGGTCACCAGGCATCACTGATCCTTCCACTCCTATCTTCACCAGCAGACTGCCTCCTCACTTAGCTCCTTCCTCTCCCCTTATCCTTCACATCCACTGGTACCTTCCCTGATGCCCACAACCTCGAACTCATCCTTACAAATTCCTCGCTGGACTCTATCAGCCCCTCAACTTCTTGTTCTATGTCACTTTTACATTTCACAGCCAAACTCATAAGAAAGAAAACAAAACTATTAACACTCACTGTCTCCATGTGCTCTTCTCCCTCTTCCGGCCGGATCATTCACTTTCAACTTCTGTCTCCAAAGTTGCCAGTGATAATTAAGTTGCCAAATCAGACAGCCTTTCCTCAATCCTCATCCTTTTTGAGATCTATGAGGTCTGTGGATCACTGTATCTTCCTAAATGCTATCTGGATTTTCATTATCCTATTATTTTTTTTCTCTTACATACTGGAAAACTTTTTTTTATTCTCCTTTCCTAGGTTATCATCCATATCATACCCTCTAATCATGGTGCATGCCCTGAGCCCTCTTTACTATCTATAATGTTTTTCTTTCTCATCATTCACATGGGGTTATCATTTCTAGGCTGAGGACTCTCAGATCTATAGCTCTCTTTCTATATGTGTATTTGCATGAATATGTGCACATGAATGTGTGTACATAGACATATATGCACACATGTGCTGCATTTATACATGTGTATATGTAGACATGTATACACACATGTGTATACATGTTGCTATAGATCTGGGGATCATCAGCACAGAAATTATATTATGCGAATTGATGAGAGAAAACATTGTCATATACATATACGTGTATGTGTATATATATATTGCTATACATATGAAAGCATATAAATATGTATATGTATGTATATATGTGTGTTCATAGATATACATACAACATGTGTGCGTGCATATATATGTACACACACATATACAATGCATCAGTGAAATGCTTTGGTTTCAAGACCTAGTGTCTCCTTTCAGTCCCACATGGTGAACTGCAAATTGGATATTTCCAAATGCTATCCTACTGACATCTAAAAATCAACATACCCAAAACAGAATGCACAATCTTTTCCCCAAAATCAAACTTCCTTATTTCTAAACATCCTTATTTCTTTTGAGGGCACCTAAATCCTTCCTGTCTCTTAGTCTGACAAATAGTATAAATCTGCAGAACCTTCTCTCTTCATACACACACACACACACACACACACACACACACACATATGTATGTATGTGTGTGTGTGTAAACATTTGCCAAATTGTGAAACTGTGTCATTTCTGCCTCTCCAACATCTCTGGCATACGTTTCCTTTTCTACTCACACATGTACCATTCTCATCCAGACCTCCACTTTGTCTGCCTGCCTCAAACTCCTCCCAACTCTGGTCTATCTTCCTTTAGTAGCAACCACACTAGCACACAAAGTGGACTGCTAGCACAGGTTCTTTGATCTGATAAGTAGAAACAAGTGAGTATCTAAGGAAGAATTCAACAGACCAGGCTCCAACTGTCTAAACAGAATAATACAATCACTTATATACACCCTCAGACTGAGAGAGCACGAACATCTGAGTAGTGGCGGGAGGCTCTTAACAAACGGCAACCCAGAGTCTGTTCTAGGGAATCAAGAAGTTCTTCTCGTGATAAGCCCCCAAAGCAAAATGCCAACCTCCCAGAATATATAATAAAGACTTGGCCCCCGAATGGCTCAAAGCCAGAAGGCCCAAAACTGAAACCTGCGTGACTCAGCACAGCCGTGAATTAATCAAGGTTCAAAAGTGATTAATCTTTCAGATGTTTATAATTTAGTCTGAGCCTAGGAAATTGAACTCCAGAAAAAACAACCACAAATCCCACTTTGCTTATGCTTATACCTCTATGTGGCTGCCAAAGTATTTTTCCTAAAACATACATCTGACCTTGACACTCAATCAGCCCCAGTGGCTCTCTATAATACCTTTAACATTAGATAAAATTCTTCTGTCTGGCATTTAAAATCCTTAACAACCTGGCCCAAATTTACCTTTCTGTCCTTATTACACATTTTTACTTTTTGCACACTGGTCAGCCAATCTGACTTCACTGTACCTCATTCATGATATTCTACCTCTGATCTCTGTATCTCGGCCCTGACTGTCCTCCATGGTTACAATGCAGTCACCCCTCCTCCATTAAATTCTGTTATTACCTTCATGATTTGTCCCATTTGGATGAAGCCTGTCCTGGTCCCACCAGGTGCTGTGTATTCTTCTCCTCTTCAATGGCCTTGTATTTGTTTTGTGTATACTCTCATTCTCTCCATATATACATACACACACACACACACACACACACACACACACACACACTTGTCCCTTGAAGCTAGATTGGAAGCTTTTCAAAGGTAGAGACTGTTTGGCAGTTATCTTTGTATCTCAGCACTTAGTATGGTTATTCCACAGAGACTTATTATACTGACTTATTATACTTTATGGTTTATAAAATACCTTATCTACATTAGCTCATTTGATCCTTATGACAGTCCTATGAGATACAGTACTTCAAGAATTGTCACTTTTACAGGCAAGCAAAATGATATTTAGAATGGTCAAGGGATTTGCCTAATGATACATCCACAAAGTAACAGCTGGAAACCAAACGCAGACAGATCCTCTCATTCCAGTTCTGGGGCTCTTAACATCTCACGAAGATGCTCCCCTGATTTTATCCCCATGTTGTCTTCAGGCATCTTAATTCCACAGCTCCATTCATTTATCTAGCAATTGATCTCTGCCATTTCCAAAAACTCACTGTTAGGGATTTTACTAGTAAGTCAGTGAAAGAAAAAAAAAGGCATGGCTCAGCTCATTAATTTCTTCATGAACTTAAAAATGCCTTAGCTTTTATTAGTTCCTTTACTTGTTTTGATTTTATTGTAAAAAGAAAGAGGTTTGTAATTTTCTATGTCTGTTACATTCATTATTTATTGAGAGTTATAATTGCATACAGCACTCATATGAGAAAATGTCCCTGCCCCAAGGAGATTGAGGTCAAGAGCTACGTTGGCACTGAAGGTAATACAAAATCAGATTCTGTTCTGTAAGAAAAGATGGCAAAAATGAAGAGGAGTTATTCATTTGGCATTCCATATTTTAATGGTTTTATGACATATTATGACATTTAGAACAACTGGCCATGGACTAAGCCATTAATGGTCAATTGTCTGAGTCAGAAAGGGGTAGAGCCAAGCTCTTCTTTCAGGCAGCAATCAAGAGATGGCGCTTAGAACTGGAGTCTGAGCAGGGTACCAGGATGAAGACAGCTCAAAGGAGTAGGGCAAAGGCCCTATGGAACTGGATTACATCCCCTTAGGGCTCTAAGATGGCCACAAGCGTTCAAAGAGAATCAGCAATGCAGACCTCTCAGGGACCAGACTTAGAGCAATCAGGAGAGGTCAATACTGATGAGATTCCACTAGCAGCCTGGTTGTTTTGATTTCCCTTTAAGTCCTGCAGTTCAAGCTTATCTGTTTTGCCATGCCTTACCAGACTCAAAGGTGTCATGACTGTTTTTGTTCAGGCCATCTTAAAATTATCTTTTTTTTTAACTCATGTTAGAATATTTTTCCTAGAAAGTGAGAAGAGCTTGTGTAAAGAAACAAAAACATCCTCTCCCTTAAATACAATAACAGACTCTGAACACTCTTCTTGAAGTTTGTCTTTCAGCATCCTTGTCATGACCTTAGACCAAGCTAGAACAGAAACTCTGGCTTTTCATGAGCTCTTATATTTATCCATTGGGCAAAAAAAGACATCGAGAATGTATTTTTAAAAACTAAACCATTTGGAACAACAGATGCCCCTTAAAGTGACTTTTGATGTTAAACCTGAAAGTGGGACAGCCATGAAGATGCTGTGATGGAAAAGATGGAAAGACTTTTTCTCATTTCACAAATAAAGTCTGTCAAAACTTTCCATAAGAACTGGCTTTGACCAGATAGCAGCAGAATGTCACTATGGGGATCAAAGATCTAGACAGGACCAGGAAGGAACTCAGAGGACATCTAGTTCAATCCCGTAATTTTACAAAGGGGGAAACTGAGGTCCACAGAGATTTTTCTCATTGTTACTGGCAATAAACTTAAGACAGAGCTGTGAAACAGGGACCTCTGATTCCATTGAAAGTGTCATTTTCACTTCACTACAATGCCTTTCTATATTCCAGGTTTTTAGGGCACCACCTTGTGACATCTGAAAGGGAGCTTTCTATTGACTTTCCATCAAAATACATTTTTTTCCTTTTAAAATTAAGGAACAACTAATATTTTCCTTGAGCTTCATTTGTGGTAAAAGCAAAAAAGTACCAGACCCTTTCAAATCATCATTTTAAATGAAAAACTTAGGGGTGTGTGTGTGTGTGTGTGTGTGTGTGTGTGTGTGTGTGTGTGTGTGTACTGATATCTTTCTCCTTTAGAGCACTTTGTCTGTTTCATGTGGGATTTCTCCCACTTCATCTCCAATATAGAAAGAATGCCAATTGCTTTGTCTTTTTCTGTGTTCCATGATATAGATGCAAATAAACACACCTGTTTGGGAGAACAGCATGATTAATGTGTAAGGTGCATAGAACATTCAGTATTTCCATCATTCATTTCATTTTCATTTTGCCATAAACTGAGAAACCTTTGGTTGTTACAGAAAGTGCACTGCCAGCTGAGAGAACATGTTCTGGGTAAATTCTAAAGATGCATTTCAGGCTCCATCAGATCTTGCTTAAAAAACAATCCCAAACTGACATTTCTTCTCCACCCAACTTTTTTTCTTTTTAATGTTTCTAATCCTGGGCCCTGTTCCAGCACCATATTCGCATCCTTCAATAATTTATAACATAACATAAATCAAACCCTGGTCACTGTTCCGTGTGATTTGTTCCAGGTGAGGATTTCTGTTTATGGTGCCTTTATTGGGATTTCTCACAATAAGATGTAATATGTAATCTCTACCTATTTAAAAGCTTCAAGCTGTTTGATCACAAACATGATTTGCGTCTCTTTATCTCCATGGAGAGAACATTTGCTACAAGGTGGCATGCTATAAAATCCCCTTAGCATATAGTATGCCTGAAGAGGTGCGCACACTGTATGGAGTGGAATTGCTGAGGCATATGGTGTTTGTTGTTTCTGTGGGATCAGGGACTTGATGCTCAGTGGCTGATAAACAGCAATTTGGTTGTGAAGGGAATTAGCCTTGTTTTAAACCCAGAATTTCTTGTTTTGCTTTTTCTTCTGATATATGAATCATGTGGTCATATTCACAGAATGATAGCGGCGAGAAGCCTTTTTCCTCTCTACTTGTTCACTTGTTCTATTTTTTTAAATTTATTTTTGTTTTTAATATCTGCTCACAACAGACATAGGTTTTACTATCATACACGACTTGAGAATTCTCAAATTTAGAACCGTGGCTTTTGTGTCATCATGGTGACCACATGTTGCCTATGATGGTTTATGAGTGTGTATCAGTGAGTGATTTATCTCATACAACTCAACGTGTGTCACTTGTATGGGAACTAAAAGCCCCAGTCATTGGGGGTCTTTTTTCACATATTTCTTTTGGTCTCTATGCTAATTTCACTGTGAACTTCATTGTATAACACTGCACGTTTATCAGTACTTGAGATTTAGATCGCAAATCCATTCATTTCCTAGCATTCTTGAACAACTGTAGTGAGAATCTATTTTGTTTTAATTTGGTTTTGGAATAGACCTGCCTGCAAACAAGAAGTTTCACCAGTGCAAATCAGCAACAATTTCTCTGCAATTTATAATCTTAGTTTTCTGGTATAATGAGAAGTTAAGGGACTTGCTGAAGATCATATAGACAGTCTGAGGTAAACCTGAATTCAGATATTTCTTACTTGAAGGCCAGAATTCTATGTACCCTGTCATACTGCCTCTCATGTGAGCATTAGTTAAAGCATTTCTACTGAAGGCACCATATAGCATAACTTTATTCATACCTTTGGCTGTGTTTTGAACCTGAAGCTTTTCCATTCAGTCATTATTTCACTAAAGGGACAAGAAATGAGAGACAATGTCCTTTTTTATCCTTGGGATGATTTTGTCTGCATGATATGAAAGATAATAGTGATAACTACTTATAACTAAGTTTGACTGTCCAAGAGGTTCCAAGAAAGTATCAAAAGAAGCTATGATCCACTACTTTGACAGTTCTTGTTGCATTCATAAATGTTATCAATATTAGAAGAAAAATAGTTTTTCCACTAGTGGACTTACTCTTATTTTACATACTGTTTAAAAAATCCTTTTTAAAATCTGACCTAAGATTTAAAAATTCCAAAACTGTTTTTGTTTTAGAAATTTGAGATGAATTTGTAGAGATGAATTTCTGTTGAGCTCCAGTTCTGTATCTGGAGAAAATCACAAGACTATACTTATCAAGCTAAATGGTCTTCCAGTTCAACCCTTCCTTTTTAAGATGAGGAAACTAAGGCACAGAAGAGTTATGGAATTTTCATAAGGTCACACAGGTGGTAAGTGACAGATCTGGAACTTTAAATCTAGCTATGTCCTCTCTAATCTCACCATCTTATTAGTTTCCCATGAACCTAAAGGATGATAATATAAGAAAAGCAAAAAAAAAAAAAAAAAGTCTGCTCCCTACTTCCTATTAAACACCAAGGTTAAACTGAAAAAAAGAAAAAAACCTAAGGAAATACAGGATTCCAACCTTGCTATCTCCTCCTCCTCCCACTAGTATCCCAACAGTATTGTGGTAAGATCAAAATAAGTGGCACTAAATATAAAGGTGCCTTAATCAAATGGGTAAAAGCCTGTAGTAACAACACAAAGGCATAGTCAACACTAGAATTTCACACAAGAGCTAACGAGGCTTTTGCTGTCTGCAAAGGAAGAAACCACAACATAAACAGGAGCCAAAGCCACCCCAGCAGCATTATCACTGATCTGCCCACTGACATGACCATCTCTCTAGTTATAAGGCCCATTCCCAGTAATTCTGCCTTTGTAGCATGATTGCTATACTTACCAGTCTGATATCATGTTTGTTCTATATAACACTTTCAGTCTTGGCCATGTTTATTATCCATCCCTCTTGACTATGGTGAAACTAACGATTACTGAATATCTCCCGACCTCTGATGTAGAACCAACCCTCCCCTTTTTCCTCATCCTAGTCATCTAAGACCAGGAAATCAGGATAGTCCACATATTGACTTGTGACAATGGGTATTATAGGAAATACTGATGAGGTGTAGCAAGAGAAGAAGGTCCTATGGTTAATTTGATAATTTTGTCAATGCAGTCAAAATCTATGCCATATACTATGGTCTGCCAGTTGCCTCAGGATGAGAATGCAATAATTTACACTCAACATTAAAACTGAACTGAAAAGAATTAAATATTTAATTGGTGGTTTAGAAGACACTCCATGGCCAAAAAGCACCTCCAGGTCATCTTTATGAACATCACTTAAATTGTAAATGCATCCTGAATTACAGCTGACAGAATACCAGATAAACTAGCCTTTACTGTCCTTTCATTTTTATCTCCTTAGCTCTCTCTACTAAAGTACTTCACACTTCCTGGTGACATTTTAGCCTAAAGACTAATTTGTTTGTCATTTATGTCGAATGATAGAAAGTCAGTGTGAAGGAGAAAACAATTCCTTTGAGAATTCGGAAAAACATTAGTATTAATTTTCCCCTGTGACCTATCACATTTTGAATCCAAGTCTCCCAAGGTGAAAAGCAGGGAATTTATCATCACCTGTCAAGCATTAGGGGAGTCTCATGGGGGATGCAAACACCACTTTGGTTTACGCTTCCCCTAGAAGGAAGATTACCCCATGTTGTGTTACTCATGAAGGTAGTAAAAGTTTTATAACTCCCCACTTAGTGACAGACTGGTCTGCCTCAAGCTTCACAACAAAGACAAGCGTAGGAAAGGCAGGCAGAGAGGAGGAAATTCATGAATTTGAGCCACTCTGATTATGGCTCAGCTTCTAATTATGTGCTTCTTGGGTTTGAAGCAGGTAGAAAATGTAAGAAAGGTCAGAGCCACTTGAATTTTGAAAGGGTCTGGAGAAACAACCAGCAATAAAAAGAGCTAAGGCATGTCCCCAGAGTAGCACAAAGGCAGACCAAGAGAGAGTCTGAGTTAGAATACTGCTGACCTGTAACCTTAGAGACATGGCATATTCACCTGGCTCTTCCAACAAACTCCTCATTCCTCTAAAAGCTTTGTATCTTAAGGACCCTCAATAAAGACGGGGTTTTTCTAATCAGTCTAATCAGTTTTTCTAATCAATCTAATCTACAATGCCCTTCTTTTTGGTAGTTACTGAATTAGCAGACTGAGAGTTCCTTTGCTCTTACCACCTTCTCGTTGTTTTATAGTTATTGATCATGTAACTTCCATACCCAAATAAACAGCTTCTTAAGAGCATGGTCTTTGTCACATCTACTTTGGAATCCCCAGTACTGAGCAGAATAGCTTGAACACACACACACACACACACACACACACACACACACACACATTTTGGTTCAAGCCTTATTTGGCAGTTGGCACACTTGGCATGGAAACTCTCTCAAGTCATGCAGATTAGTCAGAAATTTGTTTGTAATTTATCCTCTTCTGAGGAGACTCACGACCACTGAGGCAAGTGCTAGTGGAGGAAATATGACAACTATTTCTAACTATGTCCTCTTTGCCACATTGCCATTCATCTTATACATAGTCGGTGCTTAATAAATGTTCACTAAATTGCATTAATTTATCATTGATCTACCTATATATACACTTTGATTTCTGAAAGTACATTTTGCCCAAAATGTACTTTCACGCTTTGACATGAATTATCATGAAGACAATTTTTCATGTGGTTGAAGGTCTAAAATTTTGTACCCTTTCTTTCTTTCTCTTCTTTTCCTCCAAACAGAGGAGGCATACTGTCACTATTGCCTAGAAGATCCTGGGCTATAACTTTTGGTATATAGATATAACTTTTGTTAGGAGATATCACCAGCTGTTTTCTGGATGCCATTAAGGAAGGATAAGTGTAGTGTGCCACAACAGAGAGCTGGACAGCAAGACCACTCTGATTTTACATCTCTGAGCCTTAGTTTTGTTTTCTGGAAAAAGTGGACAATGTTACCTGAAGTAAACACCTCCCTGCATTGCCAAGAAATTCAAATTTTCACAAATGCATATGAAGTATTTTGAAAATTTTAAAGAGCTACATATAATCCCAATTATTGTGATTTTTAGCAATAAATCAAAACTTCATGTAACACGTCAGTAACCATCTCCTTCTTTCCTTCCTTCTCCTTTGCCTTTTCCTTTCCCTTCTCCCTTACCTTTTCCTTTTCTACCCTCTTTTCCTTTTTCCTCTTCCTTTCCTTTTCCCTTCCCTTCCCTCTTAAAATGAGAAGCCAATGGTTAAAGAGTAGCCTGAAAGGAAGCCATCAGAAAGTTGATGATGATGATAATGCCTGCATTTATGGAGCATTTCAAGGTTTGTGAAGTACTTTACATATATTACATGACCTTATCTTCACAGCCACTGTGTGCAGTAGCCACCCTTACCTTTTTTACATATGAGAAAACTGAGGTTTCAATAGGTTGAATGACTTGTCCAGTCATACAGCTGTTAAGCGTTTGAGGCAGAATTTGGTCTTAGGTTTTCCTAATTCCAGACTCAGTGCCCTATCCATTGTACAATCCAGCTGTCCCCGAGGGCAAATAACATCGATAATGCACAAAGTACTGCCAACCAAATAATAAAGAGTTGTATTGCTGGGATCATGTCCTTAATTTCTCTAGAATGAGAGCCTATTACAGATATCCAAATCAAGAGTTTACTGAAGGAACTTAAGATCAGTGTGTGTTTGAGTAATCTGAGAATCTTATGAGAAGCTGTTGTACCTGAAAGTACAGGTTGAGAATCCTTACTGTCCCAATGTCCTTGATCTCTATGACAACAGGAAAAGGAAGATGCTAGCCATTAGATAAGGAGGGATGAACTCACTTGGGCTGCTCAGCAATGCTGAGGAGAACACCGTCTATAGTCTGGTTTTTTGTTTTTGTTTTTTTCCACTAAAGATTGCTGCCATGGGGTGAAAAAGAATAAGTTAGCCAAGGCAGGGGGAGAAATGAGTCTTTTTCTTTTCCCTAGACACAAAAGGGATTGAATTTCTCAGTATGCAGTTGATAACACTGGGCAGTATGGTTTAAACAGCTTGATTGACAACTTTCTCCACTCGCTCAATCAGTGTGGGTTCTGATTAAAAATGCTACACTTATTGATCTGTCTTCTCTGGGTTTGTTCTGACTTCTTCCTTTCATTTTCCTTTCCATTTTTTCACTTGGAAGATGGAAGTTGGAGAAGAACAATGGGGAAACATTCAAACTGTCTCCTATCTTGGGGCTCATGCCTGTGCCCTTCATCATCCTAGTTTTTTTAATCCATCATTTGGTACTAGACTTCCCTTTAGCTAACTAAAGGCCAGGGGTTAGGGGAAGCAGAAGAACAGGCATGGACCTGGGCGACTTTTCCTCACTTGCAGATGCTGACACTTGAAACAAGAGGTAGGAGCCAGAGGCTGGTGTCACTGAGATCAGGGCCTGCTGGATCCACTCCAGCAGCCACTAATTGGACCTGTTCCACTAGGCGCTTGCATTCAGTTCTCCTTAATATTCAGTGAGTTCCTTTCTCAGACACCTCCAGAGGGTGGGAGGAGGGAAGGAGTTCGGGGAGCTACATCTGCTTTGTACGACAGCTCCTGATGTTGCGTGTCTAAGAGGGAAGCCTGAGCTCCTTTGGGGGTTATGCTACTCACTCATTGTTTTGGTCTCTGAGGAGTCCTGGCTGCTCCCATGCTGTGGAAAATCAAACTCAGCATAAGGCATCTGTGAAGGTATTCTGATCCTCTGCTGAAAAGAGATTACTGTCTGTTTTTCTGCCCACCCCATGAGGCTAGCTTCGAAGCTTCACTCAGGCCTGTGAGATGTGGGCAAAATATTAGAGGGAGAGGCACTAGGGTGATTAATGCTGCTTATGTGTGAGCTTGGCACTTTTTACATGGGCAGAATTTCACAAGGAGCCACTACTGCATGAATGCTACATGGTAAGAGCTACTTGTACCCTTGGAAATAACTAGTGATCTGCAAAAGGAGGTTATTCAGAAAGAATGGATAAGACTGATTTTAGATCAAGCATGGTTCTAAGCTTTCACTTAACACCTCACCCATTTTTTTGATTCTAAGGGGAAAAAAAAGTGGGTATTTTTCAGATAATGTAGGAAGAAGGTATGTGTCCTTCATAGGCAAAGCATAAAGCAGTGAAAGCATTATTTTGAGTAATAATTTCCTCTTATGATTAACTGGAATGAAGGGTCGTAGCATATAGGAGTGATACAATCTTTGGCATCATCCACATTCTCTTATCCATGCTGCTATGGTTTCCATGGCACTAACAGCAAGACCCTCCCAAATCCACCCCCCCTCCCCATCTATCCTCCCTCTGCCCTTCAGGACATTCTCATTCCTATGAATTCAGACTGCTCTGGCCTCCCACCAAGACTTTGTCTCTAATGTTTTCTCTATGGGAAGTTTTCCTTCTCCAGGGATCCAAATTCTCTCTAATCTGTAAGAAACAGCATGAAGTCCCACAACCTCCACAAGCACTTAGATAAATGTCCATTCTGAATTCTCCTTTCTTTGAATTCTCATGGCATTTATGGTCTGGGGCTTATTTCCCCGACTAGATTGGGATCTTCTTGAGGACATGGCATTTATTTTTTTTGTGCCTCATTTAACTGAAAAGGCAAGGGAAGTGACAGAGGTTTAGTGACCCTACCTTCAGAATTCATGATGTTATAAAAATTTTAACAAGGACAAAAGTCAGCAGCCAGGAACTTTATCATGAAGTTCAGCTAAAGGGACAATTCCCTTGGTGATACTTGAAAATATATCATGAAACTTGATAAGGGAAAAAGGTCAGGTACTCCAGATGATTTCCTTGGAAAGGAGATTGTGATATATTCCATCTCAATTCAGCCTATTTATAAGCTACCAGGTAAAAAGAACAGAGCAAAGCAAAGAATCTAGTCCAGAGATGTGCTCTTATACTCCTTTTCTTGCAAAGTTCAAGTGACTCAACCAGTTAAGAGTTGAGTTGAAGATACATATTTTAAATCAACCAGTCACCATGTAGGGTAACCAGCCTATGTGATCTGCATTCTTCTCTTAGAAGGTAGGGGATTAAAGGGTCTGTTTTTGGAGTGGAAGAAGTAACGTATCTTTTCCATTCAACAAGGTTATTAAGCAACTATACCATTCCTTGTATCGGCCATTGGCTCTAGGATTTTTTTCTTAATATGAAACTATTGGTTAAAACCAAATCTGATATATTTTTTGGATGATTTTGGAATAAAGGTTTTTAACCTGGGCTCTGTAAGTTTGTATATTTTCCTCACAAGTGAGAATAATAGTAGCATATGGACCACCAGCCATGTAACATGTCAGTGGCATCTCTTTCCAAACCAATCAAAAAAGCATTTATTTACTTAGCAATTGTTAACCTGGGATTCATAAACTCCGTTTAAAAAAAACCTGATCCATATATTTCAATATAATTAGTTTTCTTGATAATCATATACCTTTTAATACAATTTTGAGGAGGGGTCCACAGGCTTCACCAAACTACCAAAAGGATCCATGACAAAAAAGTCACGAATCCTTGAGGAGAGACTGGTGCAGTGGCCCCTATATTAGTTCCAGCCCTTTAGGGTACCATTTCAACATGCTAAGAGCACTGCGCTACCTCATCTTCCCTGTCATGCTTTGTCTACTTTCAGGGTAATTAACCTGCCCAGAAACACACATGCGAAGCAGCTAAGTCAGACAAGGCTTTAATGAAAATGCAAGTAGTATTGATTAGAGAAATGAGTTTCAGTGATGACAAAGCAGCAGATGATTATAATCTGAGGCAGTTCTGGAAAGCCAGCAGCTGCTGCATTTAATTGAATAAATCCTATTGGCTGTTTTCCCATCAGTTGTCATGGCAGCCATCACTTTTTTATATAATGTGGGGACAATTAAATGTTAACCTAGGCTTCAAGACAGAGAAACTGCTGCGTTGGGGGAGAGAAATGGTTTTGGTATCCCAAAGAAATGGAGTCCTGCTTTCAGTCTATAAATCCACTTCGCTGTTCTAAGGCCTCAATTTCATAATCTGTAAGATGAAAGGACTGAACCGGATGATCTCTAATGTTTCCTACAGTTTTTAATCTTGGGAAATTCTTCACCATGCCAGTATTCTCATCATTCGTTCACAAACATATAATGATGGATGCTACTTAATGTAGCTGTTGGTGGCTAGGTGGTACGGTAAATAACAGGAAAACATCTGGCCTCAGGCACTTACTAGCTGTGTGATCCGGGGTAAGTCACTTAACCCTGCTTGCCTCAGTTCCTCACATGTAAAATGAGCTGGAGAAGGAAATGGCAAACCATTCTAGTATCTTTGGCAAGAAAGCCCAAATGGGCCACAAGGAGTTGGACATGAGGAAAAGCGCAGTGAACAATGTAACACTTTAAGATCTTGCAACAATGCTTTAAAAAACTTTACCTTCTTTGGGTTCTCACAATAAACCTATTAAATAACCCTACCGGTGTTACCCTCATTTTAAAGATAAGTTTAACGACGTGTCTGTAGTCACGCACAACGAAGAACTCCTAGAGGCAGAATCTGATCCTAGTTTGTGTGTGTCTGTTTTACTCAAAGGAGGGAAAACTTATCTGTTGTGTGATACGGCTTCCTATATTCAGAATGTATATAGGTGTATGAGTGCTGGTCCCAAAGAAAAAATCCTTTGAACCTGAACCACAAAATTGGATTAACAGGTTGCAACTGTGTTTTATCTCCCTGCTCAAGAAGCTTTATTATCTCCCTGATGCCTCTAGAATAAAAACTCTCCCACTTAGAGTCTGAAGTTCATCACAATTTTGCTTCAGACTACCTTTCTAGATGGATCTCCTATTATTCCATCACACACACACACACACACACACATACACACACACACACACAAACATACGCTCTTTCAGCCATATTAGTCTTCTTGTTATATCCTTTATATAATGTTCTCTCTCCTGTTTCTGTCTTTGTACAAGCTCTTCCTCCATGCCTGGGTGCCACTGGGAAGGGGTCGGTGATATTCGTTACTTCCCTCTTCTCTCCATCTTCTTTGTTTCTGGAGACTTAACCAGATAGGCACTGTTAAAACAACGATCACAACTTTATGAATTTGGACAGACATCAGGAGATGGTTGAAGATAGAAGGGCCTGGGGTACAGTGGTTCAGGGCATCACAAAGAACTGGACACAACTGAACGAATGAAAAACGAAAAGCACAGTTTTTTAGCCTAAAGGCAATATATAGTATTTCCTCCGGTCCACATTGTTCTCTGCTCTACTGTGATGCATATTATATTAAAGAACAGTTAGGAGTAGAATTTCAGTAGCTCAGAGGCCCCGATAAGGAAAATTCTTAATATTTAGGGATCAGATTAGAGAACTTGGACTCAATCAAAAGTCTGCACCCGAGGACCTAGAAGGTCACATGTGGACTCGAGGCTGTAGGTTCCCTATCTCTGGATTAGCCTTTACCTAATCCAAATTTATTTTTATATATAGCTCATCTCTTGCCTCTTTATGGTTGAGAGAACAACTCAGTTTACCTGAAACACTGAGGAATGTAAACAAGCAGAATCTGTTGGCTTGTTAATGCATGGGCATAGAGAAGAGAGGCTGATAAAAGGGCAGCCATTTTTTTTTAAATTACCCTCAGTTTTTCTGTAAGTGGAAACAGCTAGGAGCTTTAGCTAAATTAGAAGGGAAAGATCATATACCTTTCACTAGCATTGCTGGTGATTAATTTCTTAACCAAACATAAAGTAGAGGCAACAAAACAAAATAGATCATTTTTATTATGACAAGCTTTTATACAAATTTAATTTACCAAGGATGAGGGAAGTGATAAGCTAGGAAAACTCTTACTTGACACCAAGAAAATTGGCAAAGACAACAAAAGACTGAAATAGGGATTACTGCAGAGGTTGTGGAAAGACAGGCACAGTGGTGTGCTGTTGATGAAGCTGTGAATTGGCACAAGCAAACCAGAATTATATAGCTAAAGTTATTGCTACTAAGATATCCATACCATACTCTCTGGCTCAGAGATTTCATTTACTGCATATACTCCCAGAGAATACACTGGGGGAAAAAGAGGTCCCTAGCACACCAAAATATTTCTAGTAATATTTTTGGTAGCAGTTAAAGAACTAGATTGTGGTAGTTAAAAATTGTGGAATGACTAAATAAATTGTGATATGGGAAAGTAATGGACTATTGCTACAATATAAGAAACAAATATGATTAATATAAAGAATCATAGACTTACATAACCTGATGAAAAGTAGAGTACAGCTCAGAAAATAATAAACTCACTGATTGCGATGTAAATGGAAGAAAAGAAGGAAAAAAGAATTTAATAAGGAGCTACTATGTGCCAGGGACTGACAAATATGGGGCTATGAATGCAAGCTAACAGAAAGACAATTTCTGTCTTCCAATAGCTTATGTGTATGTTCGCCCTTTGTTGCCGAAGAAGACCATGCCATCAGAGAAATGATGACATGACTTGCACTTGACTTTGCTTTGAGTGAGAGAGGGCTGTGCTGGTCACCAGTCTCACTTCTCCTCCAGACCCATCTGAATCCAGTGTCTCGATATTCATCAGGATGACTGGAGACGACCCAGGATGAGGCAATTGGGGTTAAGTGACTTGCCCAAAGTCACACAGCTAGTGAGTGTCAAGTGTGTGAGGTGAGATTTGAACTCAGGTCTTCCTGACTCCTGCACTGATGCTTTATCCACTGCACCACCTAGCTGCACCAATAGTTTACATCCTAATAAGGAAAGATATTTTTAAAAGGGAGTTGAAAATTGAGGAGGAAAAGAGGAGGGTGATAAATTAATCCAAGATGGGGACCTAGGTTTGAAGTCTAGAAGTCAGAGAAAGAACTGGGAGAGAAATTGAGGCTGGCCAGCCTGGGATGCTCCAGAAAATGGAGACCCAGGAAGAATTTGCTAATGGGAGAATGGGGCCCTGCTAGCAGAGGGATATTACAGGGATTGTTGGGTGTAGAGAGTGAGCAAGCTCCAGCTACTAAGAGGAGATATAGGATGAGACCGAAGTGGAATCAGAGTTTGGGAGTCCTGAATTTCAGGAGCAAGGCCAGAAAAGGGAAGGAGGAACTAGAAATAATTACCATAAAAAAAAAAAAAACCAAACATGAAACCAAATCTGCTGAAATTATGCAGAATTATCTTGTTCCCCAGCAAGAGTTTTATTAAGAAGACACCTCCCTTTGCTCTTTTACAGGAGAGGAGGTCAAAGGGTATGGGACAGCATAGATTATATTAGTTTATTAGTTTTATCATTTTTTCTTTTTCTTTTTTCTTGTCTTTTTTTATTTTGTTATAAAGGCTGGCTCTCTAGGGAGAAAGTTAGGCAACACAAACGAAGCATATCAATTCAAATCTAGTTGAAACAACAGGGATGATGTCTAGAGCGATGTGTAATTTCCCTTCCAGATCTAATGAAGGATTCTGTGAACACAGCCTTAAAACTAGCCCTGCAGACACACATGTACCCAGAGGGTCAATGGTGAAGGGTTTAAGGTGATAAAAATTTTAAATTCTGATATTTATATAATGATATATGGTTTGCAAGGTTCATTCCTTGTGAGGGAGGAAGTTGAGGAGTTAGGACTCTCATTTTCTTATATGAGAAAATTTAGGCACTGAGAGAGTAAGCATCGTTTTCAAGATCACATACATATTAATTGATCCCAGGACTCTAATTATACTTCCATGAATCCAGGCTGCCTCTTTAGAGGACAATGAAGTTTCCCTTGACCTAAATAAAGTGAGGCAATTGGCAAATGAGAATTAAAACAGTGTATTGGAGAGAGGCCTGAATTGGGATTAAGAAAGACCGGATTTTGAATCTTAAGCATTCACTGGATCTTTGATCCCTGACAAGTCACTAAATACCTTTTGGTCTCAGTTTCTTCATCTGTAAAATTATAGGGTTGGACTCAAAGACCTTCAAGGCCTTCTCTAACTATAAATTTATGACCCTGAGTGATTTGTTTCCTCAACATAGAAATGAGCATTGTCACTTATGTTAATGTTCCCTTTAGTTGAGATTCCATGGGATTGGATCACAAGTCAGTTTTAGTTTCTACTGTATAACTAACTCTTAGACCTAATGCAAATCATTTAAACTCACAAGTTTTGGGTTGTTTTTATACTTTAAAGTGGAACTAACCCTATATGCCTTTCAGCATCATTGTGACAACAAAATGGGATAACAGATATGAAAGCACATTGTAAAGCTGATGGTAATACACAGACCCAGCATGTTGTTACCATCCTCATCAAAAGAAGCCATCCCTGGAACGCTGATAGCACAAAGAAGGCGCCAGTGATTTTGCCAGTATACTGTAGGTAGAGGGGATTCCTGTTCTTGGTCGGACAGGACTAGATGACCTCCAGTGTCCAGTCCAAACTCAGATAGATGTTTCTCTTTTTCTTTGCTTATTTTTACAATTTCTGAAAGTAGAATGGATGTAGACAGTGCTTTTGCTTGAAAATTGATAGATGGACATTTAAAAGATGGTTCATGCTTGACTAAGCATGTAGCATTGACTTTGCTTAACTATACCTCTTCTTTAACAAAAATCCTTCCCATTACATCAAATCATTCTATTATACACATGAATATCTTTGCACAGTATTATTCAATTGAATTTGGCTACAGAATAATTTTAGTTTGAAATATGTTAATAGAACCCATAAATATAGTCTAGGGATACGAAATACTATTGGGGGAAAGGAGCAAATGAAATTTTGTAGCAAAATGGAGGAATTTAAAATTATGTTTATGTAAAATATTGTTGCATATAAGACTTGTTCCCGATGCTTTGGTGGGGAACTCTAGACCTGTGATTTCATTGGACTGAGGAACTTCCATTGAGGAACTTGCCCATCCCCAACACTGATAGGCAATTCATCTCTAACTTACAGACACAAAGATCTGTTTGGAGTCTTTGAGAGGTACGTGAATTGGCCTTGTTCACATGCAGCCCTTAGAGTATGTATCAGTGGCAAGACTCTGGGTCATCGGGACAATCCACAGAACTGGACTGCCTTTCATTTTTAATAGGTACATAATTTAAAATGCAATATATTGGGAACTGTCATCATAATTGAAGTTTTCAAATTCAATAACTTTACATATTATGTAGAAAATGTTGCCATGGAACAAATTTTAAAAAACTCTGTTTTAGCACATGTGGCAGACCTATAAAAATTACATAAATGCATAATAGTGATAATGATGATAGTAATAATTCCATCAAAAAATGAGAATATTTCTTTTCAATAATAATTACTTTTCAAATAAACTGTAGATTACTTTGTGATAATCTCACCAAGCATACATACAATTCACCATCATGTGGCATAGTTGAGCAGGTTCAATTTTCTTATACCCTACAAGGCCATTACTAAGGTGTCATTTGCTATCAAGGAGTTAAACTGTCTGGAATAATTATGCTTCTTCTAGTTCATTAAAGCATTTAGATAATGAGTGATTTTGATGTGGTTTTATGTAGTGCATGCCAATGTAATTGGGCTTACCAGGCATTTGGATGTCTGACCTCTTATTTAAAGAGTCTTCTTCCTTTGATTAATAGCATTTTCCAATGCATTTTGAAGTTGAAAAGGCCTGGTCCTTCCTCTTCTTCCTTATGTCAATCACAGCTTTATGGAATTAGTGAGTGGGGGGATTTGCTTCTATTGCCATTCTAGGCAAGGGTGTGATTTCCTTGCTGTCTTCTGGGCAAACACAGACCTAAAGAAACCAATCCTATTTGCGCTGTACCCTGTGGGAAAATACACTCAAGTGTTATAGCAGAATCTGCATGTCAATGAGAACTCTCGTAGATTTCCATCCAGAAGGGGGGGCCATAGAGGTTATCAAATTCCTATATTTGTAGATGAGAAAACTGAAACCTAGACAATCTAAGTGATTTTTGTCCAAGATCATGCAGATAGTGGAGTTAGAAACAGAAGCAAACTTTGAAATCGCATCTTTTCACTCAAAATTCAAAAGTCTGTTTTTTATTTATTTTATTCTGAACTTACTAAAATAAGCATTTCCATAAAGTCTTTCTAGAATACTTAATTAAATCATTTCTGTAAAAATTCTTTAATAGTCCAAACCGCTTATAGCACTCAAATATAATTGAAGTGATACAGTAAAAAGTTGATTAATGAGATTATAACTAACCTTTGACCAGTAAAGTTGGGGTTTTTTGTTTTTTGGGGGGAGGGTCTACATCTTTTACCAGAAAATGGAAAATGGCAAACCCAGACCTCATCCATACAACAGAAATCACAGTAGATTTACTTGTTACACAATATTGTTGAGATGGTTAAATGAAAAAAATAAATTAAAGTGCTTTGTAAACAATAAAGAGTATGGTAGTATCACTTCCCAGCCATCTCCATACCATGCTTCCTCCACTTCCCTCTGAATTTCTACCTGTGCCTTCCATAATCATAAACTCCACCCCTTATTCCCCCTTCTACTAGGAGAGCTATCACCTTCTCTGGGAAGGAACTGGGCCATCTTCCAACCATTCACCAACCTTTTTCCATGTTCCCTTCATGTGTTTTCTTCCCCAATTGGAGGATAAGATTCTTGAAGAAAGAGACTTTCTTACATAGCTTTACTTAACTCACCAGCACTTAATACAGTACCTGACACATAGTTAAACAATTAATTGTCTGCCTATCTGTCTATCTAGTGGTAATAGTAGATGTAGTCTGATTTATTAAGGAGGGAGCAATTTTTATGATACATTCTGAGGTTTCTCTATAGTTAGAAGATTTGGGTTCAAATCCTACCTTGGCTATCCTACCTGCAAGACATGGGACGAATCATTTCCCTGGGCTGGAGATTCCTTACTTTTAAAATGAGGGGGCTGGATTACAACCTATATCTCTTCCAACTCTAGCTCTATGACCCTATGGTCTTCTGCTTCGATTAGCATCCCAGCTTGTCACTGCCTGACCTTAGACAAGTCACCCAATTTCCCCGAACCTCTTCTATAAAATGGGAAAATAATGCTTGAACTTCTTAACTTGAAGGCTTTTCCTGAGGATCACAAGTCTGGTGTTACTCAAAGATGAACCAAAGGGGTTGCTTCCTACGTATTTATTCTTCACAGAATAGCCTCAGTGTTGATAAAATTCTGATGATTTTCAGTCATCAAAGGAAGACACCCTTACTTTTATCTGTACGGCTTTTGGTAGGTAGAATATAATGGGCATTTTAAAAACACTGTTTTTCAATAACATGGGCTGATATCAGAGAGGTTCTTGGGAATTCCCCAGAGGCTGTGCTGGTCCAACAGAAATCCTGCTAGATTCTCATCTTGGTTGGAACGTTGGTTCTGCTACTTACCACTTATGTAAAACTGGACCAATCATTTATGTCCACTGGGCCTCCGTTTCCTCATTTACAAGTTGAAGATATGTTGTACCAGATCACCACTGAGGTCATTTCCAGCTTGAAATTTAAGATTTGCAGGGAGCCTGTCGCTAACATAGATTAAATTGTTCTTGATGAAAAAAAAGAATCCTCACAATTATACACTTGGTAGCTGGTCATTCAGCTTTTGATTGAATATCTGCAATTAGGAGGAGCCCGCTACTTGCTAAGGCTGCTCTTCCATTTTTTTCAAACCTAAACTTACCTCTTTGCACTTTTACATGCTACTAATCCTTTTGGCCTCTGGGGTCATGTGACAGCTTTTCAAGTAATTGATGACAGTTATCCCTCCTTCTTCAGTCTAAATAATCCTAGTTATACCTTGATGATCCTCCTATGGACCTGAGGGCCTTCCAGCTTCTGAGTGTCCCTTTCTGGACACTCTCCAGTTGGATCTTTGATCCCAAAAGAACTAGATAATTCAATTAACCACTGCATAGCATTCCAAGCAATTAGGTTTGTACTGTACATTCACAAAAGGACATATGTGTTTATATTTGGTTTTTGTTTTGGGTCCTCTGCTGGAGAAAGGAACTCTCTCCAGCTCCAGTCCATGCGTGCTAATTCTAGTAAGCCAGCCCTCCTTTAGTGTAAATATGTTTCTGAAAGAATGCCTCACAACTGAAAAACAATGGTTAGCATACCTTGCTCAAAAGAAAAATCTTCAATAAAGCATTCAGTTTTATAGGGCTTATGAGTTATAAGCCTTTCACATTACTGGAAGGGCCATATGACTCCCCTTCACAAATGATCTGTCACCGTTTAAAAGAGTCTGGGTAATCTATATAGGAAAAGGGCCCAGGAAAAAAAGAAAGAAAGGGAGAAAAAGAGAATTATGCTCAATTTATAAGTGATTAAAATACAGCCCAAAGGTAAACTAGCCATTGATTCACTCAGCTGACCCTGGGAGCCCTGAAAGGCATGAAAGACAGAAGCATCATGTGTGCTTTTAAATCTAACAATCTGTGGATCAACTATCTTCCACTGAAGAACCTTTGCTCTGGAAATCCTGCTAAGCACTAATGTTGTAATTCTGTGTGACAATAGCTACAGGTCTCACAGCTATTATTTCCATTATAAATCTCTATTTCTGGGCTCTGTTATTCAGACATGAGATTCAGTTGACATTCAAGGACTCACCCAGAAATTTTTTTCTTTGCCATATAAAATTTGCAGTGTAAAAAAAGTTACATATTTTGCTGGCCATGGGTTACCAAGGGGGTAAAAACAGTTTACAAAGGTCTTTTAAAAAGTGACAGTTCTATAATGTCATTTATTAAAATGACATTTTGCAGGGGCTATTTTCATAATACGAGTTTCCTACTCAGGCTTCAACAAAGTCCGTTGTTTGACGTGTTAATTAAAAAAGGAACTACTGAATTTTTTTTAAAATGTGATTGCTTTGTTCACTGAAATATTTTCATGTGTATTTTAAATTCCTAAAGGTAAAAGTGAAAATGGAAAAAATATTTCAAAGTTCCTTTTGTACTATCCACTGGAGCCTGCTGATTTTGGGGGGGGGAGGGGAAGAAGGAAGAAAAGAACGTTCAAGTATCTCTTCCTTTATAAATCATTTTCAGGGAAGGGACTAAATGCTGGATTTTCCACACTACAAATTTAGCCACAAGGGAGCTCTGTGTGTATTTGCAAAGGTTCCTGTTCCTTTCATTGAAGATTTTCAAGGCACCAGTTGTCTCACATTCACTGATTCTACCTCTTGTGCTGTGTCTGTGTGTGTGTATGTAATAAACATCTCTCAGTACATGCCTCCACACACTAGTCATTTATTTATTTCCTTTCACAGCTGCCAATCGATAGGTCCGCATAGAGGATCAGTGCTTCAGACAGTAGTTTCACACAAAGGTGTTTGGTTGTTTTCAGTCATATTTGACTCATCATGATGCCTTTTGGAGTTTTCTTGATAAAAGATACTGGAGTCGTTTGCCATGGCCTTCTCCAACTCATTTTACAAAAGAGAAAACTGAGGCAAACAGGGTTAGGTGACTTTCCCAAGGTCACAGACCTAGTAAGATTCTGAGGTCATATTTGAATTCAGGTCTGGTACTCTATGCACTGTGCCACCTAGCTGCCTGATGATAAATAGGCACAGACAAATGTATCTCAGAAAAGGCAATCATCCCACAGTGCCCTCCCTATCCCACCAGTGCGGAACCTTACTCTTGGTGGATCCCTCTCCAGGGGGAATTGAATAGAAAGTTCTCATTCCTGATACAAACCTCCAAGGCTCCCACTGGTCCATGGAAGAAGTGCATTTGGTTTACTCACACAGTCCATATCAAGTGAGTGCTATACTTCTCATTTTTTATGCCAATTATTTTAGGAACCTTGAGCCCTTCTTCTCCCACCCTTTGACTAGGCTGGTTGAGTTTCAACATTCCTTTGGCTCCACTCCAGCTACTTCCACTGCCAACAGAACAGGAACAGTTCCTATCTTTGTTAGGAACCGTCACACCAAGGCATGAAGAGAAACTCCCCACATCTGCGCTGCATCTGTCTTCTTCTTTCACTATGGCATTTCCCATAGCGTTGGGAAAAGTCTACTAATGAATTCTTTTGCCTCCAAAGGCTCTGGGGAGTTTTACTACTGGAGAAAGGCATGAAAGTTCCTTAAAACACAAGTCAATTATACAGATGATAGCAAGATGATTTCTGGCTTTGTAATATAAAAAAAATGCTTAAGCTAGGCTAGTAGGAAAGGTAGGACAGAGAAGTCTCAAGGAACCTGAGATTGTATTCTCTCTTGTTAATACTCTGACTACAATGCTATAGAAGGTCAACAGTTTGCTATTTCATGCAGGTACCACACCAAAACTACACTGTCCAAGCTGCATCAGCCTTGAATTTCAAATTCAGATAATTTGAATATCATTTTAAGGCGTAAAATAGACAGTGAAGCCTTTTTCCTCTTCCCTGCTGAATTGATGAAAAAGCCACTTGCATATTTACCAGCAGAAAAGATTGCCTGTGAGATAGTCACTTTTCTGTAAAACAGATTGAACAAGTTCTTTCTGGGTGCGATTTGGATACTGAACACAGCCCATCAGCCTAAAGCCAAACAATCCCAAGAGGGAAGAACCTTGAGACATCATGCTTTTTTAAGCTATGCAAGTCTTCCAGTACCTACTTCCTCAACCCTAATACTATCTGTAAACTATCTGTGTTGCTTCTGACATTTGGACATTTTATGCAGCAGGTGTCCTTGGATGCCGTGACTTTGAAGAGAAGACTGTTTGGGCTGAAAGAGACAGTCATTTTACATATATTTCACATTTTACATAGAAGAAGAAGAAGAAGAAGAAGAGAGAGAGAGAGAGAGAAAGAGAGAGAGAGACAGACAGACAGACAGACAGACAGAGACAGAGACACCAGCACTGAAACAAGAACTCATTTGAGTTTCCTCATTCTTAGTTGAATTTTTTTTCCACCAGCCTGTCCCATAATGTTTATAACATGTTTGGTTTTGAAAAACAGAGTCCCAGAGATGGGCTAAAAGACAGCTAAGAATACAAGGAAAATACCAAGTAACTTGAAACATTATAACATGGATCCTCAATGGTGTGTGGTTCATTTCATCATTCCAGTTTTCAGGAAAAAGAGGCAAATGATAAGAAAACAGAGATCACATCTGGGATTTAGTAATTAACTCCGCTCCTCTCAGCCAACATCCAGAAGATATTCTGGTCTCAATACACATTCAGCCCAATCCTACGCCTTTGACACCTACAGGTGTCAACTGAACAATAAGAAAGGGACTTATAATTACAGCCTTGAGCCACTACATGGTTCCTAATCAGCAAAGCAAGATTTAGTTGTGTTTGGGAGAATGAACTTATTAAGAGGAAAAAAAAGAGAACACAGAAAATCTTTCAGAAAGATTTTCAACAACAACTTGAAATAATGTGTTTTAGGGTACCCTTCAATTAACTAGAAAATCATTTCATCAAAACACCACTATTCTGGTTAATGAAGGCTTTGCCACAGTTAGTGGGGTAAAAAAAACAAGCTTTTTTTCAGTGATTACATTTCTAAAAGTGTTATATAAGAAAAAGAGCAACGGAAAGGCAGTGAGTGGCCTTGAAATCAGGAGAGATGAATTCAATGCCCCCAACTCGTGCTCTGGAAACATAATTTGGGCATCACCTAAACTGAGCTAGACTTAGCATATTATAGGAGCTTAATGAATGCTTACTGACTGAATGACTGACTGGAAAACTGTAACAGTAAGCACCCAGACATACATGGTCGGGGGGACTGCTATCACAGGGCCTTAGATCTGCATTTATAAAAGGAAAGGTAACTTTTAATGGGTCAACAATTCCTCTAATCAAGCACATGTGTCACTCACTTAGATCAGGGGAAAAAGTCAGCACCCTGAACTTCAGAGATAATAGAGAGAAATCAAAATCAACAGACATGCTTCCCAATATTTGACCTAAGCAATACATACAGCATAGGTCAACAGACAGATCCAGCTATCTGACCATAGTTACCAGAAAGGGAAGCACCAACATCTGGGTATTCAAAGCTGGGGGGCTCCTTAGTGGTTTCCCAGAGTTTCCTCTGGCCAAATACTTCCACTAAGTAAGCCCCCAAGTAAAATCTCACCTCAAAGCATTTATAAGGTTTTTAGAGCCAGAGAGCATCACAACCCTTGAGAATCAGTGCCTCATTAACAAAAAGTATGGGCCTTCCTACAAATCTTCCCACACCCATTAATGGGTGGGGAAGAACTTTAATCACATTAACAATACAAATACATATACTATTTCTAGTTAAAGAAGCTCCTGTTTCTGTACTTTACTCCTAATGAAGACTCTTGGTTGATAAAGGCAAGATTCAATGGGAGACACTTGATTATACTAAAACAAAAACAGCAAAAGATGCTACTTTGCTTGCCATCACACAGACCTTAAAAGATGATGAGAGACCCAGAAGAGAAAGGGGTACATTCCAGGAAGAAGGAAAAAGTTTCAGAAAAACAGGACACTTTTTTGACAGTAGAATGAAGGAGAGAAAAGTTAAATAATACTTTGAATCCAAATTGTAGAAGCTCTTTAATTTCAGGCTTACTGAGTGGACTGCATTTTATTCTAAAGGTAGTTCTTAGGCAGTGGTTCAACGTGGTTGAACCTATATTTTTGAAGATTATTTGGGCAGCTGTGTGGATGATGGATTGGAGATAGCTAGGTTCAGAGGACAGAGACCAAGAACACTAAAAATCAAAGAAGTTACAATAGTTGAGGAAAAAGGTCATGTGGGCAGTTAGTATGCAGAGTGTGTGACTAGACAGAAGAGGATGGATGTCAGAAATCCATTGAAGAAATAGAATCAACAATGTTTTCAGCTGATTGATGTTGGGAGGATGAGACAGATAGAAGAGGGAAGAAAGATTGAGGTTTTGAACCACATGGATGATAGTCCTCAACATATTTAAGTGACAGGACTAGGATCATGCCAACAGGACGTATCAGAAGCAGGATTTGGAGTGATATCTCCAAACCTCAGATAGCCATCACTCCACAACACTGCCTCCTCTGCTGCTTTGGAAATTAGGAGTCAACCCAAGGTTCAAGTCTTGCCTTGGACACACACAGGCTAAGTAATCTCATGTAAGTCATTTAACCTTTTAATCCCCACAGTCAATTCTTTGTAACTGGGAACATGGAAAGCACATGACAATCTGTGTCAATGGAGGGCCTGTTCTATTCTCACCAGGAATTCCCTGCATAAATGAAACTCACAAAACCAGTCCAACCCCACCTGCCCCCACCCAAAATGCACACTTACAGAGACTAGACTTTATAGTTGAATGGCACCTTAGGAGTCATCTTGTCTGATACATACAGATATACTCTGAGGTATCTGAAGCTCAGAGAAGCTATGACACAAGGATCAAACCTATAGAAAAATGGCAGAAAACCAGGATTCAAACCTATGTCCTTTGAAACCTATTAAAGCATTCCTTCTGATATATTTATACATATATATGTGCATAGAAAAGCATGTCCCAAAATTTTTTGTGCAGTTCTAAGCTATTAATAATTTTATTCTGCCAATGGAATAAGGCTTTTCTCTCAGTATTTTAAAGCTATCCATAGCTTAAAACTGTATAAAGATTTTTGGGATGTGGTCCCTATGTGCATAGGTATGCATATCAGTACATATCAATAGCTTATATATTAATGTTATGCACATATTAACAGCTTAAAACTGTATGAAGATTTCTGGGACACCAAATAGAGGAACAACTTTATCTGACATATAGGTATATTGGCTGTTATTACTGAATTATTGACTGATTCTTTGCCTAATCGAAAGCCTGCCTATATTGGCCTTACCTATTCATATGGGAAACTAAATGTTTTTAGTATTTCCCTAGCGGGAGCTCCTGAAAGATAAATTAAATTGAATGCCACACATGAATAGTTTCTATTTGGGTCCCTTCAGCGTTGCTCTGACTGTACAGTAGTGATGAAACCCAACAGTGTCATATTCTCTTCACCTCCGGATATGTACTGCTAAATAAACAGGAACTTTGATTATCCCCAAAAGTCGTTTTTCACTATTCTCCTAATAAGAAATGAAGAAAGCATTCGAGAACAGACTTTTCCAAGATATGACGGCCACTGTTACAAAAGGAAGAGAAAGAGGTAGAGAAAATACTGGGAGAAAAGCTCCATCCCATTGGGAGAATCAAGAATAATTCACAGGCATAATAAATGTAAGAGCAGCTGGAAAAGAAAACTAGATGAAGGAGGTGATATAAATGCCTGAGCTAAAATATTAATGCTGGAAAAATTCAATGACAACAAATATTAAGTGATTTTTTTTTTATTTTACATGCATATGAAGAGTTGAATGTTGCTTTGTCACTCATTAATTTTCTCATGTCTTTTGGAGTACTTGAATTCTGTTATGTTAATAAGTGGATCAGTCGATTCCACAACAAAGCATTTATTAAACATCGTTTGCTCCATGCCAGGCAATGTGGTAGGCATTAGGTCTACAAAGACTGAGAGGAAACAGTCCATCCTCTGAAAGACTTGAAATTCTACAACAGCGGTTGGGGATTAATAGTCTTCTACTGATCTGATATTTGTGATAGAATAGGATTTGTTGCAAAGTAAAGGCAAATGTTTGCTCCATTCTCTAGTTCTTGGTTTTGAACTTGGAGCAATTAATTTTGTACTTGACTTTCACACACCCTGCATGGATGGAGCCCGCATTTCATCCTCCCAACTCCATGCTAAAAAACTAGGTGTTCTTTGTCTTTTGTTTCCACTGTGTGCTTTCCATCCACCATGTGCTTGGGGCCAGGGCCTCCATGTGTCCTGGAGATCTACACATCTCCAAAGTGAAGTTTGTGGCACATTCTGGTTACCTAATTTCATAAATGGCTAGAAAATAGGAGCAAAAAGGCTAGTTATCAGAAAATACAAAGCCAACGGGGACCAGAAGCAGGAGGTATTTCAAAAAGGCAATATACCCAAGGGGCAAGTAGGAATCAATCCAAGATCAAGCAAGAGCAGAAACCAAACTTCCTAGCAGACATGAGTTGGTGTGTACGTTTGATTTAGCACAATAAATGAGCTCCACATTTATTTTTGAACTCTGCTCTCTGCGAGGCTTATCTGTTGTCCCTCAAGAAAAAGAGCTTTGTATGAGTGACAGAAAGACCCAAGAGACAGCCCATAAGTATTTGAGTGAAAGGCCCGAACACTCAAAAGACTTTGTCCTCCTCATATGCATGGTTCATAGTAAGTACTTAATAAATGCTTGTTGACCAACTAACTGCCTGACTTTCAGAATCAGATTCCTTAAAATTGCTAAATTTAACATGTTTTCCCCTCTATAGGTACTATATAATGTGTGTGTTAAACAATGCTTTGATAAAATCAAATTTCCTTGGTTCACAGGGTTATAACAAGGCACAAGACTAATGAGAAAGCCATTTATTTGCTCAGTCCTCTTTTTCTTCCAGTTGCTGCCACTCTCCTTAAATATCCTTTGGAAATTTCATTTCTATAGTCTGAAAAAACCAAGAGTCCTTAAGCGACACAGTTTTCATCTTCCTTTTCTACAAGCTTGGCAGTCTCTGCTTGCCTCTGCACTCCGAATCTGCTCCCAATGAATAAATAATGGCCCAGAATGCTTCTGTTTGCCTCAAATGTTCACCATTTCAGGATAGGTCAGCTTTAAGAAATGTTTCAACACTCCTTTTCAAAATGGTCCTAGGAGAACTCCAAGTGTTTTCTAACCCTTCACAACTCACATTCAGTAAAAGGAATTTCATCTTCTGGTTTGTACTTAGGAGACAGTGGTGTATCATGGAAAAGTCTGGTCTGAGTCAGAGGACCTGGCTTTGAAATTCCCTGTATGACCACAAGCAAGTCACTCTGGGCATCTGATTCCTAGATTGTAAAATGAAGTGGGTGGATGAGTGGGTTCATTAGGTGTTTCTAACATAACATTCAGCTCTACATGATCCACAAAGTCATGCTCCTTTCTGTGCCTCAGTCTTTTCATCTGCAAATCAATCCATACGCATTTAGTGTTTATGATGGGAATGACTCCAGAATACACTGTGGTGATTTAAAGGAAAAGAAAGATAAGTACAACAAACATCCCTGCCTTCAAGGAGTTTACATACCAATGAAGGAGCCAATTTGTATATGGGAGGGATTAAACACAATTGCCTCTCAGGTCTCTTCTTGCTCTAAACATGTCATATGCAAAGTCACTTTTCCCTTTGAGTTTCAGTTTTGTATCTGTAAAAAAAGAAGGGATGGAATAACTGGCCTCTAAGGTCCATTTCAGCTCTAAATCTGTAGTCTACAAAGTCATTCTCTGGTCTGGGGTTCCTTTTCCTCATCTTTAAAATGAAGGAGTTACACCAGACAATCTCAGAGCTCCCTCTGAGTGATACAGTGACTAGAGGACTAAGTCTGGAGTCGGAAAATCCTGAGTTCAAATTCAGCCTCAGCTCTCTTACCCTGGACAAGTCTCTTAAGGACTACTTGCCTCAGTTTCCTTAACTATAAAATGGAGATCATCATAACTTCTACCTCATAGAGTTTTTGTGAGGATTATTTGAGAGAATATTTGCAAAGTGCTAAGCACAGTATCTACAAATAGTAGGTATTCAATAAATGCTTATTCCCTTTTCCCTCCTTGTATTTCTCTTTTTAGCTTTCTATCTGTGATTCACAGTCACATAAGCTCTCTGGGTCTCAGTTTACTCATTTGTAAAAGGAGTGGGTTAGATGTTCTCTGAGGCTGCTTCTAGCTCTAAATCTAAGTTATTTGTTGAGGGGTGTGGATTATTCAAACGCTAGAGAACTGTGTGGCTTTTGTAGAGGTTCTCACCCTAATTACAGTCATGCCCAATGAGAATAGTTATGTTTGTGTTTGCAATCTGAATATCCCTAACTTTCCCATAGAGCCATGGTTGATATTTCGATAGTGTCTCACCATTACAAAACAGTCAGTCTGGGAAGTATTCAACATGTCATGTGAAAACCAACTCTGTGGCTAGGGGTGGCAGAAGTATTCTCTCCTTTCTCGTGTTAAATATCTGAAATCAGAGACACAGAGAGGCTAGGGGGTGGAGGTGGGGAACTTGCCTGAGACCACATGACTAGAGCTGGAACCAGAAGCCATGTCAGGGCCCTGTTCTTTCCAAAGATCTGGCCTCTGTATTATCAGTCACCTTTCAGAGAAAGCTACATTATATAGCCCAAGGAAGCCAGCCCTTTCCTTTCCTCCAGAACTAGGTAACAAAAGTACATCACTTGATACAGTTTGGAAGACTTTTATTTTTAATTGTCATTTTCTTTTGTTTTTTAATGAATCTAGGTGACGTGACTTCTCATCAGTGGCTTCACTCAACTGTCTCCATCAGCATTCCATTTCTGCTCAACACGATTTCCTCTTTTTCTCTCTTTACCCATTTCCCACCTAATTAAGCTTAATGAGGGAGGTATCTTTGGTATTTCACTAGTGCCTTTCCCTTTAAAGCCCAACAGCTTGTTCTTTCTGTCAGTGGTTCGTTAGCCATGTGTGGGGCTGCTGGACCAGGGTGCCTAGATATTGTTCACTCCACTTTTAACCTTTCCCATTCAAATTTATATTTGCACAGCAAATGGTAAGGATAGGTGATTCACAGTCCAATCAAACAAATACAGCATGTCTTCAGGTAAATGCAGACAACGTTTACACATAGGCTTCCACACCTATTGCATTGAATGGGCAGCTACACACTTCTATAAGCGGTGGTCAAATGTCGCTGTCTGGTTGCAATAATGCCAAAGAAGCATTTCAGAAAAATGATAAACTTTTGCCTTCTGCATTCAGAAAGGCCTTGGATGTACAGGTAATACCAGTGCTAGTTACAGTACAGGTCAAAACTGGCAAGTGGGCTCATGACTATCGCCTGTTGTACTTTCTTTATTAGCTTGGGTATGACCTTGCCGAAAGACAACCCTGCTTCCCCCATTGCTGGTTTCTTGGATAGCTGGTTTCAAAAGAGCTTTCATACTTTGATGAAATCCATTCATGTGGGGAATCCCATTGAGGACGGAGATCATAAGCCATCCATGACTTCTCAATTAACGTAACTCTTATCCATGCCTTTTTGTAAATCATTCCATAGGGATCCAATGTAACTTTCAGGGGGACTTCTTGTATTTAGATCAAGAATTCTTAACCTTTTTGGGTCATCAACCATTTTAAAAGTCTGGTGAAACTATTCTTAAACTATTCTGGTGAAACACTTCTTAAAATAATGTTAAATTAATAAAATCAAATACATAGGACTGCAAAGAATACTCTAAGCCATTGGCATGGATAAGGCTCAAGTAAGATGATGTATACAAGTGCTTTTAAATTTTATGAAAACTGAAAATTAGTATTTGTGTTATTAAATAAGATTCTGGGATTGACCATCAGTTAGCCAAATGAAATTAGCCAAGAGGTCACATGCTCTCTTTCCCCAGGTATTCCAGCCAATCACGTTATTTTGATGTGCTCATATATAGTTAAGATTTCTCATTTTAATTACCTTAAATAAAAAAAAAATAGTCCCTTTAAATGAACTGTAATTTATAATGAGAATAAGCATTGATAAGGACACAGAATTTTACAATCCATGTGGACAAAATCAACTACCCATTTACTCCAGGGAGCCTAGCTATGTTGACATTTTTTGCCTTTTATTCTATTAGTTAGAGACTGTAGGATAGGCACAAGAAAAAAAATTAAATGTAGCAGGTCAAAGGAGAACTATGCAGAAGAGGTTTGGAGGCCTCTAGGTGGACAGAAAATGAACTATTGATGGTCTTGTAACTAGTAGGAGCACATGGTCCTCTGGCCTCAATAGGATTTTGTCTTCCCATTTTCAGTTGAATGTAGAGAACAGAGAGAACCTGCATCCCATTTCATGGGATATCACTGTGATGCTCAAGCTCTCAACTGGTCCATGACCACTTCACTATTCACAGATGACTTAGCCTCAGTCTTTAAAAGAAGACCTAGGCTAGGTATGGAGTCCCCCAGTCCATTTGTAGCCATCTTCTCCTCCTCTGTTCTAGTATAGAAGATGATGTTGAACTTTCGGCTAACCGTTCTACTTGTGTCCCCAATCTTACTCACAGCTCCTCCAGCAGCTTATTCTCAGTCTATGCTAGCCCATCTTATTTCCAGAATAGAGTAAAACTTTCCTTATTTAAAAAAAAAAATCCCTTTTTTACTTACATACTTTCAAGCTATTATTCTATGTGTCTCAATTCTTTGACATCCAATCTACTAGAAATGGAACTTTGGCACTGACTCCCTCCACTTGCTCCCCATCAGTTCATTCTTTACTCATCTGGCTTTGATCCCCACAATTCTGTTGAATTGAATCTATCCACTCAAAGCTACCAAAGATCTTTCAATTGCTAAATCCACTGGCCTTTTCTGTTTTCATTTTTCTTTGACCTTTCTTCAGCATTTAATACTGTCAATATCCCCTTTCCCATTGTATGTTTTCTCTTAGTTTCCACCAAAGTGCTTTCTTCTTGTTTTAATACAGTATCTGAGCATTATTTCTCCATCTCTTTCACCATTCTTGTCTAATCCTTTAATAAGGATTTTTTTCCCCACAAGACTCTCTTGCAGGCCTTCCCCTCCCTTCTTATTGATCTCATCTGTTCAGCTCCTATACTTTCAAGCATTATTTCAGTGCAGATGAATGGATCTCCCTCTCTTTTGCTCCATCTCAATCCCTCACTTATTCCCCTGTCCCCACCCTCCACACAAATTAATCTATAAACCTACTGTGCATGTATGTAATGTCTCCAGCTCTAATGTCTCTTCTAAACTCCAGTCCTACAGCTTCACTTGACTTCTAGGTATGTCTAACTTATTATTCCAAGGGCACCTCAAACTCAACATGTTCAAAACCGAATTCATCATGTTCACCTCAAGACTTCTTCTCCCAATTGCCCTATCTATGTTGATGAGAACTTCACCTTCCCAGTTCTCCAAAGCACTCTAATTTCAGATTTCAGAGTAGTCTTTAACCTCTCCTCCAACTCCCACATTTACTCCATTACCAAATCAAGTCTATTGAACATTTACAGCATCTTTCATATCTTTTCTTTCATGTGGCTACCATATTTGTCCAAGATGTCATCACTACTACCTCATGTATTACAATGCTGATTCTATATTATTGTAATTCAAAGAACACCACAGTCTCGGAAGACCAGAAATTTGGGGTCCTTCAATAATTTTTTTTTTTACCAGAAGATATACAATCAGAAAAGTGATGTAATTAGGGAGACTGAGGTGTGATGGATAATTGATTATTAACCCATAAAATGTCAAGAAATCTAAAGAAAGTTTCCCAACACATTGGTTGGGTTGAACCATTGGTTGTGGACAAATTAGGAGAAGATACAGATAGGATGTAAACAGTATAAGAATGTATGAATGAGTTATGAACACTGCCATCAGATGAAGTAGCCACATAGATGAGATCACTGATCCATTATAAAAATGAAAGGTCTATGTTAACGGCTCAAATGTAGATAGCCCTTTACAGTACATACAGCTTTTTCAAAGCAACTCTGTAATGGTGTTATACGTATTTCTATCTCGATTTTATAGATGAATAAAATGAAATTTTCAGAGTTTTTCTGACACTTTATAAGTATCTACTAGGACTTGAACTAGGTTTTTTTGGTACCAAGTATAGCTTCCCTTACACCATAAAGTAGGAGACTCATAAAATTCACTTTAGAGAACAAAGAAACCCCAGTGATTATGATGATTATTGATGAGTTACTTTATAGAGCACAATTTCAAAATATTGGCCATTAAATCCGTATCTTTACTATTGTGTTAGAACAGCTAAAAAAAGAAAAAAAGCATTGCACTTATCTCTGACTTTCCTTTTTTCATTATAATTTCATTATAATCACCTGGGGATTGATCTGCAGGATTCTCAAAGAACTTACTACAAAACCTCCAAAAAAATAAGAGTTTAATAAAAGAAAAAAAACATGATTATGCCAAGGCTGACTCTTTCCAGAAGAGCTATTCATGCTTAAATGTTAAAACATTTTTAAAATGTAGTTAGATCTACTGAAAAAGACAACCAGCAGGCATGAATGTTACACAATTACTCTAACACATAGAATTATAGATATGATAGAGATAAGCATGTGAGCCTAAAAGTAGTGAAATTATCACTTGAGAAATGACTATAATAGTAGATTTCAACCTCCTTGAGAAATAATCTCCACTGAAAGTGAGAGGTCATATTGTACAAGGAGAAGCATCATCATCTCCAGAATCAGAGGATGTGGGTTCAAACCCTGCCTTTGTCATTTAAATGCCTTTGTGACCTTGGGCAGCAAATTCTACCTCTCTGGGATTCAGTATTATGAAAACCTATGAAATGAAGGAGTTGGTTGAGATAAGCTCTAAGGTCACTTTCTGCTCTATATACTAAGGCTATGAAATTCCAGCTGCAATGTTTTAGTTTGGCTTGAGTTGACTCTGGTTTATTAAAAACAATGCCAATCCACCACAAGCTCCAGTAGGTCCCATAAAGTCAGGAAACTTAAAAGATGGGCTTAGTATATGGATTACAAGGAGCAACTAGATGGCACAGTTGATAGAGCATCCTGCCTGGAAGCAGGAAGCCTCCTCTTCTTGAGTTCAACTTTGGCCTCAGCCTAGCTGTGTGACCCTGGGAAAGTCACTTTAGCCTATTTGCCTCAGTTTCCTCATCTGTAAAATGAGTTGGAGAAGGAAATGGCAAACCACTCTGCTATCTTTGTCAAGAAAATTCCAAATAGAGTTACAAAGACTCGGACAAAACTAAAACCACCAATCAGATTTTCTATTGGTCATCCAAAGATGGCCTAGGTAAGAGTGGATAATCTGATCACTACAGATTGGTTTAGCCACTGGAGCAAAGCAGATCCTAGAGACTTCCCAGAAAAGTGTGAATGGTTTGGGATTTGAATAAATAGGTGGCAGGAGTTTGCATACCTATTAAATTACAGAGATGATGGATTTCTAAAGGAAAATGGTGAATATAACTAAAGCAAAAGGATATGAGGAGATGGAAGATAAAAATAATTATTTTAAGGTTATATGAGACAAGTTTTTAGGCAAGTGTTATTTTGATACTTCTTCACATGGAGAATAAGGGAAAGAATGAGAATGACTGGAAGGCATTTTATTTCTTAGGCTTTAAGAAAGAAAAAGAAAATCTCACTAATACCTCACAGGAATTTGAGTTCGTATTTTGATACTAATATTTTACACGTAAGAAAAAAACAGGGCAAAATTTGCTGCGAAAAATAGTCCATATATGCTACTTATAATCATCAAGAGTTCTCATTAAAATGCAAGTGAATTAAGGACCCTGATGGAAAGAAAGACTGAGAGGGGAAAAGAGGAGGTCAGGTTAGGAAATAAGCAAAAACTTGTTGGCAATGGGCCTTCACCAGAGATCATCTGGAATGGGGAAAATTTTAAAAAAAATCTTCTTTAGGAAATAAAGTAAATTGTATTTATAACATGAAACTTAGACAAGCAGTCTGACTGCTAGACTTCAAGATCATCAGGTGCCTTCAGAGACCCTTCGCTGCTCTAAATCAATATTCCATGAACATCAAAGGCAATGTTTTATAGTGGGATGAATAGTCGATTTCATGGATCTGAAGGTGAAGGACCTGGCCTGGAACCCCGGCTTTGCACTAACATTTTCTGCATTCTAGGACAAGTAACTTAATGTCTTGGGTCACTACTAATCTATAAAATGATAGATTGGTCTAGATGACTTCTTAAGACCCTTCCCAGCTGTAAATCTATGTGGTCTTTTTTCCTAATCTATGAGTTAGAGGTAAGTACTGGTTTACTGGTACACTGCCCATTATAGAGACCAGGGAAGGCTAGTGCCATGCTGCCCATCATGAGGACCTGGGTGGGCTAGTGCCACACTGCCCATCATAAGGACCAGGATGGGGATCAAAAGAGGGAAAGAGCTGCCTCAGAGTGTACAACGAGGAACAAATGAGGGGGTTGTGGGTCCATTTCCAAACTTTTCTTTGAACCTGGAATTGCAGCCTCGGTCACTGGTAGCCTACAACTCTATTTGAGTTTAACTCTAGCATGAAAAGTTTTGTTCAGCCTCAGGAAACAGGATCTCTGTTCAACACAGCCTTAGGCAAAGATTGTCTTACACACAAGGGCAACATCAGTGTTCTATGAAACACCAAACTATCAACATTCCCTAGGCTGTAACTTGTCCATTTGACTATCCAGTGCTTTACTAAGTACAAAGAAAAGTAAAAGCTATGTGAAGAATGTATTGATTCTCCTGGAATTAAAGAATAGATATATACTTCACAAGTTATATTCTGAGGCATCAAGACTTAGGATTTGTCAAATGTGATGGAGAACATCCACTTTTGTTCTGAGCTGTCCAGACAAGGAAGATAGACAACAGTGTTAAAATAAAATTCTCTGTCTTAAGCTAGGCCTTGCAAGTGTTCCATTGTCATGCTCAAATAGCAGAAAACACAGCGTATATTCATATTTGATCATCTGCAAAAATTCTGGGCCAGGGGAAAGAATCTTTCTCTTTATGAGCATTATGACAACACTTACCAGAAGGCCATGAATTCATGGGAATGCCAGATGTCACTGTTAATGAAAAAAGAGGGAATGCTTATGCTTGGGCCTGAACATTTCTATTTAGCCAATTTAGACATGAAATTCATAGAAATTAGTGACTATCATAAAATACTGTCCACTATCCTTAAGGTTTGAAAATATCCATGTCAAGAGGCTTGCATTTGGGTGGCTGGATCTCTGTTTTCATCTCAGAGATAGGCAACATGGATAGAGGACTGAATTTGGAATCGGACTCCTTGCCTCAGATTGTGAGTTGTCATGTGACTTTGCACATTACACTTTATTTCTCTGAACCTCGGTTTTCCTATCTGTACAATAGGAACCTGACTCAAAGGGTTGCTATTTGACACATGCAATAATGCATATGACATCCGTTGTCAATCTTAGGATGCTTTAGAAATGCCAATTATCATCACTGTTCTTATCATTCTTATATTTCATAGAGGTGAGATAAAAATAATCCCTGGAAAAGCTGTCATCCTTATATAGGTTTAGGTTGTTGATGTTCAACATTCAGTGAACTATACTGCCGGTGATAAAATGTTTAGGTAAAAATATTGTGATGCAAGCTCTTTACAGGTTTACTGAAAGCATTCTCATACCACCAGTGATAGAGGGGATGCTGGGTATTCTGGCTATCTCCTCCAATCCCACATAATGTGGATCCCCCGGCCCTCAAGATACTTTCCCTGTTGTTGGGATGTTAGGAGGATTTAGTATGATGAAAAAGTGCTTTGTTTATGAATTCATGTGATATGTGGGAGAGCGTGGGCCACAGTTCCATCTATGATGATTCACCAAATCCAATAGTTTATTTGTTGAATTCTCCAGCACGTGTTGAGGCCCTTCTATGTTGAGGGTCTGTTTTCTGTTGTTCTGTGTCACTGCTGCTATGCATCTTGGTATTCTCATCTTTTTGGTGGAATCTAGGGATAAATAGTCTCAGCACAAGTAGCTAGCTCTTACGTTAATATTCTCTTTACTGCTACACAGATAGAAAAAATAACTCCTCTTCTAAATCAATAAAATTATTATAACGTAAGCTCCTCTTCTGTATGTTAATCAAAAGCTTGCATGGGACAGTTTCAGTATTAGAGAGGATGACAGCAATGATTTATATCTCATTCTGCTCCCAAATGGTTTTAATGTCTTCTTCTATATCTCTATATTTTAAGTGGCTCATCTTTATAGACTATTAAGTTATGAGTATTTGGTATGGAACCATCTGGTATTCTGTTGTTAATCTGGGGAAAATGTTAATTTTTTGAGGGAATCACTGCAGGCAATTTTGGATAACAGTTTAATTCTAGACACCAGATAGTATCTTGCTGGGAAATGGGTAGGAACTAAGTTTTACAACTAGTACTGTTACATTACAGTTTCTACCATTTCTTTAAATAATCTGTATTGGTGATTGTTATCATCTCATATTTGTTTATTAACTCAGTTTTATCATTTTGGTAGAGTTCAGATAGAAAGCATCCTGGGAAAAGTTAATATACTGTTGTTTTATAATGTTCTTTGAACAACTGCATGTATGAGATAGAATGAGTACTTTGAAAAGTGACTGAATAAGTGTTAAGGTACAAGCACATCAACTGTAGTTGCACAAAGAGAATCTTTGGAATAACTCCAGTAGCAAGCAGACAGGATAACAGAGATAGCATTGTCTTCTTTAAAATTTCCTCTATGGCTATATTTTGAATTTTTCAATGTAGCTGTAATGAGCATTTGATATGAATGACATTCTTACATTTTTGTTGATTGATAATGTTTTAAAGGGCAGTTGCGATCAAGTCTTTCCCGCATTTTGTTCCAGGTATCGTACAGCTTACATGTTGCATTTTCAAGTATATTTTGAGCTCTGCTTTTGTAGTGTGGTAACTGACTTTTGTCAGTTTATAAAGCATTGCAAACTTCTGGAGTGTAATTCTGGCCAGCTGATCGTATCTTTGAAGTTATCCATGCAGACATCAGCTTTTTTGCCAATGGCCATGATATTTTGCACATTTTCAACCATTCTCTTGAATAACCTGCATTGATTAATCAATCCAGGCCCCCTAAGCATAACTGCTCTGTAATTTGTCCTGGGAATGACCTGATACTAAATTGCTGTCACTAACTTCATGCTTCTCTAAGCAAATTCACATGATTCATCTATTTGTTTGGCATCAGTCAACATGTTTTTGGTTGACTTCATGTGGGTGTTGCTCATGGGATGCCTTTAGATTCCCCTCTTGGAGGCAGCTATTTACCAGGTGTCACCTATGACGAAGCACATTCAAAGGCATTCAAAAATATGATGGAATATTTATGCTGTCAGTCCTTACTATCACTTTATGAAATGAAGCCTATTCATTCCAGAGACACTTCTGTCCATTTTAATATGCTTATCACATTCCCTAGGGACATTGCCCCACCCCTCTTTTGGATAAGAAAATGTCCACTTTCTATAATGCCCATTATTTTGTTAAGGTTTTACAGGCTTTTGCTTGGACACCTTCTAGACAGGACCATTTTACCAGTCCAAAATCTGGTATTGGTAATATGTTAATTGCTTTCAATGTATTCTTCTTTCTAAGTTTTGACTTCAGGATTCCAACTAGTCTCTTATCATCCACAAGCCCATTGTTCTCCTTTAAAGCCTTATCCTTCATATTTCTTACTTGGAGAAGACTAGGATGTGTTTGGAGATGTTACTTTCGTCCATCACTTCACTGGGACCTTTATATTTGAGCACAAATCCTTTATTTTTTATTTTTCATTCTTGCACGTTACAAATTTTAAAACTTACAGAAACCAAATGATAATCTCCTATCACTGGAAAAAGTTTCCAGATGATGAAGTAGATGCTTAATGTGTTTTTCCCTTAAGTCACATAACTTCTTGTCATCCATGTACATCAGGTAATTAATATGCTGCTTTGGTTCAACTCCCTCCATGACAGATAGGCACATTCAGTTCCATTCCCAACTGCTGATAGTGATTTCTAAAGCCAGGAAGGAGCTGGAAGGTGACTGTCTCTATCCTCTAGCTACTGACATTATTATCTTGATGGCATGTTTTAAATAGAGAATAATATTCCACATGGACATCAAATACTGTACTCTTCTCGCTGTGTTTGGATCTAGTTTTTATATTTACATTACTTGGCTAACCCAAGAGAGCAGAAGCTTTTATAGTAATTGGTATTACTATACTAAGATAATTTTGTGTGGCTTGTGCAATAACTAAAATGATAATCAGTTGTCCTCTATACCTCTGGGCTCTTTTTGTAAGACTTTTTTTGTTCTTTAGCCAGTGTGTTTTTCTTAAATATTTACTCACTTTTTGAGGAATATAAGCTCTGGGGGATTTGAATGAATTAAATGAATATGTTATTGGTCTATGTTTTGAGCAGTCATTGGTATTTTCATTCATGATAATAGATATGTGATATCTTCCATTAGGAAACATGGGCAAAGGCTTCCATCATCGAATGAGCTTGTAACAGAGACTTCCTAAGATTTAGGGTTCTACTGTGCATTATCTGATCTCATCCAATGCTGCTTGCTGCTTTCTTGATTTGCAAAATCCCAGAGTTTAGTTACCTACCTTGATGTAACAATTCTACCACTATTATAATAATGATACACAAATTTTGTGCTACACTTTTGTCACAACTTATGATTTTGTTGTTGAACTTTTTTTAACAAAACAAATGATCAGAAATTTTCTAAATCTTTCTCCTCTAGGGGTTCTCTTTCTCCTTTAAGTTCTTTGCTTCTCAAACCTCTGAACTATCATTTTGTTTGACATTAAATTATTTGTTCTTTTGTTTGCAAGGCTTTGGCTTGTTGATTTCACCTTAACTATGTAGTTTTCACTTTGAATTATGAAAGCTCTTGAGAATCTATGATATATTGCTAACATCATCATCATTATTAATGGCCATATACGTGATTAGTCTTGCCATCCTAAACATCTATAGACTTCTTTCCTTATCTTGTTGACTGGTAAAGTGCATGTAAGAATCCAACAATATTTATTGTCTGAGATAGATAAATTGGTGAATGTAAGTATTATTTCTTTGGAAAGTAAGCATTTGCAGCAGTTTCTCCTCATTTCAGCCTCATTTCTCTAAATCAAAGTACTGACTTGCTGAAAAATTTGAAACTGACATCTGTATTATTTACTAATACACTTTGGGCATTTAATAAAAATACATGTGAAACTTTCTAAATGAGACATTTTTCAAAATTTTTAAGGAATACAAAATGGATAAATTAGAGGCTGGCAACAAACATCATTACTAATTATGCAATGGTAGTTGCCATTTCTGAAAAAATAACAAGTACTCAGTCACCAAATAGTATTTGGGAACTAAGCCCTTTGAAGTGTGGGGAGGATGCAGTTTTCTGGTGAATTTATCTCTAGTCTTCACTTTGTGCACCCATTTAGGATAGCTCAGGTCAGCTAGTGGACTTCTTGATATGGTTTCCAATTTATATGTTGAGGAGGAAGAGCTGTGGAGTCACATTCATGGCCCTTACGTTGAGAGTCTCTCTTGGTCATGGTCAAACAGGGCATAAAATTATTGAGTCTCTGAAAACTTTCCATTCCATTTGTATCCTGGCTGAGTTGGAAAGCTGTACGTTCACTGCTAGGTTTTATCTGGTGGTTTTCATGTTTTAATTTGCTTGTCTGTGCTTTCTGGGGTATTTTAATGTTTTAAGTAACATTTCTTCTTCAACCTGTACTCTGAGACTATTTCAACAAAAGGTAGCTTTTTAGAAACCTTTTAAACCATGTTAACATTGCCTTTGTATTATGTTAGAAGAGGGTAGTGGTCTTTACCTTTGGTTACACTGGTATACGGAATTCCAAATGAGGAAATTTTCTCTAACAACATAGACTAGTTACTATTCATCAAGTTTTAGCCTAGCACAGCCTACGTTCTAATGTAGACTAAGAGCACAGAAAGGTTAAATGATGTGCCCAGGATCATTCAGCTAGTATGTATTAAGGGTAGGAACTGAACCCAAGTCTTCAATCATGATGAGTCAAGGGAGCTATCTGTACCCAGGTTTTCCTGACTGATGGGTTAGCTTTCCATCTAATATACTATATGTCTCCCATCATCATCATTCCTCCTGCTAACACTTTGAGACTCACAAAGGACTTTATTAACCAACCAACAAACCTTTATTAAGTGCCTACTTTGTTCCAGACAGTAAGCTAAGTACTGAGGATAAAAAGACAAAAGAGCAAGGATACATGAATTCATGAACTTTACATTCTAATGGAAAGGTTCACATATGACATGCTTATAGAATATATGTATATAAGTATATGCATACATATATATTGTGTTTATTATGATGATGATGAAGGAAGTGTCTTTGGGCTTATGTTTCAAAATGGAGAGTATTAATTTACTTTAATAAGCATTTTTAAAGTACCTACTATGCGAAAACATTCTACAATGCAGATATAAAGCTCCAAACCAAGTAGTCAAGATTTGAAGGAGCTGCCATTTTACTTTGATATGAGATTGGATGGTGCTTTATAATATGTACTTTATGAAAAGAATGGATAAGTAAGTGAGCACCAAAAAGTAGGGGAAGAGGGAAGGCTCTGTGAAGGACATGGCACCTGAACTGAGGTTCTAAGGAAAACAAGGATCATCAGAGCCAAAGATAAAGACAGAGTGAATTATAGAACCATGGAATGATTTCTATGGAAACGGACAATGGAATGGAGAATAGCTATGTCAGTGTTCTTCCCACTGCTCTTCCTATGCTAGTTCTCAAAGGGAGTAATACTAAATAAACCTACAAAGGCAGGCAAGAGACAGCTTTTGTAGATCCTCAAATTCCAGGTGGATGGGGTTTTGTTGTTGTTTTTTAAATCAAGTTCTGTAGGAAACAGGTAGCTTCTGAAGCTTGTTGAATCAGGAAAGAACATGATCATATATGTGCTTGCTTTTGGAAAATTATTTTAACAGCTATGTACATAAAGGATTGCATATGGGGAGATGCTAGAACCAGAAATACCACTTAGGAGATCATGACAGCTGTCTAGGCAAGATACAGGCCTTGATGCTACTGCTCATACAAATGTTCCTACTATAAGAATTGTTATATGAAAGTTGTTTACCATTCTACCACCAACGTGTGAAGGAAGACTGATTGTACATAAGAGCCATAATATATGTAGAAAATGGTGTATTGTCTTAGAACTGAAAAGATTTCATTTAAGAGCAACAATTAACTGAATACCGATGGTTCCAGATGTTCAGAGCTTGCCCTTTGGCTCAGCATATGAGTCAATTATGTGTCAAACTACATTTCAGCAGCATGTATACCATATTTTTTTATTTAACATGAAAGAATATGATTAACATGGCTGGATTTTATTTTAAGACCGGGAATTATCTCTAACATTTTGGAAGGTTGCCTGAGCCTATTTGGAATCTGAAAAACATATAAGCTGGCAAAAATGATTGAAGTTTGACAATGATTCACTGAATTTAGGCAGAAATATGGTTTCAAAAAGTCCTTTTATATGCATTTGCATGAGGCTGTGGAATGATTTGCTCCCCAAAGTTCTGATTTTTTATTGGCATTGCCAGTCAGATGGAATCCAATGGAGATGACAGATGTCTCTTCTCCATTTTATTCTTTCCACTTGTGGATAATAGTGTAGTCTTAGAATGATCTAATTCAGACAGTCATCAAGGAATAACTGACCTTAGGGTTACTGCTTATCACAGGTTAATGACTCACCAATGAGTCTATTAGTCTCAGACAAAGGCTTACTTCCTGTCAGCTTCCCCCTCCCGCCTACTCACAAAAACCCTCAGTTCTAAAAGGGGATCCTTAATGCACTAGAAGACAGTACATGTACTCTACAACTAGAGGCTGAAGCCTTTATGTATCCAATAGGGATACATAGGGAATCCTATGCAATAGGGAATTAGGAACCATCAGATCCTCCAAGGCTGTCTTCACAGTCTCAGAGGTCATCTTCTAAAACAAAACCTCAGCAAGGAGGGAAACAGAAAGAAAGGGAAGAAAAATAGAAAAAAAAAATGGAAGGAGAAAGAAAGAAAAGGAACAAGGGAGAAAGAGGAGGGGAGAGAGAGAGGAGGGGGAGGAAGAGAGAGGGAGAGGAAAGGAAGGAGGGAAGAAGGTTGAGGAAGGGAGGGAAGGTAAGAGGAGAAAGAAGGAAAAAAAAACAAGGGATACGGTGTTATACCTAATTCTCCTACATAATGACACTCAGAGCTACTGCCTGGAGAGGTCAAGGTAAAGCCCCATGTGAGGAAGAAGGGGAAGGAAACAAACTTTTATTAAATTCTTTTCATGTGCCAGGCACTATGCTAAGCTATTTGCAAATACTATTTCATGTGAACTTCACTGCTTTGTTCCTCTGTGAACGGAAGAATGCAGTCATCCAAACAATTGCCTTTAGTCAGTTCAGTTCCATGACCAGCATCCTGCTTCAAGTATCTGAATTCTCTTACGAGTCTTCACTCAACTAACCAGGATCAGCGACCACATGGCTAATGCAAAGCTATGGGCTCAATTAGATGAGCCAGGGCATTTGTCAGATTAACTGATGTGTTCTTTTGGTATAACTGCCAGTCTCTTAAACATACATCTAAAGTATCATGCCTACTACAATTTAGGAACATAATTGAGGGACCTCAGATTATACTTATTTTCCCACTGATCAAAATATTTTCGGGTGAGTTAAATAAATACACTTGGGAGCATGAATACTCTTCCTGAGTCCCCAACCCAAGCTCATCTTTACAAAAGGATACTTCTCTACAATACTGCACCCAAAATACCCTGATGTTGCTCCTCATATTCATCCCAGAGCATGGAACTGACTGCCTGAATGACAACCGTGTTCACTATGGTCATGTCTCCTCTGTTGAATATCTATCACTGAAACTCATTTTAAAAAGAAATATACCAAAAACTGGCATAAACAACCCATTACAAAATGAACACTGTCTTTCAAAGTCATCACCCTGAGAAGATTATATATTTATTAAAATAGTTCAGTGATCCCTTAAAACATTTTTGGACTTCTGTTTCAGGATGATCTTCAGGTCCATGTTATGAATGACACATGACAATCAGACTCATTATTTTATCAGCGTATGCCAATTTGACCCAAAAATGTATTACATAATTTTATCACACATTTTATTCAACTACAATTATATATGAATTGTAACTCTCCCCCCCTCCCCAAACAAGTCCATTCTCTGAAAGCTATAGTTTAGTTTTCAAACTGTTGAAAATATTTGAGAAAATATAAAAAAGTCTCTGAAGGTCATTCCTAAAAAGAGGCTCTAGAAATCTTTTGATCAATGACAGAAAGAATCTTTTATATGAGGAAGGAAACAATATTCACTTGGGTGGACAAATTCTGCTATATATGGTAAAACACATTTATTACAGTAGACTCCCAAAGTCTCAACATGTTGACTGTAACTGACTTGTCCGTTATAGGTTTTGAAGGACAACCAAATCCGCTGTAAATGAGTAAACCCTAGCCTGTTCCACTATTTGTGACCCATTGCCTTTCCAGGTGGTAAGCCTGCATGTGTGAAATGACATTGAGCTTGTTCTATCAAAGCACTGTGCAAGGAGGGTAACCTTGTTGGCATACAGAGTTCCCATCCTCTTTCCCAGTCTCCAATCCACAGAGTCAGAAACACTGGAGCTTATTACCATAACATCTGCATACCCCTTTTTAATACTGACAAAAGGCAAACCAGCTGCATTATGCTTTATTTTGTTCCACGAGCTGACAGTGAGTAAATGAGTACTGTCCATTTCTGAAAATGTTGCAGCAGTCTTGGAGGTGGAATTCAAAGCCAATGGGTTTTGAGTTCTTTTCAAAGTTCACAACTTGGATTTATTATTTTCTAGTTTACCGTTTTGTAAACACTAAATACTATATTAAAAAAATAGAGTACCAGCTTGGAGTACTTAGGAATGTAACCCATTCTCATCTGCTAAAATGTCATATTTTGGTTCTTTTTTTTCTTATTGTGGAATTGTGGTACAGTAGGAAGAACACTGGATTTCGATTCAGATTTGGATTCGCATCCCAGATCTGCCCCCTTAATAATGATATGTGTTCAGGCAACTCAATTTACCTCTAGAAGTTCGTTTCTCAACATACAAAGTGAAAAGTATAGACTAAATATTCTCCAAGGTATCTTGTAATCCTATGATTCTATGATCCAGCATAAACAGGCAGATTCTTGATTATTCCAAGAATGCATAACCCAGTTTGTAGAATATTCAAATTCTATGCTTCTCTACTTCCCTACCACTACTTGTCATCCATTTTGTGCTCCGAGACAGTTATTCCAAGAGGATGTGAAAATAAGTGGAGCTAAATTTAAATTGCTCTGTTTTACAGCTTCATCATTTTCACAAATAGTTTGCTGAGATTTAGCAGGTACAGGTGGGTTGTGGGAGGAAGAGAGAGAAACTCAATTCATTCCAATTCAAGTAACACCGCATTTATTAAAAATACAGGCATTGGAGACAGAACAGTAACAAGAAAAGAACAAATCCTGCCTGAAAGAAGCTTCCATTCTTTTGGAAGGAAAGAGTATGCACACAGAACATTAAATACAAAAAATATGCAAAATAATTTCTGGGGCAAATTCTAGAAACAGAGTTAACTAATAACAGAACTGTTGTTCCAAAAAGCATCATAGGAGATCAGGTTAGAGTGGATTAGGGGTTATGGGACTAATACAGATGGATATAAGGAGATTCCCACTGTACCACAATTCTGCAATAAGAGTGCTGGAGGCCAACGAAAGGAACTTCTGATTAGGGAGATTGACTCAGAATCACATTGATTCTGAATAAGGTCATAGGACAATAGAGTGAATTGATTTGATTCTCAATACCTAAGCAAGAGTTGAGGTTGTAAGGGTAAGAGTTAGGGATCCCCTAGTGCAGGCTCATCATCAAGGTGGAGGACTGGCTCTGAGGGTCCAATCCTCAGTCCGATCAGTTCTGCCCTAGGTCTCATGACAATGTGAAGGTGAATATTTTCTATAAATCTGAATAATTCATGCTACCTTTAATTGTATCTTGTTGGCCCATCCAATGCATTCATATATGGAATATTAAATGTAGTAGAAAGCTTTTTTGTAACATAGGACATGACTGACTTTCACTTTCTATGAAGCAACACTTCACACATTACTCATTGCTATACAAATTTTCTGTTACACTTCTCTCTTCTCCTTAGAAATGAGATACTCACCCTTAGTTGGTCTTAGGCATTCTGACAAACTTAGGTTTTCTGTAGTATAAAGGAAATAAGAAAGGGAGACAATGCATGTCAGCAATAAAATCTAGGCCAAAAGCTCATTGTAAAATGCATCCTCTTTCCAGCGTGGTTCTCACAGCTATTGCTCAGATCTTGTCCTCCATTCCCTTGAACTCTATCTCCTGCTGATACTTTCCTGGCAGCTTCCTTGTGTATAAGAAATACTGGCTCTCGTTGCCTAAGGAAATCACCTTTCTGGTTCCTCTTCAGTTGACAGAGAAGCTGGTCTTGCTTGTGGTGTGGCTACAAGCTTTAATCTGATTAAGTATGGGAGACCACTGGGCTCAAAGAATCCTAGGCCACACCCTTAGAGCTGAAAGGGACCATGCAGAAGAAAATGAGCTAGTACTCCCCCAAAGTTTACCAGGCAGTTTCCCATGCCCCAGAGCTAGAGTCCTAGAGGGAGATAAAGGATTAGCTGAAGAGACCCTGGTTCTCTCCAGGTCTGGGTAGCCAAGGATGGGCAGATTCGCTTCCAGGTAAGAAGCAAACAAACCCATAAACACGTCTTTATGACAAATCTAGATAAAGAGGAAGAAGTAGAACGAAGAAGTCAATAATCAAACTAGCAAAATGAGACCATGACTGACATGCCAGTCCATGACACAAGACATGGCAGGGACGAGGGAGAGCTGAAACAAGTAACACCGAGTGAACCAAATGTCACCTGGAGCTTTGCTGTGAGAATCAAAAAACCCACAGCCCCAACTAAGGGTTTGCATCACAAGTGTGTTTTCTTGGTATTCAGAGCCCTTTTTACTGTGGAAGATGGAATGACAGCTCTGATATCATTAGTTCTTTTTTTGGGGGGGAGAAGGGGAGTGCCAAAGCAGTTGACGTTAAGAGACTTGCTCAGGGTCACACAGCTAGCATATGTATGTCATGGAATTTGAACTCAAGTGGCTCCTGACTCCATGGCCAGTGCTCACTCCACTGCACCACCTAGCTGCCCCTCCTCAGTTTCTTAAAGTACAGTGTCCTAGGGGGATTGACAATTTAACACAGAAGCCAAGTCGCCCTAATCCCTTCTTGATTACTCTATTACATAATGCATATTAGCACTTCTAGACTAATGCATGTCTATCAGCTGATAAACCTCAACGCAGTGGGCTCCAGAAGACTCCATTATTGTCCAGGAGAGCCCAGTTTCATTGGTGTTCTGTCTTTATATTCCTGGGACCTACAAAACTGGCTTACACATGGGAGGTAGTTAATTAGTGTTTTTGCTCTTCATTGAAATGAATGGTACATACATAAGGATAAATCAACTACAAAAAGGTGACTGCCCTTCTCTGGTGAGAGCCAATATGGCATTAGGCCTTACTGTAGTTACAAAATAGCCCCAAAGAGCATAGCACAGTTCACAGAGGAAACAGAAGAAAGCTCTCTCAGCTGCTTTCTCAGGGGCCACTGAGTCCAAGTCTGAGCATTGAAGCATTAGTAATAGGCTCATCCAGAGACACAGATAAAACAGCACCAGACACAGGCTTCAATTATACTGAAAAGCAAAGAAAAAACCAACAAAAAACCTGAGAAATTATTTTCCTAGAATTCAAATAGATAAAACTAGGGAGAAAAAAAGAATCTACAACCTATCTTGTTAAAGGGAGAAATATTGTAAAATAGGAAAGAGAGTTAACACACACACACACACACACACACACACACACAAGTAAATGGAGAATGCCAAGGTTCAAGCAGCATATCAGGCATACTGGGTACTCATGCCTCACAGTAACTGGCAGAGAAAACAGCAGAGGGACCTATAATTAAAATAGTATAATTAAAAAAAAGTTCTGGCCAGGAGAGTGAATGAAGCCCGAGGCAGGTGAAGTGGTGATGGTCCGTCTTCAGAGGCAGAGTATTTCATCAGTGGGAATCATCTTCAACTAAATCCTGTTATTCTGGGAGCCTGTACAGGCAACATTTCTGCAATGCCAATTTTAGGCTTATTACTAGACTGTAAAATTCATGAGGTCAGGAACTATTCCCACATACAGCAGATGCTGAACAATGATTCCTGAATTGTGCCCTGATCTTAGAATAACAATAACTGAACTACAGAAGTACAGCTGTACTGATCTTGATCAACCACACCCCCTTCTCTCCAGACTTTCCTCATCTCTAAGATAAGGGGTTTCAACTAGGTGGCTGTTGAACTTCTTTCTGTCTCTCCATCTATGATCTTATGAAATGAATTAAATGGAGGCACAAATTCCCTGTGTTTTGAATAGTATATGACACTGAAATTACCATTCAAATTTGTCACATGTCCCCAGGAACTTCATCCACATACAAGATTACTTTAGACTTGGTGCACCTCATCTGTACTGTCTGTCCCTGTGATCCCTCTGAATGAAGACTCAAGTGGAGAGATCCTCCCAAAACATCCATTTAAGGAGGGAACCCATATCTTTGGTTCCCACCAGCCTGTATTCTTTTGAACTTCCTTCTCATGGTCCTGCATAGGATACCGTCCCTATGCTCCTCTTGCCCTTTTTCAGCTCCCTGGAGGGCAAGTTCTATCTTTCCTTTACATAGATCTATCTCCAGTGCTTAGCACAGTACCTGGCATATATTTGGTACTTAATAAATAATGTTGGCTTGACTTAACCCCAATAATTCACTTTGGATTCATTCCAATTATAGGTTTTTATGTCATCAAGCTGACATGTGACTTTATGCTACTTCCAAACTGATGAGGTCCAACCTTTCTTCCATATACCAACCCTTCAAATGCTTAATGACAGCTGTTATATCCTGAGAAGTCTTCTTGTTTCTAGATTAAATGTACCTAGTTCTTTAATCAGTTTTTGTATGGCATAATTTCAAGGTTCTTCACCATTCTGGTCACTCTCCCTTGAGTGCTCTCCAGCTTACCCATACCCTTCCTAAATGTAGTTCCCAACACTGCAATCAAGATGTAGGGCAGTCAGGGTCAAATCATTTATCCCCTTAAGTTTATGGAAATATCCTATTCAAAGAAATCTGAAATACATCATTACCATCCCCCACTCAGCTAAGATTCTCCTAGCCTTCTTAGATGTTCTTCCACATTACTCAGCCCCCTCTGTCATGTCTACCTTTGCCAGGCCTTTATTTTGGAAGGCAGCTGCATACTTTATTTTTCTTCCTTAACCCACTCTTTGTTTCTACTGAACTATATTCTCTTTGTTTTCTGACTCCTTCAAGTGCCTATTTGTCAGTGGGAGAGAAAGATTACAGGATAAAAAAAAATGGCTGGGCTAGGTTAAGGGAAAGGAGACAAGAATATGAATTTAAATTGAACTGAAGACAAAATGTTCAGTTCTGTGACCTTTCCCTAGTGTTAAACCTGATTATTGTTTAACTCGAATGAAAACGCTTAAGCCCATTTTCTTATATTGTATTCAAGCTTTGATCAGCATCTGCAATTCCATCTTTGTTAGTGAGCTGGAAATGTGGGGAAATGCATTTCATGAAAGCAATATTCTCCCCTTCTCCCATCCCTCCACCCTCACTACTTATATAGAATTTCATTTTGTGATATTTCTGTTCACTTTCTCACCTATATGTCTATATATATGTATACACATATATATATACACAAGCATACATACAAGTATTTGTTGTTCAGTCATGTTCAAATTTTCATGACCCCATGGGGTTTGGTTTGCCAGTTCCTTCTCTAGTGGATCAAGAGAGGTTAAATGACTTGGCTAGAATCACACAACTAATAAGTATCTGAGATCAGATTTGAACTCAGATCTTCCTGACTACAGGCACTCTATCCACTAAGTCAACAAAATGCCTTATACATATACATACTTATGTGCATATGTGTGTATATTGTATACTATATATACATACATGTATGTCACATACATATATGTATATTACATGCAGATATAGACACAAACTTAATACAGGCATCATATGTAAATATATGTATAGATTTGGACATAAAGAGATAAAATAGTGTATAAAAGTCCATACGATTAACCATTTAATACAGTAAGCACAAGTGTAATAGAAACATGAGGAAAAAAATCAAAATTTCTTGCCTCTGATTGAAAGCCATCTTTAACTGTCTCTAAAGTCACCAATTATCACAAGAAGCAAGGTTTAAAAGTTATTTTCAGTTGATTTCCAGAGACTGTCAAGTTCAACTGAGTTCAACTCCATGGCTAACTTGGGTTGGCATCAATAAAGTACAGAGCTGGCATTTTTTCCCCCTGGTAGTTTTTGTGCTATACAGACTTACCAAAAGCAAAGTCATAAGGAAGGTCTAGTGCATTTTTTAAAATCTCCTTCACAGCAACGCTTCCTGGTTCAGATAAGGAATGTGATCTCTGTGAAAACTCAGCTTCCTATCTTCACTGATCAGTAGACTGCCTGTTGTCATTGGTGAGCATCTGCTCCCATCTCAGTTAATCATTGGTTAGATTATACTAAAAGGTACCTTAGGTCCAGGACGCCTTTCCCCAACCTTGATTGCTGAACTTTAAAGATCTGCAGTCCTACAATATTATTTTAACTTGCGCCACTAAGCACATTATTCATTCATTGTTATTGTATCGTAAATCACTCTCTGCCCTTTACCCACTGCTGGGCTTGAATGTAACTGTTGATATCATGTTTCGAGATGCCTGATGGAAAATGAAGCCTTTGCCCACATGATGCATTTTTCATTATAATTAGGGCAGAAGAAGGATTAACCCATGGTTTGGAAAAGATTGTGGTTTGCCTACAGGTTTGACAGTTGATCTTTCCCCTCCATCTTTTTTTCTGTCTCCGAATAGATGAGGGACTAAAAATAGACTAGCCTGAGAGTCACTGGTCATAGACTATTCAAAATCTAGTGAACCTGCGAGGCCTTACCAGGTTTTGTCATTGCCCAAATCTCATTTTTAAAAAATCAGTGTAAAAAACACTTATTAAGCATTTACTCTGTCCAGGCTCTGCCCTAGGTAGGCTTACAAAGTCAAAAAGGCCAATAGGTTCTATCCCAAGGGGGTAACTATTTGACTGGAGTCCTTTAAGACCTTAACATATACCACCAGACTGGCATGACTCCATAAGACAGAGTTTCTTAACCTATTTTGCGTCACAGACACTTCAGTGAAACCATGGAGCCTTTCTCAGACTATAACGTATATACATACAAGTGTATATACAAACAAATACATATGCAAGTGTATGTACAAAAGTATTAGGCACATGTTCCCCATTAGATAGAGATTTAAATGCGTGTGTGTGTGTGTGTGTGTGTGTGTACTTGAAGGAAAAGCTTAATTCATGTTAATAGTCTGAAAATAAAGATAAATTTTCCTGATCCAAGTTAACAGACCCACTGAAATCTATCCATGAGCCTGAGGTTAAGAACCTCTGCCATGAGGGAACCCACACTTGCCATTTCATTTGATTCATGTGGTATACTTGTGTGATAGACAGGGTGCAAATTAGAATTGCTGTTTCCCAAATAAACAAAAAATAGGCCTAGTATAATAGCTAAATGGCCTGTGCTTCTTCAAACGGTAGTTAGTGAACCCAGATATTCCAACTCTAAGACCATTCCTATACCAACACAGGAAGCAGCCTAACATTTAGCATGAGAAAGGAAAACAATTATTCAAATATTGTGGCATGTTTAGTTTTGAGATTCCATTTTCAATGTCTAACACCATGATTCGTCATATCACTCTTCGTTCCTGTTAGGCCGTCTATCATCATATATCTGTACTGGAACCTACCCACTTCTCACATCACCTTCTCAGAAATTCTGTCTCCCATCAAAGCACAGCTCAGGGGACACCTCTTTCATGAGGCCTTTTCTCATTACTCCAAGGATCTTCTCTCCATCTCAAAATTAGATTGTAATACATTATATATCTGTGTACATACTTCAGCTTCCCCAGCAGATTTTGTCTTTCTTGAAGGCAGGGACAGTTTCATTTCTATTTTTGTATTCTTTGCAGCTAAATGATACTTGCATATAGTTGATTTAATAGATATTTACTGAATTGAATTTTCATTTAATTGATTTTCCAGCTTCCTTTGAAATCCAGTATATATCTGTAATTTATAATTATGTGGAAAAATGATGAAGTCACATCTATAAGTCATGATTCAATAAGGAATACCAGTGACTGAAATAGCGCTTTGAGATAATTTTATTTTGCTCAGCATCTGTCCAACTAGAATGGTTTTGAAGGGAGGAAATGATAAACATGTATTAAGGGCCTATCGTGTACAAAGTGATGTGTTGGTACATGGGATATACAAAGTTTCACTAAGACACTCTTTCTGCTCTAAGAGTTTCCGGTCCAGTAAAGAAAAAAAGATTACCAAGAAAAATGGCTATATTACAAGATAATAAAATTATGAAACTTAGTTCTGTATGAAGTCTAAGAGAGAAGAGGTCAAAGTGATCATTAAAGGCTTCCAAGAGGAGGAGGCATCTGAACTGAACTTTGAAGAATGGGTAGAAATTCAGCAGAAAAGAAAGGTGGTTTAGACATGAAGAATACCATGACCTAAAGACGGGAGATGTGAGAACTCTCTTCGTGTGTTCAAGTTGTGAATATACCAATTTGGTAAAACAGTGGTGCAGATGAAGGAAGGTATTGTGAGATAGGGTCACAGAGGAAAATTGGTTCTATATTATGGAGGCCCTGAGGAATGTATATTTCATTTGGTTAGCCACTGAACTACTAAATATTTGGAGGACAACAAATGAGCTGACAAGATCTATGCATGAGAAAGAAGAAATTGATAATGAAAATAAGTAAGGATTGGGTAGAGAAAAAAGGGAAGAGAAAGTAGCCTGCATGAAGTCTGGCAGTAGTTTAGGTATGTGAAAGCCATTTGATGGGGTAGTGACAACAGAATCAGAAAGCAGGGGGTGTTTATAACCAAGAAGCACTTATACCAGGTATGCTGTAGGATGGTTTCATATTAAGAAAATGATCAATATAATCAATCATATTAAAAATTTTAAAATACCCCTAAAACCACATTTATGCTCTGTAGAAGCAAAAAAAGTATGACAAAGTACAACACTCATCTAAAATTAAAAAAACAAAAACAAAACTCTCCAAAGTATAAGCACATGGGGCAGTTTTAATTTCATAGGTGTTTATGTAAAATCAAAAGCAAGCATCGTATACTGTGAAGACAAACTAGAAACTTCCCCAGTAAATACAGGAGTAAAGCCAAGATGCCCAGCTTAGTAACTACTATTTTACATAATTCTTCAAATTCTATCAATAGCAATTAGACAAGAAAAGAAGTCAAAGACATAAAACAGGCCAAGGGAAAATAAAACTATCCTCATTTGCTAATTAACAGCAATAACTTCAGCATTCTAAGGCAACGAAATAAAACCTCCCTGAACCAACAGCATTCTTATGTAATTAAAAACCCAAAAGGCAATAATAGAAATGGACATCCCATTCCAAATAACCATAAAATGCATAAAATCCTTGGGGATCAATCTCTCACAAATACTTGCACTGATTCAAATATGTTCAAATGCTTAAAGAAATAAAGAACAATGTTCTTAACTTCAATAATATTCATTGCTCCTGTCTGGTACGTATAATCAAAATGACAATAGTACAAAAGTCAGTTTATAGTTTTAAAGCTGTACTAATCAAGCTTTCAAAAGGATTCTTTATAGAACTCAATAAAATTATTAAAAAATTCACTTAGAATTTTTTTTTCTATTAGAGGAGATGAATAAGGACCAGACTTTATATTATAAAGCCACAGCCATCAAAAGCATTTGGCATTTTTTACAAGGAAGTAGGTTAACAGAACAGAATAGCACAAAGCCTGATAAACCTGAAAGCACAAATTATGAAGGAAAGAACATTAATAAAATTAGTGGGGAAACTGAAAAGCAGTCTGACAGAAAATGGACTTAAATCGACAACTTATCCCATATTTCACAATAAAGTCAAAATGGATGTGACCTTAATATTAAAGATCATATCATTAAAAAATAAGGGAAAAAAGCAAGTGATACGCTGTCCACAGGTTTCTGCAGGAGGTGGATCAATAGATAACTTTGATTACATGAAATGGAAAAGTTTCTGCATTAACAAAATTAATGCATCTAGGACATGAAGAAAAGTAGTTAAATGGGAAAACAATGTATCAGTTCTCAAATAAGGGCTTATTATCCTACAAAGATGACAATCAAATACGTACAAATGATACAGAAATATACCAAAAAACATTCTCCAACAAACAAGTGGTCAAAGCCTATGAATAAGGGCTTTTCTAAAGAAGAGTTGCAAGCTATTAATAAACATGAAAGAATGTTCCAAATCACAAATAAGAGAAATGCAAATAAAAACAATTCTAAGGTTTTTCCTCATAATTAAGCATGCCAAATAATGGTAATAGTTAATATTGCGTAGGAATACAAGTGGCATTGTTGGAAGAGCTGCGAAGAAATAAAAACATTCAAGAAATCAATTTGCAGCTATGCAAATAACATGATGAAAATGTTTGTGTCTTTTGACTCTGAAATTCCATATCTAGCCTTATACTTGGAAACAGTCATGGACAAGAGGACTATCCCTACAGATATGAAAATATGACAGCTCTTTTTTGTGGTAGCAAGGAAATGAAAACAAAACAGATCAGGGAACATCTTGATGGGAGAGTGTAAAGAATGCTGGGCCTGGGGTCAACTCTGACCTCAGACAATTGAGAGTTGTGTGACCCTGGACAGGTAACGGAACCTCCACCTGGCTCTCTTTTAAATAAGGATGATAACAGCACCTACCTCCCAGGGTTGTGATGAACATCAAATGAAATGATCATTGTAAAGTGCAGGGCCTGGCATATGAATGCTGGATGAATTTTAGCAATGATTAATGTAATAGAGTTATGATGCTGTAAGAAATTACATGATAATGGATGCAATAAAGCTTAGAAAGAATTACATGATCTAATAAAGAGTGAACAATCTAAAAAAAAAAATCCATATATATATGACTACAGTGAAAAAAACCACAAAGCAAAATGTTGCAAAATTCCAAAACACAAGTGTGTTCCCAAAGAAAAAATTAAAAAATATTCCGATTTAAGTAGAATCAGATACTCAGTACAACAATCAGCCTGGGGAGGCTTGGTTTTATTGGCAGAAAAACCTAAGACCCAAGCTTGCGGATTCTACCTTCCCTACCTTTGCAGAAGCTGGAGGTCCATGAGCAGAGCCCATTGCATATACTTTCAGACTTTTTAAATGTACCGATCAATTTTGCTGATTCTTTTCTCTGCACTTTTTATTCTTTAAAATATTTGCTGTATGTGAGGCCTCTCTTGGACACTGGGAGAATTTCTGATGAGGTAAAAAAAGAGCATAACAATAAATATGTATTTATAGAAAAATAAATTGAAGTGATTGGAAGTAGGTTTTACATAACTCAAAGTAATATTAATGGCTAAATTTCATATAATGCTTTATGGTTTAAAGTTTGCAAAGTGCTTTACAAATATGACCTGTTTGTATTCTAATAACAATCCTGGGTATTTGGTACTATTGTTATCCCCATTTCACAACTGAGAAAACTAAGGCAGTGGGGAAGTGACTTGCCCAAGGTCACACACGCTGGTAAGAATTTGAACTCATGTCTTCCCAATTCCAAGCTCAGCCCTCAATTCACTCTACCAGAAAACAGTAAAGTGAACTGAGGGGTTGTTGTAGAGGAATGGGCTGGAAGAGACAAATGATAGCTCCACTTGTTTTGAGTTTAGGGGAAGAAAAAAGTGACCTTCAGCAAAGAAGGTTGCAAAGGTCTGGTGAATTTAGAGAAGAGCTAAGTGTTGCTTAAATGCAGGAGGTGTGGTGCAAGTTGGCTGAAGACTTTAAGGACTTAGGAAGGAGAGTTTCAAAGGGTCCAGTCAAATGGGCTAAGGTGATATGTGAAATGCTTTAGAACAGTGGTTTAAGTAGAAGAGCAGTGGAAGGCTACACTGAAAGCAAGTTGCTCCTATGCAAATTTAAGTAGAATCAGACGCTCAATACAACAATCAGCCTGGGAAGGCTTGGTTTTATTGGCAGAAAAACTAAAACCCAAGCTACAGATTCTACCTTCCCTACATTTTAAGATATAGTGTTGAATCTTGATGTTTGGGTTTGTACCTGCATGTGGTTTCTCCTGTAGGCAGGCATCTAACTGTGAATTGCTGGAGCCAGGCCAAAGACTGGACCCTAGCTTCTTGGGATACAGGCAGGAGACAGGTAGATGGTTATTGGGCAGACCTCCAAGAGACTGCACCTCCCAACTGAGTCCTTTCAGACTGATGTTTTATTATATTCAGAGAGGGGGAGAAAGGTGATGGGGTGGGGTGGGGGGAATTCAATTTTCCACTCTATGACCTGATGCTCTAATGTTAAAATATCCTCCCTGAATTAAATGGGTTGCATTCATCCTATTTTCTGTTATATTATGTAGCTGGTTGGTTGTTGTCTTTCATTCTCAAAGGGATTAAAATGACATCCCAATGTTGGAATCAAGATACATTATGTCTTACTGTTGCTGATCCAACCAATAAGAGCTCAGAAGACTACCACCAGTTAGGCACAAATAGTCCATATACAGTCTGCTATGTGGCACAAGCAGTATTTCCTAATGCACAGACTGCTCCACTAGGACTAAGGAGAACCTGGGCTGAAATCTGCTTCTGATCCATTAATTGCAGGTCTACAGGTAAGTCCCATAACATCTCTCAGCCTCAGTTATTTCATCATATAAGAGGAAGAGAGTAATAATACTGAACTCATGGGGCTGTAGTGAAGGTCAAATGAACTAATGGATATACATTTCCTCACAATGTATAATGCTATAAAAATATCTTTTATCATTATGGCTTTTATTAATAGTGCTATCTACCCCACAACACAACAGTAACAACATGAATATTGGTTGCTAGACATAAGCTTTAAAATTTAATGTAATAACCAATGATTGACTAGATCCCCTCTCTGGTTTTTCAAACCTTTTCTTGTAGAAGCCTCAAGAATTCTTGTATAACTTCCCCTGGTTTTTAAATTCCCTGTGATTATCCTACTTTAATGATTTCTGTTACTATTATTTCATTTTGAAGCGTGTCTTTGAGCACTCTGAAACAAAAGGGTTTTGATCATTTTATCCATTCTACTAACTGCTTTTGGAAAGATATACAGTCAGAAATGTAGATCAGTTTAGTAAAGAAGTGTGGCTATGTAACCCAATCTAGACCAGCCAGAGGAGAGAATAATTGGGCTGCTAGACAACACAAGAGGTCTTTGTGTACACAAGGCTGTCATGATGTGACCCTGTTCTAGGAGTCAGGCATGACCGCCACAGATGTGCTAAATTGGCACACCGCTCTGACATAAATACCAGTTAGGAATCTCTTCTTCAGGCTAAAACTGCTTTCACACCTTTCAGGATGCCTGAAGCCTAATGGGGCCATCACTGCATGTGAAAGGTTTTCTTTGGTTATTACTAACTTGGAAAAGAAAGTTCAACCAGTCTTTAAGGATGACACGGTGGCACATGGACAGATACCTTGTATTACTTGGAAGAAAGAAAGGAGACTATATCCCTGGTTAATGTTTGGCTTCCATTTAATTCCCTCAAATTCTGGAAGGAAGATTGCTACTCTTATTTTTTTTTTTTAACCCAAACTAAAAGAGGGTAGTGGTATAGTGTGGTCCCATTTAGTTTCCATGTTGGAGATTGCCACATGTCACTCAACAGTCAACAAAATGCAATCTACTTAGTTATAGGTACAGAAAAAAAAATCACACAAGCATTTCATCATTAAGTTAGGTGGACAGAAGTGCCTCTCATTCCCCATAAGGAAATATACCTGCTCAACAGGGCAAGGCTATGGTAATTAACCTGGCTTTTGTATATCCACCAAGCATGAAGATCCCCAGACCCCACCTTGATAGGCGTTTTCATACTACTCAATGATGAGAAAGCCATACATACATAACCTTAGAGCTATGGGGCTTAAGTCTTAGTATCCTGAGCCAAACAAGGCCTGAAGATAGCTTTCTTGAATTTTAAGAAAAGCATTGACCCAATCTACATTAGGGAGGGGCCAGGCGATAAAAGATAATGGTAGCAATATCTGTGATACTCATCTCCTGTAGTTTGAGACAGTGGAGTAAAACACCATTTTACTAAAGTCCTAGGAACTCTTAGACCACAGCTTACTCCATAAAGATTCAGGTCAATATCATGCATCATATCACATCATCTCAACATAACATCACGAGGGCAAGTTCAGCCATCACACAATTCACGCACATAAAACAAGTCCAATAAAGGAGGTATACCTGGTTTTATTCGTTTCTATCTGTGCAAGAGTTAATGAGAATTACTAGACTCCAAAAAGAGCTCAGAGAAAAGCAATGAAAATGATTAAAAGACCAGAAGGATCATTTCTCAAAGGAAAGGTTAAAGGATTATTTAGATTGGAAAAGTAGAGATTGTGAAATGACTTAATATTGCTCTTCAAGTGTAGAAAGGGCTGTCCTACTATTAGTAGGTGATAGATGGTGGTAAAGGAAACTGAACAAAGGGTTATGCCATGGAAAATGATGACCTTTTCATTCTCTAGTGACCAGCTGTATCCCTCTGGTAAAAGAAGCATGGATTGAAATGCCTTTCATTTGCAGACAGAGAAGTTAAAATCACTGAAGGAATGCTGATGGCTGGGTTACACGGCATAAGCCATTCAGTTCAGTTCAACAAACAGTGCTAATTATGTCCTATAAAACCCAAAATGAAAGTGTCCCTGTACTCAAGGAGCTTATAGTCTACTAGCTGATTCACAATACATGTGTATAATTACATTCAAGGTACATCATACCATAGAGCTTATTAGAATTAGTGATAGCACAGTTTTCCAGAAGACAGTGAAAGACTTTGAGTCCAGGTCATAAGAGGACTAGTTAAAGGACCAGGCATATTTAGCTGCGATGTTAATCAGAGAGTTAAAGACCTTCCCTACCCATCAATGGGCCAACCCACTAAGGGAAGACTGCTTAGGGGAGGCCCACACCTTCTGTTATCTAAGAACCTGTACAACAGGCCTCCTGTATATGCTGGGGTTGTTGCTGATATGTTCATGGCATAGGTAAGCAAGGTCTGCAAACTAAAAGGAAATTATGGGGGCTGGGATAGTTGTTCACTACTTCCTGGGTGTGGTGACTATGATTCTGAAGAGCCCCAAAGAGTGGGGATGGTGAGAGCCAGGGCTCGAGTGAATTAGCCCAGCTCTGAACTGTACTGTATGAATGTCCTGAGATTGCATTGTATGCAGAGCCATGGAACAGGAGGGGAAAACTGCCTGTTGGCAGACCCAGGCCAGAGATGGGAGTGGCTGGCTCCTGCTGGAGGAGGAGGAACCCAGGAGCTTAGAGTTCAGCCCAGGGATAAGATGGGGAGTATGACAGCAAGGCACTGAGTGTGCTTTTATTCAGTGTTGTCCTGGGACAGTTTGGGATCCAGAGGGTGGAGTTGCCCATGGTGGGTGGAAGTGCCATGTACCCCCAAGGACTCCATCCTGATGGTTTTGTTGTTCAGCTGCCCCTCAGGACTTGGAAGTGGGAGCTGGAGCATTGTCATGACTGGGACTTGGCTCATTAGCGCCTACACCTTAGAGTGCCTGCAACAGCATGGGGAGGACCCACCCCTAAGAGGATTTTATTTGGACATATTGTTTTGAATTGAGAAGGAAGGAACTGGTTGATCACTCCCCAAAGATTGGTCTCTAAAGAAGGTTATGTTATGTATTCTGCAAATGTAAAGTTCATGATAGGTTTATTTTGTGGGAACTATATTGTATTTACTTAAGAAATGTTAATGCTTATTCAGATACAAGTTGCCCCTGTAATGGATGTGAAAGATCTTGGGGCCCAATGCAATGTTAATCAGAGAGTTAAAGATCTTCCCCACCCATTAATGGGCCTGCCCATTAAGAGAAGCTGGATTAGGGGAGGCTCAAACGTTTTCTTAATTTTCTAATGAGGCACTAGTTCCCAAGGGTTGTGATGCCCTCTGGCTCTGAAAAGTGTACAGATACTCTGAGGTGAAGTTTTACTTTGGGGCTTACTCACTGGAAGTGTTTGTTTGGCCAGACAAGACTCTGGGTAGCTGCTCCGGGGACTCTCCACCCCCAACTTTGAAAGCCCAGATGTTGGTGCTTCTCTCTCTGATAACTGTGTATGTATGGTCAGACTGTTGAATGTGTCTGTTGATCTGTGATATATGTATTGCTTATGGTCAGGCAGTTGGAAGTCCTGTCTGTTGATTATCATTTCTTTGTATTTTCTCTGAAGTTCAGGGTGCTGACTTTTCCCCCTGAACTAAGCGAATGATATGTGTGCTTGATTAAAGTGATTGTTGACCCCTCCAAAGTTGCTTCCTTTCAGAAAAGCAGATCAAAGAACCTGTACAGCAGGCCCTCCTGTGTATACTGGGGTTCTTGCTACTACATTAGCCTGGAGAAAAGGAAACTCAAGGGAGACATACATTTATTTTCAAACATTTAAAAAGCTCTCATGCCTAAGAGGGATTACTCTTTTCCTGTTTGGCTCCAGAGGGCCAAACCAGGAGCACTGTATTGAAAGTTTCAAAGAGGCAAATGTTGGCTTGATGATAAGAAAAAACTTCCTCAAAATTTGGGCTGTATTAACATGGAATGGGATTCCTTAGCTGGAGGTGAGGTCACCCTCTCTGGAGGTCTTTAATCAATTGTAAAGGTTGTTAACTGAAGTGCCTTCCAACTCTGAAATTCAAAGATGCTGTGGGTACACTGATACCTATATGAACAAAAATATCTCTGTGGCATGTAGATCTTCTATGAAAAACTTATGGGAAAAAAGATGCATGAGAATTGCCCAATATGAGAAACTGGAGAGGGATTATTCAGCTGCCTTCATGAAAGGAATACTCATCCTGGAAATCCTCTCCCTCATGTATCAAAGCAATCACAGATTCAGTCACTGTAGAGGAGAGAGAGAAATCACTTTCATGAGAGGGATGGAAGAGTATAGTTTGAAAGAGGTCACATTTGGGTTGACCCTTCAAAGGAGATTAGGATGTAACCATTTGGAGAGAAAGGGAAAGGGTGAGAAACACTGCTAAGTGTGAATAAAGTGTGTGTGAAGGTACAGGGTTGGAGCAAGATGTTATCCTCAGTAGTGAGGATGCTGTGACAAAAAGTAAAACACTCCCTCTCCTTGAGAGATCACAGGAAAATAACATTTATACAAACAACAATACAAGTTAGAAGATTAAGTTTGTGTCCGTCCTTCGTTGCTGAAGAAGACCCTGCCATCAGAGAAATGAAGAAGTTATATTACCTCTCTGGGCCTCAATTTCCTCATCTGTAAAATGAGGAGAGTGGATTAAACCACCTTTCTTTTAGCTATAATTTCTATGAACTTAACCTTGAAGAAAGAACAAAATTTTGGACTAGTACTGGTGTTTCTGTAGGGTAGAGTGATCGTGGTCATCCTTTGTTGCTGAAGAAGACCATGCCATCAGAGAAATGATTACATGACTTGCACTTGACTTTGTGTTGAATGAGGGAGGGTTGTGCAGGTCACCAGCCTCACTTCTCCTCCAGAGCCATCTGAATCCAGTGACCGGATATTCATCAGGATGACTGGAGATGACCCAGGATGCACTAGGAGACTTTGGACCCTTTAGGCCAAGGTCTTTGCACATGCTCACTTAGGGTGAGGCAACACCCATTCATTGAATAGGCCTGTTTAAGAAGTAGCCTGGGCATGGCCCATTAATGAGGTCAAGAAAAAGAAAGACATCAGGCTGGGAGGGAAACAGCAACAGTTACTATTGATAATCACTGTAAAGCTAGAAGAGTCCAGAAGAGCTCTTGGGCAGGGGCCCATTGGCATCCCAGCTTTAGAGTGCAGTAGGTTTAAGCTGGCTGAATGGGAACCCAGCTAGTTGGGTAACTCAGCTCCTCCTCTTCTGTCTGCCTCCCCCTTCTCCTCTCCAAAGGAAGGTAAATTTGGATGGCCAAAAGATGTCCAGTTGACTTGGGTTTTACTGGCTAGTCTGCTTTCCTCTCCTTTCCTGCCCTGTCTTATCCTGTCCTGTCCTTTTTCCTTCCCCCATCCCTCCTAATAAAAGATTAAGTCTATGATGAATGAATGAATTGTTCCAACAGGACAAGGTAGAGGAATCAAGGGAGACTTTATAAAAGAGGTGACACCTGAGACAAGCAATGAATCAGTAGAGGTTGAGAGTATGTGGAGTAGAGAGGATAGAGCTGGTTAAGAGACTTATTCACTGAATGAGCATTGCCTCGCTTTAAATGAGTACCTGAAAAGGCCTTAGCCTAACAGGCCAAGGTCTCCCGTTGCATCCTGGGCTGTCTCTAGTCATCCTGATGAATATCTGGTCACTGGACTCAGATGGTTCTGGAGGAGAAAGTGAGGCTGGTGACCTTTCATAGTCCTCCCTCACTCAAAACAAAGTCAAGTGCAAGTCATGTCATCATTTCTGTGAAGTCATGGTCCTCTTTGGAAACGAAGGATGACCACAACATATGTTCCTTTGACTTATGCTTACACAGCCTGATCTTACGGTCCTTCCTCATGCTGCTTGCCTTGTCCCATATACTCTTCGGCATATCTATGCTGTTCTTAAAATGGAGCACTCACAACTAAACAAGTGCTCCAGATGATGTCTCATCAAAGAATAGTAAGGCATATATACCATCCAGGATTCACCTTGTCCACAAAAGGGGTGATCAAATGCATTGAAATCTAGCATCTCCTCTGTTATAGACACTATAACTCTCATAATGGAACCACAGATTTCATTAGCTTTTGTTTATTTTGGCTGCCAAAGCACACTGTTGATTTATATTGAACTTGCAGTCCATTAAAACCTTCAGATTTTTTTGGTCTTACAGCTGTCTAGGTAATCTTCTCCATCTTCTATTCCTGAAATTTATTCCTCTAATTCAAGTATAAGACTCGGCATTTTCTTCATTAAATTTCATCTTCTTATATGTTTTCCCTTTATAGCCTTTTGAGATGTTTTTCATTCCTGAATGTCATAAAATATTCCAGCTTTGTGTCATCTTCATTTTTTTTGAAAATCATTTTTATTATAAATTTTAACAAGCATAAAATACATATAGATCTTTTAAAAGGCAAAGAACAGAAAAGAGGATTCCATACGATATTCTGAAATTTTATCATATATATTTCATCGGAAAACATACAAGCATGTTTTGGCTCCTTCCAATTAAATTAAAAGGACCAGCTGGTGGCCCAGTGGATAGAAAGCTGGGCCTGGATCCAGGAAGATCCGAGTTCAAATATGAACACAGACACTCCCGAGGTGTACGATTCTGAGCAAATCATTTAACCAGTTTCCTCGACTGTAAAATAATAATATGTAAACTGTAAATAATAAAAATAATGATAGCGCCTAACCTGCAACACTATTTTGAGAATAAAATAATGTTTATAAAAAGTGCAGAGTGTCTGATAAATGCTGTTGTTCAGGCATTTCAGGTGTGTCCAGCTCTTCATGACCTCATGTGAGGTTTTCTTGGGCAGTTAGGTGGCTCAGTGGATAAAGTGGATAAAGGAATCGGTTCAAATTTGTCCTTATACACTGACTAGCTGTGTGACCCTGGGCAAGTCACTTACCCTGTTTGCCTCAGTTTCCTCATCTCTAAAATGAGCTGGAGAGAGAAATGGCAAACCCCTCCGACATCTTTGCCAAGAAAATCCCAAATGGGATCACAAGACAAAGAGGTGGACATGACTGAAACAACTGAATAACAAGTGGCAAAGATACTTGAGTAGTTTGCCATTTCCTTCCCCAGCTCATTTTAGAGATGAGATAATTGAGACGAACAGGGTAAGTGACTTGCCTGGGGTTACACAGCTAGCAATTGTGTGAGGACAGATTTACACTTGGGTCTCCCTGGCTCCAAGTCAAGTGCTCTATGTACTACTCCACCTCCTTGCCCCCTGGCAAATAGTAGGTACAATATAAAAGTTTATTCTCACCTGCCTTCCCCCAATCCTTTATCCACTAAATGCTTTCTTCCAGGCTCACAACAATCATTCAATGGTAACTTTTTAGGTTCCACCATTTATTAATTCATCTAATTGTCCTATTATCTAAACCCTATTACTTTATCTTGCCTGCAAGAATAACATGAGCCATTTTGCTTATGAATTGTTAAAATCTAGGTAAATGGTATTTCCAATATTCTCTTTCTCTACCACATCGAAATAAAATACCTACGTAAAGTATTTTGCAAACCTCAAAGCACTGCATAAGTTGTAATTTTTATTGTTATTATCATTATTAGTGTAGAAACCCTATCTAAAAATGAAAAGAAGTTAGGCTTGCATGATCATCTTGATGCAGCCAATGGTATCTCTTTGTGATGACTGCTTCTTTTTTCTGCATGTTCTCTAACCAGTTCTTTAATAATAGTCTAGAATTTTGCGAGGAATGGGAACAAAGCTCATTAGACTTCAGTTTTCCAGATCCTCTGCCCCTCTAAAATCATCAGGTCTGAAGTCACAAAAGGAATCATAGCAATTTTCCAAAGCTCACCAGTGTTTGAACCAAATTAAACTCTCTCTTATTCAACTACTGGTTAGAAATTCCATATGTCTCCACCTCATTCACAAAACAAACAAGCCAGCTTGAGAAAATCATTGCTTAATGCTCTGAATGAAGCAACTCTAAAGAGGCCATACATAGGCTTTCACAAGCCAGTAAAGCTGTCCAATTATATTCAGCTTGAAAAGGACTCTCAGATCTCTTTTCTTCTGTAATCTTAATAGGTACAAACCCCTTCTTCAATCCCGTCTCCAATATAATAAAAAAAAAATTTTTTTTCAATAACATTTCCTTTGAAAGGCAGAGTCTTAATGGAAAGAGGAACTAGACTTTAAGTGAGAAGCCCTATCTCTTATTCGAAATTCTCTAGCTACATGACCTTGGTAAATCAATTAGCTTATCTGATATCCAGTTATTTCATCTGTAAAATGAGTCTAATATTTCTGGTACTCTCTATTTCACAGTGGTTTTGCTTTTTTTTTTTTCCTGGCAAGCAAACAAGTTGCAAAGCTTGATGTAATGGCAGCCATAATGGTTATTTTTCACTTCATCTTAAAATCTTATTTTTCATTTGAGGAATCGTTGTTTGTACCCATGGACAAGTCTGTGATTGATAATAGCCTGTTTCCCTTTCTTCTCCTCTGTTGTGACCTTGAGCTATATGGATAACATATTCCAAAGCCATGTTAGACGTCTCATTTAGCATTTCCCACTCTAAGTTTTATCACTTGCTGCCTCTTATTAATATTGAGGCCATTTTGATAAGTACTGTTTTTGTATCATCTTCATGTGTTCCTTTCGAATAAGCATGATTAGTCTGTGAACCAAATGAAGTGGTAGGAAACCCCATTATGTGAGTCATTAAAAATGGACAGGACAAGGAACTGCATAATAAACTCCAGGGTAATGATGGCTACATTACTGAGGACAGAATTGCATCTTCTATGCACTAATTATTAGAGCTCTATGATACAGTTTGGAAAAAGGTTCAGATCATCAATCCCCTTTAACAATGCTCTCCAGGAAGAGCATGGCAATGGCCACATATAGTCTTAAGGGCTTACATGTGCTTGGTTAGTGGTTTCTAGGGAAAACCAAAGAGAGTTACTGTCAGAAGGCACCAACATTTTCCATTCAAAGTCTCAGGGAGTTCCTGCACCTGTTCTTTCCATTCAAAGATGATGAGAAATCCCAGAATCCCTCAACCTCAGACTTAGAGGAGACCTATGAGAACAGAGTCCAACATACTTCTAAATAGAAATCCCCTCCAAATGTCCTCAGCAAGTGGTCATGTGGTCTCTTCTTGATACGTCCACACACAGAGAAAACCACTATGACTAGAGAGAACCCATTCCCCCTGAGACAGTCCCCATATAACAGTTCCACTGTGTCTGCCATGGCTCTGGCCTCTTTTATTTCTTCTTTCATAAAGGAGATCCAGGAGTATGGGCTAAGCTCTGGAGAAGTAAATTGCATCCCCTTGTAAGGAAAAAACTTTCTGTATGAGATCTGCCCTCTAAGGGGAATGGATTGTCTCCAGACATAGTGGCTTTTCTCCATGCATGTTTCAAAAGAAGAGAAGCAGGCTACTTGCTGGGGACATTTGGAGGGGATTTCTATTCAGGAATGGCTTGAACTTTGTTCTTTAGCTCTCCTCCACATCAAAGATATAGGGATCCTGGGATTTCTCAGGAGAAGCAAGAGCCCACAGAGTTTCTGAATGGAAGATGAATTTGTGCCCCCTGGCAGTGCCTCCCCTTGATGTTCTGTAGCATTCAATAAACAAGCATTTACTAAGCATTTATTACTACATGTGGAAGACACTGTGGTACTTCTCTGGAGTTAGGAAGAAAAAAAACCAAACCCTGTCTTCAAAAGACTTCCATTCTAACAGGACAGACAACATGAAGAATTCTGAATAATAAATTGAATATTACATATTTAATTCTAGAAATAATAGGGTGTCTAGGTGGCACAGTGGATAAAATGCAGGGCCTGAGTTCAGATCCAGCCTCTTATTGTGTGACCCTAGGCAAGTCACTTCACCATGTGTGCTTCAGTTTTCCATCTATAAAAATGAGCTGGAGAAGGAAATGGCAAACCACTCCAGTATCTTTGCCAAGAAAACCCCAAAGGGAGTCAGACACAGCTAAGATGTGAACAACTACCACAGAGAAATAATTGGGACCCAACTGGAGGTACTGAGTAGAACAGTGACATCAGTAGACCTGGGATTTAGGTAGATTACTGCAGCAGCCGCAGAGAGAAGGATTGGAGAGGGAAGAGATGGGAGGCAGCCTCGAGTTGAGGAAACCCTCCATTTCAATAGTTTGGTTTTACACGTAGAATGACTGAGATGTGGAGAAGCTGCAGAGTGTAGAAGCATGGAGCAGCAGAATTGGATGTGGAGACCTGGCTTGTAACTTACTACCTTGTGACCTTGGACAAGTCACTTAATTTCTTTGGACTTCCCTTCCACATTTCTAAAATGAGGGGGGTTAGACTGTATCACCTAAAAATGTCTCTTACAGCTCAAAATCTGTGAATTTCCGATACTTTAAGAAGCAGGTACAAGATTTTCATCCATGTTCTGTGTCTTTAAATTCACCCAAGCTGCACACAGTCTTACAAACCATCACATAAAAGGGTTGGCATATGGACCACTGTGGCGTAGGCTTGCCTACGTTTAGGCCTTCTACCTGACTCATGTAACTGATTATGATCCAAATTTAGCACACAGCCCTAGGGAGGAGAAGTGTTAGAGTTGTTTCTGCCTTCATCTCTCTGATTCATCAGAATGTGTGACTGTTTCGAACTTGAAACTGAGTGAAATTGTACCTTAAATACCATCTTTGCCTGTTGGGCTCCTGTTCTCTTCATTCTTCGCTGACTTTCCTTCAGTCACTTCTGATATAGGATTCTTTCAGTGAATCAGGTAACCCTAGTGGCCTTGCAAATAACTGTTCAGTCACATTTCTGCCAGATAAGGAAAGAGCAGAGTAAATCTCATTAGTTTTGCTAGGAGAACAGCTGGGCTAGTTTTTTTGTTCTGTTTTGTTTTTAAGCCCATAGGAATTTTCCCTTTATTTTTCTCCAAAAAAGAATTCAGGAAGTATAAATCAATAGGCAAAAGGACTTAGAATGAAGGTAATTCTCTCTGTAAGATGAAAGGGTTGGTCTTTTCTAGATCTATTCTGAATACTACTATGAATTAGTAAAGGCAGGAATGAGATCCCAAAGGCCAGAAAATCAGAAGTCAATGCAAAATATAGACTGGGTCAGAACTTGGACATGGAGGATCACTGACTAGGAGAGAAAACCCAGGTTTCTAGAGCTCTGTTCAGAATCAAATCCCAGGAGGAAGGAAGGAAGCCTGGAACAGTAGGAGAATACTAGAATAAGACCTCAGTTTGAGGCCTTTCTGCCATTGTGTAATTACATAGCCTTGGAACAAAATCTCTTCAGTTCTATGGGCCTTAGTTTCCTCACCTGTAAAGTGAAGGTGTTAGAATAAATTATCACTAAGGAGTCAGGAAAACTCATCTTCGTGAGTTCAGATCTGGTCTCAGACACTTCCTAGCTATGTGACTGAGGGAGGGTCATTTCACCGTGTTTGCCTGTTTCCTCATCTGTAAAATGAGCTGAAGAAAGAAATGGCAAATCACTCTAGTAACTTTGCCAAGCAAACTCCAAATGGGATCATGAAAAGTTGGACACAACTGAAACAACCAAACAACAACAAAGGTCTTTTCCAGCTCTAACAATGTAGGAATTCCTGAATCTCACTTAATAAAGCTGGGGTCAGATCACAGGCCCAAATGAAGCCCAGTCAAATGTAGTTCTAAGAGCTCCCAGAAGCACAGGGAGACCTGTAATTCATAGCTTGTAGGCTCCATGGTGTGGTAGAAAGACTACTAGACTTGTAAACAAGAGGACCCTGACTAGAACCTTGCTTCTGACTGTCATGAGCTATCAACAACAAGTTGCCTAAGCTCTTAACACCTAAACTTTCTCCTTTATCTCTACTGTCGAACTAAATGAGAATAACAGAACCCATCTAGCATGCTGGTTGTAAATATCACATGAGATGATAATGTGACTCCAGTAAATCACTTACCTCTATCAGATAAGCCAAGCTTCTGCCTCTGGTATATATTTTGAATGCTTATTTTGTAGTATAAAAGACAGAGACAAAAAGAGAAAGAGACACAGAGAGAAAAAGCATAGAATGAGAAAAAGGAGGGATACACTGGTACTGGGAACTTTACCTGTACCAGTGCAGACCGGTACCTTCTCTACTACTTGTAAGTTGTCTATGGTCTTTGAGAGTTGTGGGGAAGTGATGTCCTCCAGGGTTAGACCCAGTATGTATTAGAGGTGGGATATGAACCAAGGTCCTGTTGGCTCTTGGGACAGCTCTCTATCCATCAATCACTACCACACAAAGCCTTTGTGTGTGTGTGTGTGTGTGTGTGTGTGTGTGTGTGTGTGTGTGTGTGTATGTGTGTGTATTTGTACACAAAGGCAGTGTGGTATAATGGAGAGAGACTTAACCTCAGAGTTAGAAAGGTCTTGTTCAGATCCCAGTTCTGACACACTATCTGTGAGACCTCTGGCAAGTCATTGAACTTCTCAACGTCCCAGACAACTAATACTCTTAAGCTGCATAGCAGGTGCTGAAATTTCCCCAACGGGAGTCTCTACAAACTGAAGAAATCACAGGTTTGGTCTAAACAATGAACAAAAAAACCACAAAGGTAATAGCCTTATCCTCCAACAGAAGCAGTCTGAGGAAAAGGTGGCCTAAGAACTTATGCCAACACTACTGTGTCAGGGCCAAGGTGACCAACCAAGCAAGTCCTTACATACTATTTCAAAGTCTGATTGAGACTCTTCTTTTATCCTTATTCAGAGTTCTTATCAGGGACTTCCCTAGCTAACTACCACGGACTTCTCAAAATTATGTTATTATCTCCTTTGCAAAATACTCCAGAGATTAGGAAACATTCAAAGTCTTTTCTTCTTAAAGCTTAGATTACCCATTGTAATGTTTCTCCATGTTATTTTCTCTCCTTTGGGAATTTTTTTTTATTTTTGTTTTCAAAGTAGTGTTGCATGTACTGTATGACTCTAATTTAAAGGCATAACTGAATCAACTCTCAGCATGCCTTTCTAATCCTTCTCTTAATGAAGTAGGGGACTCACCAGGATTTACCTCTAAGGGCCTTTGAGAAGTTTGGCTTTTTAAGAAACTTGCTCATACTCTCCCTACACGCCTCCCTTGAATCCTCACAGCCCATATGCTATGTGCTCATGGCCTCTACTGTGACTTAAGAAACAGAATACATTGTTTTAGCCTCATGAGTTTGTGCTTCTTCCAATCAAACCTTATGAAGATGTAAGTACTATTTTCCACTTTGTTGGATATAGGGCTTAAGGGGAGATGGTAGCAACTAAATCTGCAAGGAAGAAGACCTGAGCATCCTACAATGAGGCTTAGGACATGAGGTCAGAAGCCCATGAGAGATACAGCAGGTCCTAGACAGACAGCAATCAACATCCATATTGTAGAACCACTGTTCTTAAATAGTGTCAGAAGAACTCTAGCAGAACCTCCACCTGGGACTGACCTGGAACATGAAGAACCCAGACAGGAAAACTGATTGAAGGGCATGGAGTTTCAACAGGAAAAATGGATGTTTTCTTAAATGTTATGTAAAGGGTCTCTTAAAGCTAGGAGACAAAGGATCACTAGATTATCAACTGAAATTTAGAAGGGACCTAAGAGACCTCTAGTTCTACACTGGCTTCCCCCAACACTATTTTACAAGTGAGAAAAATGAAGCCCCCAAAAGTTAAGTGATTGCTCAAGATCAAACAGGTAACAAGTGTAATGGTAAGACTGGAAGTGGAGATAACTGCTGCACCATGCTGCCTCACCACAGTTCCTTCTCTTGAATTCAGGCAGCTGGGCTAACCCAGGAAGAGGAACTGTCTGAGGATCTACTGAAATCTGCTCCTAGAGGACAGCTAGTCATTTTCCAAAATCTCTTCCAGCTTTAAAACATATAATCAGAAAATCTGTCTCACTGAGGCTCTCTAGTCAAACTCATTTATTTTACAAATGAGGAAAGTAAGACCCAAGAAGGGTAAGTCACTTGCCCTAGGTCACATAGTAAGCTTCACCAGAAGAATTTGAATCCAGGCCTTCTGACTCCAGAACAAGTCCATTTCACTATATCATAATGCCTGGCCAATTAACTGTTCTATAAAGAAATAATGCATTCTTTACAAAGTCAGCACCCAGCATAAGCTGTGTTATTATCCAAAACAACATTACCAATTAGTCTTTCATTTGGATGGATTTATAATTTCATCTGATGTATTTGAAATCCTTCGGCACTGTGATAATGGCAATAGACAACAGCACACTCACAGTGCAGCTCCTAGTACATTAGAATAGCAGTCTGGTTCCACCCACTGGCTTTCTCGAATCCTAAGAAGCCTATCACCCCTGGCCTCAATCACTTTTGTACCACAACTATTAATATCTTTATGATTTCTCCTTAAAAGTCCCCAGAGGCACTGGCATAAATAACATAGTAACTCTGAGCTCTGGAATAGCTATAACTATCTAAGGATCTCAGAGCACCTAATAACACTAGCCAAGCTTCACAGCCCTCAAATATTATAGCACTTCATAGCATTTTGATTCATTGTCCATAGCAGGGAAAAGCTGTCATGACTTCAGTAAAGGTTATACCAGGTACTTAACACAAAACCAGTGTAGGATGCATAATCCTGCAGTACCTGAGGCTATGTCTGTCAGGGTTATATACAAACCTGGTAACACTTTAAAGCTCAAATGAGATAAGACTGTAGATAAGGAGCCTTGCAAGAGTTGGTTCTCTCTATCATATCCATCATCAGTCATCATCACCAGTACAACGAGGACATCAGAAGTGGGACCAGAATCCAAGACTTCCTGGCTTTAAGGCAGCTTCTCTTGTTGATTCACCACCCTACCTCACTCTCAACTTATATAGTCAAGCAAATTAAATCACTGTACCTATGTCTGAAACATCCTCGATTATCAAGCCATGTGCTTTATGCACTTTGAATCGCTGATGATGCCTGTCTATGAAATACTCATTCTAATTCTTAATCTCATCCACTGATTCACAAACCTAATTTTTCAGCAGAGTAGGGCATCTCTCATCATCTAAAGAGTATCCCCCGATATTCATTTGACTGTTACAGCCACTGTAACATGGATTCAATTTAATTTCAATGAGAATCTTTGTACATATTGGCATATCCTTCAGAAAAGCTGGTTAGAGTGGGCAGGGATAACATAAAATGCTGCAAAGATAGGACTGGTCACAGCATCCAAACTGTTGAGAATTATTCCTTAAAATAAGCATTTTAATCTCACTTTCATATTGAAAAGTGATGATGAATACAGATGCGGCATGATAATAAACTAAAATAATTTTCAAATCTCATTCAGAAGCCTTTGAAGTCGAATGACATCAGCACTTTCTGAATGGGTGCTTAATTTCAAAACCTCCACAGTCCTCTCAGACTGTGGCAAGAAGTCTTTACTAGATTCGGAAATGTTTGGAAGTGCATGAGTGACCCCATCTTGTTTTCAATTATAGAGCATATGCCATAATGGATGCCTTTTAAAAGTCATATTTGTAATTGCTTGGGGAGGCAAGGAAACAGCCGTTGCATTTGATAAACACCATAACTACATCGGTGCCTAAAACAGGAATTCCAATGAAGTTTTACATGCATTCTTGAAAAGTATAATGGAATTTCTTCAACTAGGTCTTGGCAAGTTTCCACACTGACCCTTTAACTCAGACTACAGAGAAGAAAGGATTCCGGCAATAGAATGTTCCCTTTTGTTTCTTTCAAGGGGCCACTGGTAGTACAGGAGATAGAGCACCGGGCCTGAAGTCTAGAACTGAGGCCAAATCTTAATTTCCACGTGACCCTGGACAAGTCAATGATCTTCGGCAGGGCTCAGTTTCCTCAAATGTAAAATATGATATTAAGAGTACCTCCCTCCCAGGGCTGTTGAGAGGATCAAATGAAATAATGCCGTAAAGCACTTCACAACGTTCGATTCCTTCCTTTGAAAGAGGCCGTTCTAAATGCATCTCTTTGAGGCTGAATGTACAGCCCTTACTAAGTATGTCTTGTCTTGGCCAGTCTTACCACAAGGAGGATAAAAAAGTACCTACTTCATATGAATTAAATGTGCAGATCTATCAAAAGTTAAAATTGTGATAATAATAATTATGCAAATCATAAAACACTGTATCTTTCACAAAGTACTTTTCTAACCATCACCCTTTAAGACAGAGTTCAGGGATTACATCGTTAATGAGAGGAGTCCTGGTCTGGTGGAAACAACATGAGTGTTAGAGTTCGAGGACCTGAGTTCAAATCTTGCCTCAGGCACTTAATGCATATGTGACCTTGGGCATTCACTTAATGTCCAAGTCTCAGTTTCTTCCTCTGGAAAAAGGAGGAAGTTGAAGAAAATCACTTCTTAGATCCTTTCCACTTATCAGTCTTGAATCCAATGGCCTCTAGTGCATAACTAATCATTTTACAGATTTGAGATATGAGTTGACCCATCCAAAGTTTCTAATAGTTTGTGGCAAAACTAGGTTTCTATCCCATATCCCCTGACTCAAAGTTCAGTTCTTTCTCCTCATTTGCACATCTCCCTCCCACAGACATTTTAAGGGCAATCCCTTAAATAGAAATAAATAGCATGCCTATTTATTTACGTAGACGCTATCTTCTCTATTACCCAAATATTGTTTCTTAAGCAGGAATTTTTCATACAGTGTTAAAGATATGCAAAGGGGGCACTAGGTGCCACGGTGGATGGAGTGCTAGACCTGGAGTTGGGAAGACTCATTTTCTTGAGTTCAAATCCAGCCTCAAACATTTACTAACTGTGTGACCCTGGACAAGTCACAATTTTATTTGCCTCATCTGCCCTATTTTTTCATCTGTAAAATGAGGGAGAGAAGGAAATGGCAAACCATCCCAATATCTTTGTTATGAAAACCCCGAATGGGGTGATGAAGAGTCAGTCATGACGGAATAACAACAAAGATACGCAAATGGAAAAATACATAATTGTGCCATTCAGTCAGCAAGAAAAATAACAGCTTGAACACCCCAGTCATTCAGCATTTGTTAAGCAGCTACAACTCGCCAGGCATGATCCTAAATGCTGGGGACACAATGAAAGGTAAAAGCCAGTCCCTGCTCTGAAGGAGCTTCCCCATCTCCAGGGGGAGACAACATGCAAACACACAGAAGATAAACAGGAAAGAAACAAAGATGGAAAGCCCTAGAAACAAGAGAGAAGAGTGTCTCATGGAAAGGAGGCCCAGGAAGCTGGGAGGCAGAGATGGGGAGCATTCCAGATGTGGGGGACAACCAGAGAAAATGCCTGGAGCCAAGAGAGGGACAACAGTGAGGAGCCCAGTGCCACTGAATTGAAGACATAAGGTATAAAGGTATAAAAAAACTGGAAAAGTTAGGGAGAAGGGTCCGGTATGGAGGTCTTTGAATGGAGGTCTATGAATGGAGGATTCTGTATTTGATTCTAGAGGTGATAGGGAGCCATTGGAGTTTCCTGAGTAGGGATGGTGACATGGTCAGACCTGAGCTTTAGCAAAATCACTTTGATGGCCCAATGGAAGACAGACTGGAGTGGGGAAAGATATACAGGCAGAAAGACCAATCAACAGGCTATACCAATAATCTGAGTGTACAGTGTGACAGAAGGATCATAGGAGATAAGGAGGCATGCTTTAGAGACGTAGAAAAGGGTTAGCCCCCAAAAGACAAGGAACCGTCAGTTTATAGTCTACAAAGGAAGTATCATTTATATCACTAGAGTTGAGGAATGAAAAAGCATGTTAAATGAGGAAGCAGGCTAGATCCTTAGGAATTATGTTAGAGAAATTAATTCACTGATAAGCAAAGCTTTATTTACTTTTTAATGAAAGAAAAACTCTTGCTTCCCCAGCATTTTCTTTTAACGTCATTTACAGTTGACAATATTTCTAGCGCAGAACCCTCTCTTATGAACAAATCATTAGAAGAAACTGCTGCCAAGGTCATTTCTTCCCCCCCCCCCCATGCAAAGTTATGCATGTATTACATGCAAAGATAATTTTCAACATTCACTCTTACAAGATTTTGACTTCCAAATTTTTTCTCCTTCCCCTCCCCAACTTGGCATGCAATTTGATAAAAGCTATATATGTATAATCATATCACTCATTTTCATATTAGTCATGTTGTGAAAGAAGAATCAGAACAAAAGGGGAAAACCATAAAAAAAGAGAGATAGAAAATAGTACTCTTCAATCTGCATTCAGACTCCATAGTTCTGTCTCTGGATGTGGACAGCATTTTCCATCACGAGTCCCTCGGAACTGTTTTTAGATCCTTGCACTGCTGAGAAGAGCAAAGTCCTTCAAAGTTGGTCATCGCACAATGTTGCTGTTACTGTGTACAAAGTTCTCCTGGTCTGCAGAGCTCTTTCTAATGGTGTATTTAGCATTTCACACTCTTAGCCCTCACCTCTCTCTGAAGAGAAAGAAATCAATTTGATCATCACTTCTGGAATCAGGGCTGGTTTCATGCTCTCCTAGTGTTGCATATCCTTTAGGGTGGCTGCTCTTTATATCACTGTGCGTATTGTTCTCTTATAGTTTTCCTATTGACACTCTTATGGTCACATTTGGACAGGAGAATAGGTTTATACATGGAAGAATGTACAGAAGTTTAACACAAAGACTTAATATGAGTAGAGCTGAGAAAGGAAGTGCCTTTCTCAAGATCGATTTCGACAATGCTATATTTCTGAAAGATTCTATTTCTACCTCCAATACCAAATGACTGCACGACCCTGGACAATTCACTTATCCTCTCCATAGTCTGTTCAGTTAACCTTCTAAAAGTCTACACTGCAGAAAGTTTGCTGTCCTGGACTGCTAGGTTAGATTTTCCGTACCTTTTAAATAAGACCAGACCAAAAACAAAAGATGCCAAACCTTCTAATTACCTATTTACGTAATTCCTGGTGTTTCTTTTGTTACTGTGAATTCCTTCTTGTTGAGTTTTTCTGAAAGACTGGAAGGAACAGCCCTTGCCTTGGCAGGAAATTGAATGTGGAGGTGGTATCCTGTTTTGGAGTATACCTGTTCATCGTGGAAACCCTGCTTTTTTGCTGTAGAAAGTTAGACTTTCTCTGGGATTTTGGTTCCTCCCTTGCGGCTCCCTTAGAGCCCTGACCCTGGTCCTTACCCAGCAGAGGTCTCACCTCAGGCACTCTGTGGCTCCTAATTTTAATGACTCTTATCACTGAAGACACCCTTGTTTGGAGAATCTTCTTACTCCTCCTTTATTTTCCCAGCTGGCTTGTTTGCTGTGCCCTGTACACAGCATTCTGCTTCTTCTATTTAAGCCTTCACACAGGCTCTTTCCCATGCCTGAAATACTCTCCCTCTTCACCTTCACATCTTGGAAATCTCTTGAACCCTCTTTACATGCGATCTTAAGAGCCACGTCCTACAAACATCTTTCTTATTGACCTCAGTGTTAGCGCTCATCCTAAAGTCCTTCGTATTTTTGTATGTTTTGTATTTACTTGTGCTGAAGTGGAGAGAGAACTGTCCAAAGGACTGGGATTGCTGGGTTCAAATCTTTCCTCTGATGTGTAATACTGGGAAAGTTATTTATGCCATCAGTGCTGCAGTCTAACTAATGACTAACAGGTTATGGCAGGTGAATGCATCTGTCTTAAAACCATGAACCTGATTAAAGTGTAATTGGGAAAAATTTAACTATATATACATATACACACACACATACACACATATTAAATAGAACATAGATAATACAAGTTTGTGGTTTTCTAAGTCAATGAACTGTTCTCACATATAGTTCAGTTTGACACGACCGCTCTAGACAACTTAAGAAGATGAAGGTGCAGAGAGTTTGCTGACATTCACTGGTAAAGGAGGTTCCTCACTAGGAGTAGATTACATCAATGAAATCCCAGGAGCAATCTCTATTCCCCATTCATGTCAGTATTCTTACCCTCTAACAGAATATAAGCTCCTTCAGCGTATATATTGATTCCTTTTCATCTTTCTATCTCCAGCACAAGGCCTGGCACATAGCGTGAAAGTCTTATTGATTTGGATAAAGTTTTTTTGCAGTGGTGCTGTGACTTATATCAGTCAACTGACTACACACCCAGTGAAATCTGTACTATCAAAACATAAAGGAAATGCAGTTTGCTTCTCAGTACAGCTCAGATATATGTAAGGCAATATGCTTGGATCTACCATTAATTAGCTGTGTGACCTTGGGCAGGTAATTTCCCTCTTGAGGCCTTAATTCCCTTCTAAGTAAAATGAGTAATCACTAAGATCTATTCCATCTTTACCTTTTGACAGTTCACTAGCAGAGAGTAGTATCACCCATGACAGAGGAGTTTTGATGAGGAAGAACAGAAGTAAGAAAAGAATGGACTATGGGCTAACTGGGGTTGGGGGTAAAGGGAGTGGACCTTAATGAGAAAATAGAGCAGGGAGCCTTGGACAGCTGAGCGGCAGCACACTGGCCATGGGGTGGCCCCTGGAAGGTACACTGCCGAAAGTGGCATACAAGAATGTCCATGATAAACTGAGGGGAAGATCTGACAGATGGGAACAGAGAGGCACAGTGATGACATTCAATATATCTGTGTATCTCATTTAAACAAAATAGGAAACAGCTCCTCTCCCTGTTATCAGCTTGGCCAAGATAACAAAGAAATAGAAGACGTACCATGTGGTCAAGAACCTTCATATCTATTAAGGCATGTAGTTGTCCATTTATAAAACTACACCTACATGCTAGTCCTATGGATGAGAGCTGGGAGTATCCTATGCAGTAAGTCTTAAGGAATCCTGAAAGGACTGAAAAGAGTGAATTCACATGGAGACTAATCACTGGCAAATATCTAAACACACACAAATGCTACAGAACACAGGGTGGACAGAAGGTCTAAAGATACAAGTACCTGACGTCGTTTCCATCAGCATTAACATGCCACATTAATGGCAGTTCTTTCCGCTAAGCTTCTCTGGCATTTTTGCTGTTGTTATTATATTTTTAAATGGTGCCAACTCTGGCAGACCCTGGCAAGGCTTTAAGGATGGGCCCAGTCAGTGATGACCTGGATAGTTGCTATCCAAGAATGCCTAACTCACCTAAGAGGGGCTTCTCAGTATGTCCCCTAAAGGGTGATGAACATTTCAGTCACAGCATCTCTCTGGCTCTGCTGAATGAGATGAAATCAAACTGATGAAGTCACAGATATTTGACGAACTGAGGAATACTATTGATTCATTTTCATCTGAAAAAGACATAGCAGCTGCCAACTCCATTTCTTTGACATTGCTGGGGAGGGTGGCACATAAATCCAGAACTGATCCTCAAAAATAACTGACAAAAGCCCTTTTGGTGACTTTGACTTTAAGTGAAGAGCAAAGTACGTTTTTGTTCACTTTTTGATTGGTTTTGGTTTGGGGGGGGGATAGTGATTCTCCTTATATCCGTCTAGAAATACAGTGGTTACTCAAAGCCTAATCTTCCTTCTGATTGGGTGTGCGAAATCTAAGCCTCTCTGCTCTCCCCTAATTGGGCAGCCTAGTGGCCCCTCAGCCCAGGGTCTCACCATGTTGGTGCCAGACAGTACAGACACATTACTGGATTTAGTCTTGCTACAGTTCAGAGCTCTTGAGCTGAAATGATCCACCTGAAGCCTCTGCCTCCCCGGGGGCAGGACTTAGAGATCTAACTATCACACCTGGCTACTTTAGTCCAACTGAATGAGGCCAGTCATGACTTGAATCCAATCACATCCAGCAAGCCTGCATGCCATCATCTGGCATCTGTGGCCACAGGCAGGCCCCCACTGATGCTGTTGTGGATGATGTGTTCCCCAACACCAGTCGACCCCGTCCTGCTGTTATGTTTTGTTACAGTTTGTAACTCTGTACCCTGCAGCTCTATTTTTGTCAGAAAATTATATTTGACACCACAGGAGAAATTAATGCACAGGAAATAATGCTTGAGTCATGGGGAAAAAGCACCAACTGCACACTCTTTCTTTTTTGGTCGACCAGAGAAACTATTGTAAAGCATGTTAAAGAGGTTCACATGTGTTAGCAAGTGGAAATAGAGATTGTGTGTGTGTGTGTGTGCATGTGTGTGTTTAACTATGAGTGGAATGTAAAATGATCTCTTTACCTTTTTGGCATGTAGATAGAGGGCTATGCCAGTGGTAGTGATAAGGAGTTTCCCCTGTCTTCTCTGAATACAAAGGTGTTGTGGGATCATTGCCACCATTGTTGTGTTTTTCTTGTATTGTTATTTGTTCTTTATTTTCAAAGAGGCCAGTAACATCAGAGGGTGATTTCCTGACTCAAGACTGAATTGGATTTAAGTAAGGCAGAATTGCACAGTCATCAGCCTCACTCTTCACTTCCAGAGTCATTTAAGTCCATGTAGCAAGACAGAAGTCACGATGACTGGTAATGGCCCGGGAGGCGGTGGGTGGCTTTGATGTCACAGGATGTCTGACCAAGCTCTAAGCTCTCCACAGCACCTGCTTCAGCTAGCTACCTTTATGGCCAGTGGAAAAACAATTATTCTCATCTGCCCATTCATTGGATGTTGTTGTATCATTGAAAATATGAAAGGACAATCTTTAGTATTCCAAATGGATGTTCCTACAAAGCAAACTAATACCAAGGTGCTTAGTCACTGGGCCCATTTGAGACCATTTTGTTGATCATGGAAATGAGACTAAAGTATTTTTAATGCTCTAATGGCCCTGAGTAATCTCTCCACTCCTCTGAAGTCTCCATGCCTTCTCATCTGGTGTGGTTTTCAGCTTGATTTTCTCATAAATCCTCCAGGCCATGATCCTACTCTTCGACTTCATCATGTCATAAAGGTGATCTGGAGCTCTGGGTGCAGCATTTTGGAAGTTATGGTAAGAAGCCAAAGCTCAATCAGAGGAAGGGATCTGGGGAGGCAAAGGGCTAAAGGAACTGGGCATGTGTTGCCCAGAGACTTGGTCCATCAACAAATACTTATTAGAAATGTGTCGCAGCCACATGGATGCAAAGGCAAAAATAACAAGAGAAAAATGAGAAGCTGGCCTTGCAACTCTTCAAGCTTTCAAAGGGCTACCACATGCACAAGAGATTCATTCAACTTGTCCCAGAGGATGGAAGCGGGAAAAGAGGCAGATTTGGGTTTCATATAAGGTAATGAATGGTCTCTTTGAAATTAAAATTATCTAGTTGTGAAATGGGCTGCCTCAGGAGGCAAAAGTTTGTTCAAGCAAAGGCTGCATGAGGACTTACTAAGGCTGTGAACTAGAAGGAATTCTTGAGGAACAGCCTGGCCTACACTGCCTGTGAGGATCCTTCAGACTACTTTCGTGCCCTTGTGTTCTCGCAAGTCAGCCAAAAGCCAGCGAGATGCCAGTTTGGGTGCCTCCTCCTCTCCTTTACTGATATACAGCATGGTCCTGGTCTCAGTGTTTGGGAGGCTCCAAGGAAAGTGTGAGAGTGAAGATAAGCTGTCTGCCAAACTGAGGTCTACAGAACTGCTGTGCTGACCTCACTGTTATATGCCTATGAAACCTTGACAATCTACCAGCAACATGCTAGATAATCAAACTGATTCTATTTGAATTGTCTTACCTGGCAAGATAATATATCAGATACTGAGGTCCTTTCTTAGCTCATCTGCCAAACATTCAAACTCAATGGCAAAGAGCACAACTCTGATGGGCTGGTCATGTAACCCAAATGCCAAATATATATTTATTTAAAAGACTATTTTAGGGAGAACTCGCACAATGCAAGCACTTACAAAGAACTCAGAGAAAAAGCAATACAAGGACGCTTTCATATGGATTATAAGACATGAGAGATGCTGGCACAGGACTTCTGAATATGGCATACCTACAATGGGAGATGCACAAATCCAGAGACATCTCCATCCCAAATATTCAAATTTACTATCCGTGCCTGACCAGCTGTAAAGAAGGGCTTTCAAGTTCATATTGGACTGATCGACCACAGTCAAACACACTGTACCTTGACCCCAACATTGCGATGTCATTGGTCCTCTTCAGGTATGAAGGATGAGCAGCAGTGCTGGTATCAGACTGTGTACCTTATGTCCCAGGCCAGACTGGCAAAGTACAGAGAATCAATTGCCAAAATGACTCTCCACCAAGTGATGAATTGAGGGTGGGTATTGGGGGAAGTGACTGTGGCAGTAGCCTATAAGTTGGAAAAGAATATATGATAATTAGAATAAAGCAGAGTCAAAGAAATTATTGTAATGTTATAGAAGACTGCTTCATCAGGATACTGTCCATGACAATGCCCAAGAACAGTGAATAGAAGAGCAAGCAGGAACTTCACAAGTAACAAAGCTGGATTGTCTTGAGAGTAAGAACAATGGAAAGGAATGTTCTGTTTTAATCAGTCAGCATAAATTCTGTCCTATCAGTAGAGAAGTAAGTACTCAGCTTATCCATTTGTAAATACTAAAAATGTCTTAAATAGAGTGTTGTATGAGCTTTCTACTTGGAAATAACCAAGTTGCAATATTTAAGAGAAACGAAAGAGGAGTCAGAGCAAAGAAAGGGGGCGTTGGAAGATTCTAATTACAAAAATTTTCAACTTTTTAATTTTACTGAATGCCAGCCCTGGATGGACAGTACTTTGTATCACAAGTCTTTGCTTGGATACCAATGCAATTATTTACTATTTTTAAGGACACGTTTAAAAAATGAAAAGACATTGAGAGCCTATAACTTGTGCTATTGACAGGCTTGATTGATAGAACTTATTGACAGAAGTCTTTAAGGTAGCTGAGCTTCTTTTTTTAAACTATATATTTTTTTTACCCAATTACATGTAGACAACTTTTAGCATTCATTTATTTTTAATTCTGAGTTCCAAATTTTCTCTCGCCCTCCCTTATCTCCCTGCTCCCTAAGATGGTAAGCAATTGGATATAATTGAAATCACGCAAAGTGCAAAGCATATTTCCATATCAGTCATGTTGTAAAAGAAGACACAAATCCAAAGGGGAAAAAAACAGCCACAAAGAAAGTAAAAACCAGTATGCTCTGATCTGCATTCAGACTCCATCAGTTCTTTCTCTGGAGAGGGATAGCACTTTTCATCATGCTCTGGAATTGTCTTGGATCATTGTACTGCTGATAACAGCTAAGTCATTCACAGCTGATCATTGTACAGTATGGCTGCTACTTTGTACAATACTCTCCTGGTTCTGCTCACATCACTCAGCACCAGTTCCTACAAGTCTTCAGAGGTTTTTTTGAAATCTGCCTGCTGCACATTTCCTATAGCATTCTATTAATGCATTCCATTACATTCTTATATCACAGCGTGTTCATTCATTCCTCAATCAATGGGCATCCCTTCAATTTTGAATTCTTTGCCATTACCAAAAGAGCTGCTATAAGTAGTTTTTGTACAAATAAGCCCTTTTCCTTTTTTAAAAAATCTTTTTGGTATACAGACCTAGTATGGCTATTGCTGGATCAAAGGGTATGCACAGTTTTATAACTCTTTGGGCAGAGTTCCAAATTAGAGCTGAGCTTTCTTGTGGAAATCAAACTACTGTAAGAGAATATGGCTACCAGATTCAAGTTTATGAACTATTTTCAGACTTTGGTAAAATCTAGAAAAGAAAAGGATATGGAGGTTAAGATAGGAAGAGATGAGAACAGAAGTGTGAAAGCTGTAGGACAGGCTGTGTGTGTGTGTTGTGGGTTGGGAGAACTTCACCAAATGGAATTCAACTCTCAGGTTAAATTCCTGTAATGGTCATTCATTCTGTTTCTGACTACTACTTGAGGCACACAGCCATTTTGTCATAGTTACTACCCTATCACAGTCATTACCACCAACAACACAATGCCATCTTTATTATAACCTACACCAACTCCATTACTCTCATCAACCCTCTCTTTCACCATCTTTCCAAACACATCCCTTCCTGAAATGAAGCATGCCCCAAATCTGTATATGACTGCAAGAAAGAACTATAGAGACCCTAAAAGAAGCAACCCATTTAAAGACACCATGACTTTAAAGCTGTTACACTAAAGCTAGTAACTAATGCCCAAGAGCAAGAAATGGCTATTTCAATTTGTTTCATTATCACAGGAGTAGCCTGAATGAAGGTATGTGAGTAGGGGGTGGGGATGTCAAGTGGCAAATTACAACATACTTGATTTTTTGCTTCTGGCAAAGAGGGAAATAGAAGTCTTCATGAACATTACCCCAATTCTAGGAGAGTCCAAGAAGACCTCTTCAGATTGGCATGAGAATGAGGAATAAACAGATGGAGACATTATGCTGAGAGCATTATCATATCATCTAAATACCACTTTCCCCAGGAAGCCTATTCTGACTCAGAAAAGAGGTTATTGTTATACTGATCCTCTTCCAGATTGAATCATAGACCATAGGATCATGAATTTACAACAAGAAGGTCACCTAGTCCAGCTTATTTTAGAAATGAGGAAACTGAGGTCTGCAAACATGACCAGAAACACCCTCCATATGTTCAATAGACTGTGATGCACAGTGACCAACAATTGTGATGAGCTAGATAGGTTTACAAAGATATGTCATCAAAACATGTAGCATTTGAACACTTAATTTTTAGTTCAATTTTTAAAGTAATTAAATACCTATCACATACAAGGAATGATTCCATGAGCTGGGGATACAAAGACAACATTTTAAAAAGTAATTAGCCATAGAAGAGCTTCCATTTTCATCACAAATTGTCAAAGAATTTTGATATTCTTCCATAATGGAGTAAAGAATGAAATAAATTGAAACTCATTATCTCCTCCTCATCTAATGTCAGATGAAAACTGAGGTTTCTCACCTTTCAATAGTCTGCCTTCTTGGAGTATCAGGGAATTTAGTGACTTGCCCCTCTTTGGAATTATTTATACAGAAGATGGGTAGATAGACAGACAGATATAGAGGATTTAGTAAGCACCTGCATGCCTGGCATTGTACTAAGCACTAGAGGTACTGATATGAGAAAGTATGACAGTCCCTGTTCTCAAGGAGAATGTCAATTCTAATGGAAGGAGCTCACACAGGAGGGGAGCAGGGAAGCATGTATAGGATGGTGATGATAACTATGGGTGTGCATCAAGTAGGAATTTGAATGGTAGCCTGGGCCCTGACAAAACAAGGCCAAATGCCCACCTCTCTGAGCCAGGGAAGAGCAGTAGGAAGCCCTACCTGCTTTCAGGGAGTAGGTGGTCAGAACATAAAGCCATGGTAAGAAGACAGTAGGAAGTTACATTTATATAAAATCTTTTGCAGGGCATTTATGCTTCAGTTAAGTGTTAGACCAGATGCCAATGAATTCCCATTCAGGTCTAAGATTTTCTAAGTATTATCCGTTTCCAAGGGCAGTTGAACATACAGTTGAACTATCTTGGAGTCAGAGAACTTGAGTTCAAATTCTGTCTGATGTTTACTCCCTGACTTTGACCTTGGGCCTCTGTGTTTGTTATCTGGTGGGCATCCTATCTGTGTTTCTGCTCATTCATTGGTCTTGGCTCAGAACTTCACATGGCAGCCCATTCTAATACTGACCCATTCATTCACTTCTTCTGCTCACTATATACAGATCTTTTAGGAGGAGCATCTTCCTTACCTAATTATTTACAAAACAGACCCAGGCCATGTCTCTGGCTCCATCTAGGTACACCAAACAAATGCTTGAGATCAACTTGATTCTACCTCTTTAAGACAATGTTTGATTTTTTTTCCTGTTTCTTCCTACTTGCCAAAAAGCAGAAGAAAATCACTTTTCTGGTTCTTTTTAAAAGATGAACTGCAGTACTCTGAACTTGATGAACAAGAGCTTTTGTCTCTAGAAAGTTTTCTGTCTCATTAAGACCCTGGATCTCCTGCTATTACCCAACATCAAAGGAAGTTTTCTCTGGATGTTATCTCACAGTGACAGAAATATGGGGAAGCACTTTAAAGGACTGACATGCTTAAATTCTCCATTTCTCACTGCGGTATGAAATCTCTTTTTTATTTGGAAGTAAATTATCCTGTTTTTCATGTCTTCACAAACACCTCCTAGATGAATAATGTAGCATATGGGGATGCTTCAAGGAAAAAAAATAGATACCTGTCTACAAAGGATAGGATCAATATTCTTCAAGATCTAACTCAAAGCTAGCCTGTGTCCATTCCCTTTACAAAAGAACCACAGTGTGTGTGTGTGTGTGTGTGTGTGTGTGTGTGTATACATATATATATATGTATACACACACACATACATATATTTATATATAAATATGAATAAAATATACTTCAAAACTGCCGTGATGGGAGCTTTTTAAGTCCATGGACAACTCTGGGCCAATTAAAATTAGGTCCCGGAATAAGGTAAAACAAGGCTATTGCCTACCCCTCAGTAACTTTGGAAATGACATTACACAAAGTTTTTGTTTTGGATGAGATGATGCTTTCCTCAAGGCAGAGTAAAGATTATGAGGTCTGATATTACCATTTATAATAAAACTCGTTTACCAAATGCACCAGAATTTATGTGGCCAAACATGAAAGAGTAGCACCACAGAAACTGTACATGGATTCTGGAACATTTTTAAGAGGCGTTTCCTATAATCTCAATCTATATTTCAAGCAATAAATAAGAAAAACTCTTCTCTGCAAAGAATCTGATCAGTGCTTTTAAGTATTTCACACTGGGGTTTGACCACATCACTATTCTGCTCAAAAAATTTCAATAACTTCCCACTACCCATCCTGTAAAATACAAAAGACTTGACTTGGCATTTACAAGTCTTTTAGAGTTGGGCTCCAGCTACCTTTCCAGGACCAGTGAACATTCCCCACGTCAGACAAAATTTTGCTCTCCAGGTAAACTGACCTGCTGCATATTCCTCAAGTCAGCATTCTGTCTCCTGTTTCTCAATCTCTGCACAGGTTCCTCTCTGCCAGGAATTCACTGCCCCTTCACTTCTGTAAATTGAGCTTCCTTCAAAAGTAAGCTCATGTGTCGTCTTCTAGGGGAAGCTTGTCCTGAGCTACCTCCTACTTTGCTTTCAAATTCATTCACTGTACCTCTCTCATATTACAAAATAAATACAGAAAATACATACCAGGGACAGAATGACTTATAGGAAAGATGTTAAGCCACTTACTGGAATCACATCCAATATTGTCAGGTGGCTGATAGGAAGATAGCTTTGTGTGTCTAAGTCCTGCCTAGCACATAGCTTGTCTTTTGCCTCAGTGTCGGCAGGGTTCCAGGGTCCTCATTAGCCTTTCCATAATCCCTGGCTTCCTTGTCCCCCCCCCCCCCACACACATCTTGCGCATTCTTGGCATTGAACAAATATTAAGTAATGAGAAAGGTCTTCCTTTATTGTGCACACAACATTGTATCTCCTGATAATGACTTCCTGGAATGAATGGGAAGGCATTTGTTTGAAGAACCCAAGATGTCTCTAGAGAATTTATAACTCAGATTCTCAAAATATGACAGTGCTGATACTATTATGACAATGGGGACTGTTGCAAAACCCATTAAGATTCTTCTTGAGTTTTTACCAGTTTGAAAAATCATGGATATTGTGTTGCTACGATTGCAGATGGAATCTATTTATACTGTACTATACCTGCCAATAATAATATATCTAAACCTTAGTTTGTCAAAATAGGGGAAAAATATCAGATCTGTTCAAATGTCTTAACTGTCAAAATTGTCATCTTCCTCCTCCTCCTCCGAGACTAGCTCTCTGCCCTACACTGAAAAACTAAGTAAGTTGCGCTTGTGTCTTTGGAGTGAAATATTTCTCTTCTGACATGGTATGATTTTACCCACAGATAGACCCACTAAAATGCGACCAATATAGTCTTTAATGCCATTGTGGTTCAGTTTAATTATTTTTTTTTTAATTCTCATCACTTGTAATGGATGCAAAGCAGTGTGGTATAGTGGACATATTTCTGAACTTAGAGTCAGATTGATATGGGTTCAAGTCCCACTTCTGACACTTATTAGTTGTGTGACTTCAGCATGTCCTTTAATCTATATGAACCTCAAGTGACTCTTAAGATTCTAAATTATACTCAAGCTATTATCTGTGTATGTGAAGGGCCTTCTGATCACATGTCCTTGATGTATTGATGTGATTGAAGTAGTTTTACTGAAAACTATAATGTGAGAGGGGGAGCACACTGGATTAACAGTGAAGAGAAATGAGTTCTGGTTATGATCATCTCTTCTCTGGTCTTCAGGAAGGTTTTCTTAGTTAAATAAGGAGTTTGGACTAGAAGATCATTAATTTCCCTTCCAGTTCTTATTTTCTTTGAAAAAGTTCATTGTACAATTTTCCCATTCTTTTCTCCTACAAGTATAGCCTCTTTACTTGTCTTTAAAAAAATATTGAATGAAAGCTTGATGTTTACTACCAAACAATAAGTTATATTTTAAAATAGACATGTCAACTGGTTACGACTTTCTCCATGGGTTTCTTTGAAAAGGATTCAGCTTGAAGTATACTTTGGAAAGTCTATTGATTTTTTGTAAAGTTAAAAGCCAGGTAAAATTCAATGTGGATGGAGATCAGGTAAAAGAAGTAAATGTTTAGATCTAATTCAATTCAACACTGAATTGGTCATTGCAACAGTCATCTTTACTGAACACCTACTATGTTCAAGGTAGTAGGGGGAGAAGGGAGTATTGTGTCATACAAAAAAAGAAGTCCATGCCACTGAGAAGTGCATAGTCTCAAGGAACTAACCAACTGTGGGTGCCATACCCAAGATGACTTATTTTATAGTCTTCCACACCAATTTAAGCAGGCGAGAAAGGCAATTGAAAATATAAGACCAAATTGGTTGACAAGAGAAGATATAGAAAAGTTAGTTGGAACATTTAGGAGAAAAGTAATGAGGATTTGATCATAGGAATTTGAATCAGGCTGTCCAATGTTCAGTACAGAGATAGCAAAATTTCCAAAAGTCCTTCAGTGCAGCAAGAGCACTTTGTAATAATGTCTAGCTGCAGAAGTACAGCAGACAGTAAAGTTTAGCATGCTGTTTTCATAATGGTTTTACTGCAAAAACATAGCATGGTATGTGGATAAAGGGAAAGTATGATCTTGACATGCAAAAATTGAGGGAAAGGAGCAGTCCAGAAGGAAGTGGGACATGAGCCAAAGTAGAGAGATAGAAAAATAATGGTCTTGTCAAGAAAAAAGAGTAACCTGATTTTGCTGGAGAACAGGTTGCAAGAAGGGTAGCAAAGCAAGAAAAGCCCAATACTACAGAATGTAAAGAGGTCAAAAAATGGGCCCTCTCACCAATGTCAAAGCTGAGTTAGGAGTCTGGATTTTATGGTGTAGACACTGAGGAACCACATGAAGGTTTCTGACAAACAAAACAAAGCTACTGGATCATTTCCCTCTCTCCCCTCCCCACCCCCTCAAGCTTGCTTATAGTAGATAACAGACTTTCAAAGCCAGATTAAGTTTGTTCCATCAGACACGTGTGGAAAAAGTCACCATTACAAATTCCATTTGCTCTAATGAATGGAAGAGCACGAGTGGCAGTTGAAATGGCCTTGTGAAGGCAGCTACAATTTGTGTGTCATTTTGATGTGGAAATTGACTTCTTTAAAAACTAAGGAAAAGAAGGCCCGATGGAGGAAGCAATGTTTAAAGTAATAACCATTGAGTGTGCTTTGGGAGGCAAATAATAAATAAAGATTGAAGGAAACCTTCATGTTATCTATCCTCTGAGACTAATTGTTCGACTTAGGCAGAGTGCAAACTCAGGTTTCTGTTTCTAGGTTTGGGGTTGTTTCATTGCTTTATTTAAACTGAAGTTTAAGTGACAATGCAAAGGATATAATAGAAGGGGGAAAAGAGACAACTTTTTTCTAAGGGGAAACTTTGGGATATATTGCCAGGAGGAGTGACCTATAGTGGAATGAGCACTGAGGAGAGGGCAAGAAGACTGAGTTTCCAATCCTGGTTTGGGAATTTGGACAATTCACTCCCTTTTTCTGGGCCACAGCTTAGATTACAACTCTAACTTACTTTAGTTCTAATGTTCTTTGGTCTATTTCTTTTTTTTTCTTTCCCATTTCAAATATTCTATATTGCTAATGTCCTTACCAGCTCTAGTATCTTATATGTTCAGTCTGCTAAGGTTTCACATTCTAAGGTCCTTTTCCTAATTCTAACATTAGGCAAGTCAATATAATCTGGAGTAGAGTGTTTTAGGAAGCTCAATTTTATGCCATCCTCAAGCAGAGGCCAGCTGGTATAGTCAGTCATGGGATGAAAACTATAGAGTTGGAAGAACCTCAGGGCCATTTGAGGCCATCCCTTATTTTAAAGATGAGAAAACTGAGGCCTGAGGGGGTGACATGTCACATAGGGAGTCAGCATCAGATCCTAGATCCTCTTGCTCCAAATCACTGCTTTATCCTGTTCCTCCTTGCCTTTCCTGCAAAGCTGCTGATGGCTTGGGATGAATCCCGAAGGCCAAATACAATCCCCTCCTACCTGAGGAAAGTTATCGTTTTGAAGTGATCCTTGAGAACTGCTGTAAACTGCAGGCATTTCCTTTGTTTGAATGTTGCTTGTTGTTTTCTCAGGTCCATAAGGCCAACAGAAGCAGCAATCTTTTTTAAATTAATATCATGAAAAATATAGCACCTTCTTAATCACAACAAGATTACCCATAAAATTAATTTGCCAACTTTTAATTGTACTCAAAATACAGCATGAGTCTAAGGAGCCAAACCAGAGCCAGGTGCCAAGGAGGAATCGGCCAAGGTCATTCTAGATGCTGAGTGGGATGTTCACAGAGTTTAAAAGCTCCTACTCCAAATGCCAAATTGAGAGTGTAACTGTAAGGCTCAACTGCTTCTCTCATTCATAGAGTGTCAAAGGTGCTCCTCTGTGCCCTTCTGTTTTCCTCAGTGAACACGTAGATGTGGAAAACGTGAAGTCTGCTTGTGTCTTCTATTTTGCCCAATAGACCCAACTCTGTTCTTGCCTTATGTCTCATGAGCCCTTAATCATTCCTTCTACTGTCCAGCCCATTCAGGAATAAAAATAAAGGGGAAGAAGATTGTGTTGAGCAAGGTTCCTGCTCCCCAGCTCCCAGCCATCCTCTATTAAGCATTTCCTCCTTTCCAAACCACAGACTGCTAAAGCCTGAAGGGATCTCACAATATGAAATGTTAAAAGAGAGCTTTGAATGTTAGAACCTGAAGGGGTCTTAGACAATATGCTGCTAGATCAGGGTATAGAGGCTCAGAGCTGGGAGGAACCTCAACAAGTAGTTAGTGCAACCCAATTATTTAGGAATAATAGGATAAGGGAATTATTAAGATAAGAAAAAAGTCATGGAAAGAAGCGAAATGATCTGCCCAAACAGACACAGTTAGATCAAGGGACACAAGTCTCTGGATAATTTTATTCAAGGCTTACCACTTATGGCCTTGAATTTTCTTTGTTTAGATTTTTAACTCTGGTTCATAAAGGGATAAGTGGTTCTGAGCATTGTTTTACTAAATGAAGATCTGCGAGTTTTTTCTTTAGGGATTTTCAAGAACAGGTGTCTAATTTTCTTGATAATTTGAATATAGTTCTATTCAGAAGCAGAAGAATGACGATTGTGTGCTGTCTAGACCTTTGATAACACACACACTTGTATAAAATTAAATACTAAATATAATTACATATAAATAAAAATGTATTTCTATATAATATACATATTATATATGTGTGTACATATACATGTGCATTTACATAGTCACAAAACTACTTCTGATAATCAAATGGAAATTTCTGGATTGAAATTCATGTATACAGTTATGGGCTCACTCTTTTAGAATGTCTAAGGAATAAAATTTTCTAGATATTCAACTCTTTGGCTTAATCCACTCATGGATTACTAACATTAAGGAATCAGACTACATTTAAACAGAGATATGAACAGAGTGCTAGATTTGGGGTCAGGAAGCCCTTAGTTCAAATGCAGTCTTAGATACTTACCTGCTGGGTAATTTTTATGTCAGTTTGCTTATCTGTAAAACATGGTTAATACCAGCACCCACATCACAGGGTTGTTGTTAGGATCAGAGATATTATATACATATATATGTAAAGTCCTTGGAAATTCTTAAAGTGCTTTATGGATGCTAGCAATCATTATTACATACAACTTAAAGACTGCAAAAGGTGTAGGTGCAAATTCCATCTGGGCACAACTATGTGACTTTATATATAACAAATTCTGAGGGCCACAGGAACTCTCTACAACTAAAAGTTTTCTGTGAGTTGTTGATCTATGTTAGTAAAGGGGGCCTTCTATACCAATGAAATCCCACATATATTCTTACACTAAAAGTGTCTTTAATATAAGTCATTTTTATGATTCATAAATAACTTGAGTCTATTATTATTTTCATTAACTCATTCATTTTCTGCATGCCTCTTACATACAGAACACTCAGAAATACAAGCTGAATAACACATAATCTCTCTACTCATCAATGTGGTTAAGATCCAGCAGGGGAAATAAAACATATACACATTTTTTTAAAAAAAGCATAATATGGCTGTGTCTATGAAATCATTCATGTGTGGGATATAAGGAAACTTCCTCTGATCTGAGGCAACCAATGCAGAACAAAAGCTTTGCTATATCTTATAGTCCTAACCTTCCTGGTCCTCAGTTTCCCAAATCATAAAATGGGGGGAATAACTAGATGACTTCTGGATGTCCCTGGAGCAAGAGGTTAAGTGTCTTGTCCAAGGGCACAAAACAAACATATGTCAAGAAGCAGGTACTGAACCTAAATGCTCCTGACTTCCAGACCAGCTCCTATCTACTTTTCATTACTAACTCTGAGGAAAAAATAAACCAAACTGAACTAAAAACAAACCAAAAAAACCACCTAGGTTAGATTAAAAAGGCAATGGAATACAAAGTACAATTAAATCAGGAGGGAGAAAGCCTTTCTGGGAGGTATGGGAGCAACAGGGCTCCAAAAAAGGCTTTTGGAAGGCAAAAAAAAAAAAAATTTTTTTTTTGAACTGAGTCTTATGAATATTATCTTTGTACAGAGATATCAAATTATTTTTTCTGCCATTTATTCAGATTCTATGTAAATGGGAATCTATAGTACCTATGTCTTTCACCTTAGTCATTTTAATTGATAATTTGATGTGAATTTTTTTTTAAAGCATCAGATGAAATGTTAGTGTCAAAGGAAATTAATTCCCTGGCTGGCTTGTTTTTTCTCTGAGGCAGATATTGATGAATGTACAGAGGGAATCATTGAGTGCCACAACCATTCCCGCTGTGTTAACCTGCCAGGGTGGTACCACTGTGAGTGCAGAAGCGGTTTCCATGACAATGGAACCTATTCACTTTCCGGAGAATCCTGTATTGGTAAGCACCTTTCCTCCAAAGATTTTTTTTTCTTTTTACCCTGATCACATCAGACGGGGTGGCCTGTTTTGCTACCATACTTAATGAAAAAGTCACAGCATAACCAACTATGAGAGAGTCAGGACAGTACTGTGGACAAAGCACTGACCTGAGCCAGAGGATGTAAATTCAATCCCATGGCGGAAGTCTCCTACCTAGGAGAACTTGGGCAAGTCACTTAACTTTCCTCAACTGTAAAAGGACGGGGTTGATTAGATGACCTCTAACATCCTTTCAGTTCTAACTCTATAAGCCCGTGATTTATTCACTTCATTTTATCTAATAGGCAGCATGCTACCTACTATGGATGGATGGATCACTGGCCATAGAGTCAGGAAACTTGAGTTCAAATCTTTCCTTACACTCTTATTAGTGAGGTATAATTGCGCAAATTACTTCACATTTTAGAGTCTCAAGTGAAATGTGGATAATGACACTGGCACAATATGTTGCCCAATTAGCCATGGTAGAATGGAAAGAATGCTTGATCTGGGGCAGGTCAGAGGAACTGTGTGTGAATGCAAATGCAAATGCCCACTGGTGGGGCTCTGGGTAACTCACAGGATCTCTTAGTCTTTCTGCTGTAAGAGAAAATGGTTGGAAGAGAGGACTTGGAGATTCTCCTTTCAGTTCTTAATCTCTGAACCTGTGGTCTTAAGAGTTGCCTAACAACATAATACCAGGCTTTAAATGACTTGCCCAGGTTCACCTGGCTATTGCTAGAGTCAAGAACTTAAACCAAGTTTTCCCAGACTCCATGTCCTGAACTCTCAACACTACACCATGATGTTTTGTATGAGAATCTTACTGGTGTGACCTAGATAATAGAGCTGTTGCAAAGAAAGTTTGTGCAAACAAGACACTACGGATGTGAGCTCTTATTGGAGTTCTCACAGAATTTAGGGGATGTGAAATATTCTACTTTAGAATGAAAATAAGGAAGATGGATAGAGAACAAAAGTTTGTCTCATCCTCTGGGATTTGTCTTAGAGAACTAGGAAAGAACGTTTCCCACTTAAAAACTTATAGACAGGTGTGATGGAATGTAATTCCTATGACCATCCTTTCACTGCACTGACTGTAAGCCAAGTCATAGTTTACGTGGACCTCAAATTGCTTTTAAAAAGTTAGTTCAATGAAACACATTTCCTTCACTTAATTCATGGCACGTGAGAATAACTTGCGACCCAGCAATGACATAGATGAATATCATGGAGTTTGAGATAGCCAAGCTGGCATTAGTAATGTTCACAGCATCCTTTAATCCTTGCATTTCTCCTCCATTCCTTGGAAAGGAAAACGTGATGGATGGCTGAGTCCTTTCAACATTGAACAGAAAATGGAAAGGCTGCTTCCTCTAGCTCTACCCCATGCTGCCCCTCACAGTTGTGCAAAAATCAGAGAGTCCTTGATAATGTTGATTCCTTTGTTGTATGGGAGAAGCATTTCTTAAACTTATGGAATGGTTGGGAGGTGGCGCACAGCAAGAAGCATCTCGCTAAGGCAGTACGCAAAGGGGCTGAGATTTGTCTGTAGGAGACGTTATTCTTATGGAAGATTCTATCACTGAGACATGTTCTAATCCAGGTGTCACTTGGATAGATGGATCCTAGGGAACTGCTTAAAGCAAATGGAGCTTTGATTTTGTTGAGGGTCCCACAGGTAGGTATGACACACTGAACCCAGGTCTTCCTGAGTCTAAGTCCAACAAGCCATGCACTATAACATACCAAGTCTGAATTAGTAAGGAGAGCCCTGGTTCCAATCCTGCCTCTGTCAGACACTAGCCACATCACCATGGACAAGTTCATGGAACATTTAGATCAATCAAGAGCTAATTAAAAAATATAGTAGGATCAGGTCTAAATGTGTTATTTCTTCCTTCTGCCTGAGTATGTGACACTGAACATAAGTATCTTTTTGATGACAGATAATCTCTAGATTTTTAGCTGTATGTAGGTGATTTGGGAAGGTTTAGGGCCACTAGGTGGCACAATGTATAAAGCACTGGACCTCGAGTCAGGAAGGCTCATCTTCCTCAGTTCAAATCCAGCCTCAGACACTTTACTAGCTGTGTGACTCTGAGCAAGTCACTTGGCCCTGTTTGCCTCAGTTTCCTCATCTGTAAAATGAGGTGAAGAAGGAATTGGCAAATCATTCAGTATCTTTGCCAAGAAAATCCCAAATGGGATCACAAAAAGCCAGACATGACTGAAAAAAATGACTGAACAACAAGAAGGAAGGTTTAAGACTTTGGGAGGGAGTCCAACACAAGCCTTGGAATGTATTTACTTATTTTTACTAAATTTGTATTAAAGACAGAGTAACAGGTGCATTTCAAGGCACTGGCACCAATTTACTGTGTGACTTTAGCCAAGTCAATTTATTTTCTTTCATTTTGTCTGTTTCTCCATTACTAAGAAGGGCATAAAACATTTGTCTACTTCCCTCTCAGCGTTACTGTGAAGATAAAATGTTTATACTAGCAGTAAAAGCCCTTTTGTAAAGCATAAAACTCTCCAAAAACACTAAATATTTTCTGTATGATATTTTTGAATGTTTAGATTTTTTTTGTCAACTTAAAAAGGGATACAGCAATGTAATTGGGGGTGCGTATGGGGGAAGGAATAGACAACCAGAAGAAGCCCAATGAAGCAACTAAAAGAGAAAGATCCATTTCTTTCTTCCTTGAGGAATGAAATTTATAGGTTTTTCCCTTTGTCACTGAAATCAGACTGATGGTATCTCCCTACCAGGGAGGGAAGTACAAAGCTGTCAATTAAAATGAATGTCTGATACTAACAGATGATGATAACCATGATCTATCTTCACTAGGGTAATTGTTCATTTTGTCTCTTGATGGTGGTTTGAAACACCAAAGCACTCTTGAACTTGGGAATACTGTGTCACAGTACCAAATGCTGAATTATCTGTGTCTTGGAATCAATGCCAAGAATAGTGATAAAAATGAAATATTTAACAATGAAATTTATGCATTTCTACATTCCTGTGACAGGGGTGAGCAGGTGTCCCAAGTGACTTTCTAACTCAACTCCTTCATTTTATAGATGAAGAAACTTAAGCCTAGGTAGACTTAAGTTGCCTGAGGTTATGCAGGTAGTAGATACCACAGCCAAGATTAGAACTCAGGTCCTTTGACTCTACAGACATTGCTCTTTCTATTGTATCATGATGATATGTTTTGCTTGACTCCCTAATTATTTGTTAAAATGTAGGATTTCTATTTGGAGGGGGAGGTGTGTTGATGGGTGATGAGAGATAATTTGGTCCCAAACGATGCCACCTTCAAACCACCAGCCAAATTGCTTCAACAGAGTGTGTTCAGTGCACGTGCTAGTTTGCTCAAAGGCACACAAAAGGATACTCAGCTGAAATGCTCTTAGACTATTCTCCTTCCCAATGCTGTAAGATTGTAGAACTCACAGAATGGTACTACTGGTCTCCAATTCAGAGCTGACCTAGGATTATGAAAAAATATGGAATATTACTCTGAAATATTGAAATTCTATAATTTTCATCCCTTCTTCTATGTCCAATTGGTCAACTTCATTCATAAAACTCAGATGATAGACTTTTCAGTGACCACGTGATTTATTAAAGACACATAGCAGTGTGTAACTATAAAGAAGGTGTTGCCTAGCAAACCCAAGAGATCATTATACCTTCTCATCTCCTCTCATCTTGGCATCTGAAACCCACTGTAACTCATTATGCAATGAATGCCTTCTCTGTTGCTTTACTTCACATTTATTTTGCTTATTATTGATTCTAAGTTGTCTCCCCCATTAGACTGAAAGCAAGGTCTTTGAGATTTCTTTGTGTTTGCAGGTTGGCACAGTGCCTAATAAACAATAAACCACCAACTTAAAGAAAGGGATCATTCCAGTTACTGAGGCTCCATGCTATCTGCTACTATCATGCTGTTCCCTTGGAATCCCAGCTCTTAGAATCTGTCCCCACTTGTCCTTCAGTGCAGTCAGAGCTATAGTCACAAAGAGCAAGCAGCCAATGACAAGTGGCACTGCTGGTGGCTGCCCCTTCCTGGCACCATGAAAAGGATATCATGGAAGTGTCTTTAAGAGTAATGCAAGAAGAAACACAAAGATGTTACCAAAAGTACCCAATATACATGTCCCATCTTCTCTTAAGGGGTCACCTGAATTTGTCTTTTGGAGTTGCCTTATTTTCAAGAAACACTGGAATGAGAGCATTCAGGAGACCCGGAATGTATGAAGGACAACACCACCCCCACCCCCCCAGCTAAAATGGTTTATTGTTGGCATTTAGTACTGGACTGGTGTCCTTGGGAGTCAAGATAGATGCCAATCTGTACTGGGCTTGTACATCTAGGCACTAGTCTAATCATTCCCAAGGGAAAAGAATATGACTTTTGCAGCAGCCTTGTTCCTTCCCTTTTGTAGAGTTTTGTCCTTTTCCTACCTTTACTACACCTTTCCCCTCCCATGCCATGCCCCATTTGGGGGAAATTCTGGTACCTCTCCTTTCCTTTGTCCTGCTGTCATAAATATGCAAGCTTCTTTGTTCTGCCTTTGAGTTCCACATGCATGTCCATCTCTCTTGTTGTAAGCCTAGTTTTTCACAGAAGTTTCCTGAAGTTGTAATTACTCACTGATATATTTCCGTCACCTTCTGGGAAAAATTAGGAATACCTGTTAAGATCACAGGTGTGTAAGTCAATCAGTCAATTAACATTTATTGAAATAATGAGGTTTAGAGGTGGATTAAGGTGAAGGAGAGCTGAGTTTTATTTTGACCCTCCCTCCTCACTAACTCCCTATGTGGCCTTGTGATCATACACACCATACATCTTGACTTGAACTCAATCACGTAACAGCTCAAACTCTTCATTGTAAAGATGAGCAAAGTGTGGCCCTGGAATGTTAGCTGATATGTCCGATGTCACACTGGGATTTCTTTAAAGTGGGGAATGAAACCTGAGACCCAGACTTCTGGAACAGATTCTTTCCAATAAAACACAGCCCATGTTTCTTCATTTGGAAACAGGAGATAATAATAGCTACCCTGCCTCACTCATTGAATCCCTGCGGTGATCCAAAAGCATAGTAGGTTTTAAAACTCTAAAAAGCCCCATACAGATAGGCAATTTTGTTATTTGGAAAAAACAGAAAAACTTTGTGTGTTCAGAATTCTGCGACGCTGTGGGGATTACAGAACTATCAGTTACAGTCACCACTGCTGAGAAGCACGTAGCCTAGTAGGGGACATATGATTTACACACACAAAGCAACAGCAAACAATGAGGGACAGAATATAATTAAGTGCTTGATTATGTGAGGCAGACTGTAAATATTTTAGATCAGAGGAAGGAAATCAGTGAGGAGCCCAGTAGTAAGGAGGATTTCATGAATGAGGAACAATTTGAGTTATATGTCACTATTTGCGATATGATAAGCATGGTGTAGTAGATGATAAAGTAAAGCTGTGTGGAGTACAGGATTACAAGGTCAGACAGGGAGTTAGGAGAATCAGAATAAAATTTTGTTCTCCTGTACCTTAATTCACTTTTAAACCTCTTTATTTCAACTGATGTAGGAATAAGGACCTATCTTTGTTACTTGGTATTTGTCTCAGGCAAATAAGACTACAAATCTCAAATGAAGGTACTTGGATAGAGGGAGTTTCCATATTGGAAAGCAACTTAACTGATTAAATCACAGCTCCCCATCAAAATCACCTTCTCTTTCCTCTCCTCATCTGCCTCAATTTCCTTCTCTTATTTTTTTTTTTCTCACCATACTCCAGTCCCCCTTCTTTTTGTATTTGTGGTGAAATAGAGTGATGGGCCTGGAATCCAGAAGATCTAAGTTTAAATCAAGCCTCAGACAACTACTCGCAGTGTATTTCTTAGCAAGTCATTTACCTGAACATAGATACCCATTATCATTATCCATTTGGACATTCTCAAGGACAAGTGGTCAGCTCTGTACGATGGCAGAATTATCCTACATCTTCCAGAGCTGTTGGGAAAACCCAACATCGATACCCATTGAATGCCCATGCTGTTGAGCTTTGGACAAACCTACAGTCTTGAAAGATATTTACTGGAAATCGACATGATGAAGATCACTGGCCGAGAGCCCAGCCTCCCTTTCCTGCCTCTCGTATGCATCTTTTTCTCTTCCGTGTGACCTTTTCTTCTCCCTCTTCTCTCTTTCATACAGGATTCTGTGTCATAGACTGTTATCCTTTCCTTCTGATTTTTTTCTGTTACATTAAGTCTCTAATCCAGCCTTCAACAATTTTTATGTTTTATTTTAAAGCAAAAAACAAAAACAAAAACAAAAAAACCACACCCTCTATTTGGCTCAGTCTCCTCAACTATAAAATGGGAATATAATGATACAACTCAGTGTAGTTGTGAGCATTAAATGAGATATTTGTAAAGAACTCAGCCCAGTCCCTAGCACATAATAGGCACGGCATAAATGCTTAATCCCTTTGCCTTCCCTATTTGTATTCTTCTTTCCTTTGTTAACTTATTCCTCTCCTTCCTCACCTCATTTTTCTACTTCCTCCTCCCTCTTCCTTTCTTCCTTTACTTTCATTTTCCTTCTCTCTTTCTTATTCCTTCTCTATCCCCCTCCTCATTTTTCTTCCTCCATGTAAAGTATTCTATTTATTTTAGTGAACTTAGCAGTCATCACAAAACATGCATTTCAAAATATTCAAGAGGATAAGAAAGAGAATTTTATAAGGAACTGTGATCCCCTGAAATTTCAGTTCTGAAGAAACATACATATGTATGTATATCTGTTGATAATACATAAATTTTAAGACAGGAACAAAATGACTCTGTCTTCCTTTGCACTATTTTTGTTGTGTGTATTTTAAAATGCTTCATTGCTGCTCTCTTCTTTATGTCTACCAGTTCTCACTAACCTACCCAATTCCTCAAAAGAGAAACCCTCATTTGTAACAAACATTCAAATCAAACAAGTCAGTGTACTCCAGTGGAAAGGGCCAATCTTGGGGATGCTGATACTGTCCGACCAAAGGCAATTCACTGAACCTCCTGGGGCCTCAGGTTTCTTCATCTATGAAGCCAAACAGCTGAATGGATCATCTCCAAGATCTCTTCCACCTCTAGATGTCTAATCATTGAATGTATTCATGGTATCTGAAAATACATTTTTGTTGTTCAGTCATTTCAGTGATCTCCAACTCTTCATGACTTTATTTGGGGTTTTCTTGGTGAAGACACTTGACACTTGACACTAGGGGTTTGCCATTTCCTTCAACACTTCCTATTACAAACGATGCAACCAAGGCAAACAGGATTCAGTGACTTGCCCAAGGTCACACAATTAGGAAGTGTCTGAGACCACATTTGAACTCCCCAATATGAGTCTTCCTGTCTCGTGGCCTGCATTCTCTGTATTCAGTCCGCTGCCTCCCTGCTAAGAGGTGGACATCCTCCAGCTCTGGATGTTCTGACTGATCTCCAATCTTGATTGAGATGCTGGAGCTTGTCAAGATTATTTGCCTTCGCATTTTAATTGTCAATGTCATGCAGGTCGTTTTCTTGCTTCTGTTCATTTCCCTATGCATCTATTCATAAAAATTACCATATTCTTCTGAATCTACCATATTTGTCAAAATGAATTCAGCTAGAGTTAGAAAGACAAAACAAACTTTGACAACTTTCTGTGGAAAAAGATCCAATTAAAGAAGTGCTAATAATATTAAGAAAATAAAAATTCCCTAATAGTTAAATGTGGCCAAAGAATGTAAGTAGGCATTCTTTAAGGGAGAGATGAAAATTATCACCAGCTGTTTGAAAAAAAATCTTCAAATCACTAATAAGAAATTAAAATTGGGTTTAACTGACTTACTCCAAGTTGCTTGGTCAGTATCATTTATTTTTTCCAGGAATGTCTTCCTGGAAAATCTTGTCTACTTTTTTTTTTTTTTTTTGCTATTTGATATAGTTTTCCTCTGAGATTAATGGACTAAGGAATGATGCTTCCCCCAAACGCTATTCTTCAATGATGTCAAGTTTAAAAGAATAGACAAAAAAACCCTTCCCTTTAATTTTAAATATATGTATGAAGAATGATTGAGATTAAGCAACAACACGTTCTCTTCAGAGACCCTTCCCGACTCTGAAATGTGTCTGCTTGTACAGACCCTGAGAAAATGGAATGGCGTTGAGAACACGTCCAGGAATGGATTGTGTACCTGGCTTTTGTACATAAGCCCAAGTAAGATCAAAGAAACTCATCACAATTTTGATTACAGCCATAGCAACTCAAGTTATAAATGGGTTGAGATCTGAGTTAATAGGAGCAGTCACATTGAAAAATAACAACAAAGAAGCCTCAATATAAATTATACTGGAGAAGGGGATCATTTTTCATCTTGTCTTTTCTCCCACCAGTTCCCACCCAATGTTCACTGGATTGGAGTCAAAAGGATTGAAATGGAAATGGATTAAATTGACTGTATTGCCTCATCAGTAAAAGACATTTCCATTTTTTTCTTGCTTTGATTGTAGTAGATCCTAATCAATGACTGTTAAATTGAGTGGAACTGAATCTTCTGAAAAATCCTCATCAATTTTAAACGGAAGGTGAAGATAATGGATTGATTTTAAACCGGCACTTTTGAGCGCTTTAGGTTGTTTTTGCTTTTCCTGAGCATTTGCAGATAATTGCCTCAGTTATCCACTTCATCTTGTGTGTAGACTTAACTCTGGAATCAAAGACTGATTTTCAATTCAATTTGTAGTGCCTATAGAGAAAAACATGCTTAACATAGGGTGGGCTGTCCTGGTGTTTGTACATATGGGTTCAGCTTTGTTTACAGGGGTTATATGCAGGCTTCCCTATGGCAAGATCAGAGGGAGGTCAATACATATGTAATCATCTTTAGATATCATTTTTGTAGTAGATTTTAATGTCATTGATGGATGTGACAAAGATCATGTTCATAGAAGCAGCTGCCATGTGTCACCCTGGAGTTCTCTTCCACTGTGTCATAGGGCCATTCTGACTCAGTTAACTTGTTATAAATGTGACCCTAGGCAATCAGTCTGGATGATAATTTCCTCCTCTATAAAATATGGGGTTGGATTTGGTAGCCTCTAAAGGCAGCCAGGTGGCACAGTGCAAAGAGTGGTAGCCTCGAGTCAGGAAGACCTTAGTTCAAATCTGGCCTCAGAGGTTTACCAGCTATATCACCTATGCAAGTCACTTAACCCTGTTTGCCTCAGTTTTCTCATCTGTAAAATGAGCTGGATAAGGAAATGGCAAACTACTCCAGTATCTTTCCCAAGAAAATCCTAAATGGGGTCAGGAAGAGTTGGATATGACTGAAAAACAACTAAACTACAATAAGGACATATCCAGAGCTAAAATTTGTGAACCTGTGGTTGGTTTATTCTCATGGCTATGAGTCCCTTATGGTATCATGTGGCTTCGGAACAAAATCACACACACACACACACACACACACACACACACAGTATCCACCTGGGCAACTTCCTACTTTCTCTCTAGCCTCTAGTCTCTCCCCTGTTTATCCTCCACAAAATCACCAAAATGATGTTTCTAAAGCACAGCCTCATCAAGTTATTCCCTTTTGTGTTACAGGCACTTGGTGGCACAGTAGATAGATCACTGGGTCTGGAATCAGGGAGACCTGAGTTCAAATTCAGTCTTAGACACTTCCTAGCTGTGCGACTCTAGGCAAGTCACTTAACCTCTGATTGTCTAAGCTTTTCTAGTCCCACCGCCCTTGTAAAACAGGGATAATAACAGAATCTCTATTGCAGAATTATTGAATCAAGTGAAATCAAAGTAGCAAAGTGCTTAGAACAGCAGTGTTTAATAAATGTTGTTTCCTTCGGTTCCAGCTTTAGTGGTTCTCTATTGCTTCTAAAATAAGTTACTAAGTTTTCTATTTATCAGTGAAAGCCCTTGGCCATCTGGCTGCCATTATCCATTACTCCCCTTTAGATTTCTTCTTCTTCTTCATACACAGTGTTCCATCTTCTGCCCCTGTACAGATAAGTCTCCCATTTGTAACTTAAACTAACTCCTTACAAATGTCCCTTTCAATCCCAGGCTTCTTCTAAAGCTCAGCTGAAGCTGTCTTTGGACTTTTCTGATTCCCTCAGGTGCTATTTTCCTTTCACCACCAGAAACTACTTTTATTTTCTGTTTGTGTGTGTGTGGTATGCACACACATATATATCTGTGTATATACATACATTTTATATATACAAATATTGTATAAATGTGTAATACTAACATCTCCTTTATCATACATACCTGCATGTCATATATGACAAAGATGTTTATATCAAATATTTATAGAATATTCGTATTACAAGTTGTATGTATATATTTGAGATGTCATTTATATCATGTATTTGTATTACATATTTTATGTTGTATATATGTATGTACATATATACACGTGTGTATGCACACATGCATAATGTATATTTGTGAGGCAGCTGGGGCATAATGGGCAGATTGCTGGCCTTGGAGTCAAGAAAACCTAGGGTCATGTACCATTTCTTAGACTTTTTCACTGTATGACTTTAGACAAGTCACTGAACCTCTGTCCCAGACAGCTTTCTAAGGTTTGAAGTCACAGAGATGTTGCTGATTATGTTTGTAGAAGTTCCTGAGAGCTACAGAGATCCTGAAGAAATCACATGTTGTCCAGAAAACACATCTGTATTTACATACATCTATACATGTCACTTCCCCTGACAATACCAGGGTCTTGAAGCAAGAAGTAGCTTTTCTCAGAATGCATGCCATCTCAGGGTGCGGGAAAAGGGGAAAGAGGAGGAGAAAATTTGGAACTGAAAATCTTGTGGAAATGAAGGTTGAAAACTAAAATTAAATAAAATTAAATCTTATAAAAGTAGCTTTTCTCCCTTTATCCTTATGTGCCAAGCATTGTCCTGTGTAGTTCCCATGAATATGCCAGTGTAATTCTGAATCGCACAACAGACTCTCCACATGGAAGACAGAACCAAAACATTTAAACACCAGAAAGCCAAATTCATCACAGCAACAAAGACATTTACATACAATAACAATACAGGGGGTTCTACCATCCCCAAGTCTTCCCAGGGCCTTCTCACAAACACTAAACACTCCCAGCTTGCTGCCTGCTTCCTCTCTCTCCTTCAGCTCTAACTACTGTGTCCAACTTCCTCTCAGCTCTTCTTTACCCCTTCCTGCTTCACCCTTTGGTCAAGCTTCTCCCACCACAGACTCATGTGACTCAGGCTTCCACGGGACTCAAGCAGGTCACTTAGACCTATTAATGGATGGGAAAGATCTTCCAAATACACCCTGGCATAGGATAGGCTCTTAATAACTGTTTATTGATTATAAGAAACTCAATAGTACCCAATTTCTTTACATTCTTTCAGAGGAGTGAATTTTTTGCAGATGTTTGAAACTTTCCTTTTATTTCAGTTATTTTTAATGGATTCCTTTCTTAAACATATTACATACTTCCTGACAATTTAAAACACAAGACTGGACATAAATAGACCTTTTGTTGATGACTAAAGTTCATCTTTATGAACGTGGTTTTGCTGGATATGGAATTTTAAGACACTTATGTTTTCATGTTTCTGCTGAAGTTCTGTTTGTCTTGTTGGTTGGCTGTTTGTTTGGTTTTTTCCTATCAACCATCTTTCCTTGCTCTTATCAGCTCACCTACTTTCTCTTCTGGTTTGTAAATTTAATCAGGTAATCAAATTTGTTTGTTTTTTATTAAACGAAGGATGATTCACATAAGCCATTTTTAGCATAGACTCAATAACATCTATTTCCGTTTCTGAAAGGGACTTCTTGTGCCCTTCTTGGTTATATATCCCAGGAGTTGAGATGGTACAATGAACAGCATGGTCAGGCAAATCTAGGTTCCACATATAATTCTGATACTTATTAGCTTTGTGGTCAGAGGCAAGTCTGAGCTTCAGTTCTCTCACCTCCAAAAAGTGAATAACAATCCCTGTAACTATCTACAACACAGAGTTGTTGTGAGGATGTATCAAAGGAGATAACTATAACTCCCTGATAATTTTAAAGTATAAGTTGTGTATGTGAAAATTCAAGGGATCAGTGATTTCAGCAGCTAGAGAGGGGAGACTGCCAACATAAGAAGTTCACCATTGAGTATGAAAAACCTCCATGACTTGTCCAGGTTCACAAGGCGCAAAGAATCAGAACCAGGATTTGAGATTCTGCCTAATGCCAGACCATGTTCTGGCATCTATTTTTTGAGCTTTACATAAATTTCAGCTGTTTTCTTATTGCTGTCATCATCATCATCATCATCACCATCATTCTCTGGATAATTGAGCTGTTACCACAAATTCCAGGATACAATTTCTGCATTTACAAACACTCAGTTTAACTTTATCCCTCCTATGATTCACTCCCAGAAGATGCTATTATCCATCCAATCTCAAAAGAAAGCTTTCTCTGTCAGAATATTTTTTCAGTCTCAAAGGGATTTCTATATTTCAGAATGTGTGGCTGCCCACTACCTGCCTCTTCAGGCTTAGCTGTGAACAATCGATTTATTAAAGAGACTTCTAAAAAGAATACACAGAACGCAATAATCAAGTCCATATCCCAGCCCATAGACCTGCTTCTAAAGCATCTTTAAAAATGGATATTGAATTCTTTTAGTAGCAAACTGGTATTCTAGCTGTGGGATAAATATTCAGCTATGAATCTTTCAGTTAGAATATAAACCATAATATTTAGAATTCTGGAAAGACTGTCAGCATAAAAATCCCATTCTAAAATGTCATCTTTAAAAACTATTTACATTATGAAAATGCATTCATTTTAGAAAAGCATTATTTTGCTCTCAGATGTATTCTGTTTGCCAATTAGGTATACTGTGCTTAGAGACTAGAGGCCTGTGAACAAGAATGGTCAAGTTCTGGTGAGGTGGCCCAATATTCTCCATCAGAAATGAGGTAAATACTGTGCTCCAGAAATCTCTAGAACTAGACATAAACCACCAGATTCTTTCCTGAACACAGAAATGTTGCCTGGCAGATGGCACCCAGAGATTGAAATTATGGGGTGCATCTCTATTAAGTTAAATTAAAGGAATGTTTATTAAGTGTCTAGTACATGCAGAGCTGAGTTAGAGGAGAAGCAACGTTGAGATAGGAAGCACAATTCCACCTTCAAATGCGATAATATTTGTGAAAGTACTCAAGGTGCCTAGCACATTAATTGGCACTCCGTAAATGCTTATTCCTTTCCTCTTCCCCACTCATGGAATTGGTCTACTCTACTCTTGGGAACAGGGACACAAATAGGGATAACCAATACATGACAACTTGAGGAATTCAAATGCTTTCATTGGGATTCCCTTCTGAGGGCCTTTTTTATGACACAAAAACGTGAGGCTGTGATCTCAAAGGTTACGTATGCTTTAATAAGGTCCCAACAACTTAGAAATCCTCAAACAGTAAATTCCTGTGGAGAATTGCTAGTGTGCCATCTAAAAACCAACCCAGTTAAATTCGGAAAAACAAACAAACCAAGTTGGATAAAAAGAGATCATAACATTTTAATCCCATTTGTGACCTTAGCAGCCCATATCGACTTTCTTGTAGAAGGGTTGTGAGCTCATACTACAAAACCCCAGATTCATAAAGTAAGTCCATAAGGGACAGGAAAACAAAGAGCTTGGGGGATGGCTGGTAGGGAAAAGGCCCTTCCTGAGCAGAGAGATCATGGATGGATTTGTGGTGGTATTTAAGGAGAGTTTTAAAAAAGATGGATAATAGTTTAACAGAGAAACATCTTTGTAAACCTGTGGCAAATAAAAGAATTGTAGTATTTCAGAAATTCTTGTCCTCATAAACAGTCAAAAGAATTTGTTTAATGACTAATATAGAGAAAACACTTTATTGGGTTTTGTAACTATTTATAGACCCACCTCTGATTCATTTTGCTCATAATTATGTTTGCAGTGCTTATCATTGTGCAAATGCTCGTTGACTTGACCTCAGGTCATCAAAGGCAACAAATTTCTACAGACATGATTATTTCAATATTTCAGAAAAAAGATCCATGGTGTTAACAGTTAATTTTTCCACAAATATTTGCTATTTGCTTACCATTTGCCAAGGACCAAGGTTGCAAAGACAAGGCTCCTTCAGATATCTTAAATTCCATTAGGGAAACAATGTGAGAAGCAGTGAGACACAACTGAAAAGATCAATGACTTTAGCATCATAAGACCTGGATTCAAATCCAAGATATGTCACTACCTGTGTGACCTTGGGCAAGTCCCTTATGTTTGTGGACATTAGTTTTCCCACCTATAAAATAAAGGATCTGGACTACATATCCTTTAAGGTCTATAACAAGTCTATGATTATACATACACATATGCTTCATCCCATACCTTAGTAGTAGCCAATCCTCATGAGTTGCAACCAAAAACATTAGCTACCTATGACTATAGCTACCAGTAACTATGACAGAAATGTTACTGATATTTCTCGTCACAGAATGTTAAAGAGCTATCCATGACCTTAAAATTAATATAATATTCTTCCTCTAGAAGATAAAGGACATAACATGATAGCCTCAGTCAGCTGTACTGTTGACAGATACCTTGCCTAAGTGATATGGTTCCCGGTGTATTCTTTGCATGTAATTGGAACCATCATGGAGATACATTTTCTCTGAGGGACTGGACAGAGCCACTACTCGCCTTGGCATCTGTGAGGTATAGAAGTGAAATGGGTGGAAGATCCAAGTCAATTACTGTTACTGACAACAGACTGACTTCAACCTGTGACTAATAGGAAATGTGTGAATGACCATAAGATCATTCACAGATCTGGAGCCAGAAGGAAACAAGATCCACTGGTGACCTTAAGAATAAGCAGTGGATTGAAACCAAGGTTCTTTCTACTGAACTTGACTGTCTCAGTGCCTCCTGAGATACTTCCCACCATCATAAACTAGGTTATGCTCAAAAGAGCTCATCTGTAATAAAAGACTGGTAGATTTGGGGTAAGAAAACCTGGGCTCAAGGTCCAGTTATGCTGTCTACCACTCCTATGACTTTGGGAAATGTCTCACTCTCAATTGTCTCAATGAGGGGGTTAAACTAGATAGCTCTAAGGTTTTTCCCAGCTCTAAAGCTATGGTCTATGATTTTAGAAGTGATGATGGGGCCATCTAATCCAAATGAACTCTCTTTACCAATTAGGAAATTGGAGTCCAAAGAGATGAGGTCTCATGTTCAGTGAATGGTAATCTGAGACTTTAGCCCAGGTCTACAGTCTCTAAATATACCTACTAACTACTAAGATACTTCCCACCCTCACAATAAAAGTAGAATCAAAGAATGGTCCCAATGGAAGATATTTTACAAGTTTTTTAGGCCAATATCACTATTTTTACACTATTTATCACTATTTACTTACACTATAAATTAGTGTATTATTATATTTACACTATAAATCACTATTTATGGGGAAATTAAGGCTGGGCTAGTTAAGGAGTAGAGCTGAGACCTCCATTTTTCTGCTCTGTTTCCCATCCCAGTTCTTCCTACAACACTGAGAAGCTGCAATACTAGACAAATGCTTTTCAATACAGAGATAATGAAGTTTCAGTTACCCAGTCTTTCCCAGAAAACTGTTCGCCTAGAAGTAACCTCTCTAGAATTCTCTTTTCTCCCAATGTCACATGATAAATCAATTCAAATTAAACAAGGCATAGTCATGCCAGTTACTAAAGAGTAGGCTGCTAGCATGACTATGCCAAATGACTTTGTTTATCAAAATATTTTCTCAGGCATAGTGTAACCCCTCCCTTATATAAAAAGAAGTGATCTCTCTCACATAGGGATACTAAAGGATAAAATGCAAGAATATACATGAAAACATTTTGACATCTTTGGCAGACAGGCACCGTAGATATTCTAGCACCACTGTGGTTATTAGATTGGAGTCTGATTTGGAGAACACACCTCTGACAAATGTTTCATGGTGACTTACTTCCCAGGGAGATTGCTTAGATGTTCCTTGTGTGAAAGGAAATCTCACTGTAAAACTCTGCTACTGAGCCTTTTTTTTTTAAAAGGAGAATAGAAAGGGAATTACTTCTCATCTGACAACTTGCTGTGGGAAAAGAGTTGTCAAAATTTGGTGTTCATGGACACCAGATTAGTTAAAATCTGGCACACATTTATTACAGGAAATTCTCTCGTTCAGGTTTAAACAGAAGTGTGAACAGGAGTGTTTCCTTCAACCAATTCCAAATTGACATCAGGGATTAGACTAGATCACAATAGTGCTAGCTTGCAAATGACTGTTATGAAAGACATGTTCCAATAAATATCTAAAGGTCCTGACAACTGCTTCATCCTGAGGAATCAATATATTCTTCTGAGGCCCTGACCATATTGTCTCCTATTCCCAACCTCCCAGTTCTGTGTTGTTTCTCACCTTTCACCATATTCATTCAAATATTAGACTGGCACAAAGTTCCTGAGGTGAGAGAGAAATGTGTAAACTTCAAAATGGAACAGACCTAAGGGATATCTCCCCGTGTTCTTAACAACTAGGGGTACATAGAGAGATTTCAGGGGTTCCATGAATGTAGATAGGAAAAAAGAGAAATCTTTATTATTACAAAACTCTAACTGAATTTATCATTTCCTTTCATCATGGATAAAAGCAACAATCATTATTCTGAAAGGGCACTGATAGGTTGCCCCAGACTTTTAAAGCAGTCCATTTTTTAATGTTTAATGTCTACTTCAATTCCTTTGTAGCATAATTAAGAAGATTAACTCCAACAAGTTGAGTCACTTGCCCAGTCACCAAGGTAAACAGTAGTTGTGGGATTAGGAGTTACTTGTAATCCCTAGAAAGGTAAACACAGTGATTTCAAAACTTTCTTAAACTGTTGCAGGAACATTTCTGAAGTCCTAAGAGCTGAAAATTCGTATATCCACAGTCCATGATTGATTTGTCCATATCTAACTGAAAGGGATCAGAATCCCCGGCAATGCTATTCTGCAATCCCAGCCTTGTTTTTCTGCCCACTCTATCCCCCATTAGTGGGGGGGCCTTTTTCAGTTCAATCCCACAGAATTCAGCAAGCATTTGTAATACCTACTGATAAGTGTGTGAGTGTATGTGTTACGTCTTACATCCTGAGTTGCTAGAGGTTCACTTTCTTCTTTCAGTAACTGAAGTCTACCCTGACTGACTTCCAAGAAGCCTTGGCCATTCATAGTCAGGAATAGTCATAAATAGTCAAATTCTGTTGAAACAGACTACTGGACTTGGATTAAAAAGATATAAGTTTGAGTCTTAGCTTTGCATTGACTTGTTGTGTGATTTTAGCCAAATCACTTTTTCCACCTGAAGATCCAGTTTCACCATTTTAAAACTGGAGGGGAAACCTAAAGCACAGAATTATGATGAGGAAACCACTTCTTACATTGTATCATACTAGTCAATCTGAACTAATATCACCATTATCATAGAACTATCACATTCTTGTGGCATGGATGAGTATACAGTGATGAATCTGAGGATTCACATATCCGATTCAGTTCAATTCACTGGATATTTGAAGCCATTTCCGTGGGTGCTCCATCCAAAGTTACAAATCACAATGTACACAATTCTCATCTATGTTCTGTCACAAATCCTGTAAAACGCCCTTACCCAACATGAGGCCTTCCTCTAGTTCAGGAGTTCTTGATCATTTTGGGGGGACATGGACCCCACCCCGTTGTTCATCTGGTGAAGCTTATTGGCCTCCCTCTCAGAAAAATGTTTTGAAATAATTGAAGGAAATGCTCAATTTCACTTACATGTTAGTGAAAATAGAAGAATATCATTACTCCTAATCCAAATTCATGCCTCCCTGAAATATATCAAAGGACCCAAAGTTGAGAAACTTTTATTGATGTATTTTAACACTTAGTGCTTACTAGTACAGCACTCAGATTGTCTATCTCTAATTTCTCAATATACAATGATACCAACCACATGATTGACCTGCTTCCTTTCCTGACAGCCCAGTGAGATGTGTAGATAAAAACAGCTTTGCAAACTCAAGGTGTATTGGTGGTAGTGGTTGTGGAACACTTATTCAGTGAGATCCCTTCTGAGTTCTAGAATACTTTATGGTTTCTGGTTATGTGAACTACACTCAGCACTGTTGCTGAGTGACCATTGGCTTTAGAGTTATATGATTCAAATCTGAATCTCACTGCTGCTCCTAACTTCCTTTATGATCCTCGATAAATTAATTCTCTGGGTCTCAGTTTCCTCACCTGCATTATTCTGGATTTAGATCAGATGATTTCAACATTCCTTTCCTCCCTAAATCCTATAACTAAGATAATGGACACACTACTTCATTTCATCTGTAAGCATATACATATAAACACACATCTATATGGAGAAGGGATTTTTTAAAGTAAAAAATATCATTTTTGTGGAATTAATATTATTCCTTTGGATACAACCAAATTGTTCAAATAGAAAATGTTTTATTATTTCAAGATGTTTTTCATTTTTACTATTCCTGAATGGATTTATTTTGATTTTTTTAATAACTAGGAAAAAGAGACGTAAGTGACAAATGGAAGAACCATGTGATTTAAGATCAAAATAGTATCACAAAATTTAAGAGCTAGAAGAAACCCAATATCTAGTCCAACCCCTTCATTTTACAAATGAGTACAATGAGGCCAGGACAGCCAAAGAAAGTTTCTCATTGTACCACATGTTTTAGGTACAAGTGTAAGTTGTGAACCCACATTTGCATTGCTTTGCTAGGACTTCTGATATTAAGTCTAGTATCAAGAAATTTGATATCTTGTCACTAAGATGAAGACATTTGCAATACTGAAGGAAATTGGGTATGTATTTATGTGTGCTATCCATGCTATATGTGCTACGCATTTTACATACATTATATATTGTTATCAGCATTATTGAGGGGCAACATGCCATGCTACATAGAAAGTAAGCCTTGAATCCAGAGGCTTTTGATGAAAGTCCCACAACTGATACCTACTGGCTGTGTGACCTAGGGTAAAGTCATCTTGCTTTAGGCAAATCTCAAAAACTATAATTTACAAAAGAGTAGATGACTGGCATTAATAGGAGTTTCTTCACCTTGAAAATTCATAAACCATGGGAATCACAGCTCTTGTCCCTCTTCCTATTCTGTCATCGTAATTATTATCATTCTTTTCCCATGAGAAATGCATCTGTTAGCTACATAAGTATACCCAAAGCAGCAGAAGTTGTTAGAAATGACAAGGATCCTGGGAGCACTGAACATAAAGAAAATGATGGGTTACTTTTTCAAGTACAGTTTACTCAAGAAAAATGATCAAAGTGAGATGTGTTGCGAATATGGAGTTAAAAGAATTTAGTAACGGGTTGTATATAGGGGATAAATGATAAAGAAAAGTCAAGAGTTATTTCAAGGTTATGAACCTAGGTGAAAGATTATGGAAGTACTCTGAACAGGAATAGGGGAGTTTATTGGAGGAGGAGGGTGGGAGAGGGCAGAGATAATGAGTTTTCTTTTAAATTTAAGAATCTCTAGGAATCGGTGGTGTGGGTACGGTATTAAGAAGATGTAAAAGCTGCATATAAAAACGTTTAATTCTCTGTATAAAAGCTGATCCCTGAACCCATGGGAGTTGAAGAGATTAGCACACAGGTAAAGTGATGGCACCAGACATAGTCTTAAAGGGACATCCCCTGGTTCAGATTCGGAGACAGGTGATATTACAACAAAAAAAAACTTTGAAAAAGGAGTTTGGGGGAAAGAGGCTAGTTGGCAGTATCATAGCTGTCAAGGGATCAAGAAAGATAAAGAGTGACTGGATTTAGTAGGAAAGTGTTTGGGTTGGAAGCTAATTGAAAGGGGTTGAGAGGTGAGAAGTGAAGACAAAGAATACATGAATTTTCTTGAGAGTCTAGCTCTCCAAGACATAAGAAATAACGGAATGTGACTTAATGAGTAGGAGGATCAAGTGAAGGGGTTGCTGTTCCTCTTAATATGGGGAGATCTGGGTATGTGTGAATGCATTAAGAAAGGAGCTAAAACTATGCCAGATCTCAAACTATATGACATAAATCAGCAGGATCACTCAGAGACATGGCATACTCACATCAGAAAGGGTGCTGTGCTCTATGAGCAAAGCACAACTGAGACAACACAAAGGAAATGAAGGTGGCACAGATTTGGAATATTCACCCCGACTGTCCATGCCCAACCTGTGGCAGAGCATTCTGAGCTCGTATTGGTCTGATGGTGATGTCATTTTGGTCCAACAACCAATTGTCAAAACTATCTAGTTCTGGCTAAGAAATAGAGTGGTGGATCAGAGGAATAGATTAGGTACAAATTACATTACAATAAATGATCACAGTAATCTAATACATGATAAACTAAAAGATCCAAGCTTTTGGAACAAAAACTCATTATGTGAAAAAACGGCTGAGCAAAATGGAAAGCAGTTTGACAGAAACTAGGTATAGAGCAACATCTCACAATGCAAACCAAGGTAAGGTCAAAATGGATACATGATTATGATACATAAAGGATGATACCATAAACAAATTAAGAGGGAATGGAAGAATTTGTCTGTCAGATTTATGGATAAGGGACAAATTTAGGACCAGAGAAGACAAGGCATTACAAAATGTAAAATAGATAATTTTGATTATATAAAATTAAAGTTTTTGCACAAACAAAACCAGTGCAACCAAAATGAGAAGAAAAGCAGAAAACAGAGAAAAAATTGCAACAAATGTCTCTTTCTCAAATATATAGAGAACTGAGCCACATTAAAAAAAAACAAGTCATTTCTCAATTAATAAATGATCAAAGGATATGAACAGGAAGTTTTCAGAAAAAGAAATCAAAGCTATCTATAGTCACATAAAAAAATGCTCTAAATCACTACTGATCAGAGAAATGCAAATTAAAACAATTCTGACACTATCAGAATGGCTAATATGACAAAAAAGGGAAAATGCTGGTTGTTGGAGGGGATGTGGGAAAACTAGGACACTAATGCACAGTGGTGAAGTTGTGAAGTGATCCAACCATTCTGGAGAACAATTTGGAACTATGCCCAAAGGGCTATAAAACTGTGCATACTCTTTGATCCAGCAATACCACTGCTAGGTTTATATCTCAGACATTCAAAAAATGGACAAGGTCCCATCTGTACAAAAATAGCAGCTCTCTTTGCTGGCTAAGAATTGGAAATCAGAAGGATGCCCATCAGTTGAGGAATGGCTACACAAACTATGGTATATGATTGTAATGGAATATTATTGTGCTATAAGAAATGACAAGCAGGATGATTTCAGAAAAAAAAACCTTGAAGGACTTACTTAAGCTGATGCATAGTGAAGTAAGCAGAACCAGGAAATTATTGTATCCATTAACAACAATATTGTTCAATGAAAAACCATGAATGACCTAACCATTCTCAGCAATACAATGATCCAAGACGATCCTAAAGGACTAATGATGAAGCATGCTATCTGCCTCCAGAGAAAGACCTGATATTGACTGAATACAGATGCTTGCACCTTTTTTCACTTTTTCTTTCTTTTCACTTTCTTTCATTTTTTTCTTTTATTAGAGTTCTCTTGTACAAAATGACTCATATGGAAATGCTTTACATAACTGCACAGGTATAACATATCTGACTGCTTATCATCTCAAGGTGGGGAGAGGGCACGTAAGGATAAAATTTGGGACTCAAAACTTTAAATAAAAAAGAATTAAAATGAGAAAGAAAGGGAGTATAATGGAGAGGTAGAGGGTAAAGTTAAAGAGGGAGGAGCGAAATAGAAGCAGAGAAAGAAGAGGAAAAAAGAAAAGGAGAGTTATAGTAAGAGGGAGAGAATGAAGAAGATGTGCAATAGAAAAGAGAGAACAGAAGAAAAAGAGTGATAATGATTGTGTTGCTAGGGGATGAAATCAAGGGTTTGGCATTTGCAAGGTCAAGAGGCCATCTCTTCACTTGATAAAGGAGGCAAACGAGGAAATAATCAGAGGTGGTGGATGCACAGGAATTCACAAGAAATTGGTAGCGGAGTGGTGCTCTGATCCTCAAAAATACTGCATAATTGAAGAAAGTTTCAGTTTTTGTTTTTCTCTCTCAAATACTAGTAAAGTATCTGGGATTGGACTGGGCTAACAGAGAAGTTCTGTCCCTAGGCCCTTGGTCTAAAATGCAAAGCAGTGCCATTGCCTTTGCCTCAAAGACAAAAAGCCAGAAGGCGCCCTGGACTTGATTTGTACACTTAGTTCCCAGGCTTTCCTGGTATCTCATTGAATCCAGCTTTTCTCAGCTCTATGTCCAACATTCCAATCATTATCCTTCTTTCCTGCTTTTATGCAGTGTGGGCGCTGCTCACTGTGTCCCCTCCACTTTGTCACTTCATGCCACAATGGACACCCGGCACCTCCAACCCAATCTTCTGTAAATGTGATGACATGATTACACTAGCATGCTCAATAACTTGCTGGACTGACAACCTTGATTGGATGATGAAACATATTTCATGCTCTTGCTCTGTGGGCTAGTTCTAATTTTTGGAGTTTATCTACAGTAGGAATTCAATACCTGAAGACAGAATGGTACAACGGAAAGAACATCAGAATGGAGTCAGAAAGCCTAGGTTCGAATCTGTCCTCTAACTTTTATTACTTCTTGGTCTTGGATAAATCATTTAATATCTAGGGACCTCAATTTCCTTATCTGTTAAAAAAGAAAGTAGGAATCTTCTAGCTCTAGATCTATAATGAAAATAATTATTTATCTAGATTTGTATTGCAGTGCTTTTAAGTGCTTAATAAAGGCCTTCTCAGTCATTCATGGTCCTATGATCTGTGTCTAAGCAAACTGAATTGCTGGAGTATTATAGCCCTGAAAGCCAGTCTAGATATTAATTTAAGGGGGTTCATTCCCCATGCCTGGTAATTGGCATGTCATTAGGAGTCTGTAATTAGCACCGTAGCTGCGTGTTCTTCTTCCCCTGCATTCCCATCCATAAAGTCTAGGATTCAGTTACCCTGGTCTGTCTAAAGCTTTCCAATACAACACCCCCATCTCCCTTCTTGGTGCCTTTACAATGGTTATCCCCAAAGCCCTGGAGGGACTTTCTTCTCCCTTCAGCCTCTTGGCTTCCTTGGATTTCCTACTTCTGTCAGAGACTCAGCCCCACCCCAGAGCCTTTCCCTCAGATTACCTTCTACCTACTCTACTATCTCATATGAACCTCGTTATTTACACATTTTTCTGTCCCCAAAAAGTAAGCTCCTTGAGGGGAGGGATAAGTATTTGTTGTCATTTATTTGTTTTCCTTTGTATCCAAGTGATCGGTACTTGGTAAATGCTATTTGGCTTACTGTTTTTCAAAGAGGAAATATCCTAAGCTACTACTGTTGATATCTGATTCAGATATTATGCTAATAAGCAGTCAATATACTTCCCTCAATGATTTGTCACCCCATAACGTAAGTCCCTCTGTACTTAGTGTTACATCTGTGTTACAGCTAGTCTATACTGAATAAAATGTCCATTGTTTTCTTATTCCAGAGCTTCCCACGGTTGGTAATGATTTCCAAGGCAGAGTACACAGAGCTGGGCTTTCCAGGTTTCAGGTTAAATTGACTATAATAGTACATCACCTAAATTGAGGTGGGAAGTGAAACTTAAGATATGCCACAGAAATTGTTTAGGAAGGATAAAAATACATGGGGCACTGAAAGACCTGAGTCCTTTGCCCTGCCTGGTACCAGACTTCCAACAAAACATTTTACCTGATATCCGAAATGAGTTTGTTGACTCTTCAACTCCTAAGGCAGGTATTAAACTGCTGTCATGCTATTAAAACTTTAGCACAGTGATTCTTCACAGAGAGCACGAAAAAAGAACAAGTTTCAGGATGGATGAGATAGAGTCTGATGACGGCAGATATAAACATTTATGAATTATATTTTCTTCAAGGCTCAAACAATCTGAGAACCTTGAATGAAAAAAGGAAAGCAGATTTTCCAGTCACAAGCCAGGCATTTGCTTCTCAAAAGGAAAAGGGAGGAAAAGTGGTAAACAGTGAAAACACCAAATTCCAGAAAATTAGATCTAATGCAAGCTAAGAAGAGGAATTTTATTAAAGAAATTCTCATCAGTGAATGGAGCATTTAAATAATGAATACATAAGGAGCCACTATTTACTATAAGGAAAAAATGGGTACATGCTAATGCTTATGGATTTGTGTACAAAATCCACTGCCTTTTTGTCATCAATGGCCTGGAGGATGACTTGGGGAACTCTGCTGGGTGAATGTCTTTGTGTTTGCTCAGCACAGAACAGCAGTTGCAGTATGTAAATAAGGTGCCTCTTCCCTTCAGAGGCCTTGGGATATGTATAATAGATTAAGTTGGCTTTGTGCAGAGCAAACAGGTCTGTATTACTAAGAATATGAATAATATCAGTTTCCATAATTGCTAACATCTGGCTTCCCATAAATCTGTTAAATTGCATGGAAGCAGAATTAGATTTCTATGTCCTAAGTAAAGCAATTATATGGAAGTCTGTAGGCAATATGGTTCTAGATTCCACTGTGGAAATCTTTCAGTTTTGGACTGTGATGGCAGTACTCTGAAGGACATGAAAATTGTTCTGCGCACGGGGTGTGGGTCTAGTAAGGGGAAAACTGACAGTTTACTGCCAAGAGGAATGCAGTGGGAACCTTAGCTTATAAAAGAGAAGAAGGACCAGAATCTATCAGGCAGAAAGACCACTCCTTCCTACAGCTACTTGTGGGCATTCTGTTGAAACTAGTCAGGCTAGAGATTTCTGGAACATTAGCCCAATGAATTGGTCTTTCTTTTCTGTGACCATCTCACATGGAATGACCCAAAAGTCTTCTTTTTCCAATGGATTTTTCATTGAAGCATGATTGCCATTACATGCAGGGTCTTTTCCAAATAAATATCTTAACAGTTAAAAACTATATTTTTAAACAGAATGAGGAGAATTTTTTGGATGATGATGACAATGCTGCTGCTGATGAAAATAACAGGAACTAACTTTCCATGGTGCTGTTAGGCTTACGCAAGCCCTTACAGGCGTTATTGCCTTTAATGCCTAACTTCTGTTGGTAACGGTGTTATTATTATCTTCATTCTTACAAATGAGGGAACCAAACTCAGAGCGTTTACGTGACTTGTACAGAGTAAGACAAGGACTAAGGGTCTGCGATAGGACTGGAGGCGCACTGACAGCCAATGCGTTAGGAGCTATGTGTTACAGTGAATTGAATTACATAGAATCATTGATTTAGAGCTAGAAGGAAACTCAGGTACTCTGAATCTACCACAGCCTGCTCTCTCAGAGTCAGAGGCCCAGGTTTGAATTCTGCTTTTAATACTTAACAAGTATACGATCATTAGCAAGGCACAACACTTCCAGGTCTCAGTTTCCATAACCGTAAAATAAAGTATAACAGTATCACTGATATCATAGAAAGGAATACCCAAACCAGTTATTTCATGTCTTTCAGAAAACTGAGATCCTATGCTGGTAACCCTGTATTAGATAGTAGGACAGGATTAACACACATCAAAGAATCATACATAGGAATACTAAATCAAGTCCTAAATTAAACATTTATTAATGAATTGATTTGTGTAAAACCTATGCTAATACAGATAGAAAATTAAAAATAATCTCCAGCCTCAGGAAGTTCACATTCTTCCTATGTAGCTTTGACTTTATATGACAAATTCATTCCTAATGTTATATTTATTCCCTTGCCACCTCCATTCTCCCTGTCTTCATTTATTTTCCTATTATCTTTAATATATTTTTACATTAGGAGTGTGTGTGTGTATGTGTGTGTGTGTGTGTGTGTGTGTGTGTGTGTGTAAATGAAAAATTGAAAAAAACAGTTGACTGAAGTAATACTAATATTGTCTTAAACATTGTACTGGGGACTTGATTCACAGTTCTCTGCTATGAACCTTGATTGTCATTAGCTTGTTAGAACCTCTGTTCGGATCATAAAATAATGATCTTGAGATTCCCATTTCTCCTTTGCATTGTTTGTACATTCCTTTTTAGATACAATCTAATTAAGAGAAAGAATATCTTCCTCAATCTTTTTTCATTTGTTCTATTAAAACAATCAAAATAGAATAAAAATATTATCATTTGTATTTCTTACACTTTCTGTGACCTTTTAAGATGCTAATATGAAGAGCAGAAAACCACTTCTAGGAGTAAAGCCAAGAGGTCTGAAGCAGGGGAAGCACTCAGCTGAGCTCTCACAACATTCTCCTCCAAACAACATTAAAGTAATGGCTTGGAATGAATTCTGGAGTGGTAGAAGCAACAGATGCTTGAGAGAGACACTCTTTCAACCAAAACAACTCAGGAGGTCAGAAAGTGAGATCTGTGCTTTGGAGGTGGAGGCTGACCCAGATCCCCTGGGGATGAAACACCAGTAGTGGGACTAAGTGGTGGTGACAGAAGCAGGAGGAGATCTAGGGATGGTAAGGAGACCGCTCTGGTGCTGGCAATGGGCATTATCCACTTCTAGGTCATACTGTCAAGAGGAGAGAAGCACTTAAGAGGAAGTGGGATCCCTGAGAGTCAGTACTGCTTTTGGTCACAAGGGATCAGGGACCGTGAGGGACAGTAATGCTTCCAGTACCAAGGGAGCAGTATCTGTTGCAATCCCAAAAGATTTACTGGGTAAGGATCAAAATGCAGACTTGGAGAGCAGTGACCACACCTCTTCGCAGATCACACTACTTTGGAAGCACTGACAATGTCCCAACCCCCAGAACTAGCTCTGAAAACAGCAGTATGAGAAAGCTTAAGGCTTGATTCAGTGGGCACCTCACCCTCCACCCCTATGCTGGGCATAACTTTAACACAAAGTTCAAAATCAAGAAATTAGGTGGAAAAATCAGCCAAATCAGCTATGGTGAGGTGGAAGGTCAAGACAATCTCAGATTAAGACAATGAAGTCAAAACAGCTACAAGCAATGTCTCCAATGTGAATGTGTGCGCAAGAATGCCAAGAAGAGCTAAAAACCACTTTCCGAACCAAATAAGAGTGGTAAAGGAAAAATCAGGCAAAAAAATGAGAGCAAAGGAATAAAATTAAGAAAATATAATTAACACCTTGATAAAAGAGGCACAAAACAATAGTAATGAAAGTAACACTTTAAGAAGTAGAACTGACCAAGCAGAAAGCTACTGGCTCCAGGACAAATCAAGAAATAAAAAAAAAGTCAAGAGAAAGAAAAAATGAAAAAAAAATGTAAAATATAGCTCATAAAAAATAACTGACATGGTAAAGAGATCCAGGAGAGATAATTTAAGAATTTTTGCACTACCTTAAAGCAAAGATCAAAGAACTTAGATATTATATTTCAAGAAATTATCAAGGGAAATTGCCCCAACATTCTAGAAGCAGAGGATAAAGTAGAAATTTAAAGAACATACTCATCACCACCTGAAAGTCATCCCAAGATGATAACTCCCAGGAGCATTATATAGTCAAATTCCAGAAGAATAAGGTAAAAAAAATACTTCAAGCATACAGAAAGAAACCATTCAAATACTATAGAATGATGGTCAGGAATAAACAAGATTAGTAACTTCCACATTAAAAGAGCTCAGAGTTTGGAATATAATATTCCAAAAGAAAAAAGGAACAAGGATTGCAACCAAGAGTAACTTTCCCAGAAAAACTGAACATAATCCTTCACGGGGAAAAATGGACATTTAACAAAACAAAGAGCTTTCGAGCATTCCTGATGAAAAAACCAGATTTTAATAGAAAATCTGACCTTCAAATACAAGATTAAAGAGAAGCATAAGAAAAGTAAATATGGAAGAAATAATAAGGGACTCGAAATTAAACTGTTTACATTTCTACATGGGAAAATGATTCATGTAATTTCTAGGAACTTTTTTAGAGCAGTTATAGAAGAATTCTACATAGAAAGAGAGCATGGTAGTGAGACAATTATGTTGAGATGGTGTAAAAATAGAGAAGTAAGAAATAAGGAACTTCTGGGAGAAGGGGGAAGATATGTGTTCATCCTTCATTGCCAAAGAGGACCATGCCATCAGAGAAATGATGACATGACTTGCCCTTGACTTTGTTTTGAGTGAGGGAGGTCTGTGCAGGTCACCAGCCTGACTTCTCCTCCAGAACCATCTGAATCCAGTGACCAGATATTCATCAGGATGACTGGAGATGACCCAGGATGAGGCAGTTGGGGTTAAATGACTTGCCCAAGGTCACACAGCTAGTGAGTGTCAAGTGTCTGAGGTGAGATTTGAACTCAGGTCCTCCTGACTCCTGCCCTGGTGCTCTATCCACTGCACCACCTTGCTGCCTCCTAGGGGGAAGGTAGAGGAAGAATGGGGAGAATCACATAAAATAAAATAGGTGTGAAAGGAAGAACTTTTACAGTGGAGGGGGAAATGGCGGCAGCGCTTGAACCTCACTCACATCCAAACTGGTTCAAAGAGAGAAAATATAAATATAAACACACACACACACACATACACACACATACACACACACACATACACACACACATACACACACACATACACACACACACATACACACACATACACACACACACATACACACACACACACAATTAGTAACAGAAATCTGTCTTACCCAACAGAGGAGAACGAGGGCAAGGGGCTAAGAGAAAGGAAAATCATGTGGGAAGTGTAGATTAAAAACTGGCAGTGGTCAGAAGCAAAACAGACTTTAGAAAAGGGACAGGATAAAAAAAAGAGAAGAATAAACAGAAGACAATGAGATGGAGGGAAATACAGTTTATCATCATAACTGTGAATGGGATAAACTCACCCATGTAAAACAGAAACTGATAAAAAGGATTAGAAACCAGAATTCAACAATATATTGTTTAAAGGAAACTCATCTGAAGCAATGAGACACACAAAGAGTTAAAAGAAGGTACTGGAGCAGAATCTATTACACTTTAGTTGACATAAAGTCTGAGGTAACAATCATAATCTCAGAGAAAGAAAATGTAAAATATATCTAATTAAAAGAGACAATCAAGGGAAACTACATCTTTCTAAAAGGAACCACAGACTATGGAGTAATATCAATTCCAAACACATATGCATAGTATCAAAATTCTTAAAGAAAACATTACATGTACAGGAAGAAACAGTAAAAGGACACTAGTGAGGGACCTCAATTTCCCCCTCCCTGAGTTAGATAAATCTAAATATAAAAGAAATGAGAAAGAAGGAGAACATCTCAAAAGTTAAATATGATAGATCTGGAGAAAGTTGAATGGAAATATAAAATAGTTTACCTTTTTCTCAACTGTACATAGCACCTTCACAAAAAGTGACTGTGTATTAGGGCATGAAAACCTCATAATCAAGTGCACAAAAGCAAAAATATTAAATACATCCTTTTCAGGTCATAATGAAATAAGAAAATTAATAAAAGGCTATGGAAGCATAGATTAAAAATTAGTTGGAAACTAATCTAATCCTAAAGAATGACTGAAAGAAAAAAAATCATAGAAATAATCAATAATTTCCTAATGAGAATGACAAAAATGAGACAACATACCAAAATGTGTAAGATGCATAAAAAGTAGTAAAGGAAAATTTCTAAGCATATATATCAATAAAAGAAAAAAAAACAGATCAATGAATTGTGCAAGCAACTTAAAATATGGAAAAACAACAAATTGAAAATCTCCCAATTAAACACTAAAACAGAAATCTTAAAAATCACTAGAGATATTAATGAAATTGAAAGTAAATTAAAAATAATAAATAAAACTAGGAGATGTTTATGGAAAAAACAATAAAATCAATAAACCATTGGTTAATTTGATAAAAAAAAAAAAGAAAACCAAATTACCAGCATCAAAAATTAAATGGGCCAATGCACCACAAATGAAGATGAAATTAACCAATTATTAGGAATTATTTTGCTTAGTAATAGATGAATAAAACTAAGTGAAATGCTGGAATACTTACAAAAATATGAACTTCCCAGATTAACAGCAGAGGAAATAGAATACTTAACTCCATTTAAGAAAAAGAAATTTACAAGACATCAATGAGGTCCCTACAAAAAAAAATCCCAGATCAAATAGATTTTCAAATGAACTCTACCAAATATTCAAGGAACAATTAATCCCAACACTATAAAAACTATTTTAAAAAATGTGGAAAGAAGGAATCTTACCAAATTATATTTAAGACACAAATATGATTTTGATACCTAAACCAGGGAGAACAAAAAAAGGGGAAAAAAATTATCGGCTATTTTCCCTAATGAATATTAATGCCAAAAAAATGTTTAAGTGCTGTCAAGGAATTTACAGCAATATATCACAAAGGTTATACACTACGACAGATGGGATCCATACAATGCATACAGGTCTTATTCAATATTAGGAAAATTATCAGCATAAATGAGCACATCAACAACAAAAGAACAAAAATCATGACTGTATTAATAGATGCAGAAAAAACTTTTGAAAAAATACAATATACATTATTCCTATGAAAAGCACTGAGAAGTTTAGGAATGGATCCTTTATTAAAATAAGTAATATCTACCTAAAGCCAAGAGTAAGCATTATCTCTAAAGAAGATAAACTAGACATCTTCCCAGTAGGATTATGGGTGAAGCAAGAATGTCCACTATCACCATTATTATTCAATATGATTCTAAAAAGAGTAGTTACAGCAATAAAACAAGAAAAAGAAATTGAAGGAATGAGAACAGGTAATGAGGAAACAAAACAATCAGTCTTCGCAGGTAATATAATGGTACATATTTAAAGAATCCAAGGGAATCAACAGAAAAACTAGTTAAAGCTAGTAAAATTTTAGCAAAGTTGTAGGATATAAAATAACCAAGCAGGAAGAGAAAAAGAAATCTGATTTAAAATAACTGCAGACAATATAAAATATTTTAGAGTTTACCTACCAAGACAAACATAGAAACTATATGAACATAAGTACAAAACCTTTTTCATGTAAATACATACAAACCTAAAAAACTGGAGAAATATTAATTCCTCATGGGTAAGTTAAGCCAAGTATGACAAAAATAGCCCTACAACCTAAATTACATTTATTCTATGCCATATCAATCATCAAGGAATTATTTTAGAGAGCTAAAAAAGAACAAACTTCATGTGGAAGAACAAAAGGTCAACATTATCAAGTCAATAAAAAATAAGAAATAAAGCAGCCTACCAGGACCAGATTTCAAACTACATTACAATGTGGTCATCATCATAACAATATGATGGTGAATTAGTGGAATAGGTTAGGTGCATAAATCGCAGCAGCAAATGGCCATGGTAATCTAGTGTTTGATAAACACAAAAGATCTTAATTTTGGGAGGGAGTATTCACCACTGGAAAAACTGGAATGCAGTTAGATAGAAACTAGGCATAAATAGAGCAACTTCACTGTATAAACAGATAAGGTCAAAACAGGCACATGATTTAGACATAAATGGTGATATCATAATTTAATTAGAGAAGCATGGAAAAATATACTTGCCAGATCTATGAATAAGGGAAAAGTGTATGACCAAAGAAGACAGAAGTTTACAGAAAATGAAATGGATAATCTTAATCATATGAAAAATGCTCTAAATCTAAAAATAATTAGATAAATGGACATTAAAACAACTCTGAAGTACCATCTCACACCTATCAGATTGTTTAACATGACAGAAAAGGAGAAGGACAGAAGCTGGAGTTGATGGAACACTAATGCTCTGCTGGTGGAGTTGTGAACTCGTCATCATTCTGGAGAACAATCTGGAACTATACCCAAAGGGTGATAAAACTGCACATCCTTTGACACAGCAATACCACTATTAGGTCTATACCCCAAAGAGACCAAAAAAAAAGGAAAAGATCTCTTAAGTCTTATAAGCATTCTTCACATGACTCTCATTAGCTTTGATTTCTTTCCCTGAAAAATTATCTGTTCATATCCTTTCACCATTTATCAAATGGGGAATGGCTCTTATTTCCATAAAGTTGGCTCAGTTTCATAAATAGTTGAGAAATGAAGCTTTTATCATAGAAACTTGCTATAAAAATTTATCCCCAGTTACTTGTCTTCTTTTTTATTTTTTTTTTTTTGGTGGCATAGACTTGGAAATTGAGGGAATGCCTATCAATTGGAGGATGGCTAAATAAATTGTGTCGCATGATTGTGATAGAATACTATTGTGAAGAAATGATGAGCGAGATAATTTCAGAAAAACCTGGGAAAGACTTATATAAACTGATGCAAAGTGAAGTCAGAACTAGGAGATCATGGTGGTACTCAGCAATATTGTAATGAAAACAAAGCATATTTTTACCTTATTTTTCCTGAATGTTTTTTTTTCAATGTGGCTAACATAGAAATGTTTTTTCAGAACTTCACATTTATAATTGATATATTATTTCTTGCCCTCTCAATGGATGAGCAAGGGCTACAAGGAGGAAAAATATTTGGAACTCAAAATGATAAAAAAAAAATTAAAAATAAATAAATTTTTAAAACATACTAGGGGGCAGCTAGGTGGCACAGTGGAAACACCAGTCCTGGTGTCAGGAGGACCTGAGTTGAAATTTCACCTTAGATACTCAATGGCTGTGTAATGATGGGCAAGTCATTTAACCCTCATTGCCTGAAAGAAAGATATTAGCATTATAGAGATATTATAGTTAACTCTTCTCTGCCTATTACAGTTTAAACATACATTCTTCATTTAGCCCTTTCAAATTGCTCAGTTTTATTTCCTACATTTCTTCTGTCTCCTGTGTTTGCATTTCCACTTTGTTTTGTTTTTCTCATGGTTTCTCCCATTCATCTTGCTTCTTCTACGAAACATGACTAATGTGAAAATGTGTTTAAAATAAGGATGTATGTGCAGAACTCAGAGAAGACTGCATGCTGTCTTGGGGAGGGCGGAGGAGAAAACCTGGTACTTATTGAAGTGATTGTTGAAAACTGAAAACAAATAAATTAATAAATTTGGGGGGAAAGATTGCAATTAAAAGGAAGATTATTTTAACTCTCACTTTTGATCAATGGCATATTAATTTTTCTAACCTAAAGAATAGGTCAGTAGCATCAGATTGGCAAAAAAAAAATTATAAAGAGTAATTGTTGTAGAGACCAAGAAAATATGGGCACATAGGCATGTATTGGATGAACCAGGGGGCAGGAAACCTGCAGCCTCAAGGCCACAAGTGGCTCTCTTGCTTCTTAAGTGCAGCCCTTTGTCCAAATGCAAATTTCGCAGAACAAATCCTTTTATTATTGTTTATTCATTTGTTGTTAAGGACCACATGTAGTCTTGAGGCTGCAGGTTCCTCACCCATGGCAAGGAACCATTCTGGAAAACAATTTGGAACTCTTTTTGAACAGTCAGATGACTGTTTATAATATTTGATACAGAAATACCTCTACTGGTTGTATTTCTCAAGGATGCCAAACTATGTGGAAAGGCATACATACAAAAATAATATGAGTACTTATAAAAGAAATTTTTTATGTTATCAAAGACCTAGAAGCTAAGTGAGTGTCCATGAAGTAGGGAACTGCTGAACAAATCACACAATATCAATGTAAGAGAATATGACTGCACCATAAGAAGTGATCAATATAAAGAATTTAGAGAAACTTAGGAAGACTTGGTGAACTGATGCAGATCAAAGTAAACACAATGAGGAAAACAATTTATATAATGTCTACAATAACGTAAAAATGACAACATTGAGAAATACGAGATTTCTCAAGAAAAAAAGACTAATTTTTACTTCTAAGGACCAAGACTGAAGGTACATTTTTTTTTTTTTGGTAGACTAAAGTAACAGCATGAGGCATACCCTGTAAGTTGTGAATGATGCTCAGTTAATGTGTTTTTGTTAACTATGCTTATTTTTACAAGAAAAGATAGAAGGAAGGGTAGGGAAATGATATCACTCTAACAAAGACATCAATAAAAATATGCATATTTAAATGGATGAGAATGCTTAGATGTTAAATTAGTAAGTATATATGCAATTAGTGGTAGCAAATGAAATGATATATGTAAAATTATTTTTAAACTTTACAGTGCTATATAAGTGATAAACATTATTTCAATTGTCATTATTATCATTATTAATTCATTCAATCAATGCAGAGGCTTCCCTTCAATAGTTTTTATCATTGCCCATCCATACGAGCTCATATTGCGTGACCCTTGTCTGTGTCCTCCCAAAAATCCCTAATAATTGTATGCCCAATATGCTCAGGGCCTTCCTCTATGTGCTTTAACAATTCATGAGTGGCTTTGTACCATAAAAACTATTCTACTCTCATCTTTCACTTCCAATATATAAGTAACGTTCCTTTTTTTCCACTAATATTTCATAAGTCAGTAGCTTTTTACTCTTTTTTTCCTGTGCAAATCACCATACTGTAGCCTATTTTTTTATGCACACCATGTGTAACATATGCCTTTGCCCTAGAAATCCCTATATTCCTGAAATTATTTCAGACCTATTTATCAGATTTACTTAAATTTAATTTGAGGTCTTCTGAAGAAGGAAGCTGAAAAAAGGAAGATTATACTAATATTTAGGAACAACACCTAAATTCACCTATGGAAAAACTGCAGGTTTATACCGAGATTTTTGTGTTTATCCTGCTAGGGTTTGTTTAATAATACATTGCACCTCTGAGCAATTTCCACTTATGGGCAGTTGGTTCACAGGTGTGGGAAAAGGCTTCTGGCTATCAGCATGAGAAAGCTTTGATCAAGTCATAAGCATATGGAATATGATGTCCTCTCTGCTTTCATCCTAATCCTACAAATCAAGTACACTTTAATAGGCTTAAAGTCACTTTTAAGGTCCACTTCTTCCTGTCCAGTGGACAATCCATTACTATCTTAATTAGGAGATAAAGTTTTCCTTGCAATGTTGCCTCACTTTTTGCATTAATTAACCAACATTTCAATTTAAAGGTCACAGTAAAATCGACTGAACTCTCCATGAAAAACAAAGGAGCTGTCCCAGGTCCTGATTCTTCTGAAATCCTTGCCAGAGTCTTTTCCTAGTATTTGAATGTTAAGGTGTTATGTAATCTGTTTGTGTTGCAGACATCGATGAATGTGCCTTAAGGACCCACACCTGTTGGAATGATTCTGCCTGCATTAACCTGGCTGGTGGTTTTGACTGTCTTTGTCCTTCTGGACCATCCTGCTCTGGGGACTGTCCCCATGAAGGTGGCCTAAAGAGAAATGGTCAAGTGTGGACTCTGAAAGAAGATCGGTGTTCAGTGTGCTCCTGTAAGGTGAGGACATAGGTGGTACAGATGGATTTTTTTTTTCTTCTACTGCTAAATGCCCTGAACAGAGAGGTGACACAGTGGATAGAACATCAGACTTGAAGTCAGGAAGGCCTGAGTTCAAATCCAGCCTCGGATACTCATTGGCTTTGTAGTCTTGGGCAAGTCACATAAACCTGTGTGCCTCACTTCCCTCACCTGTAAAATGAGCTAGAGAAGAAAATGACAAACCACTCCAGTATCTGCCAATAAAACCCCAAACAGGGTCAAGAAGAGTCAGATACAACTGAAAAACATGCCTGAACAACAATGAATGTACTATGCACTATGTTCTTGACTCAGTGGCTCTCCCAGAGTGATTCTAAAAACCTTGTCTCACTTTAGACTGCACTAATGATGGTGCTCAGCTGCACACAAACCTGCTTTGAATTTGTTGGTATCCTAGTGAAAGCTGAAGTATTTTATTAGGAGAGTGACAAGCTCTGGGTGGAGAAAACAAGTGTTCTTCCTGCTGAGTAACTTCAGGTTTAGTTAAGTGTGCTTGCATGGAAGCAATATTGAACTTCCATTCCATACTTCTACAGCCTGACTAAAATGACTTTTTGATTTAAAAAATTAACTTTACCCTTAGTAACAAATATCATCCTGCAATCTGAAGCCCTGAATTGTGCTATTTGGAAACATATGGATATCCATTTTGCACAAGTGATTAATATTATTGTTTTTAGGTAGCCTGGTAACTGATGTCTTATTTATTATTCTCAGTGCCTGGCTATTTCTTATACTAAATTCTTTGAAATTGAGTTTAATGCTTATGAAAATAAATAGTGTCTTCATCTGGTTTTGCTTTATGTTTTGGAAAATGGGCCTATTAAAGTGTTTTATTTCCCAGCACTCTTTTCCTTTCCTGTTAATCTTTCCTATTTATTTCAGTTTGGTTTTACATTATTAGAGCTCTGACTTTGTGTATGTAGGTGTGTGTATAAAAATATGTATATATACAAAATTGTATATATACACATATATATGTGTATGTATGTGTACACACACATAGACACTCAGTTCTACTTTAGAGGCATAAAAGCATTTGGTATAAAATGGGAAAAAAGCCACATGTTTCAAAAAAGTGTTGCAGGTCTTTCTTCTAGAATCTAGACTTCTATTTTCCTTCAAAAGATAGATAAAGCAGTCAAAAGAAACTGAGATGTCATCAACCTTTCTCTGTCATCTTCATTCAAGCCACACCTATTCCTTTCCAAAGAGATGATAGTCTCTCCTGTTTTTAAAGATTTTATACCATCAGAGATTTAACAATTTCAGGGAGGATCTGGAAATATTTAGCCAGGAGAAGACTCCTGGAGGAGTCATGTTAGCTATCTTCCTGTTCTGCCACCAATTAAAAAGAACTAATGAAAGTAGCAGAGAGGCAAATTTAGGCTTAACTTCAGGACAGACTTTGTAACAATTAGAACCCAAAAGTCAAGTGGATTTCTTCAGGGGTAGTAGATTGAAGGTCTTCAGCCAAAAGCTAAACTGATAATTGTCAGATGTGTTGTAGTGAGGATTCATTAGAGATGACAGATAATCAACTAAGTCCATTTCAACCCTTGAAAAAAAGTATATATGTATATATGTATATGTGTATGTATTTTCATAATGTGGGGGAGTGATTTTGTAATGTCCAAACCTAGCCCCATGTGCTATAACTTAAGTTCCTTCCTTAGATAAAGGATTAGATAAAGATGGCACAGATAGAATACTTATGTTTACTATGTGCCAGACGGTGCTAAGTGCTGTGAGCACAAAAAAAGAAGAAAATAAGATGGCCCCTGCCTTCTAGGAGCTTCCACAGAAACAGAAAGGGCAGCTCAAAAATGTGGAACAAAATAGAGGGTGCCTGTGTACAAGTGGTAGAAAGGTAGGAGAGGAGATGGAGCAAGAAGTAATGACTGTGGGCAATCTCACCAATCAGTGATCAACAAGTGATCACAGGAAGGAGAGACAATTTTTTGAAGAATAGCTGGTCAAGATTTTAAGTCAATCAATCATCCAAAAGGATCACATGAAACACACCCCGCCCAGCAATGGGCAATGCAAAACGAATGAAACTAGAGCCTTGCTCTCAAGGAGCATAAAAGTTGAGGAGATCAGAAAAATGTATAAAATTAGAGTAACTAAGCAATATGGCATCAGTAAGTACTTATGATAAAATATTAAGTGGCATAAGAGAGGAGTTCCAAGAACACACTTCCAAACGGCAGTGCCTACACTGGCTGGCACTCTCCTTCCCTCCCACCACAATTCAGCCTCTTGTCCCAGGGTCTCTGAACCATGCTGACAAGAGGCTTTCGTTTTGTCTTTCCCACAAGTACTCCCAAACTCAGCCCTCCTTTTACAGCTCCCCTTTATATTCTGTTTAGCTTATTTCTATTTGTACCCCCAGTCTGCAGGACAGTGCCCAGAAGTGATGAAATACATGATTCTTCTTTGACTTCTTTATTCAAGAAGACAGAGATTGGAGTAAGAAGCAACATAGTATAAAAGCTGTTGAGTCAAATGTCCTGGGTTCAAATTTTAGCTCTGCTACTGACTAATTATGTGACTGTGGTAAATTATTCCATCCTTCTAGTTCAAGCAAGGTCTCTCAATCTGAAATCAATGGACCCAGGTCATGGATAGGTTTTAGGAAGTGCAAAAACTTGGTTTTAAAAATTCTTTCTTTCTTTCATTATAATTGATTTCCTTTATAATACTATGTATTTTTTTGACACATTTAAAAACATTCTGAAAAAGAGTCTATAGGCTTCGCAAGACTGGCAAAGGGGGGTGTGGAATCATGACACGAAAAATATAAGAAAAACCAGCTGTAGATCTAGTGTACTCTTATGTAGAAAGAAGGTGCTAGAAAGGTGCTACATTCCCTTACAAATATTTCATCGTCTGGGTAGTTTCAAACAAAGTATCATCTGAGCTAGCCTCAAAGTAAAAAGTACAATTAGATCATGAAACAACCGAGAAAAATAATGCTGATTCTTTTTATCATCACACTCCTAAAAGATCCCGGTGAGTAACCTTTTAGCAATATTCACTGCTGAACCCAGAGACCTCCCCAAGTTGTCAAGATATTTCTAAGTTATGGAGGCCAGAAATGAAGAGTTTGCCCTAGTATATATCTGACTGGTGTTATCAATATTTTCCTTTCTGGATTTCATTATCATTTGAGCCAATGAAAAGAGCAGGGGCCTTCTCAATCATTAAAAATTCCCTGAGTTTTATTAATTAACTACATTAATTACCCAAGTCGCCTGAGCTGATATACTCAGCCATCGTTTATAGTGTCCCCACTGTCTTAGGAAAATTACTTTAAGGATGCCTGAGGAGACAAGTATTGCTTGAAATCTCATTTTGTTGATATGCCTTTTTCCTCATTAACACAAGAGACAGGCAGAATTTTAATAAATAAACCTGTCCTACAGATGCAGCTTGTTACCCAGTTTGCAATCTAGCTTTCAAATGGTAGTGGGTGACTTAGTTTAGGCACAGAAGGAAGCTCAGGATCCAATTCTTTAGGACATCCTCCCAAGATAGAAGTATTTTTTGTGTGTTTCCCCACTTTTCACTTTCATAACATGCAATTTGAAATTATGTTTTCAGTTATGGATAAAATTGTCTTTGGGTTCACTTAAGGCATTTAAGCAAGCAATTACAAACCTGTCAATTCTTTAATGGAGACATGTCAGGAGGGGTGACAGAAAGAATGTTTCCTTTGTGAGACTATGATGCTCTTATTATTATTCAAAGTTAAGAAAGGAATTTAGCTTGGTAATACCATTTGTTATATGAGTTATCACAGGGTTAATGCCAAGCATTAATATAGGCAAAATGGCAGTTGCTTTTCACTTCTAGAAAAGGTACTCTGCTGCTTTCATTTTCTACATACAATGTTAGGCACCAAGGCCATGATTCAGTTGCAAGAGAACTCAGGACACAATTACTGAGTTGGAAACTTGAGTTGGAAAGCTAGATTATATGTGAACAACACATTAAGGATGACTTAAATTGCCTTTGAGACAAAGAAGGACAGGGAAAATAAAACATTTATTAAACATTTGCTATACAACAAGAACTTCAAAATCCTGGGTATACAAACGTGAAAAGTCTCTGCCCTAAATGAGTTTACACACTGATGACAAAATGAAGTTATTTATGAGAGAGGAATGTCCTAGTAGGAAGTACTTGCTCCAGGAGAGTTGCCTGATATGTCTCCTCTGGAAGCCATGTTGATATTGAACAGATTAATGCACCCAAGGCAAAAGGTGTTAAGTGAAGGAAATGGTATGTAAGTGATGGCACGGTTGATGGTAGGATGTGGATAATTTAATCATATTCATATTCTAGGGTTGGCTAGATATAATTGGCTAGATGAATGTGCCCTCACTCACCAATCTAGACAGTGGAGCTCTAGGGCAAGAGTTCCAAAGCTGAGGACATTAAAATTCCCAAAGAACTAGGGACCTTTTTTCTGGAAGTTGTCAGGTTTATAGGAACGTAGCCATTTTGGTCTTCGATGGTCTTCAAGACTAGCATTCTGGAAATGACAGAAACTCCAAGGAAGAACTTTGTTTTCCTCCTTGACACCAAGATCAATGGTTTGGTATAGTCTTGCTTATCAAGAAACCACTGGTGGTTCTCTGATTCACATATTTGTCCAAACTTCTGAAAATCCATTTTTATTGTTTACTAATACATGAGACATACCACTGTGTGGTGGCTACAGCTCTGGCCTTAACAGTTAGGCAAGCCAAAATTCAAGGCCTGCCTCTGACAAAGTACAACCATGTCCAAGTCATGTCAATTCAACGTAACATGGGACCTTTTACTGTCCCAGGCAACTCTAGAAGTCCCTAAGTTGCAAATAAATGAATGGTCTGCATTATCAGAAGGAGTTTCCACATTTGGTTACCCCAATGAAATCAAAGATTTAAAACGAAAAACAGAATCTGGAGGGGAAGGGTTATCAATAATCAATACATTTCTTCTTCACTATATCAAGTTCACTTCATACTGAGACAAAGAAATCCAGTGGTAGGGTTCAGAAAGACTCAACTGTTGACTGAAGGCAAGAAGTATTTGGCAGGATTTTAGAATTGTAAACATATGAGAGGCCTTCTTGTCCAAATCCTTCCTTAACTGGTGTTGCAACCCTGTTCTCCATTTCAGAATCTCTGGTTTCTCATTCCCATTTTATTTTTTCTCTTTCTTCCCTCTCTCCAACCTCCTCTTTCAGTACAATTTTTTGCTTTTACTTAGGAGTTCCATGCCAGATGGCAGTTGTAGCTGATAATTTAAGAAGGGCAATTAAAAATATTCTACTTTGGTAAAGAATTCAACATAACTGCTTTATGAGATGCAAGCAAGGAAGAATAGATAGGTCTAGAGCACCCAAACCCTATTTTTTTTATGGTTCTTCTTATTTTCCCAGTGTAATATAAACAATCTCCACTCAAATTCCCTACATTGATTAAAAACTTTTCAGACTCTTTGGTACAAAACATGATGTCAAGCAGTCTGGAGTATGTGTATTATGGTGTTGATGATCAGTAATAAAAAGAGTAATTTATAACCAAATCCCTCTAATTTTCAGAGGCATAATAGAATACTTTTTTTAAATTTTCTGGGAAGCTCATGTACTTATTTTTTTTAATTCATAAGGAATTTAGTTATTGGGAGTCTGATTAATAGTTTACAGTTGAACTTTCCACATGAAACTCTACATAAAAATTTAGGAGTTATAGAAGAAAGACATCTCATATACCTCCTTGGTATGTGAAATAGAGTTGTTATTATTACCTAGTTTTCATTGGCTAGACTAGAGGTCAAGATCTAGAGCAAGGCCAGACATAAATTGAGAAGAGAGGGAAGGTAAGCCAGCATGTAAGCCATTGCAGTTTTCAATGATTTACTTGCATGCTAAGCCACTGTAATGGTATTCTCTAGGCTCTTGCATAGTTTTCATGACTAAAAATTGTTTTCTTGATAGTTAATCTACAATTCATAAGATGATGTGAACACAAATGTTACACTGACATATAAGAAAAAAAGGGAATTGACTTTTTATCTTCACATAATTGATAAAATGTGAAATTACTTTATTTTAGACTAACCCTGGAAGCTAGCAATTTGTTCATTCATTTTATATCAGGATGATGGAAAGACAGATGCTACTCTGGATGGGTCTGCATTTTTATAATGCAGTTACCAACAACCCTGGTAGGCCATTATTAATGAACTTTACCACCAATAATTTATGTGGCCACATAGTTTGTAGAAGCATGGTCCTTCTGCTAGAGGGGATGATTTATACAGCCAGGAAGATTTGTATATTTACTTTCCTCTGATGCTGCTGAAGCAGTTACCTTTAGCTCTAATGCTGTAGTGTACCCAATGCTATGGTAACTCTCTTTACTGGGGAAGCTTGCAAACTTTTTGGTCCTTCACAACCTGGATGATTTTTCCCATATCTTTGAGTGACTCCCCAGCAGCGGTTCTACACAAAGTTGTGAAGGCTGTCTTTCCATTCTTGTACTACTCATTCATGGACAACAGACCAAGATTCATGCAGTCTTCCCTGACTCCTGTGACATGGACTGTTTTCTTTTTCCAGTTTTACCAGGCAAAGGACTTAACCTCTGAGTAACCACAAGCAACTCTCTTGAAGCTATAAACTGAAGAACAGGCTCCAATCTGCATTACCAAAGAGAATTTTCTCAGTGGGAGCTTCCTATAGCAATGATATCAGAGGTCCAGTACCCTTCCCTGAATATAAAATAATAGCTAGTATTTATATAGGAATTTAAGGTTTTCACATATTTTCCCTCATTGTATTCTCACAGCTACCCTAGGAGACAGGTGCTAATATTATCCATATTTTAAATAGGAAAAGAAATGGAGGCAAACAAAAGTTAAATAACTTGCCCAGCATCACAACTCATACATTTCTGAAGCAGAATTTTAACTCATAACTTACTAACTTTAAGTCCTGATCTCTATCCCCTGTGATAATCTTTTTCATACTTCTTGCTTGTAAATGTTCACTGGCAATCTGATGCAGCCTTCTCATATGCAGCATGTGGCTTTCTACTGTCCTTGGAGTCTTTGGGAGCTGCCTGGAGATGCTGAGGAGTTACAAGTCACTGGCCATGATAGCACGACTAGTGTGTGAGAGGCAGGATTTCAACCCTCACCTTCTTGACTCTAAAGCTAACCATCTACCAACAGTACCACACTGTCTTTCCACCAGAGAATAGTGCAATGGATTTATGACCTTATTTATGTGGATATTTCCTCAAAGTCAAGTGAGCAAATATTTATTAAGACCCTGTTGGAGACTAGGCCCTGTGCAGAATGCTGGGGCTACAAAGAGTAGCAAAGCTGTCACTGTTTCCCTCCTTGTGGATGAAATAGAGTTGTTGTGAGGACCTAGTTTTCATTGGCTAGATTGGAGGTCGAGATCTAGAGCAAAGGCAGGAATAAGCTGAGATGAGAAGGAGTAAGATGATGAGTAAGTCATTGCAGTTTTCAATGGTTGCTTGCATGCTAACCCACTGTGATGGTATTCTCTAGGCTTTTGCACAGTTTTCATGTGTGTGTACACATCAGACATAGCATATATACAAATATATACACAAACTGATATATATTATCTCTATTACCTTAGGCACACCTCTCTTAATCTTCCTAAGGCTCACCATCCTCAGTTGTAAAATGAGGGGGGTGGGCCATATCATCTCTCAATTTCTCTTAGCTGTACACTAATTTTCCATAATGCTGTAAAAGGAAGTGGCCAATTTTTTTCTCAGGGATTCAATGACAATTTCCCAACAGTTGTTATACTATTGTGCAACCATGAAGTCTATAAATGAGAATCAGGTATCACCTAAGATGGAAAACAACAGGCCTCTGACTGACTTTCTGCTTGGTTAGGCTTCCAGTACATAAGATGAACCTTCCAGTACATAAAAACTCTTCCCAGCATAGTGTGGCCATTTCTTAAGTGACTGAAGCAGTAGGGAGTCTTGAAAAGCAGCCAGAGTAGAAATAAAAGAAAAGTCTTGGAGGTTGATCATCTCTTAGTCTGGCTCAGAGTTTGCAACTGCTGCTTACATCACGAGGTGACTGTGAGAAGTAGATGATGGACACGATGATGATAAAACATCCTACAGAGAGTAAAAGTAAGCCAGTATAATGCTTATGGGACTATTTTTATCCCTTTATAAGCTGATTTTATGAGTGTAGTACTCCATAAGCTATTCTCTCCTAAGTATACGATGCTTTGATAGGTGCTACCACGATTAACTTGTGGACCCAAGCTTCTCTCGAGATCAGCTAGCGTATGCTTAGACAGACATCACTAGAATGTTGGCCACCAAGTAAAGATGGTTTAGGGCTATGTATGCTAATGGACCATCCAATAAAGTGCATGAATTGAGATATGCATCGATAGAGGGAACTGGGGAAATAATCATCACTACATGATTATGATTAAAGTTACCATGAAAAGAACTGTGGTATTTGTGATATGGATTCCACTATCAATTCAATTTCTTATGATGTCTAATGATGACATCCATTTTTTTTCTCTTGGGTAGTTAAATAGTTAATGGGGCTAAGAGACAACTGGCCTGAGAATCAACTTTTACCTTAAGATGCCAACCCACCAGTGATCCAATGTCCTCAGAACTAGATCCAAATTTTCTGCATTCCTTTCACAACTACACAAAGATTATCAGAGGTCCCCATAAGGAAATGCTATTACTCTATCCTCCAAGGTATAGCTATATTTACAAATACAAGTCACAAGATATCAACGAGCCAGAGGACAACCAAGAGACAGAGGTTTGGAGAAGCAGAATTCCTCTGAAGGCCAGGTCCTGCAAAGTCACATTCTTCCATTTTCCCAGAGCTACCACTTCTAATAATAATAACATGGAGTGTGGTTCAGGGCTCTATGGGTGAGGGAGAGGACAGGATGCAGGTGAAATAATATAGCTAATAAACAATCAATCAACAAACTTTTCATTGTGCTAGCCAATTAACAGGCATACAAAGTCAATTTTTTAAAAATCTCTGCCTTCAAGAAGTTTACATTCTACTGGTGAAGACATCGTGTGTGTGTGTCTGTGTGTATGTGTATCCTCTAAAAGGCAATTTGGTAAAGGAGGAAGCATTAGGAGCTGGGAATCAGGAAAGGATTTGTGTTGATGTGACATGTAAACTGAACTGTAAAGGCAACAAGGGATTTCAGAAGGCAAAGAGAAAGGAAGAAGTACATGCCAGGCATGAAGAGAGCCAGTTCAAATACTGAACCTCAAAGTGTGAGGGAGGTTAATAATCTCTAGCAAAACCAGGAAGGTAGTTTGGGGACAGATGATAAAGGACTTTTCAGTCAGAGGAGTTTATATTTGATCCCAAATGCGACTGGGAGCCATTGGAGTTTATTAAGGAGGGAGTGACATGGTTAGTCCTTTATTTTAGGAAAATTACTTTGGCAGCTGTGTGGAAAATAGATTGGACTGGAAAATGATTTGCAGCAGAGAGAACAATTAAGAAACTACTTAAATAACTGCCCAAATGAGAGGTGATGAAGGCTTGGACCAGAGCTGTGATTCTGTTAGTAGAGTCTGATGCAAGGGTGCTTGTGAAAGTAGAAATAACAATATTTGAGGACTGACTGGCTACGTATGGTGAGGGAAGATGTCAAGTTGAGAATGACACTGATGTTGAGAAATAAAAAGAAATATGGTTCTTTTACTGCTTTTATTGCACCTTCCTGTATTGCTACAAGATCAATGAAGTTCCTAACCTAGTTCAATATAAATAGTTGCAGTATATACAAGTGTAGTTCAATTTCCTGAAATGTGTACATGCTGAAACACTTGGGGCCTTGGTTATGTCAGCACCATGGCCAGTACTCTACTTTGAGTTTTAGCTGCTGCTGATGCTTTGCTGTAAAATATAAATGAACTTTCCGTTACTGTTATTGCCATGTTGCTGCAGTTTTTCTTGGATATGTCATTTCATCAGTATAGGGACCTTTCTCTGCTAAAGCAGAGTAACACCTTGTCAGTGTTTTAAGAGTCTTGGTTAGCTAAAATCCTGAGAGGCTAATGATATACTGAAATCACATGATGAATATGTGTCAGAGGGAGGAATTAAATCTAAGTTTTCCCCTATCCCAAGACCACTCAGTCAGTGAGATTTCAAGAAATCAAAAGAACACATCTCTACAACTGAATTACAATCCAAATATAATAACCGAGTTTGAGGAAAATGCTTTTTTAGATTGTAAATGCTTCAGCTTTCAATTGGCAAGAGCCACCAAGGGAGCAATGATCAGAACAGAATGATGATGGGGTTGAATAGTATTAAGACCATAAAGTTGCTTTCCCAAGGGATCTAAGTCACTTAAAAATCTTTACAAAAATCTGTACTGGTTCTTGTTATCCTGGCACTAATGTTGGAAACCTCCCAAATTCTCTTTTGAATAGGATGGAAAGATATTCTGCCGACGGACTGCTTGTGATTGTCAGAATCCGAGTGTTGATCTCTTCTGCTGTCCAGAGTGTGACACCAGAGTTACCAGTCAGTGTTTGGACCAAAATGGACACAAACTCTACCGAAGTGGAGACAACTGGACATATAGCTGCCAACAATGCCGCTGCCTGGTATGGAAATTAATAGTTCATGTTTCTACACCATCAGAAAGCCTTTTACAGACAATATCTAGGCAAATCCCAGAGCAGGGGAAAGATTTTCAATGGTTCACCAGGCTCAATGTAATTCATAGGTAGTAAAAAATCACTTTTTCCCTGGGATTTATTGTAAGAGGGTTTCATTTTCTGTAGTGATGTTACAGTTCTGATACTAAGCCTGGTTGGAACTGATTCTAAGAGGAGTGGGGAATTCACTCAGGGAAATCAAATGCCTTAAAGGTATCACAAATGACATTCATAAGCTTATTGGAGTCAGCAAAGTCAGAAGAAAGGGCTTATAATTTGGGAAGTTTCATGTCTGAATAGTACAAAGGATATAACATAATAGTCCTGGGGATCAATGAAGGATAGAAAGACATTCAGAGTAGGGTTTTACTAACTAATATGACTTTTTGACTATTAGTTTGGTCACAACTACCCACCCTTTCCTGAGCACAATATTTTAATTCTTACAGACCTATGACTTGGTAGATGTTTACTCCTTTCAATTAGATTGTAGCCCTTATATGGTTTAGTATATTCCCAAAGGAAATGGCTTTCCAGAAGAACTATAATATACATGTATCACCATATAGCTCATCTGGATGATGAGCCTCCACACAAATTTAACTATCTTGATTTTCAGACAACATAACTTGGAAAAAACATATTGTCTTTCTCTGCCTTGCTTTACCAATAGGTTCTTTAATGAAATGTTCACCATACTTCTGAATAAAATAATGATAATGATGAAATAAAAGTATCATTTGCCTTCCAATAGTAAGAAATGAGCCTGGAAGTAGAATCAGTTTAGTTCTCCTAGCCCTTAAGTGTACCCACTCCATCTTTGGGAGGTCCTTGGCACAGTCAGTGGTTTGAGAAGTCAGGGTCACCTCTTCACTCTAATAAATACATCAGAGTAAGACTTTGGTAGAACCTTAAAATTCTGTTAGTTTTGACCTGAAATTTCTTTCATTCAACTCACATAAATCATTTCAGAAATATGTAAGATTCTTGAGGCCAGGGGTGATTTTTTCATTTTGATTGTATGTCTTTTGTCACATAGTACAGCATCTTGTCCATAGTAAGTGCTAATTGGATGATACTGAATTTGGGAAGGGAAATAAACAATACATTTTAAGGAAATGGATTTTTATAACTTACAGAGCTATATCAGCTAAGTTTCACTTATTTTTACAACATGACATTTCTGAGTAAATAATGAATAATATTTTAACATAAACATCCTAAAAGTTATTTATTCTTCTAAAGTGTCACATTTTCTGTGGTCCTCACTTCCTCTGGAACTTATTTTTTGCTAGTATCTATGATAGAAAACTTTTCTTTGATGATGGGTCAAGAAAGTGTTTAAGACTGATGAAAAGTGAAGACTAATGAGAATCCCAATCATAGCCCCTTTTCCACTTAAGAATCAACCTCAATCCCTTCCCAACTATGGAATAATTTCCTTTACAGACTAAAAAAAAATTCAGATTTCTTTTTTAAGAAAACAAATCAGGGAGAGCTCCTCCTTTACCTGAAAAGTCCTTAGCCTGCAGTCTTGCATCTTTCTCAAGAATAAAAGAAAGGACTTGATCACTGCTTTCCTCACAGGACTGTGATTCTGGGGAGCAGTCTGCATGCTCTCCACCATACACTGGTTGCTGGATTTACCTGTATTTTTAACTGTATCATACATGCTGCATCATTCAAATTTACCTACCTATAAGCAAAGAAAGCTTTAAAATTAAAAAAAAATAAAACAAAACCATTATCAATCCCACAGGCCATAAGACTATATGAAGCAATATTATGCCTAAAAAGTCTGAGGTCAGGTCCCAGTGGCTATCATGGAGAAATTCTTTCAACTCCCACCTATTTTTTTATATAAAAAAAGTGCCTTAGTGTATGTTGCAGCCCAGGCAGTGCCTCAATAAAGAGTCATGTGCTCTTAACTCTGCTCCTAAGCCCACAGACATGGCCTACAATCCTGGCCTTTATTTCTAGCCACTTGGTAAACTTTTAAGTCATATCTTTCTCTCACTTCCATTCTCTATCAATCAACTAGACATTCATTTTTTTTTTTTTTGTAAAGAAAGCTCTTTGGTTCTATAAAAGTGAAAATCTCCCACATCTTTGAGATTACTGCTGTGTAACTTCATGCAAGTCTCAGACTCTCCTCATCTACACAATGCAGATAATAATAGGACTTGCTTCACAGCACTGTCGTCTTTAAGGTCAAAAGAGATTATTATGTATGTACACATACATGCACAAACTTAAAGTGTTATATGCGTTAGCTATGATTAGTTTTGTCTTCAATGATAGTGGTCAAAATAATGGCATTCCTCTTCCCTTTCCAGCTCTTAATGAGAAAACTAAGGTAGACTCAATGAGACATTTTCTTTCTCCCTCTGTAGGAAGGAGAGGTGGACTGTTGGCCACTCACGTGCCCCAACCTGAGCTGTGAATACACCGCAATCTCTGAAGGGGAATGCTGCCCCCATTGTGTTAGTGACCCCTGCTTGGCCGATAACATTGCCTATGACATCAGAAAAACCTGTCTAGACAGCTATGGCGTGTCAAGACTTAGTGGTGCCATCTGGACAATGGCTGGATCCCCCTGCACAACCTGCAAATGCAAGGTAACCAGTTAACTTGTACTCATGGAAATAAGTCTTCACGTCATAGACAATTATCTGTGGATCGCATTTATGCTGGCCCATATCCCAAAGTTCCTATACGGCTTCATGAGATATTGTACAGATTTGTATAGTAAATAAAATGTGGGATGAAACTGGTGGTACTTGCTCCCGAATTGAAAATAGAGCATTATAACAGCCTATATCAGTCTACTTATGCTGATGTGTGCCTTTTTTAACCTGCATAGAAAAAAAATGGTTTCCTTTGATCATGGAAAGTTTTGAAAGTACTTTCAAGAAATGTTCAATGTTATATAAAATGCTGTATGAAGTGGGTGCTTTTTTACCTTCATTTCCCAGTGACTAATGGAGGAGATCTGCACAGGCTTGAAGTCACCGTGATTACTTTTCCTGCTTTTTCGCTGGTATTCCCTTGAGGCGTCTCTATATTCTTTTTTTCTTTTTGTGAATGTTGACTTCTTATTCTCCATGCTAGTCTAATCCAATCCTATGTAGTTTCTCTTCATGTATATCATTTTTGAGCTGGTTTCTGAATTTCTGATTGTCATTTTGGAAATTTAAAAAGTTAGTGATCATATGAGTCAAGAATTAGCCTCTCATATATTACCTTGAAGCACAGAGCTTGTTTTAGATCAACCTACTGCCTACTTGCTATAGCAGATATAGCTCCAGTCCAAGTCTCATGGGAATTATCCATACTGCATCCTTCTGCATATCTAACTTCAGATCCGAAAACAGAATAAAAGAGGGGTGTATGTCCAAACCTCAGATACTGAAGGGATATGTTCAGGTCTCCATATAAAATGAGTGTCCAAAAGAAGAATGTTTAACCTTAAGAGCCAGAGTTCACTGACTGCAGATATGGGGACAAAATCCTGTCTGAAACTATTGCTTTATTCTGAGGTCAGAGATCAGACATGTTAATGGAGATGGTATAAGACATAACTGATTTTAACAGAACTGGCCCATCCAAATGATTCTTCCTCACTTATTCCAGTTCTACTGAAAATGTTCTCAAAAAGTTTATGGGAACTGCCTTTAGGGCCCTAGGCTAGATAGTGTCTAAAGGCTCTTCCAGCTCTAAATTCTGTTTTGAGCAATGTCAATGATATTGAAATAAATTACTGTCTTTTAGCACTCATTTGTATTAATAACTTCTAAAAATAAATTTAAAAGTTTCCTTTCCAAAAGATCAGCCAAGCCCCTCATTATTTCCCATGTATTTTATCTCCAAACTTATTTTTCTGGCAATTAGTTCCTCCTTTAGTTCGTTTTAAAATTGCCAATTGTAATTTTGGAGATATACATACATGTATGTGCATGTGTATATGACATGTAATACACACATGCACATGCATATACATATGTACATATCATACATATGTATGTATACACGTGTGTGTGTATATAAATATACACAGACATATATAGATATATAAACACACACCCCATACCACATATATACTGTAGATATGCTGTACATATATACTGTATATATGTACTGTAAGGGTCTAACTTGCACTCAGAGTATTCCAGGCCTGGCACTGCTAATACTGGCATCTCTGTTTTACAGAATGGAAGTGTCTGCTGTTCCGTGGATTTAGAATGTCTTCACAATAACTAAACTACTTCGCATGGACTTATCAGGGTGAGGACACCAGTTGACACAACGACTGTTCAAAAGGATGAAGACGCTGGTATTTCGTACCACAGACAATTACCAAAGGTTCCAGCAAACGAAGATCTCTGAGAGCTGCCTTTTGGGACCTACCACTAGGCTCATTCTTGCTAACCTTGTCTAGGTGACTTGCAGTCCAACACATATAAGTCTATGATTGTTTAAAAAAAAGTCTCCTGTGTTGTAAATCACCTCTCCTCCCTATCAGGTCATTTGAAAACACACTGAAATGATTTCATGGTAAACTTGGCTGTGATTTTTGGTTTCCTTTGTGTATTGACATGAGAGAAACTCGCCCCTTCCCTTCTCTTTTAATTTCTGGAGCTAGAATCTAGATTCTACCAATAAAGCTTCCTGGTGTGAATTTTGTCCCATCCACTGCATCCTCAGTTCTGATGTTCCTGTCAGATGTATTCATATAAATATGTATGTTTGTATATTTAGAGTTCTGAGTAGTACCCCTTTGGCATAGATATTGGGCTTCTGAAACACTCCAAAACCCATTTAACAAATAATAGGCTCTAAGCAATCAAGATGGAATTGGGTGATGTAGGCGAGGAAGGCAGGACTGGCAGGAAGAAAAGTCAGAAACTTTGTAAAGGGGTGAAATGTAACTTCCCCACAAAGGACTGTTATACTTTGGTATTCCAAGTGATCTACAGTGTCTTTAACGTGGGTGCTCCCTGGTATCACAGCTTACAACCCATTCCTTACCTTCTATCCTATGCAATGAATTCTTTAGCCATGGAAACAGAAGAAATGTGGAAAAACCACAAACAAATCCCAGAACCAGTAAAACAACAGTGCACAAATGAAGGCATCAAGGCAAAGATACACAACACTGGAACTCTTTTTTCCACCCCTGTCTGGGACTGCGATTTAATTACTGTGGGCAACTCTGGGGATGGAAATTCCCTCCACTCATTCAGAAAAACAACTCCGTGTAACATATATTTCAAAAGCAGGTGTTCTCAATCTTTTTTGTGTCATGGACCCCTCTTTGGCATTATTGTGAAGCCTGGGGACCACTTCACAGAAATATTTTTAAATTCATAAAATAATTTAAATAGGATTATGAAGGAAATCATGTTGAAATAGTCACCAAAATATTTTAAAAAATCAAAATCACAGACCTTGTGAAATATTGTGAAAACTCATTAGAGAGTTTATGAAATCCAGGATACAAACTTCTATCTGAGAATACTGTCCAAAGGGACTGAAAGATCAGATGACCTGCCCTTGGGTTCTTTGGTCACACAACCGATCTGTATTAGAGGTAGGCTTTGAGCCCAGGTCTTTCTGGCTCCAATGCCAGATTCCTATGTGGTATATGCCATACTGCCTTTCTTGAAACTATATCTCATTAATAAATAATAAAAAATTTTATATCTACTATTATCTTAATCAGTCTTCACAATGACCCTGTTAGACAAGAGGGGCACATTACTCTCCTTTTAAAGATGAGGAAGTTGAAATTTAGGAAGAAGAGATAAACTGATCCACCAAGGTCAAAGACTGACTCCAGGAAATTGATAACAAAGATGAAAATGGAATCTATGTGTCTTGTTTCCTAGTCTACAGCCCCTTCGATGATATACTACTTCTCAGTGAAGCAATCAGAAGACCCTAAGAATAGCCCTTCTAGTAATATTTCTGTTGTAGTCAAGGATTCGATCCGATTTGTTGCCATGTTGGTATAGAATTTTGACTACAGATTCAAAAAAAGGTGAAAATCATTTTGTGTTTTAGTCAATAAGTCTAATTTATGTTAGAGTTTCAAGCAAATGACTCCTCGGAGGTTAGTCTTATTTAACATTTTAATTTCCATTAAGTGAAGTATTTATGAACCAATTGGGTTGATTTTTGTAAAACTCTCTGGACATTAAGAAAGACCTCATTTGTTAATACAGTGATGTATAAAATGCTACCTGAAAACCTAAATCTGGACTGACGCAGTAATTAAAATGTGCAAGCCTCCATTGCAGCGATTTCCTGCAGTTTGTTCAATGGAGATATGACTTCGAAAGTGCTTAGAAGTTCACAGCATTGAAACAACTCCACCCTGGACAGGATATCAAATGAAGAGTTTCAGTGCCACACCTACTGCTGGGCATAATTAATATACATCTCCTATATATGCATTTTTGGGATGAAACAGACTGAGGAAGGTAAATTATTTCTAAAATAATTCCCTTGCTACATTTTAATACTAGCTAACATTTCCATGGTGCTTTTAAGTTTACAAAGGACTTTACATGTATTATCTCATTTGATCCTCACAATAACCCTATGAAGTCAGTGCTATTATCTCTTTTTAACATATTAGGAAAGTGAAGCTGAGAAAGGTTCAGCGATTCACCCAAGGTCATACAACGACTAAATGTCCGGGTCCAAATTTCAACTCAGATCTCACTGACTCTGTGTCCCACTTTTCATCTACTACTCCACTTAGGTGATGTAATTTGGAATACCTGAAAGAATAAAGTGTACACTTTCAATGAAAAACAGAAAGTTTATGAGGTTGCTATGTGGCTGTGTATGGTGACTACTTTGAGTTGTCTACTTCGGATCCTGGCTATTCACATAACTTCCCAAGGATCTGAAAAATCCTAGTTTTGCCAGAAATCACTTAGGGATTTTTTTTGACCATGTCATCACCAATGAGTGCTCCTTTAAAAACACCACATTTTACAAGGGAAGTCATAAACCCTTATTTACACTTAAAGCTTGGGTTCAAGTCTTGATGCTAACATATATTACCCTTGGACTTTGAGCAAGTCTTTCTCTGAGTCTTAGTTTTTGCTCTGGGATCTCTTCTCACTCTAGCTATGACTTTGTGATCATCAGTTTAGGAAGCTATCTTAACAGAAATACTCTCCAGTGAGAAAGATTTATCATTCATCTCTAATCTAGTCTTAGAGTTGTCTGAAGTTCTAAGAGGGTAACTGATTTGCCCATGGTCACATAGCTAAGACTTGAACCCAGGTCACGAAGACTTTGATTAAGAAAGACTCCAAAGCATATGCCTTGTGCTTTTTGCCACACTGCCTCTCAATGAAAAATATGACTCTAATATAATAGCAAAATTTAATAAACAACCAGATCCTGAAAATAAGGTAATTATATCCTATGATAAAATATAACTGCAACAAAACAGTTGCACTTAAAATTTACCCAGAACTCACCCATTAGAAAATCACCTGGACATTTTAATAGTCTTAAATTTAGAGATATTATCCTTTGATAAAAGTAACAATTCATAAATACAGGATTTCTTCCAAAACAACTTAAATTAATATGATAACGATTTTCACAAGAAGAGGAAAAATCACTTGATGATTCACAGCCAAGATCATATTAATTGCAGAAAGGTCAATGCTCATTCGTAGGTATCTAGATGTTAGAAGACTGCTAACTGTTCTCCATAAAAAGGTATGACTTACGCAAAGGATGAAGATCAACTGGAGATCATCCAGTCCAATATTCTTATTTTACAAATGAGCCACTAGAGACACAGAGATGGGAAAAGACTTGCCCAAGGATACATAGCAAGTGAACAAACAAGCTGGAACTAGAATCTAGGTCTTCTGATTTTGAATCCAGCAATACTTTTGCTACACTACATAACTAATGACTCAGACAATTTCTCTGAATCTAATTTTAGAGTTAGCTTATCTTACTGCTACTAAGAGAATGGGGCTAAAACATTGTTAATAATCTAACTGTGAATATCTATAAGCAGAAAGTGGTAGGTGCCTATTTAAATATGAGAAAGAGAATAATGGAAACTATAAAATATCCCCATTATTTTAACAATAATTTCTTTTAAAGAAAATCTCATAGCATCAAGGAATCATTTTACCCAGCCTCCTATTCTGTAGGCAAATAAAAGCTCTTCAAAACACAGATCCTCATTTCTGACCTCATGTCTCCTTTGAGCTTTTTGACATTGAAGCAAAACCTCTAGTGTTTAGGGATCATTCTTTTCTTATTTCTGTCTTTTTCATTCATTCACTTGTTTTTCTTTTAAAATATGTTTTAATTGGACCTGGGATTTCGCTACCCATCCCAGTAAGAACATCTTCTACCAGTGCAGACTGGCTTCTTCTCTGAGAGATACTGTCTTAGGTGCTAGTACACTGAGAGATTGAGATCAATGCTTGTGATGAAGGTTATGCAGTCAACATATAATAAAGGTGGGATTTAGATCCAATCTACTTGAATCTTAGGTCAGTCCTCTATCCATTACACTATGTTTCCTCTCATTTCTACCAGTATGGAAGTACCCACAATGTGCCAAACATTGTGCCATATGAAGCACAGGAGGCAAGAAAGGAAAAATACTGTCCCTGGTCAAATTTGGAAAATAAAATACATACCTGAAATGACAAGAGAATGATGGTATGTTAGACCTGGAAGTAATCCTGGAGAGTCACCTAGTCCAACTCCCACATTAAGTAAAGAAAGAAACTGACATGCAGAACACTGAAGTGACCTGCCAATATTCCAAATGCTAGGAAATAGATTAGCCAGTTCTTCTAACTACCAATCAAGTGTTCTTTCTACTACGCTAGTTGATACAAGAATAAAAAGTAGATTCTGTGACCCATCCAGTCTCTAAGATAGTTTAATACGAAGCGAGTCTTTGAAACTTCACTCCAACTGAACATTCCTCCTATGAAGTCCTAGTTCTATCCCTTTGGCATTTGGATCCTGTCTTTGGTAACCCTCAGTGCTTGGTCTGGCTTCTCCTGCCAGAAGTGTAGGCCTCAACCTCTCTGGAATTTCACAGATGATCTTTGAAAAATGCTATGGCTAAGAAACTATTATCCTGTGGCCAAGGCTCTGCCTGCCATCACAGGCATGAGTCCTTTCTGGGGAACCAACTGGGTTTTTGCGAAGTAGGCCCTGCCATTGAAAATGCTTTGCTTGGCATATCCTGCAAGAACACAAAGCTGGATCCATGTTATGATGAATGACCAGTGTGTGGTTTAGTTGAAGCAATAAAATCTATCATTTGGCCAATCTTGAGCATTCAACAAGCATTTATTAGTCACCTACTATGTTCCAGGCTAGGTGCCAGTGATGCAAAGACAATGATGAAACAGTCCCTTCCCTCAAAAAGCTTACCTTCTATGGAACAGAATGTATACAAATAAGTATGTACAAAAAAAAAAACTTTTTGTGGCCAAAAAGCTTCACGTAGAAGTTGGTACTTGTGCTGAGTTCTGACAACAAGAGGGATTTGAAAATGAACACTTGAGGGGAGGCATGCATGGAGTAAGGGAAATCCAGTGCAAAAGCATGGAAATGAGAGTTGGAGTGCCCTCCTTCTGCAAGGAATGGCAAGGAACATAAAGTGCATTCATTCGTTCATCCATCCATCCATCCATTCCTTCATTCATGAGACTGACTCACCTCACAAATGCCTGTTTTATTTCTTAAGTTCAGAATAAAATAATTGAAAAAAACAAAGTAGGAAGATTTTCAATAGATGTCAAAGTAGAGAAGTAGCCACCCTCTAAAGTAAAATAAGGATTTCACTTTGTTTGTCAGGTAAATTCTAGACTGTTGGGGTGGATCCCCATGGTGGTATGCATCATATCTGATATGTCTCTTCTAGGGAGAATTTCTCAACACAAAGTGTTGAACTTAATTAGCTTTCCAATCTCATTATCATTTCTTAAAATAAGAATAACTTGCTGCAAGAAGCACCGTCTTATTTCCAGAGCTGAGCTGAGCAGTAGAATGCCAAGACAGGATCCATAAATGGCGACAGCAGAAATCTCAACTGTGATGAGTCAGGAGTTGTGTGGGAAATCTCAAGCAACAGAAGTGTTAATTGTTGGTGAAGATATTTAGTCGGTGACAATTATATACTTTGGTGACATTTTAACTTATTATTGGGATAAAAATTACTGAGAGTGGGCTGATGCTGGAAGGGAAGTATTTCTTTTGAAGGCTAGGACCCTGAACCTAGTCAACGTTCGATAAATGCGTGTTAAATTGGGCTGATATGAGCTTACTTGAAATTAATCGTAATAATTCTAATTTCCAAAACAGTGTTTATATTCAGCTTCAAGGTATTCAAGGACATCACCTGTCAAATCACTTCTTACAAAAGCACCCTGAGGCTGAACGCCACCGATCTTCTTGTGCCAGTTTGACGGATTAGGCAATTGAGACAAGACGTGGTTGTGTAACTTTCCCTGGATGACAAAGCCAAAAAGTACCCGAGTTAGAATTTGAACCTCAGTCTTCTGAACACTGAAGTTCATCACTCCAGCCACTACCATTACAGCATTCTGCAAAAACAGGGCTATGCCACTCTCATGGAGACTGAACAGAAAACAAACAAAAAACATGAAGGGATTCAGAAAAAGAAACAATGATCCTAGACATTTTAAACATCACTGTTGTGACATACTCATCCGTTCCCTCTCTCTCTGGGTTGCTGTTTCTGGCCCTCAGAGTTCTAAACCTTGAGGAATTTAGAACAGCTTTTGTGTATTTGTTTCGGTCCCCATTGTGAGGGCACAGATGACTAATATTGTGGTTACATTTGATCACCGACTGTAAAATTATTTTATCTTCAGGTATAGCAAGAACAATTGTACAAATGCTTCCTTCAGTAACTCCAAGACATCCTCAGACATGTGTCTCTCTCTATACCAGCTCCATCTCTGCTGGACTAGGTTTAAAATTTAGCTCCATATTCTTACATAGCACTGGTGCCACTAAAGTTGTGTCCAGAGATTACACTGGTCCCATGTGATAGTAGATTGACAGAATGCCCCCGTCACAGAATGAAATGATGATTACAAGTCATGCTTACAATCTCAGCACTGTGTTGAGATACAGAGAGTCAGTTCCAATCTTTGCTCTTTAGAGCTGCCCTGGTTTTAAAGACAACTCCAAGATTTCTGTTGGAGACTCCACTCACTATGCCTCAAACTGGAAAGAAAGACCAAGAAAGGTCAAGGATGCAGGCCCATATCTTGGGTGCCATGTGTCTTCAGAAGAGGGAAGAGGGCCCTAAAGTCACTCTCCCTTACCAGACACTGAGCTTCCCCAGATATAAATGAAGTAAAGAGTCATCCAAAGCTGCCTAGGGCCTTGGGACGATGTTGACAATACCAGCTATGCAGCCAATAGAAAAGGTCTCTTGCCAACCAGAACCAGTTATGAAATATCTTCACATGCTTCACAGTATCTCCAAGGGACTTCCCTTATATGTCATCTCAGCTCTTCTGGAAGGCGTCTCTTTAGCTTTCCATGTGAACGTAAACATTCATCAGCTACTGATGGGGGACTAAATGTGCAGCAGACCATCACTGCACCATTGAAGTATGACTTGGGATCATCTTTTCACTTTGTAATAGGAGTTTTGAACTAACTGCTATCATTTGGGCCATTAGAAAACCTTTTGGGGATAAGAGAGAAATGGGGGATTCTTGCTATAAAAAGGTTCTTTTACTTACACCCACCACACTCTGCCCAATAAGTTGGTATCTTGAAAAGAATTAAAATACATAGACTCCAGCAGACTAGGTCTTATCAGTCCTGAGACATAGAATACTTTCTGTATTGTCCATCTCTAATAGAGAATATGAATTATGAAAAGTTTATTGATCACTGGTTTTGTTGGAATTCCAACATTTGCAGGTAGGATAAATGTGAAATCATCCTGGCTTCTGAGATGCATAGCTGAGTCATCATAAAAAATTCAAGTTTTGGGGATGGTTGTAATCTTTTCAATGTGGGGAATTCCCAGTGTGAGATTTCCTTCATCCCACAGAGATTAGTAACTTACATGGAACTAGAATTCTTTATGAATTGTCTACAATGAAAGGGTTAGTGTGGCACACCTGCTATTGAGGGAAACAAGGAGTAGAATCCATGAGTTCAGAGACTAAAAGTTCAGAACTAAAGCTGACTAGGTGAACATACCAAGTCTGACACTAATAGGCTAGGCCTCAGGAGCAGAGTGAGCTAGGTCAGCTCAGAAAAATGGAGCAGGTGAAAGCTTCCATGCCAGTCAGCAGAGGGATCTGGCCCATGACTGGCTACACCCATTCCAGCCTGGGAAAGATAGGGAAACCATGTCCATGGACTGGATTTGGGCATTCTAAAGACTCCAACCTGCTGTTTGGACCAATCTACTCTCAAATTCCTTGGTTCTGGGCCCAGTTCATCTGTGCTTTGTTCACATCTAGTAACCATTTCTGCTCAGGTCTCAGCCCCCATCCCCACCATCCTCCACTCATGGCTGGCTACAAGCTGTTCATGCATTGCGCTCTTGAAAGATTCTGAATGGAGCTGAATACCCTTCATCTGTTTATCCTTCTGATCATTTCAGCTCATCTGGGCTAATCTCTTTCAAAACCACTGCAGAGAGCTTAAAAGTTCTTAAAGTAATACCTAGGATATCCTGTGCCCTCCCTAGACTTTGGGTCCTTCTTTATCTCAAAGGCATACTCTTGGATCAGTTTTATGTAACTTTTATATAAAAAACTGGATGACTGCTAGTTTGTAATGTTTTAATGAAAAACCCTCCTCAAATATAGATTATTGAACTAGAGGGCCTCTGAGCCCTTTCCAACTCTGAGATTTAGCAACTGCCTAATAACAGCAGCAGTAATAATAACCAGCATTTCTGGAGCACTTTGGAGTTTCCAGTATGCTTCATAAATGTTCCCTTGTTTTGTCTTCATGACAACCTTATAACGTAAAATACTATTAATATCCCAAATTTATAGATGAGGAAACTGAAGCAGGAAAAACTCATGTGTCTGAAACAGCTAAGTAAGCATTGGAAGCCAGGTCTCATTTACAGGTCCATCACTATCCACTAGGCCACCAAGCTGCCTATTCATTCTACTCAGTCTCTAGAAGTAAGTCATTATTCATTTGTCTATATATTGAATACTTACAGAGAGTTCAATTACAATGTTGTTGACTGAGGATTTGCCTTTCTAGATCCTTTGTAGAGAGATAAAGAAATTAGCATAAACCAAATTTTCTCTTCCTGAGGACCGTGGAGTTGAAGGAAATAAAAAACCACTGGAAATGTCTGCAATTTGTGAAATAAGGAATGACATGCATCGTTGAAAAGACAGTGTTAAAAGAACATCACTAGGAAACTACAGGCCAAAGGAATGTGTGAATAAACCTCGGGGAAAAGACTTTGCAACTTACTAGAGGTCTTGGGAATAAATGATAGGAGGGCCCTATAACACATAGCTGACTAGCGCCAGGGAACATATATGGTCTTTTCTTCCTCCACACTACTTCCTTTGGTGATCTCATCAGCTCCTGTGGATTTAATTACCATTACAAATTTCTAGTCTATTTCACCTGCCCCAACCTCTCCGAACTCCAATTTCACATCCTCAACTACCTTTCAGATATTTCAAATTGGATGTCCAATAGATATCTTAAAGTCAACATGTCCAAAACAGAATTCGTTATCTGTTCCCCCCAAACACTTCCCTTCCTCCCTCCTTTCCCTATCACTGTACAGTGTACAGGTCAATAACATACTCCCAGGTCCTCAGACTCCAAATTTAGATGTCTTCCTCAACTCCTCACTCTCTCTCATCCCCCATATCCAATCTTGTGCCAAGGCCTATCAATGTCACTCTGGTCACATTTCTCCAGTACACCCCCTTCTCTCTCCTCGGACTGCCATCACTCTAGTGCAGACCATCATCACCTCGTGCCTATAGTGAATCTGCCTGCCTCATATCTTCCCAACCCATTCCATCCTCCAGCCACTAAAGTGATTATCCTAAATTGTAGGTCCAATCATGTAAACCCCTCCCCCCTCCTACTCAATACAATTCAATGGTGCTGTATGGCCTCTAGAATCAAACACAAAATCCTTTGCTTGTTATTCAAAGTCCTTCATAAGGTAGTACCCTCCTTATTTTCAATTCTTCTGATACCCTGCTCCTCAACAGGCACTCTTCTCTCCAGTGACACTGGCCATGAACTAGATACTCCATTTCTCAGCTCCTGCTCTTTTCTCTGACTGTCCCCCAAGTCTGGAATGCTCTCCCTCCTCATCTCCACCTACTGGCTTCCCCAGCTTCCTTGTAAGCCCCAACTGAAATCCCATCTTCTACAAGAAGCCTTTCCCAGTCTTTCTTAATTCTAGGGCCTTCTATCTGTTAATTATTTCCTTTTTTATCCATTTCATACAGCTTGTTTGTACAGATTTGTTTGCTTGTTGTCTCCTCATTTGGTTATAAGCTCCATGAAAGCAGGGACTGTCTTTTGCCTCTTTGTGTATCCCCAGGGTTTAACACAGTGTCTGGTACCTAGTAGGTGCTTAATAAATGTTTGACAAATAAATATGGTCCAAATTCTATCTTCCATTTGGAAATTTGGTATTAGTATGTAAATTCCTCAAGGACAGGGTCTTTTTAAAAACAATTCTAGTATTTAGCATCGCATTTGAATCCCTACAAGCAGGTAAGTCATACTGTTGATAAAGAAGTAGACCTATAATCCTGAAGGTGAGTTCAAATTTCATCTCAGACACTTACTAGCTATGTGACCTTGGTTAATCCACTTAACCTCTTTCAGTCTCAGTTTTCCTCATCTGTAAAAAGGATAACAGCACCCACGTCCCAGGGTTGTTGTAAGGATGAAATAAGTTAATATTCATAAAGTGCTAGTTATTATTAGCACAGTGTCTAACAAATAGTAACCTATTATTTATGTTTCCATTTATGTCTTTCTACCGTGGATCCACCTCTCTCCCTCTCTCCCTCTTGCTCTCATTAGCATAACCAGTTCTCTATACTGAAAGCAGGGGTCAGAACCCTGCTTTACACATACACACACACATACACCACAATGAAGACATTAATGCCTACAGTAGCAACCTCACGGGTTTGTGAAGGGACCATGTTAGTAAAGCCCTACAAAAAATAACATATTATTCTTCAAGTCAACAGATTATAGTGGGATCATAGATCTAGAGATAATAGGGATATTGGGGAACACCTGATGCTATCACCTCATTTTACAGATGGGGAAATTGAGGCCCAAAGTGATGAGGCACCTTGCTGAAGGTCACCAGGTCACCTAGGCATCAGAAGCACAATTTGAAAATCAGAAGTCAGAGAGTCAATAGAAAGTGAAAGAACCAAACAATGGACAGCAGAAGCATAGGAGCAGACAGCTGTGTCAACAAATCTGATCAGTCATCGAGGACTTTCAAGTTTTTGCTTCTGGCCTTGTCTATGTCCTGTGTGGCAAGCCAATCACAGCAAAGCTAGTTTAAGCAATACCAAGGGATCAGGTAATGGCGGCACATGACTCAGAAGAAACAGGATGAGCAGCACCCAGTGGGCAGTTAATCTTAACTGGATTAAATGGAAGAATAAGGAACTCCTGAGCACAAAAGCATGACCACTGTGCTGTTGAATATCAGTACGCTAGTACATTGCAAACATAATTTGGTGTGAAAACAAGTATATTCAAAGCTGTTACTAGCGTTAATAAGTTAAGACTTTGCCTCAGGGGCTAAATGCAACATATGCCATTCCCTAGAAACACAGAAACGATAGCCTTTAGCACCTGGTTAGTAAGAATAATTAGTTAAGCTAGGAAGGTATAAGCCATACTGCAAATATTTCCCCTGACCCATCCCTATCCTCATCTTTTGCAGCAGGCTGTCTGGCATCAATCCTATCCTGAAGTCTTCGGGTAGAAATCCTATTCACCCTCCACTAAAGGTTTGTATTTGCATTTTCAAACTGAGGAAGCACTCTGTTAGACAACTGGACCTGAGCATATTTTCTGCTACTTGCCTTGGGGCACAAAAATCCTCACTGTGGCTTTGAACACCATCTCAAATTCAATAAAATATAGTAATATCACAGGCTTCTGGATTGTATTACTGGTCAACTGCTGTGTAGTTGATCTTAACAATAATCATACTTAGTCATTTTCTATTTTCTATAAAAAAAAAAAAGACCTCTGTGTTGAGTGTCCTGATGCCCAAAGGAATGGATGGAAAGATTTCACTGAGCCTCATAAGAGCTAAGCCTTGCAAAGATAAGCACAGAATCTTCCAAGGCAAGCATGGTATTTGATCACCAAAGGCAAGAGTAGTCCAGCTGGCCTTTGCTAATACTATTCCTACTGTTATTCTACTGGTGTTTATAGGACTATAGAGTGTTGGAATCACCTCAGATGTTGCCTCGTTGTACGGATGAGGAAAGCACTCTCCTTAAGATGAAATGGCATTCTTAAGAAAGCAAATAGCAAGAATAGGAAGCCAGGTCCTTTGACTCCAAAGTCACAGTATACCATGCTGACTTCCTGAGAAGAATAATATATTTTTAACATCATAGGGAATGTACCAGTGTGGATAAGTTTGACATTCCCTAGGAAAGAAAGGCATTCCTTAAGAGAAAGTTATGGAGGCATTGGAAAAGAGATGTATTTAAGTCAAATGTAGACATAAAAACTATGTAGGTCACGCACATGAGTTTGGGCTAAACAAGGAGATGAGAGGTTGAATCTGAGAAGGAAAAAATTGGCAAAACTGGGGGAAATGTGAAGAACTATCTTCTGGCCCAGTTCCTATTTCCAAGTGACAAAGGGAACAGATCAAGAACAGTTAAGGGGGATTTAAGAGGATTAATGAAGATTAGGAAAGATCAAAGGAGGATAAGGAAATAGAAGGTGAAGATGTAGACTCAAGGACCCTAAGAAGAAGGGGTAAATGCACCATTTAGTGAATTCACAAATTGATAAGAGTGCATTAGTGGGTGGGACTAATTGGTGAAGGGACCAGCACAAGGTTAAAGGGGGGGAGGAGTGTAGTTGTTGGTGTAGCACTGCTGAGATAAAGGAGGAATATGTTATGAGTCTATCAAGTTATTTTTTTTCATTTAGTATTTTATTTTTTTTCAATTACATGTAAGATTCACTTTTATAAGATTTTGAGTTTGTTTTTTTCCTACCCCCCTTCCCCTTGCAAGATGGCAAGCTAGCTGACTTTGACTATACATGTTGAATCATATTAAACATATTTCCACTTTAGTCATGTTGTGAAAGAAGAATCAGAACAAAAGGGAAACACTATGAGAAAGAATTAAAAAGAGAAAGAGAAAATAGTCTGCTTTGATCTACATTCAGTCTCCAAAGTTCTTCCTCTGGATGTGGACAGCATTTTCTATCATCAGTCTTTTGGAATTGTCTTAGATTACGGTATTGCTGAGAAAAACATAGTCTATCAAAGTTGATCATCCCACAATGCTGTTGAAACTCTGTACAATATTGTCCTATATCTGCTCATTTCACTAAGCATCAGTTCATGTAAGTCTTTCCAGATTTTTCTGAAATCTGCCTGCTCATCATTTTTATAGCACAATAGTTTCCATTACATTCATATAGCACAACTTGTTAAGCCATTCCCCAATTGATGGGCATTCCCTCAAATCCCAATGCTTTGCCATTACAAAAGGAACAACTATAAATAGTTTTGTACATGTGGGTACCTTTAATTCTTGTCAAGTTATTGGGAAGTGATAACTGTTAGTTAAAAAAATGACCAAAGACTTTGAAGTATAAACAATCACTAGCAATTTCAAAAAAAGGGGGGGGGGCTGGAAATCTGAACCATTATGAGCAGGGAAATCAGATCTGCACAATAACTTGCCTTATTTAGGCAATGTTAATGTTTTTGCCAAAGCTGAGTGAATGTCATCTGGGTTCGAAGTGTAAGGTGATCTCACTTCTAAAGAAAAAGAAGGAACTCAAAGAAAGCCTCTCTACTCTCCAGGTTACTGAGAAAAATGGATGGGTCATAAAATAGATGCAAGTATTCAATGGGAAAAGGGGGCATCTATGGTAGAAGAAGAAAGACTTGAATCTTTTCAAGATGATGGAGCATGGCAGACTTTTACACAAAGGTGAAAAGGAAGGAAAAGACATGTTCAGTTAGAGCCCAATCACAAATTTTATTCTTCCTTAAGAAGAGGGACAACTGGATCCTCTAAGAAATATGAAGCTGCTTGTCATCCAAAAATACGGAACAGAGTCGCAGGAACTTTCAGGAAAGAAATCCCCTACTAAGGGAAGAAGGAGATGATACTAACACAGCCAGTGATGATTCTGCACTCAGGGGTACTGGGGTGGCTACTGGTCAACCTGATAACAACAGAGAGTTCTGTTGTAGTCCTTGGGTTTGTTTGCAAAAATGATATAATAGAGCCACAGAAGCTATCAGAGACTATCCAGTAAGGATCAGAGGAAGGAGAGGATAGTTACTGTTGATTATTATATTTGTATGGATTATTGTGAGCAGCTATGTGGCAGTGGAGAGGGTGCTGGGCCTGAAATAAGGAAGACCTGAGTTCAGACACTTACTGGCTGTGTGACCCTGAGCAAGTACCTCTTAACTCAATCTGCCTCAGTTTTCTCATCTGTAAAATGAGCTGGAGAAGAAAAGGACAAACCATTCCAGTCCCTCTGCCAGGAAAACCCCAAATGGGGTCACTGGACATGACTAAAACAACTGAAAAACAGTGGACCATTGTAGTTGTGGTAGATTTGTGGTACTGATGGGTCTCTGGTTTGTATTTTCTTATCCATATTTCCTATTTCAATTTTGAACTGAGACCCAGTCTTAGACTCTACCACAATTTGAGTATCCTCAATCTGTCCCTTTTGACCAAAAGCATGAGTTTCCATTTAAAAAGGCAACTTTAAAGTTATATACAATACTTTCCCTTCTGATCAAACAGTTATGTTCTCATTAACACCATGCTCTAACCAAGTGGGCTTATTATACTCTCTTCCTTTCATCATTCTATTTTTTTTATAAACTTGAGAATCCAGTATAGATTTTTTAAAATGTTTTATTCATAATTTTTACATCATCTTTTCTAGAGCTACGACTGCTAGCCCTTGTCTTCAAAGAGGACCAGAATGGCATCACCATGATAAAGTGAAGTTTCAGTGTGTTTGACTGTGGTTAATCAGACCAATACAAGCTCAGAATGCTCTACCACAGGTTGGGAATAGATAGTCCATGTGAATATTTGGCGTGGGTATCCCAAATTTGCACATCCTGAGTTTACTTTGTGCAGTCTGAGTTCTGCTTTGCTCAAAGAGCACAGCACCCTTTCAGAAGTGGGCATGCCATGCTGAGCAGTCCTGTGCCAGTGTCTCCCATGCTGCATAGTCAAATCCAAAGTTCTGGAGAGAGACTTTGAGAATGTCATTGTATCATTTCTTCTGGCCACTGTGTGATCACCGGCCCCATGCAAGTTCTCCATGGTGTTTTTTTTTTTTTTTTGCAAGCATACATTTTGCATTCGAAAAACACAGTCAACCCATTAGAGTTGTGCTCTCTGAAGCATAGTTTGAATACTTGGCAGTTCAGCTCGAGTAAGGACTTCAGTGTCTGGTACCTTATCCTGCCAGGTGATCCTCAGAATCTTTCTAAGATGGTTCAAATGGAAGCAAGTCAGTTTCCTGGCATGGTGCTGGTAGGCTGTCTATGTTTCACAAGCATATAACAATGAGGTCTGCAGAACGGCTCTGTAGACCTTCAGTCTAATACTTCTTCTCTCCCAAACATTGAGCCAGCTCTGGCAATGCATGCCTCAACCTCACTGTCAACGTGTACATCCCTGGAAGGTACACTACCAAGGTAAGTGAACTTATCCACAATATTCAAAACTTCTCCATTTCTTGTAACTAAAGCTTCCACAAATGGATGGTGTGGTGGTAGCTGATGGAGCACCTGTGTTTTCTTGGTGTTAATTATTAGGTCAAAATTACCATAGGCAGCAGAGAATTGATCCATACTTTGCTGCATCTCAGTTTCAGAGGCTGCATTGAGTGCTATCATCTGCAAACAAAAAATCATGCACCAATACTCCCTCCACTTTGGTCTTGGCTTGTAACCTTTTCAAACTGAAGAACTTGCCATCAGTACAGTAGCTGACCTTGATGCTCTGTTCATCCTCACTGAAAGCATTTGTCAACATGGCTGAAAAGATCATGCTAAAAAGCATGGGAGCAAGCACACAGCCCTGTTTCACTCCACTGGTGACTGAGAAGGAATGAGAGTGTTATCTATTATCCAGAACCCGAGCAAACGTGCTATCATGAAACTGACATACAATATTGATGAACTTCTCTGGGCAACAAAATTTTGACGTAATTTTCCATAGGCCCTCACAACTAACAGTGTCAAAGGCCTTGGGTCAGATCTATAAACATTGTATACAGACCTCTGTTCTGCTCCTGGCATTTCTCCTGGAGTTGGCGGGCAGCAGACACCATATTGACTGTTCCTCAGCCATTTCTGAAGCCTTACTGGTTCTCAGGTATATGACCAACTTTCAGGTGAAGGATCAGTCTATTAAGGAGGACTCTAGCAAGAACTTTGCCAGTAATGACTAAGAGAGATATCCCTCTGTGATTGTCACATGACAATCTATTCCCTTTACCCTTATAGAGATAGACAATGGGAGCATCCTTGAACTCCTGGGGGATAACCTCTTCTTGCCATATAACCTGGAAAATTTCAGTCAGTTTTTGTATGAGCAATGATCCTCCTACCCTAAAAATCTCAGCTGGAATAGAATCAGCACCAGGTGCTTCGCCACATGAAAGGAGCCTAATGGCTCTCAAAATCTCTTCTTCAGCTGGAAGTTCAGCTAAGGAGGGACTGACTTCAACCTGAGGTAAATGGTCAATGGCCTCAGCATTGAAGGATGATGGTCTGTTGAGAACACTATGGAAGTGTTCAGCCCATCTCTCTAGGGTCATGTCCTTATCACTAATTAATGTGGCTCCATCAGCACTGAGTAGTTGTGATGCACCATAGGCTTTTGGTCCATAAATAGCTTTCAGGGAATCATAAAAGTGCTTTGGATTGTTGTTATCAGCATAAAACTGAATTTCATCTGCCTTCTTACTGAACCAGGAATCCTGCATTTCTCTAAGCTGTGCTTGTGCTTTGCTTTTGATGGAATTAAATGCTCGCTTCTTAGAGGTGGATGAACTATGCTGCTGGTAAATCCCGTGGAGTTCTAGTTTTCCATTTAGCAGCTTCTCAATTTCCCCATCATTTTCATCAAACCAGTCTTGGTGTTTGTGAGTATTCTGACCCAGATGAGCAAATGCAGTGCTGTACTGGTGTACAGGTCTCTGAAAGCTGCCCACTCCTTTTCTGTTCCACTGTTGCCAATTGTGTGTTGGCTCAACTTTCCCTGTAAGTCAGCAGCAAACTGTTCATGCTCACAAAAGTACTCTAATTTGTTGACATTAATTCTTCTGGTAGTCATTTTGCCTTGGGGCAATGCGTATATTTAGCTTGAAAAGGATAAGTCTATGATCAGTCCAGCACTCTGCACCATACATTGCCTTTGTCACTCTCACATCTTGTCTGTCTCTTCTCCTTACAATCACATAGTCTATTAGATGCCAGTATTTGCTGCAAGGGTGCATGAATGAAGTTTTATTGCATTTAGGTAAACAGAAGACAGTTCTGGTGATGAGAAGGTCATATGATGCACAAGTCTTCAGCAGTAAATGACCATTGCTGTTGCTGTTTCCAACTCCATTCCTCCCTAGGACTCCCTGCCAAGTCTGGTAGTCTGAGTCTACTCTAGCATTAAAGTCGCCCAGAATTAGCTTATCCCCTTTGGGCACATTGACGATAAGGGTCTCTAGGTCTTCATAAAATTTTTCTTTGACTTCATCAGGGTTTGTCTTGGTAGGGACATAGGTACTGATGATGGTGGTAGGCATTTTCCTGAGAGTGGCAATCACATTGTCATGAGCCTGTCATTTACTCTTTTTGGCAGGCATACAAGCTTGCTGATTAGATTAATTTTGATTGCAAAACCCATGCCAGCTTCACGGTGCTCCCCTTCACTATGTCCACTCTAGAAAAAGGTGTATCCAGCTCCAACTTCGGTAAGCTGGCCTTCATTTGCCAATCTTGTTTCACTCAGAGCTGCTATTTGGATGTGATACCTGTTGAGGTCTCTTGCAACAAGAGGAGTTCTTCGTTCAGGTCTACTGGATTTTGTGTTGTGTATTAGTGTGTGGATGTTCCATGAGCCCATGGTGAGTGTAATCATCTTTGCAGATCTTTTGTGTTTCGACCACGTAGTAGGATTCCCTGCCTGCCGGGGGCATCAGGCCAGAGTTAGGTAAGCAGACAATGTTTTGGGCACCTTTTCTAGCCCCCTTCCTCACACCAAGATGTGAGCAGTGCAATCCTTAAAAGGCCATTCAGGCACCTGTGGGGCTGCCAAGTCCCACTGCTGCTTTCAGTGAGAAATGATCCTATGGCCTGGGCCACCTGTGTGCAGGGTTGTGACTATAGCTCCCAGTATATCCTCACCTGCTGCTTCATCACTTGCCTGTCACCACAGGACTTTGAGACATAATAGTGAAACTGTATGGGTGATGTCTTCTGATTCGTGTGTAAATTGGATTTAAGTGAGGCAGAGTTGCATGAAGTTATCAGCCTCACTCTCTCCTCCAGTCATTATAGTCTAGTGTTAGGACAGAGTCAAGATAGCTGCTCAGGATGCAGTGGATGACCTTGTCGTCTTCAGTGTCTAACCAAGCTCTAAGAGCCCCATATCGTCTGCTTCATCTACCTTCATGGCCATTGGAACAAATTGTTCTCATCTGCCCATTCCACCAGAATAAGCCTTCACATGCTTGGAATGGACACCTCCCTAACTCACCAATGGGTTTGAGAATTCTTGGTTACCCTCGTTTGGCCCCTCTGCTGATATAGTTTACCAGGGTGTGGCTTCTGCACGTGCTGTAGCTTCTTGGAGCCACAGGTGAGAGTTAGGGGGAACAGGTGGATACCAAAGGTGGAAAGAGCCCCCTCCAAAAAAAGAGGGAAAAAAAGAAAAATTCATCAAAACTAATCTACATATTGACCAAGTCTGATAATACATGCATTGGCCTATATCCATGGTCCTCCCACTCTACAAAGGGAATGAGGTTAATTTCTCATCAAAGTAACTGTAATTATGTCTGGTAATTAGGCAAATGAAGACCAATGTCTAAACCCCTGAAGAGTCAGCTCCCTAAGAAAAAGAACTTTCTTCATTTGAGTCCCTATATTTTTAATGCCTAGCACAGTATGTGGCACTTAGTTACTGTATGATTGAATGAGAGTGTTTGTGGATGAAACCCTAGTCATTGTGTCACTGAGAAGCAAGCTGGGTGAAAACCAGTGCAATTTCACTCAGAATGGATTCCTCCATTGGGATGCTTTGGGAAGTGTGACTGATAAAGAGGAATATTATAGATTTGCAATTACAGGCAAGTGGGTAGTGATTGGAAATGATTGCCCACTGGCAGAAAGACTGCAAATCCAATGGCAAGGAGTAGTTGGATAATTTAAGTCAATGATCTGATGGGCATTGGGTGGTTGAAAGGACTTGATATTGTTGAGTCTGAAAGACCCTAAGGAGAAAAAAACACACTTCAGAGGTCAATGCAAATGCTACCTTGTCATTAGGAGGATGTGACAGGGAGAAATGATCATCTAAAAAAAAAAAAACAAACCAATTTTTTCAAACTGCAGCGTTTTCAACAGATGTTTCCTCATTCTTCCACGTCCTATGTTTTCCTTCATGCAAGCCTTCCACTATAATCTCCTATTCACCTAAAAGCACAAGAATGATGACTGCCCAAAAGGCCTCTTCCAACCAACCAAGTAAGTCTTCTTTGAGCATCTTCTCTGTGCCCAGAACACAGGAAATTAGAATAGAAGGCACTGTCTCTTAAACAGTGTGAAAGCTCCTTCTCTCCAATCAAATCCAATCCTGTTAGCATTTATTAAATGCCTACTAAGCAGAAGGAACTGTGCTAGCATCAGAATGGGGCTTCATGGATTACCTCACCCCAATTAAAAGTAAATATCATTGTCAGTGGATAGAGTCCCCAGTGTGAACTCAGGAAGACTCATTTTCATGAGTTCACTTTAGGCCTCAGACATTAAGTGTGTGATCCTGAGCAAGTCACTTAACCCTGTTTGCCTTAATTTCCTCATCTATAAAATGAACTGGAAAAGGAAATGGCAAACTACTTTAGTATCTCTACTACTATGAAAACCCCAAACGGGAATCACAAAGAGTCAGAAGTGACTGAAAAACACTGAACATCTTTGTTAGATAAGAAGCTTTTTTAAATAAAACAATCAAAATGAAGTGTAAATAAGGCCTATATACTTTCTTATATCCATCAAAGGTATTGAGTACATAACGGAATTACACCCTGAGGAATTTGTATAGAACTGGGGATATACCAAGGTTCCAGCAGTACCTAGGGCTGTGTGAAGATCAGCAGTTCAGGCACAACCAATGAAAGGATAAATAAAAGACAGGACTGACATATGCCAGGAAGCTACAGATATCTCAGATGAGATGAATTTATATCATTAGGTGTATCCGCCTCCTCAAGAATAGAGAAAAGTTCCAAGAAAATGTGCACTTTTCCCCCAATTTCCTCTCCTAGTGACTACCATCAGATTGGATGATATAATTTTGCTTCACTAAAAATACGTATTTCTGGTGACCCAAATTTTGCCACAACCACAAAGAATCCAGGGATTAACTAAAGATATAAATGTTAACAAAGGCAGAAATTCAAATCTCTGCCTAAAATGTTAGAAATTTTCCTAAGAGATTGGAGCAATTTTGAATGAAATCCTAACTTTTGATCTAAAACAAATTCCTGAAGATGTTGGAGAGTTGGAACACTAATTCATTGTTGGCGAAGCTGTGAGCAGATCCAACCATAATGGAGAGCAATTTGAAACTATGTCCAAAGGACTATAAAAATGTGCATACTCTTTGACCCAGCCATATTGCTTCTAGTGCTATATTCCAAAAAGATCACAAAAATGGGAAAAAGTCCCACATGTACAAAAATATTTATAGCAGCTATTTTTGTGGTGGCCAAGAACCAGAAATTGAGGGAATGTCCATCCACTGGGGAATGGCTGAACAAGTTGTGGTATATGAAAGTAACAGAATACTACTGTGCTATAAGAAATGACGAATAGGCAAACTTCAGAAAAACTTGGAAAGACTTACATGAACTGATGCTGAGTGAAATGAGCAGAACCAGGAGAACATTATACACAGTAACAGCCACAATGTGAGAGGACTGTTTCTGATAGACTTAGCCTTTCACAGCAATGTAAGAACCTAAAACATTACCAAAGGACTCGAGGCAAAGCACCATCCGTAGTCAAAGAAAGAACTATGGAGTCAGAATGAAGAATGAAGTACACTATTTTCTCTTGCGTTATGTTTTGGTTTGGTTTGGTTTTGCTCTTGGTTTCTCCCATTTGTTTTAATTCTTCTATGTAACATCACTAATGTAAAAACATGTTTAATAAGAATGTATGTGTAGAACCCATTTAAGATTGCATGCCATCTCAGAGAGGGAGGGGAGAGGGAGGAGGAAAATTTAATACTTATGGCAGTGATTGCTAAAAACTGAAAACAAATAAATTAATTAGATTTTTAAAAAACAAAATAAAATAAATTCCTGAAAGCAAAAAGGGTCCAGGGGTTAGGGTGGAAACATGGGGTATTATAACAGGTACTAGCAATACAAAATCAAAACCTAAACTGTCCTCTCCCCAAACCTTAAGGAATGTAAACTCTATTTCAGGACTTTTTTTCACCAAACCTATGTTTTAATTATAGTCGATTCCCAGTGAGGACAGTTCCTCTACCAATACACATCTGCAGCTTCTTATGATCTTAGAGAGTTGCTTGAGCAATTACCTGATTTGTCTAAAGCCACACATCAAATATAGAAATCAGAGTTAGGCCTTCAACCGAAGTTGTTCTGACTGATGCCACCTCTACTACTATACTAAGCATGATAATGAAATATATGCTAATCTCAGGAGGGTATAAACACTAACATCTAAGACATAACCAAAAAAGACTCCTATGGTGAATCTTAAAGAAAGTCAGAGATTCTTCTAAGAAACTGGCTTTGGAAGGGCATGAATTCTAAGCATGTGCGTCAGCCTGTGCCAAGGTGGAGATGCTGGGATAATGTGCTGAGTTGTGAGTTGGAAAGAACTGATGACGATGATCAAGAATCAAAAGTGGTTTTGCAAGGTTAGGTCAAAACAAGAAGCCTCAGGAGATACTCTCTCTCCCCCACAGCTAACAATGGTGGTCATGTCAAATAGCTGAAAGTGCACTGCCTAGTACTAACCAATGAATCCACTGTGCAAGAGATTCATCCTTTAGTATCTGTTCACCACGGGGCTAGCAGGAGAATATAGATGTAGGGGCCTTACAAGTCCCTTGGACAGAATTGGTATCTACAGGAAAGAAACCACCCCTTTGAAATTCAAAACATAAACTTAATTCATGGTAGAGATCAAGTCCTTTAACAATGGATATCATTACCAATTTTTGGCTTTTTCTTTTTTTATTTCAACCCATGATTGCATTGGGATAAGGTTTTCCTGTGGAAAAACTCAAGCAGATTGAAAAGTTTTTATTCAGTGTTTTAAAGGGTTGCTTGAGTCACCAATAAGTTTTGATTTTTCCCTGGCCACACATATCTAAGAGGCACTAATTGAACATAGGTCTTCCTGACTCTCAGTCCAGCCACTATCTGTTCAACAAGACACTGCTTCTTATCACTATCACAGGCAGTTCAAAATAACATATACATTAAAAAATGTTTGCTGTCAGACTCCATTTATGATGACAATCCCTGCAGAGAAAAAGTAACACAGCTCTTTTCTCCAGAATCCAGATAGCATCCTTATGATCTCCCTACAGGGAGAAATGGGAGGAAAAGGGGAGCCGCTAAAATTCCTATTATTCATCTTTTGTTCTCTAAGAGGACCAATGAAATCAGGAGGGGGATGTCTTGACTTGTGCATGAATTGCATTTAAGTGAGGCAGGGTTGTGCAAAGTCATCAGCCTCACTCTTCCCTCCAGAGTCATCAAAGTCCAGTGGCAAGACAAAAGTCAAGTCGACTGGCAATGACCCAACAAGCATCTAAATATTATACAATTAAAATTTTAATATAGAAACAAAAGTGAAGCAAGAAAATTATGTTGACTGTTTTGAACTGTAACTCCACAGCCTGAAAATGTGTAGTTTATAGGCATTAGATGTAGAAAGGCAGTTGATACAGTAAAATGAGAAGTGGCTTTAGAGTCAGAGGATTGGAGTTTAAATCCTTCCTTTGGTGCTTGCTACTTGTTCAAATTTGGGCAAGCCATCAAACCTCCTTGTGCTTTAGATTCCTCATATGTAAGAAAAAAGTACTGGACTTGATAGCCTCTGAGGTCCCTTTAAACCCACAGATGTTTAATTTCTAAGGTTTCATATACCTATCAATCTATGATTCTATGGTATAAGGTAAGGGGAAAAATGATTCTTCCCTCCAAGAAACCTCCTGTCCTGAATATATATATATGTTAGCACTGGGCACCTACAGTGGACAGCAAGTTCTCTCTCCATTTACTATTTCATTGGTCTGCTGAGACAAGAGACTATTTCTGCACAGATTTTTGGGAACTGGAAAGGTACAGACATTTGATGGGCCTAATATAATGGGAAGTGCTTTTATGGCTGTTTGACTACTAAAAGTTGTCATCTGAGGAATAGGAATGGGTTTCCAGCATCTTCATACGCTCTCAGGCTATACTCATTGTGACAATGCATGTTTAATATTGCTGCCTCAGGACAGAACTGTAGTATAGGGGGTTTAATAGTTTCTATTGGTTTTAATTAGGGATAGTAAGGTGGCATAGTGGATAGAGTGCCAGGCTCAGTCAGGAAGACTCATCTTCCTGAATTCAAATCTGGCCGCAGACACTTAATAGCTATGTGACTTTGAGCAAGTTGGTTAATCCTGTTTTCCTCAGTTTCCTCATCTGTAAAATGAATTGGAGAAGGAAATGGAAAACCACTCCACTATCTTTGCTAAGAAAAACCCAAATGGGATCACAAAACATCAGGTAGGACCGAAACAAATCAACATCAACTTTGGCATTAATTAGACTCTTGTCCTAAATGAGGGTAGGGGTAAGTAGAGGTGCAGATAGATGGCACAGTAGATACAGCACTCACCCTACATTCAGGATGACCTGAGTTCAAATGCAACCTCAGATAAATACTAGTTGTGTAACCCTGGGCAAGTCATTTAACCCCGACTGCCTTGCAAAAAAAGGCAAGGAGAAAGGAAGGAAACAGAAACAAAAGAAAAGATGAAGGGAAATGACCCAGAGTTTCAAATGACCAAGGGAAGGGCATGTGAATGGGATCCCTGATTCTTTCTTAGTTTCTTAGTTTCCACCGCTATTAGGAAATAGGATAAAACATTAAGAGCACCTGACAGCCAAGATGGCAGAGTAGAGAAAGCACCACAGTTGAGCTCTCCCAATATCACCATCCAAACAACTTTAAAATAACAATGAAAATCAAATTATTGAGTGTCAGTGTCAACAAAAGTCAGGAGTGAGACATTTTTCTAGCCCAAGACAACTTAGAAGGTCAGAAGGAGATGCATGTGATGCTGTAGAGAGGTTGGCTCAGAGATACATGGTGGCAATTCCAACTGTGGCTTTTGGTGGTGGGAACAGTGGCAGCAGCTCTAGGAATTCTCAGCCCAGAGAAAATAAGGGGATTGGGCATCAGGGTAGAAAGAGATTACAGGCTAACCTTGTGCTAGCACTAGTTCCAAGACAGATTGAGGTTTGGTACCTCCAGCGCTACTACCCACTCCTGGGTTACAGTTCCAGGATAGAGACAAGGGAGCAGCAGCTCTGAGGAGCAATAGTAACTGAAGTAAGGCTCAGAGGCTCTTCCTGGGGAAGGCCCAGAGCATAAAAAAGCAATGATCACAGTGCTCCTCAGATCACAATATCATGGAAGCATCAAAGTCTTCCAACCCCACAGAACGAGCTGTGCAAACCAAGCGTGAAAATAATAGCATGAAAAGGACTAAAGCTTGAGACAACCCTCCCTCTCCCTACCAAGAGAATAGAGCCCAACTTTAACATAAAGTTGAAAGCCAAAAAATAGGCTGGAAAAAATTAGCAAACAAAAACAACAATAATAATTTTTTAAATCTGACCATTAAAAAGCTATTATAGTGACAAAGAAGAACAAGACACCATCTCAGAAGTAGACATCCATATTAAAACAGCTACAAGAAAAGCCTGAAAGATAAGAAGTTATCACTGAAGAAAATAATTCCTTAAAAATCAGAATTAGGAAAGTGGAACTTGGATTCCAAGAGACATTAACAAAAAAAGTCAAAAGAATGAAAAAAAAATAGAAGAAAATGTGAAATATCTTACTGGTAGAAAAAACTGATCTGGAAAATAGATTAAGGAGAGATAATTTAAGATTTATTGATTTATTTATTATTTATTATTAATTTATTTATTATTAAGATTTATAAGATTTAAGATTTATAGAACTACACGAAAGCCATAAAAAACATCCTTGGTATAATATTTCAAGAGATTTTAAAGGAAAACTACTTCAATATCCTAGAACCAGAGAGTGAAACAGAAATAGAAGGAAACCACCAAACTCCTCCTGACATTCTACAATGAAAACTCCCAGGAATGTTATGGAAAATTCGAGATTTCCCAAGTGAAACAGAAAGTATTGCAAGTACACGGAAAGAAATCATTCAAATACCATGGAGCCACAGTCAGAATCACACAAGATTTAGCAGCCAACCCAGTGAAGTAGAAGAGGACTGGAATATGACATGCCAGAAGGCAAAGGACCTAGTATGTTAAGAATAATGTACTTTGCAAAGTTGAGTATGAATCATTCAAGGGAAAAAATAAACATTTAATGAATGTCTTATAATATAATAATTTATAACAAACATTTAATGAGGACTTTCAAGGATTCCCTTATGAAGAGACCAGAGATGAACAAAAAAATCTAACTTTAAAAAATAAGACTCAAGAGAAGCAAAATGATAAAAATGAAAAAAAAAACATAAGGGACTCAATAGAGTTAAACTATTTACATTCTGATATGGAAAGATGACCACATGTAATTCCTCAGAACTTTGTCATTATTACTGGAGTTAGAAGAAATCTACAGAGAGGAGACAGGCGTGTCAGTTGATCATGTTGCGATGATCTCAAAAAAATAGCAGCACAAGGAAAAGGTATGCATAGGGAAAAGGGGGAAGTGATGGGAGGAATAGGGAAAATTATCTCATGTAAAAAAGGCATGGAAGGAATAGTTTTTAGAGTAGAGGTGAACACTGTGGGGAGGAAGCAATCAGCGCTTAAACTTCACCTGAAGTGATTTAATGAATTGAATACATACACAACACATGCATACATAACACATTTACAGAGACATACACATTCATTCTTACTCTCTGTCTTTCTCTGTCTTTCTCTCCTTTTCCAAGGTGATATATAGCAGAAATCCCTGTTATGTAATCTAGATGGAAGACTAATCTGTCTCTGTGAAAATCTCTCAATCCCTAAGGAAAACAGGAGAGAGAAGAAGAACTGTATATTCACCTGTACCCTCACATGAAATCTCAGAGCAGGGGGAAAGGGGGGAGGAAGTGAACAACACTTAAACTTCACCTGAACTGGTTTAATGAATTGACTACACACATGATACACACATACATATATACATATATACATGTATGTGTACACAGTCTCTTTTTCTCTCCCCTTTGGGTATAGAAATCTATCTTACCCAGTAGGGAAGTAAAAAGGGAAAAGAATAAGAGGGAGGGAAGATGGACAGAGGTAGCATTCAGAAGCATGAGAGAGAAAGAGACAGACCGAGAGACAGAGAGAGAGAGAAGACAAACAAGAAAACAGGACGGAGGGAAAGCTCCTGCAATCCTAACTGTGAATGGGATGAATTCACCCATAAAACGGAAGCAGGTGGCAGAATGCATGAGACACCAGAATCCATCAATGTCATTTACAGAAACATACCTGAAACTGACAGACTCACACACAGAAAAAGGGGCGGGGCAGAATCTATTATAAGTCAGTTGAGTTTTAAAAAAAAGGTAGGGCTAGCTTTCATTGTCTCCGACAAAGCAAAAGCAAAAACAGCCCTAATTAAAGGAGAAAAATCAAGGGAACTCTCCTTTAATAAAAGATACAATAGATAACACGACAGTGTTGATGTGCATGAGATGGCTCCGTATTCAAATTCTTAAAAGAAACGTTAAAAGAGTTACAAGAGGAAACAGATAAAAGCTATACTAGCTGGAGACCTTTCCATTTCCAAACTCAATAAATCTAACTATGAAATAAATAAGAAAGATGTTAAGGAGGTGAGTGGACTCCTAGAAAAGTTAGTTAGGCCAGACCTCTGGAGAACACGGAAGGGGACAAGGCAGGGCTGTTACCTTTTTCTCACGTCAGGGGAGCCTTCTCACACACTGGCTGTGGACCAGGCTGGAGAGGCCAGGGGAAGGCCAGGAGGAGGACTGGTCCAGCCACGCCAAGATGACTTCCAGCAAGTACCAGGCTCTGCCACACTTAGGCCCCAAGGGGCATGGGCCGCAAGACGTGAAGGAAAGAGAAAAGTGACGTTCACAATGGCCCTGTAGGGGGTGGGGGGAGGCACCCACTGACTGACAGGCAGAGGACCACTCCGCATCCGACTGGGCGGCCCTTCTCTTCTCTTTGGTCCCGTTGCCCCGCCCCTTTCCCCTCCCCCACCTTTTTCCTCCCTCCCCCCCTCCTGGTTCTCCCAGACCCCTGCCCCTCCCTTGGCGCAAGCGCAGCAGCAGCAGCAGCAGCAGCCGCCGCGGTGATGCAGGTGGGTCAGCTGAATGGAAATGGAGAACTAATTTGCTAAACCCTCCCGTTTCTCTGCCTCCTTCCACCTCTTTTTTTTCTTGCCAGCATCTCAGTATCAATCTTGTTATTGGAAAAAATTCCCCAATAAGCATGACTGAGTTCTGGCTTATATCAGTTCCTGGGGATAAAACATGCCAGCAAGCATGGGAGAAACTACAGGCAGCAACCACCAAAAGTAATCTTTCTACTAACTCGAAATTCAACATTCCTGAATTAAAGGTTGGCACCCTGGATGTTTTAGTGGGAGTGTCAGATGAATTGGATAAACTGGATTCCTTTTTAGAGGTAGTTGTTCACGAACTGTCTAAATACACATCTGAGGTACTAGAGGAGAGCGAAGATAAAGTCGGAGAAAATCTATTGGCTGATGGAGTTGACATAATTTCCTATGTAACAAAGTTTCAATGGAATATGGCCAAGTATCCAATCACAGAGTCACTGAAAAATCTTACTGAAATGATTGCCAAGGGAGCTAAACAAATTAACAATGACTTCAGAGCCCGATCATCTACATATAATGAACTGAAAATAAATCTTAAGCTTTTGGAAAAAAAGAATGCAGGAAGTTTATTAACTAGAAGCCTAGCTACAATTGTAAAGAAAGACGACTTTGTCCTCGATTCAGAATATCTCACCACTTTATTGGTGGTAGTTCCAAAGTCATTCCACAATGACTGGGTCAAGCAATATGAAACATTAACTGAGATGATAGTCCCAAGGTCTAGCCAGGTTATATCAGAGGACCAAGACAGTTACCTGTGCAGTGTTACCTTGTTTAGAAAGTCAGTGAATGAATTCATAATTAAAGCGAGAGAAAAGAAGTTCATTGTCCGTGATTTTCAGTATAACGAAGAGCAAATTAAAGCGGAGAAAGAAGAGATGCTCTCTATCTCCACTGACAAGAAGAAGCAGTTTGGACCCCTAATTTGGTGGCTGAAAGTGAATTTCAGTGAAGCTTTCGTAGCATGGATTCATGTGAAAGCATTAAGGATTTTTGTGGAGTCTGTTTTAAGATATGGATTGCCAGTGAACTTCCAGGCAATGCTACTTCAACCCAATAAGAAAACCATGAAGAAACTGAGAGAGGTATTGTATGATTTGTACAAACATCTGGATGGTGGTACAACAGCATTTATTGATCTTCCTGTGGATATTCCAGGCTTAAAATTCAGTGAACAGGAAAGTTATCCCTATGTTTACTGCAAGATTAATTGCGAACTATTGTAATTAAAATAAAAATTGTCTTCAAAACTGACAGTCCTTTGCTAGTGTTAATGTATATGAACAGAAGAAAGAATGAAGCATGTCTATACTTTTAACTCTCTATTAATCCAATGCTTGTTTCTTGCTCCCTTTTCTTAGGTGAATTTTTCCATAGTGGTCCATCTCTTGACATTTTCTTTTTTAAAAAAGAACATAGGCATTGCTGCTTTTTGTTGATCAGATCTATAAATATGTACTAAAAAATCAGAGTTTACTTGTAAACAGAGTCATAGATACTTTTAAAAAGTTTTCTTCATTAATGTAGTGCTATGTATTCAGTAAACTCATTACTATAATTCGCAAAAACCTTGTTTACAAGGAAAAAGTGTGCCTTTTGTACCATTTTGTTGCCTGTAATTAATAGCTATAACTGTTAAGTGGTTATTGTGATGTAAAAAAAAGTTATAATATTCAGGTATGTGTTTTCTGAATATTCACAAGAACTATCTGTGAGCACTGTCAACACCCACAGATGAAAATATAATTACCTGTGCAAACGTATGTTGTGGTGGACATAACTTCAACATCAGTGAGAGAGTTCAGGAACTATGACCACCACTAACTGGATACTACTGTACCACACTGCAGTCTTTGTTGCATTCTGCAAGGGGCAATCTGCCTTTCATTCAGTTTGTGGTTGCTTCCCATAGATAATTTTACTGTGCCATACTGGCTTCATAACACACAATGTGACATTAGAATTCATTTTTTCAAAACATATAGGTGTTTATATCTGTTCACCAAACTTTTGATATTCTTCAATGAATGAGATTTGGATCTAATTGTAAATAAAATCCAGAAAAAATAAACAAACCTGACAATGTATTAGGACGTAAAAGCTCACAAACAAATGCAGAAAAGCAGAAATAGTAAACACACCCTTTGCACACCATAATGCAATAAAACTTACATTCAATAAAGGACCTTGGACTCATAGGTTAAAAATAAACTGGAAACTAAATAATCTAATCCTAAAGAATGAGGGGGTCAAAGAACAAGTCAAAGAAACAATAGTTTCATTAAAGAAAATGACAATAATGAGACAACATACTAAAATTTGTGAGATGCAGCCAAAGGAGTACATAAGAGAAAATGCATATCTCTATGCAGAGAGAGAGAGAGAGAGAGAGAGAGAGAGAGAGAGAGAGAGAGAGAGAGAGAGAGAGAGAGAGAGAGAGAGAACAAGAACAGGTTAATGAACTAAACATGCCAATTTTTTTAAAATAGAAAGATAACAAAATAAAAATTTCCAATTAAACACCAAAATGGAAATCCTAAAAAACAAAGAAGAAATTAATAAAATAGAAATTTTAAAAGGCTTTGAACTAATAAATAAAGCTAGGAACTGGTTGTATGAAAAAAAATAGATAAACTGCTGGTTAATTAAATTTAAAAAAAAAGAAAATCAAGTTGCAAGTATCAAAAATGAAAAGGGTAAATATACAACCAAACAAGATGAAATTAAAACATATATTGAGATATTTTTTCCCAGTTTTATGCCAATAAAATTGAAAACCTAAGTGAAATGAATATTTATAAAAATTTAAATTACCCAAATTAATAGGAGATTGAATATTTGAATAACTATCTTAGGAAAAGAACTTAAACATGCCATTGATGAGCTCCCTAAAAAAAGAATTTCTGGGACCAAATGGATTTACAAGTGAATTTTACCAAAGATTTAAAGAATAACTAATTCTATTACTATATAAATTATATATTTTAAAAGATAAAGAAGCAAGCCTTTCAAATTCCTCTATAATATAAATATAGTTTTGCTATTTAAATCAGGGAGAGCAAAAGCAGAGAAAGAAAACTAGTCCAATGTCCCTAGTAAATACTGAAGCAATAATTTTAAATATAATAACAAGGAGATTACAGTAATGTATCACAAAGATAAAACACTATGACTAAGTAGGATTTATACCAAGCAAGGAGTGCTAGTTCATTATTAGAAAAACTATAAGCAAACAGAAGCAGTAAAAATCATCAATATAACAATGGATGCAGAAAAATCATTTGACAAAATTCAACACCCATTCCTATTAAAAATAATAGAAAGTTTAGGGACAAAAGGAACCTTTCCTAAAATAAGTAGTATCTATCTGAACTAAGAACAAATATCTCTAATGGGTATAAATTAGAAGCCTTCACAATAATATCAAGTGTGAAGCAAAGATATTCATTATCACAAGTATTATCCATTGCTGTCCTAGTAATGGTAGCGAGATCAATAAGACAAAAAAATGAAAATGAAGAAATAAGCATAAACAACAAGTAAATAAAACTCTCACTCTTATATAGACAATATAAAAACATACTTAGAAAACCCTGGAGAATCAACTAAAAACTAGTTAAAACAATTAACTACTTTAGGAGAGCTGCAGAAGATAAATTAAAACCCATATAAATCATCATGATTTCCATGTATTACCAGCAAAACCCAACAGGAAGAGATAGAAAGAGAAATTCCATTTTAAAAAATTGTGGACAATATAATATGCTTGGGACTCCATCTGCCAAAACTAATCTAGAGATTGTTTGCTGTCCTGAGGAGGGGAAGGTAGGGAGGGACAAAAATTTGGAACTCAAAATCTTATAAAAATGAATGTTGAAAACTATTTTATGTATAACTTGAAAAAATAAAACATTATTAAGTAGGGGGAAAAGAGTTAACAATTGAGCAAGCTCCAGTGCATTAAAATTCTCATACTGCCAATATCCAAAAACATATGCCTAATGGACTATACTCATATACTGAAAGCATCATTTTAGCCTCAGAGAGAAGCTAGCATAGTTCATGATTTGTCCTTAGGAATGATGACTGATTGAGCATTCATTAGATTTCTCAAGTCTTTCAATGTTGTAAAAGTTTTTCCCATTCCTGATTAGTTCAGAAAGACCTCTATGTTATAGACTCAACATTCCCTCTTTTACCTTATTTCTTCCGTTTATCTTAATTAGCTGCTCTTATCTGATTATTCACCCATCTTTACTCCTACTCAACCCTTTATTTTGTTGGCAGATTAAATGGTTTCTATAAAGATGATCAAAATCTTCTACTCTCAGTCTCAACACAAGAAAATGTGTTTCTTGAAAATCAATAGATAGAAACCTAGGATTTCTTTTTACATTCTCAAAATGCATTATTTGTTAACAATTAGAAATAGTACCATGCTCCCAGTGAAAGGAGGAACATAGTCTCTTGCTTTGAGTAAGGTTTTAAAGAAACAAGGGAAATACTACATGCTTCAATTTTATGTGATACTGACTTAAGGATGTCCTCTCATTAATCCTCTTCTTTGTAGTTCAGTCTGGTTGGCTTCTTGTCTTTCTGACCCTTTCTTATACTTCAAGAGTTAGATAGTTGGAGGAAGAGGGATTGAACCTGGGATTTCATTGACATAAGGAACTAGCATGTGGAGAAAAAAAAAGCCCCTCTACCAATGCATGTTGGCACTTTTTCTGAAAGTAACAGTCATAGAAAATTGCCTCTTGCAATGATAGATTGACTTACCCAGGGTGAAATAACCAATATCCGCCAAAGCCAGATTTTCCTAGCTAGAAACTTTCTCTAGTCCAGTATGTCATATTGATTCTGCACGTGGATGACAGGATAAAAGTTTGTTGAATTAATTAATTAATTGATCCAACCTTTAGGCATTTATGCATTACTAGGCTTGTATCACTATGCTGATTCATCTATTTGTTCCAAAAGTTCATTTTGCTTACAGGGCTATTCAACTCCCATTTAGCTCATCTGAACAGTATGAGTTAGGATGTGACACTTTTTGAGCCATATTCCTAGAGACAAATGCCAAATTTACCAAGATTATGTCTCTGTGGGAAAGAATGGCTTTATTTACCAAATATCCCACTGTTTTATCCTCTTTTTGGAGATAAATTATCTGGCTAATCTTCATAAATCTCCATTTCCTTTTGTCTTTTACCATACCTTGAGGAATTGTGACATAATTAAAAATGAAGTGATATAATCCTCATGCTTCAAAACTGCTAGATTTCCCAAAGTTAAACCTGTTTCCTCAATGGTTTTATATTCCTTCATGGCTTTCACAGAATTTTTTAAGGGTGCTTTTTAGTTTCCATTTGTGATATAATCTTGCTCTAGTGATGGTAGTATCTGCAGCCAAAATCGCTCAGTATTTGCATGACTATTGATGGCAGTCTCTCTATCATGGTCATCATTCTTGATTACTTTTCCACCTCTTATTTTAGTTTCCTTTTCTTTTTTGGGGGCTTTCTCATATTTTCTCTAACTTATTACCTTCTCCAACTTGCTCCCTCCCCTCTTGAATAAGAAACATAATTGGCAGTGGTCCCCCCCAGGGCATTACCCAACTTCAGGTGCCATTCAAAGCTAAAGACCTCAAGTAGCTAAAGTACCTGGTCTTAACTCTGTCAGCTTCAATTTCCTTATCTTTAAAGCAAAGATAATAACAGCAACCAAGTCACAGGGTCATTGTGAGAATCCAACAAGCCAACACAAGTAAAGCACTTTGCAAACCTTAAAGTGGCATATAAATGTAGCTATTACTGTTAATACCACCTTTCAGTGTAAAAATACAGGTTATGCTATTACCACAAACTTCAAGGAAGTGTTTAGATTTTTATTACATTGACATTTGGCATGTGAAATAATGGGAATTGTAAAACTTTTCATTTTTCAGAGATTTTATGGCATAGTGGAAAGAGTCTAAGATTTGGAATAAGGATTATCAAATCCTGGTTCTCAGATTCACTAGCTGTTTAACCTCAGGCAAATCATTAATCTCTCTGAGCCTTGCTTTCTTCATTGGGAAGATGGGAATAATTATTGAACATCTATTACATGGGGCTGATCTAGGAAAAGTACCTTGTTAAACACTGACATGCTATGAAAGGATAAACTATTTTATTATGTGGCGTACTGGCATCTAAGCCTTAGTATGCTATGACATGAATGGAGATTCAATTCAATTTAATTTGATAAACATTTTTAAATTGCCTACTATGATTAAAACACTATGAAAGCTGCTAGAAGTATCAAGTCAAAAATGAAAAAGTCCCTGTTTTCAAAAAGATTACATTCTACTGGAAATGGAAAGAAAGCAAAAAGTCCTTCCCAAATTCTATTACCAAAAGTGTTCTCTCCTTTCTCAGTAACCCTCACCCAGGGAAATACCAACTTTTTCCAGTTACTGCAACATATGTCTTTGCCTACTTGTCTTTAACATATTTTTCCAGTTACATTCACATGTTGTGGGGACTGATGACATTTTGGAAACAAGTTATCATGAAGTAAAATGTTGATGGTTTTATCCATATAAGTGTACTCAAAGAATGCCGATTATTCTTTCAAAAAAAAATGATTGAGTTCTGTTTAGTCCAGAATGATCTTTTTGGATTGCCATTGCTAAGTAGCTGTCCTATGCATCACCACATTTATCAAACATAAACCCAGCTGGAAAATTTAGTCATTGTTAAGAAGTCACCGGTTTCACTTTAAGATGTTAACTTCTTTATTACTTAGGACATTTGGGTATAGTCTTAGAGATTACCACTAGACTCAAATAAGGGAAGTAAAAGATTGGCTAATGTTAGATAAATTAATTCTGGTTTACTGAAAAACATTCCAAAATCCCTTTGCATAGATCCTCCTGCCCACCCAGTCGAAATGTACTCCAAAATGGCTGACTTTCTCTCTTTCAGTTCTTTGTAAACTTGGCGCTTCAAAGTCGTGGAAGGAGGATGAATAACACAGACTGTGAGTTGCTTCTCCATGTGCAGGTCTTCCTTAGCTGGACAGTCCCTCCTTCCCCTGAGAAGATGATTTGAAAACTTAATCAAAACCTTTTTCTCATAGAGACATTTTTATGTGGCTTTACAATTTGGGTTTCTCCTCCTGTGCAGAAAATCCTACCACTTAACCATTTAACTTTCAAAGAGAGATGGTTAAATAATACTCTTCCTATGGAGAGGACTGTGTATTTATGCAAACAATCAGCTATGATCATGGCAATCAAGGTGGCATCCAAGCCATGCGTGGTTTTGCAAAGATAGAAACAGATGGTTTACCATGTGAGGGAATGAGGACTGGTTATCGATTTGCTCTTCTCCTAATGACATCACTGGAGAGTGATAACGGATTGTACCACTTGTAAAAGAGTAAATGACCATTTTTATATTACTTTCTTTCTTGCAAATTCGCTCCTAGAAGTGAGAGGAAAATATATGACTGTCTAATGTCTTGTAGCACTAAACAGATTGCACTGGGGGAATGCAGTGAAACACAGTAGAACATTTGCTAATGTTTATAACTTTAGCTCATTCAGAAAAAAAATTAAAAGTACAGCATTCTTCCCTCCCATTTGCCTGCTTTGTTTTGCTTTCTTTTCCAATTTGAGGTAATTTCATTGAATTTGGAAAAGTATTTGATTTTTTTAAGTTCCTGGATCTGCTATCCATTACTCGTTTCTGAGTCCTATTATATTATTTTACCTGGATAGGATTATGTATGTTGATTTCTTCTCTGAAGGTGAAAAAATAAAAAGATAAATCTTATGAAAGGGAATTTTAATAATTTTCAACTGAAAAAGTGTCAGAATCTTAGAAGGTCTACTGAAGAGGATATTACCATAATTCTCTATATTTTTCTGTTTTGAAAAGAATAAGTATTTGGGTTATTTAATTTAGCATCTTATCTATTTTCTCTGTCCTCTATACAGGAGTTTCCACTGGATTATATAAAGTCCTACTCTGTTGTAAATCTCCTAGTCATATCCCTCCCAAAGGACTGACCTGTGTACTGATGGTGAGAGCTACAGAAGTGTTGTAGTGAATTCTACTTTTAAGTCAGATGATTCCTTAGGAAACTAGACTCCTGCTATATAGCAAGCTCTCACAAACACAAGAAGGTTTCCATGGATTATGGTCACAGTTCACATGACCAAAAGATTTATATTTAGATTTTTTCAGTTGTTCCATCCTTGAACTAGAAAAGCTCACTTCTTATTCCAGACCAATACTTATCCCACGTATGATAGATGGCAAGACCATTTGAACACTAGTTATTAGAATTCATTGTGCAATCCAGTTATCTATCCCCCCTTACCATTGTGGGGTAGGGGAGAGGGAAATAGAGAGGAAAGGGAAGGGAAGAAAGAGGAAAGGGAGAGGCCATGCAAAGCAAGAGGAAAGTGGATCAGAAAAGAAAAGGAACAGGAAGGAGCAAGAATCAGAAAGGAAAAGTGGCAGCCAGAAAGGAGAAAGATGCAGAAAGCCAGAAAGATGGGGATGAAAAGGAGAAAATGGAACAGAAATGAGAGAGAGGCCAAAAGGAGAAAATAAAGGAGGGAGGAGAGAACAGGAGGCAGAAGGAAAAAGAAGTAAAAAAAGAATATTAGCACTAGTTTCCTTCTCTTTTCTCCCAGAGGAGAAAAGGAAACTAATATGGGAGAGTGAAGAAGTAGAAATACTAAAATTTAAGAAAAGGAAAGACATGTTGGCATTTTATATTCCTGGTTATGGCAAATAGAGATTTGTTCAGATGGAAAGAGACTTAATTCCAGCATTCTGACTCTACCTACCAAATTCACTATGACCTATGCAGTCTATCCTTCAGGATAGAAGGTAGTGCAGTGGGAAGAACTCCAATTTGAGGGGGAGGGGAGAGGCAACGACCTGTGTTCTGTTTCCAGCTCTGCCACTGACTTACTGTGTGACCTTGGTCAAATGACTTCAGCCCTCTGTGTCTTAGTGTTTTCATCTTTCGGATAAAGGGAGTTAGACTTGAAGGTCTATTGTTCAGGAAGGGAAGGCTTAGAGAGTCAATGTAGTTTCCAAAAGCATTTGCCTTATTGTCAGGAGGACAAGCAGCTGAACCAGTGGTCAGTATTAGTCTATGTATTTTACATTGAGGAAAATATCGCCACTGAGTTCCGAGGTAGATGTGGCCATTCCTGACATGCTGCAGAACTCATTCTCCATTTCAATGATGGAGTGTGGGATGCCCCATATTGTTCATGGGATGGTTTGGGATGTCTACTGATTCTGAAAGCTGCTCTCATCTTGTTGAAGCACTATCTATTCCACCTTGTTTCAACAGTCCATCACCGAAAAAAAAGGGGCAGTTAGATGGTACAGTGGATAGAGCACCAATGCAGGAGTTAAGAGGACCCGAGTTCAAATCTCACCTCACGCAGTTGATGCTCACTAGCTGTGTGACCTTGGGCAAGTCACTTAACCCCAAATGCCTCATCCTGGGTCATCTCCAGTCATCCTGATGAATATCTGCTCACTGGATTCAGATGGCTCTGGAGGAGAAGTGAGGCTGGTGACCTGCACAGCCCTCCCTCACTCAAAACAAAGTCAAGTGCAAGTCATGTCATTATTTCTCTGATGGCATTGTCTTCTTTGGTAATGAAGGATGAACACACACACACATAGAAAAATAACAACCCTTCAGCTCTCCTTAACAAATATGTATATATGTATATACACACATATATGTGTACACATGTATATATTTGTATAGATGTATATAGAAATGTATTTATGTATATATGTGTATTATATACATAAATATACATGTGTGTGCAGATATGCATATAGGAAGACAAATGAGTAATATATATATGCACTTACATATGTTTGTATGTATGTACAAATAAGTAAAAGTAGTCTAGGAGTTAGAAAATCTAGAATCAGTTCCTGAGTTTCCCATTTACTCAATGGTATGATCTTGGAGCAAGTCACTTAAGTCTCCGAGACAACATTGCTGACTTCTGTGTTATTAATAATGAGGGTCGTAATACATATGCTGCTTATCTAGCATTGTTGAGAATGAGTACCTTGGCTGCATTAGTATGGTGATTTTCAAAATGAGGAAATTTCCTCTACTAAAGCTTTGCCTGCAACTTAGAGTCTTAGAGAGTGACCAGGGACACTGACATGTATAATGACTTGCCCTGGATCACTCCCAAGACTTGAACCCAGTTCTCTTAGGTTTCAAGGATGACTCTCAATCTACCATGCCATATTGCCTTTCAGGTACAACAGGGTAATATAGAAAATCCTGCTTGCATTGTAGAGCATTATCTGTATGCTTATCTATCTAAACTCAAGCTCATAGCATTAGGGCAAAGTACTCAGTGCATGTTTCCAAAATGAATTGATAAACAAAGATTCATACACCTGAAAAGAAAATTAACAATAAATAAAACAAAATATGAGGAATGACATTAAGTCCAGTAAAAAACTGAAGGGTGGGGTAGACAGAAAGGATTTTATGAAAGAAGTGGGACTTTAGTTGACCCATGTTGTTTTTGAACTGTTTCAGTTTCTCCTGACTCTGTGTAAGAGTGAGTTGCTACTTCCCTCTCCAACTTATTTTACAGATGATGAAATTGAGGCAAAGAGGTTTAAGTGACTTTTCTAGTGGCACACACCTATAAAGTGTCTGGGGCCAGATTTGCACTCAGGACGATGAGTCTTCCTGACTTCAGGCCTGGCTGTTTTTCCATTTACCACCTAGCTGCCCTAAATCCTGAAAAGCCTAAAGACCCTGGGGTTGGGAGATGTATGCGTGTGTATGTGTGTGTGTGTGTGCATCTGCAAGTGCATGTTCTGGCATGCTATGTAGGGGGAGGGCAGAATCCATTTAATTATGAAGGAGATTGGTCTAGGTTGGGGTGAAAGGAATACAAAAAGGAACAGAGGTGTCTGTAAGTTAGCGTAAGATAAATTTGGAGGCAATGAGTTGACCTGCCTGACCAAACAGCAGGATCTCTCAATGGCTAAGCCCTAAAGGTACTTGGTGGATCAATGGCAGAGACTGAGGTCTTACTTGTACATCTGTTTTCTTAAGGTCAACTCTCTGAGATATTTTCTTTCCTTAAAAATGCTGGACAATAGAAAAAACCATTCATCTTTGCCATAGGAAATCCTTGACCAATGTGCAAGAAGCTATCTAGCCCCAAGGCCTCCATGGTTTCTATGTCTTCAATGAATGTTTGCCTCTTTGCCCTAGGATCCCTGCTGTCTGACTGAAACTCAATATCTTGATTTGGATCCTGGGCTCTGATTGCCCAAGGAGGAGAAAAGGGAAAAGTCAAGTTTCTCACATGGGAGACTAACTGGACAGGATGCTTTCTGTCCCACTTCATTTTCAAAATCTCACTTCTGTCTCCTTGCCCCAAATCTCAAGAGCAAAGCAAGTAGTAGAGTGTAATGCTTATGCTACATGTTATGTTGCCATACATATCAACCACCAAGGAACCAAATACTTGGCTCTATTAAGTGATAAGGGCCAGTTACAAACAATACGAGTAGCACTTTACTCAAAAACAGAGTGGCTTTTTAGGAAGTTATCCCAAGCTCTCTATGATTCTCAAAAAACTGACTCTCTCCTAAATCTACTCCTTTTATAAATGACAATACTCTTTTTGTTAGACTTAGGCATTAGTAGTCCATCTGGCTCCAATTTAGCTCCCTTTGCACTGGAAAACTACCCCCAGCTCCTGCTACATTTCAATGAATGCAATGCATGACATAATTGTATATAATTCTTAATTCTTAACAATGAGAAAAAACAGCTACCAGGATCATCACCTTCCTTTCTGTATTCACTTCTGTCAAGTAGATGCAAACCCTCAAAAGTCTTTGTTTTCAGGCAAGCACAAAACTCAAGAAGTAAAAGAGGCAAAGAGTTTGTGCTTTGATTCAAACCTCCTTAAGAGTTAGGTAGGAACTGCCCATTGTCAATCTGGATTTCACCGATTCCTCCCTTACCTACCCCTGTGATGAGTTAATCCCATCTGTGTCCACTCCTGCCTGCTGCACTCTAGCCAGGGTTCCACACTTTGCTCGTGCATGCTCACACACACACACACATCACCCCCTAAATCTGTTCCTGCAATGGGGGGTGGGAGGGGGAGGACATAGGAGAAAACCTTGACGTCAAGGCCATAACATGAGAAAGAATCTGCAAGAACTAAAACAGGCTGTCTCTATGCTGACAATTATTTTTATTTCTCTTCAAATGAAGAAGAAAAAAATTACACCAGCAAGAGAACTACATCCCTTTCCATCTCTCAACTCCAAGTTGATCACAACTCCATCTCACTTAGAATCTTTCTCTCATTGACTCAACTGTTAAACTTAATAAAAGGGAAGAAACCCAGGCAGATGACTGATAGCTCTTTTCTCTTTCTTCTTTACCCCTGCTCCTCAACTCATTTCTCTTTTCACTCTTCTAAGGTAGAAGCTAGGCAGATAGATAGTGGGGTTAGCCATACAGAGGCCCATAGAATCTCAGAAGATGAGATACCTTGGAGATAGTCTCATCTAAATGCACAATTTTAGGAAAATGAGGCTCAGACTACTTCTTCCTGCTATAAGGTAAAACTCCCATGGGTTCACAGCAAACTTTACCACCTGCTAGATTAGAGTTGAGGGAGAACCTTGAACAAGAAAATAACCCTGTCAGCTCCTACCCCCCACCAAATTATTTAGTATTTAGCACACTTCCACCACAATAATACTTTTCTCATCTTAAAATCTTAACGATGCCAAACCTTCTTCTGATGTACAAACTTCATTCCCTATCTCCGTCTGCCCGCTCGTGTACTTCCATTCCTCTCGGTTTCATTCCCTACAATGTCATATGTGCCAATCCATTCAATTCTGTTCTCTAGAATGCCTACTCCACCACCAGGAAACTTTCTTGCACTTTAAATCTTTTCTTCTTTCATTACCTCCATTTTTTTGGCACCAACTAAATCCTGGTACGTGGGTTATATTTTCACTCATATTCTTATTCTCTCTCCTCATGGCAGAGGAGTTGGAATACCTGTTTCTTGTTACTACTAATAGATTTTCTTCTAACAACCACTCAGCAAATTCTCCTTCTCCAAGGATCATACTGTATATATTTATCATTCAAAAACTCCTTTATCCCAACTCCTTCCAACATCTCTATCCCAATAGTATTATCAATCCTATCTCTTTCCTAAAACAGTAGACCATCCCTGCTATCACTCTTGTTTTTCTCTAATCTTGTTTGTATCTACTGGTTGTTTCCCTGCTGCCTACAAACATGCTCATTTCTCCCCCATCAAAAACTCACAAACAAAAAGCACTTCACTTGATCCTGCTATTTTCCAATAGGAATCTTTCCTTGGCTAATTTCTTTGGAAAAACCATCTACATTAAATGCCTTCACTTCATCTCTTCTTATTCTCTCCTACATAGAGTAATTTAGCTTCCATCTTCATTAAAATAAAATTGCTCTCTCTAAAATTATCAAAGATATCAAGATTGACAAATCTAATGGCTTTTTCCTTATTCTCACACTTCACTTCTCTACAGCCTTTGACACTGTTCACCCTCATTTCCTCCTGGATAGTCTCTCCTTCCTTGGTTTCCCTGACAATATTCTATCCTGGTTCTCCTCCTACCTGTCTGACCACTCCTCAATCTCCTTTTTCTGGATTATCATTCATGTCATATCTACTAATTTTGCAGGTACCAAAGGTTATGTCTTCTCTTTTTTTTTGATGTTATCTCAATTGGCGATCCCATCACCTTCCAGGAATTCAATTATCATCTCTATGCCAATGAATTCCAGATCTATGTATCCAGCATTTCCTCTGAACTCCTTCTACTCTGTATCACCTTTTAGGCATCTCACATCGGATTTCCCATAGGTAGCTAAATCTCAGAATGTGCAACGTCAAAATGTTCTTTTCCTCCAAGCTACCTAAATCTCAAAATGATTCTTTTCCCCTAAACTTTCTCTTCTTCTTAATTTTCTTTCATTCATATTCACCCCATATATCCATATGGTTGCTGAATCTTGCCGTTTTTCTACCATCACTTTGTTCCTATACGTCTCCTCTTTACTCACAAGATTACCACCTTTTTCCAGGCCCTCATCATTATAACATTGGAATTATCCTTGGTGTATCAATCTCCTCACTTCATATATACTCAGTTGTAAAATACGTCTTTTCTACCTCCAAAACATTGTTTTTCTAGTTCCCCTTCTCTCTACTTAGCTCTCCTAGATATTCAGATTCTAATCCCTCTCTCCTGGGCCGATAGCCTTGATATCTCTTTCTGAATTTTCTTCCCCACTCCAATATCCTGGACTTAGTTTTTAAAGGGATTTTCTTAAAGTGAAAATATGATGCTGTCAATCCCTTGTTTAAAAAATTCTAATTACTCACTGTTGGCATCTAGATCAAATGAAATCACTGTTTTTGTAGTTAAGATCCTTTCCAAAAGGATGTCTTCTTATAGTCTTTGTACACTTCTCGCCTCTACTTATTCTATGATATGATTACACAGGTCTGCTTACTATTACTCAAATGCAAAAGTCTGTCTCCTGACTTTGCACTAGCTAAAATGCTTTCCCTCCTCATCCTTACCTCTTAGTCTTAGCTTTTCTGACTTCTTTCAAGATTCAGTTCACATTTCGCCTTCTGCAGGAAGACTTTCCTGATGCCTCTAACCACTCATACTTTTAGATCATCTTCCATTTATACTGGGTATTTCTTCTATGTACACAATATGTATAATTTCCACCATTAGAATGTGAACTCATTGAGGGTAATGAGCATATTTATGTCTTTATATGCATCATGGGAGTTTGCTTAGAGCATACTGACATCCTGTAATATAGAAGAACCTCTGCTTTCTTGCATTTCATTACTGCTTTGGTGGCTATAGCCTCTTTTGATTGGGACTCACTCTCTTTCCTGCTGCATCAAGAGTGTGAAGATCACAGAGTTTACCCACAATGCATGTGCCATGAATTGTACCGGGGGCAGGGGGGATATCCTTTCCCCCTCTCTCTTTTTAGGCTTGGGATATTTCTGCCTCTGTTTTATTGTTTTGACCTCAGTTTCAAGTGCAGGCAACAATTTCCACTAAATCAAGAAATTCAAGCCCTGGTGACTTGGAGCCAAGGTTCCAGGTGGGATGCTGCAGCCAACAAGCCCAGCAAGAAAATACTAAGAAGCCAAGGTTCCTAGGACCGGAACCCTTCTAACACAACCACTCAGCAAATTCTGTTGTGGATCTTGAACTGGGACTGTCATATATAGAAAATGAACTAAGCTATGAACCTGATCCCTTTTTCCTCTCCAGAGACCAGGGTAACATGGGTAATAGGGTAAGCATCGTGGACTATGTATGTATATTTTTCATTATGGCTTTGAGGTAACTATATCATTGGAAAAGCAATCTATCAGTGATTAAATGAAACGGGTACAGGGAGTCTCTTCTACACTTATGGCCATACTATTATTAGAGAATAAAGCTAGGTACAGGAAGACTAGATAAAGGGTCCTGGAGAACCCTGGAAGAAGGATAAAACCTAACATACCTGGCCTCCAAGCAGTCAAGCACAGAGTGGTCCAGTGTTATCTTTGTATCCCCAGAGTCTAGCATAATGCCTATCAAAGTAAGCACTCAATGAATATTTCTTGACTGACTGATTGGAATGACTTGCCTCAAATCAAATAGCAATCTAGAGGTACACCTAAAACCAGAACTGAGATCTACTAACTGCAAGAGTAGTCAAGTGTTTTATTTTCCACACCATTCAGCCTACTGAGAGACAGACCATGGTGGGACACTTAAATTAACCAGATCATCATTGCTTTCTCTCTCTCTTTAAAAATTTGAATCGGTAAACATTTCTTATTGGTATGTAGCTGAGTATTTCAATTTCAGTCAAATCTTAAATCCTACATTTGCACACAGTTGCACAAATTACTTTAAATAGATTTAAGCTAGTTGTACTTAGATTGTAGTGTTTTACATCATGCATGCAGATTTATGCAAATGAGACACCAAGTTGTATCGCTAGATTAACTAGGATTTTTGAAAATAAGTGACCTTACTTCAGGTCACATTCCACAAAGGAATGAAAGAAAATGTGACTGTGGTCATTTTCCTGTTTCTGGCAAATTCTGACTATTATTCAGCTGGGCCCCACAGAGTGAGTGAGGCAGCGACCTGACACATGCCAGATCCAAAACATCTGGGATCTTCCAAAGATAATAATGCAAACTACTTTTTAAAAAAAGATTTTGTAGACCATGTTCCTCCCTTATGACTTTCAACTGTCCCCTTCTTCTCTCCTAGCTAAGAAGGAAAGGGAGATGAATGTGATTATTCTCTCAATGGATTTTACACACCTACTAAATTCCTAAATTCCTGTAAGTTTTCCTTTTTTTTTTTTTTTTGTGGAGAGGCCAAATTCATTAATGTTGTGTTTGATGAGGAAAAAAAGTGGTTCAGTGAAGATAAAATATACATCAGTGTTTAAAGGGAGGTAGTATTTGGGGCTGGAGGGAGAGGGAGACTTCACCATCTCACTTTAAGATCTCTTCAGCATTTTTTTGGGTCTCCTTTAGCAAGGTGGTGACCTGCTTTTCATGCTTTGCTTGCATCTCTCTCATTTCTCTTCCCATTTTTCCTCCACCTTTCTAACTTGATTTTCAGAATCCTTTTTGAGCTCTTCCATGGCCTGAGCCCATTGAATATTTATTTTGGATGTTTGGGATATAGAAATCTTGACTTCTATGTCTTTCCCTGATGGTAACCATTGTTCTTCCCCATCAGAAAGGATGGGAGGAGATATCTGTTCACCAAGAAAGTAACCTTCTATGGTCTTATTGTTTCCCCCCTTTTCTGGGCATTTTCCCAGTCAGTTACTTGACTTCTGAGTTTCCTCTCCACTCCCACCTTGCCTCCAGTTCCACCCAGACAGTGCTTGGGGTCTGAGATTCAAATGCTGCTTCCCAGCCTCAGGGCTTTGGGTCGGGGCAGGGCTGCTATTCAGTGTGTGATTAAGTTCAGGTGCTCAGGTGGGGGCAGGGCCACCACACAGGGCTTAGTTCCCTCAGAGGTTTATGCTGAGACCTTCTGCCTGCTTTGGGAGCCCTTGTCTGCTGTTACCTCCTCTGCTGCCTCCCAAGGGGGCCTCAGTTATGGAGACACCCAGCTCCCCTCTCGGCAAGCTGTAAAGACCCTCTCACTGACCTTTGGCACCTGTGGGTGGAGGGACCTGCACTGCTACTGGATATTCTGCCCCTGAAGCCTCCTCGGATCTGCTCCTCTTGGTTCCGCGTGGCCAAGGCAGGGCTGGGCTCTGCTCTGGGTCCAGTGCGCAACGGACCTTTTGTGTCAGTTTTTCAGGTCTCTCTGGAACAGAAATCTCATCCGCTCCATTGTTCTATGGCTTCTGCTGCTCCAGAATTTGTTGGGAGTTCTTCTTTACAGGTATTTTATGGGCTGTGGGTTAGGAACTAGCATATACGTATCTTTCTACTCCTCCATCTTCTCACTTTAAGATCTTGTAGTTAGAATATCTAGCTGAGAAAAGAACCAAGCTATTCATCCAGATAAAAAAAAGTGAATAAATCTTTAGAAAGCATTATCCTTAAAGAATTTTACTTATAGAGTTATAACTGGGATGGTGCCATCATGGTGGGACAACCAGGTGCTAAAACTTAGAATGAGCAAAAAGAACAGAGGGCTTTGAGCAGCAGAGAACTGATTTTAGTATCTAATTAGCAATAATTAGTTCAAATAAGAAGTTACTATTTGTTAGTGCCCACTCTGCTCCCTAATAGCTACAATTCCTCTCCAGCATGGTGGGCTCCCTAGCCTAGCCTCAAATGGTCATCTCACCAGACAGTGTTATCAAGGTATCACAAAGATCATCACTTCTGCCACTCTACCTTACCACCGAATTGGGTGTATTTGGGGATATTTTTTTCATTGCACACACACAAAAGATCTGTGGTTCTGCCATAGAACATATATAACTTTTCAAAGCATTTCTCATCTGTCCACATCTATCATCTTACTTTCTCTTTAAAATAATCCAGGGGCATTATACTTTTTTTTGCAGATGAGGAGAATGAGACCCTGAAAAATACAGTGACTTGTCCAAGGTCACAGTTAATTGATGGTAGATTCACGAATATGGCTCAATATTCAATGAGATGGTAAGGAAAGATTGAAAATCTTACTTGTCATAACATCTGCATTGATTTAAAATCAGTACCCAACCATATGGAAGGGTGTTGTATAAGATTGAAGACAAGTTTGGTGCCTAGATAACAGCCTGATCACAACACTGTGAGAGAGGAGAGGATAACCTGATCTATCTGGGCTACAAACTTGCATGCAATTTGCACCCCAATGTCTAGCAAATTATTCTTTAGATATGTAGATAATCAATAATGTTTGTTCTGTTAAACTGTATTCATAGCATAATTCCCTCAAGTCTCTCTATTCTCCTGGACTTGATTAATGGCATATAATACACACTTGTGCATATACTGATAACCACTGTTGCCCCTTTGGATTGGTGTTAGGGGTGGAGCCCTAATTACCGCATCAACTCACCCTGCCCAAGGGTCTTCAGACGTCTCTGGCTCCCCTCGGGGGGTCGAGGGGAGAATCACTAGGCAGAACACCGGAGGTGGGTAAGAGCAGCTTTATTACATGACGGTCAGCAAGAAATCCCCTTGTCCCCTTCCGTGTTGTGCCTTAAATCACCCAGAACTCGCCCTCCTATTCCGGGTAAGCCCCTCCCCAGTTCCTCCCTGAGGGTGGAGCCCAGCCCAGTCCAGTAGAACCGCCCCAGTGCCAGCGTGGCAATGCCGCGTCAGCAGTGCCACCGTGGCAAAGCCACGTCAGCAGGTCCAGACTCTTGGGCGTCTCCTATCCACCCAGGGGGCCCAGGTCCAGAGCGCCCCTCACAGATTGGTCCTCTCCTGCTGTCTCTATTTCTTGCTCCACTAAATAGCATTAATTGTTCTCCATCTTTCTCAGTTAGGATATGGCTTTCCTCCACTGATTGCTGTTGTAAGTGGTAGGTCTTCAAAGCATAAGTTCCGAGTTTTTTATATTATACAAGGATGCTTCTCAAAGAACAGTTATTGAATGACAAGAGTTGGCAGTACAAACATCACAGCCTATAAGGTTTTTTTTCCTAATTCTTCCTTGTCCATGCCTGACCCTCTGTCAAAATAACATCACATTTGCTTTTTATTTATTTTATATTTACCCCAAATATTCACACAGATTATCTGTGCCCAGCCTGTGGTAGAGCATTCTGAGCTCATATTGGTCTGATCAGCCACAGTCGAACACACTGAAACTTCACTCTATCATGGTGGTGTCATTTTGGTCCTCTTTGAAAATGAAGGACAACAACCAACCAACTATATGTGTAATCTACTGATGCGGGCTAATATTGCTTCCTCTCTGTAGCATATAAGCTCCTTGAGAACACAATGACCATTTTCAAGTGTTTTATTTTTATCCTCATCATCTAGCTCCATGGGTGGCAAATAGTAGAAGCAGAGCAAATTCTAATTTGAATTGAATCAAATGACTGTCTTAAAGAATCCAAGTGAATTTGGATCCTAATGCCCTATTTCTGGAGGACTCCTTTTCTTTTTTTAAAATTTCTGAAGAGTTGGACATTGTTTATCTCCTCTTCATACTTTCTCCTTCCTGTGTTTTTGTGATACCTTATTTAACGATTCCTTTTTCATCCATTACTCAGGAAATAAACATATATTAAGTCTCTTCTATGCACCAGGTCCCAAGATAGTTCTTGCCCTTATGGGATTTGCAGCTAGAAATTGGGAAAGAGAAGAGAGGAGAGGGGGAGAGAGAGAGAGAGAAAGAGAGAGAAAGAGAGAGAGAGAGAGAGAGAGAGAGAGAGAGAGAGAGAGAGAGAGAGAGAGAGAGAGAGAGAGATCTGATACAAATCATGAGAATTTTTGTTGGGGACATGCTAACAGGTTGGGGCACTGGAAGGAATGTTAGAAAACAGTAGCATAATAGACTAAATTGGGATGATGGCTGAATGGAGAGAATGGGATAGATGAGAGAAATATTTTAGAGGGAGAAAAAAATAGTCACTTTGGAAGATGTGGGAGAGTAAGGATTTGAGGAAAACACCAAGGTTGTAAACCTATTTCACTAGAAGGATAGTGGTTCCCTTGGAAAAAAACAAGGACATTTCTTCCCCTCTTACATTTGTGCATCCCAGGGCTCTGTCCTGGGGACTCAGCCTTTTTCATTCATTTAAAAAATTAATTAACTTCCATTAAATCATTTTTATCTTTCTGCAGATGATTTCAGCCCTCATAACAGCTGTTGAGCTTTTCTTTTTTTTTAGTGTCAGTCCTGAATAATCAATGGCCTACTGGACAGCCCAGTGTGACCCTCATATAAGAAACTAAAAATCACTTTCAGCAAATAAAATTAATTATCTTTCCTCTAAAACCTATTCTTAACTTCCCTGTTCCTGTCAAGGGTGCCACCCTCCTTCTGGTCACTCAGATTTACAACCTGAAAGTGTTCTTCCACTGCCCACCCCTTCATATCCAATCACTTAAGACTTGATATTGAATCCATCTCCACAATTTTCCTTGTTTCATTTTCCTTCACTCCACTCTAATAACCACTACTATAATGTAGGCCCTCGAGGCTCCTTGGCTAAGTATTACAATAGATTCCTAATGATGATAACTGTTTCTAGTCTCTCCCCTTAATCTCATAGCTACCAAAATGATATTCCTGAAAGAAAAATCTGACCATGCCTTTCAACTACTCAAAAGCTTGATTGCCTCCCTTCTGATGTGTCGTAAATGCTCCTCTATTCACTATTTAAAGCCTTTCAAGAGTTGACTCCAGACTATTTTTCTAAACTGATTTCACAGTACTCCCCATCACTCACTCATATTACCAACTAAACTGGTCTACTTTTTGTGTTCACAAACAATCCATATTGTACATCTGCGCACCATGCCTGGCATAAATCCCTCCTCACCTTGGACTATCAGAATCACTAACTCCTTTCCGGGTTCAACTAATGCCTCCTCCTGATCCCCATCTCCCTCCCTCCCAGTTGTTAGTGTTTACTCTTATCTGAATTACTATCTCTGTGTGTATGTATGTGTATATATATATTTACATACACATATTCATACACATACATATGTGTGTGTCTATGCGTATACACGCATAGACACACACACACATACCACATGGTTTTCTGTCAGTAAGCTCCCTGAGGGAAATAGCTATTTAGCTCCTTTTTCTTTGGTTGCCTTAGCATCCACAGCACTTACCATAATATCTGGAATGTAGGTGCTGAATCAATAAATGATTGTTGAATTGGATAAGTAGTTATCAAGGGTCTACTTTCAAATCCCACCCCTGACATTTACTTTCTCTAGGGCCTTGAAGAATTCATTTAATTTCTCAACCTGTTTCCTCTTCTGTCAAATTAAGAGGTTGAGCTTACTGGAGCCAAAAGTCTCTTCCAGCTTTAAATCTTCCATACCATGATCTCCCATTCCCCATTCCTTTGAAAAAATTAGGTTTTTTTAATGGGAGGCCCAGCATCCTCCCACCTCACCTGGTAGAACTCAGGCCCCTGTCATAAAGGAGAAGCATTAGCAGAAGGGTTGCAGATACAGTTTAGGTTTTATCTGAGAGAAGCATTGAAAAGTAGGGCCAATATTCAAACTCTTGCTTTGGAGTGACAGGAAGACAAGTGTTAGGGTTCTGCAGTGATACTCTCAGCTCAGCTGCCACCTCCAGATGAATACTTTAGCAGTGTCCTTACTTTGGAGTGTCCCGACACCATCATTTCTACTGAATATTTTTGTAATAAAAAGTGAACCTTCATTTATCACCAGCTCAGGAAAACCATGAAGTGTAGGCTTTCAGAGAGAGAGAGAAAGGATAAGAGACAGAAATAGAGACAGAATCAGAGACACAAACACAGAGACAGAGTAATTTTTCTGTGCAAGGCCAAGAAACAAATGCCCCGAATAAGAATCCATTGTGCTGGTGATCACATTAGTGCTCCAAGGGTTACTTCTACAACTTACCCTTGGCTGCTGTGTTTTCCTTTCCTTATCCCCTTGTTCCTTAGCCATGCTTTGACATTCAGTCCACACATCGATGGTAATCACTGGCAACAATCTCCCTGTAATCTATGCCGGACTAGGGATAAAGAATATTGACTTCCCTTAACTAAGTTCAGCATCTTCTTTTAAGGAGAAGTAGTGCTGAAAATTATAGCATTATGGGTAGATAGGACTGTATGAGCTTTGCAAAGCTACAGAAATCTCAGAGGGACCAGACAATCCTAAACCTCAAGCTCCTCTGGATGAATGCAATGCATACAAGACTCCTCTTGGTGTCATTGGGTAGCCCTGTCATGGGGACATATTCAACACACCTTAAATATAAGCATGCCATCTTGATCATAATATATGTGTTTATAAGTATAGAAATTCACAAGGGGAAGGCCCATATTGATGAGGCAATAGCTACCTTGGAAGGAGTTCCAAATGATCAGTTTTTCTTTTTTTACTAGAAGAGTCAGAAGTGGGGTAGCTCAGCTAATTACTGAAAAGATCGTCTGAGGGTGAATTAAGCGTCAGCCCCTTGAACAGTTCAAATGAGGTAAATAATGAAAATAGATCGCTATGAGATGGAAAATGCTCTTTTTCTTGTGGCCTTGTGTTTGGGGGAGGAGAAAGGAAAAAGGGGAGGAAATCCTAGATTGTTCACTTGCTTGATTATTTTTTCCTGAGGGCTGTGTGTGTGTGTGTGTGTGTGTGTGTGTGTGACTGGTGCACTTGAGGCCAGGAGGAAAAACAAATATGATGCCATCCCTATAAAGAATCATTGTTCTCCAGGTCTTTTCATCCCATGGAAGATGAAAGGAGAAATGAATGGTATTACCCATCATTCATGCTGAGGTGCGTGTTCGTGTCTTCTGGGTCCCATGACTTTTAGGCATGGGTGAAAAATCTACACTTGTAGGTTCACATTTGTAGAAGTGGAATAAAGGATGTTGAATACTAATGTGATATTTATATAATTTATATGAATTATATCACTTGAATCTCACAATAACCCTCTGAATTAGACATTATATTTATTATCACTCACCATATTAGAGATTGGGAAGTTAAAGTTCAGAGTTTTGGATGATCTTCCCAGTGTGACATCACTAATGCTATGATGACTTTCATCTGATCTCAGTCTGTGATCATGTTATTCACCCATAATAAGTAAGTAGAAAGACAGGATTTTTCTTTCTGTGACAATTTTAAATTATAGAATTCTCAAACAGATAAGTCAAAAGTCCATGACTTAATAGTATAGGAACTCCCTTCACAAACATAGATTGCAATCTGTCCACTAATCAACCAACCAATCAACAATCAATCATTTATTAGTAAGACATATTATGCCAAGCATAGCACTGGAGATTCAAAGACAAAAATGAAGCAGTCGCTGTCCAAGAGCTTATACTCAACTGAAGAAGGCAACATGTGCCCATATATGTGAGCACAATGCATAAGTGCACAAAATCTGTACAGAGTAAATGTGAGGTAGAGTTGTAGGAAAGCACTTTTGGGAGGGGATGTGGGGGTCATAAAAGAGCAAGTGTAGGAGGTAGTTCTATTTCTTAGACCTGAGGGGGAATCCCCGGCCTCAACTCCACTCGTTCTTTTGACTGAGTCCAAGTTTTACAGAACAAATTCTTTTATCAAGCTGATTTGCTCTGTGAAGATTGGATTCAAATGAAGGGCTGCATTTGAGGACCTAGAGAGCCACATGTGGCCTTGAGACTGCAGGTTCCCCACCCCTGTCTTACACTCTCCCCTAAAGCTCAGAGGGTTTAAGTGACTTTCTGACCAGTAAAGGCATGGGATAGAATATAAAGGTCTGAATCCTAAATACAGGTTCCATGCTGTATTTGAAATGTCTGAAACATTTCTCTGAAACATCTCTCACAACTACTTATAGTACCTTGAAAACTACTTCATAGTTTTTTAATGTGAAACTTTTTGTTGTTGAGCTAAGTCTTAGAGTTCTAAGAGAAACTCTGAAAGATTTTTCCTGGGTTTTGAGTCTGATTAAGAGTTGAGAAGCATTTGCTGTGGAGTTTTTATTATGAATACTTATACTACAGAGAAATGACCATACAAACTATTGGTTGATTTTGCAACTAATTGATTGTAGACAGAAGATGTGAATTTGGTTACTAATCATAAAGAAGAGTTTTCAGTGAGCATGCAGACTCTCAATCCAAAAAGATAATGGAAGGGAATAAATGTGAAGTGAAAGGACAAATTTCAGAACTGCATCAGCTAAAGTTTGAAGATGGCAGGATGTATACTACAATTGCTGTTTAGGAGTAAATCTGTACAAAACAGGTTGGAAGTAGATACTGAAAGAATTTACTCATCAATCAACTAGTTTGACTAAAATATCATGCCTAACAAGTTTTTAGTCAGGCATAGTTTGGACCACCATTGGTCTATAGTGGAAGAATCCAATAAAAAAAGAAAGTTGCTAAAGGAACTCTTATGGACAGTTCCTATGACAAAAGAGGAAATAAATCTTTTAGTTCATAGAATGAACAGGGTTTATATTTCTCTAAGAAAGCTGTGAGGTTGCATATACCATCCGTTTACATTTGGAATGTCATGTATGCCTTGCAATGGTAAGAATATAACAGATCAAACCTGTGTACATAATTTGTTCTCAAATAGTACCTTTGGAAGTTTGACACTTTCATTAATTTAGGTTCCACTGATAACATGACAATCAAAATTGAGTCTGTATACTAATGATGTTCTTAATTTCTATTTGTTATCATGAATTATAGTCTTACATTATACATATAATAGCTGATATTTCTATAACATTTATATTTTACAAAATGCTTGGTTAAAATTCTCTTATTTGATGCTCATAAAACACCATGAAATAGATATTTATGAGTATTATTCTTATTTCATAGGTAATCATATTGAGACTCAAAAAGCTTAAGCCTTTTATAGGATTACATGGCTACGAAATGACAAAGCAGAGACTTAAACCTAGGTTTTCAAATTTCCTAGATTGCCATTTTCATGATTGCAACCCATGTGTTTTACTTCTCACAAAACTGAATAGAAATTGACATTGAATAAATTCATAGTCAAATAGGTCATAGGTTTTTTAAGTTTATCATTGGATTCATTCATCAGCAAATCATTCAAAGCACTGAATATAAAAACCAGACTGGTGGGAATGGTTTAGTTGAAAGTGCATTGGACTTGGAGTCACAAAGACCTATATTTACATTCTACCCTTTGGGCACTAGCTGTGTGATTGTGAAAAGGTCACTTAAACCTTCAGAGCCTTGAAGAACTCTCCAAGACAGTGTTATAGTTGGGTTAGTGTATGATAAATCCAAAAATCCCATTTTCTGGGATAAGGTTTTAGTATTTGACAAAAGTTCTAGGAAAACTGGAAATCATTCTGACAGAAATTAGCTCTAGACCAATATCTCATGCCATATTCTAATATAACCTGTAAACAAATATGTGACTTACAAAAAAAAAAGTGTCATCATAAGCAAATTAAAATACCAAAGTAAACATCTCAAGCCACATCTATGGATGTAATTTTATGACCCAACAGGGAATAGGAAAAATCACAGAAGCTTATAAGACATTTTTGATTGCATAAAAATAAAGATGCTTTTTTCCCACAAACAAAACCAATGCCAATAAGATTAGAAGGGAAAGAGGCAAATGGGAAATAATTTTATAACTAATTTCTTTCATAAATGCATGCCAATTCAAGATTAAGAAAAATAGCCATTCATCGATATTCACCTGTGGCTAAAGGGCATCAAAACGCAATTCTCAAAGAAATAACAAGTTTTCAACATAACATATACAAACACTCCAAATCATTAATAATTAGGGAAATGCAAAGTAAAGCAACTCTGAGGTTTCACCCCTCATGTATCATATTGGCAAAGGTAACCAACAAAAGGAAAAGTAACAAATACTGGAAGAGTTGGAAGAAATCAGATTCACTAGTGTACTGGTGGTCAAGTAATGAACTAGTCTAATCATTCTGGAAAGCAATTTGGAACAATGCCCATATATTGACTAAATAAAGCCTATTCTTTCACCTATAGATAGCGTCACTAGATCTCTACTCAAAGGGTAGAAAAAATGGTTGACTGAAAGAGAGGTGCTTCTCAAAATGTGCTCTTCACAACAGTCCTGTGAGGTTGGTAATACTGGCATTAGGATTCTTGTTTTATGGATGAGAATTCTAAGGCTGTGAGCAGTAGAGTGATTTGACTTTGCCAGAGTCACTCATCTAAGTATGTGAGGCAATATTCAAATTCACATTTCCTCTTTATAAATCCAGCACTCTTTCTATTATGCCACATTGCCTATAGTCCATAAATGTGATGGCTTCTGGGGTCACCTACAACTCTAAAATCTACAATAATATGAAAGAAACAAGTAGAATGAGCTTTATTTATACTGTAAGCTAGTTAGTACAATACATAAGAAACTTATTTAGTGAATGATTTAAAAAGAGAGATCAAATTATTTGATATTAAAGCTATTTATTTCTCCTAGTAGCTCCTGTTGTTGATTATGAGGTACCAGAAATCACCACAGTTAAAAGCAGAAGGATCTATGGTGCTGAGGCCAAACAATGACTTTCCCCCTTTAAAAAAATGATACCTGGCCACACAATATATCCCTTTTTCAAAATTTAATTACTTGACCATGGCCAGCTCAGAAAACCCCTTGAAAAACTCAAACTTTTTTGATCCATTTCTCTTTATCTTAAATTACTTAATGTTCTTTAGATCTTCAAAAGTCATCATTTTGGTTAGTAACAGGGAACCTTAGACGTATATGTTTTTCTACATATGTTGTTTCCATCCCTTTCAATGATGGGAAATAAAGTATAGCATGATTGTCATTTGGTTAGTAGCAGGAAGAGAAAAGTTTAACAGGCTATCCTGGCTGTCTTATTCAGAGTGGACATGGGTGGATAGGGGTGGAGTAAATGACAGCTGTCTTTAAGTAATTGGAGAGCCATCACATGGAAAAGGGATTAGATTTGTTCTGTTTTACTCCAGAGGACAGAAGGAAGAGTCGTGAATGACAAGTACAAAGAGGCAATTTAATCTTGTTATAATGGAAACCTTCCTAACAATTAAGGCAACCCCAAAAGTGGAAGAGGTTGACTTGGCAAGCAGTAGGTTCCCCCTCGTTGGAGGTCTTCAAGCAAAGGATGGATAGTCAGTTGAATTTGTTTTAAATTTTTTATAACTGTTGGTTGATCTCCATGATCTCTGAGTACCCTTCTAAATTCAAAATTCTAAGACTCTATGACTTCTTATCCATAAGTAATGGATAAGAAAAATCAGTGTCATTGGTCAGTAATACCAAGGAATAGTGGGAAAAGAGCAGAATCCAGAGTCAGGAGGAACTATACAGAAATCCTTCCTCTGAGGTTTACTAGCTGTAGGAACTCATTCACCTTGTTCAATCTCAGGTTCTTCATCTTTAAAATGATAATAACATCTATAGTACCTATCTCACAGAGTTGCTTCAAGGTTAAAATAAGATGTCTGTAAAATATTTATCACTTTAAAATAATATATAAATGATATTAAAATAATATAATCATAATTATATTAAATAGTTAAAATAATATTTGGTCAGTATTTTCATTATTATTACTCTGATGCCCAAGTACATAATAAATTGTGAATATACATATATGTATGTAATATATATGTTACAACCTAGTGAGAATCTAACTACATCCACACTGCCTCTTACTCTCTCCACCTATCTATATATTTTCCTCTATGTGTATATCTCCATAATTTTGTGTTAGTATTCTTTCTTTATACTTGTTTCTCTCTTGTACTTCTTTTTTTCCCTCTTTTTCTTTTTAAAATTATATTTTCTTCTTTTTTTCCAATTACTAAGAATATATTTCCTCTCCTTCTCACACCCCACTGAAACAAAAAAAGAAAAGCAAAACCTTGTAAAAAATAGCCATACTCAAGTAAAATTAATGCCCACTTTACTTATACCCCCAAATTTATGTCTCATTTCCCTCACCTATGTTTCTTCCATCTTCTACTCATTCTCTTCTCATATTCTCCTACTTGGTCACATTATAGAAGATAAACATATTTTTTAGTATTTATTTTAGTCATTCCATAATTATTCATGCTCCCTATTCACAATTTGGATTCTGAAGAGTCAAATGGATTGTATTTTTATTTATATGCATCACTCAAATGATCTCTGATTTAACCACTTGAGAATCACAAAACCTTGGAATTTTAGAACTGTAATGTCTTTATAGCCCCCTAAGTTTGGCAGAAGAGAAAGATGAGTTCCAGAGAGATGGGAATCATTCAGGACTACACAGCTACTATCTCTTACCAAAAAGCTCACAATTTCTCCTTATTCAAGGCTCTAACATTTTCTAAACTGATGAATGCTGGGGTTGGAACTGAAGGTGAACTAACCTCACATTTCAATCTTCCAAAGAAATGAGAAGTTTATTCACAGGAACTGGTGGACTCTACCCATGAAGCCATTGTATGGTTGATGGAAGTGAGAAAAGAAAGGAAAACTTGTCAAATACCAAGAGAAATTCTTCCTTGTCAGAAAGTAATAGAATGGGAATGGAGAAGAAATTTCCAACATAATCACTAGGCCCAGCTGTTCACTCATGTTCTCTATTCTGTAGAGGATCCAGAGCAGTCACACATGGATTGTGTTTCAAAATGTATCTAGGACACCAACATCGTGTCTCTAAATGCATGGATTTGTTTCAGACATTGGCTTAGAAAATTACTGAGATGTGTCGTGTTAGCACAGGTATTAGTCCTGTGTGAAACAGGGATTATTTACATATAAAGATCCAATCTTTTTTTTTTCTTTTTTGGGATATGGTTTTTAAAATATTGGCATGCCAAAAACAAACAAGTCTGTCTTTATTTCCTGAACTAGCTCTGCGCTGTGATTAATTTATACAAAAAAATCCACATATTTAAAAGGTTCTCTGTGCTCCCTTTATCCTCTGATTTCTCATGGTGAGTTTTCTCAGGAGCTGGAGAGGAATCCAATGATTTCTGAGGTTCTGTGGAGCAGACTAAAGACATGGTCCTCATTTCAAATATTCTGGCTGCGTGGGAAGGAAATAAGATAAAAAGCTGACTAAGAGTGAAATCATATTTATTCATGTGTATATTCATAAAGAAGCATATATGTGTAAATATATGCATGAAATATATATTTATATTTATAAAGACACATTAAGTATGTATACATGTGCATGTCTGCATGCGTGTTTGTATATATGTACATATATGTACGTGTGTGTATGTTTTGTGTGTTGTTATTATTGTTTTCGTCCATTTTAGAAAAGGAGCAATGACGTCATGGGTGAGGCCTTGACTTGTATGTGAATTGGATTTAAGTGAGACGGAGTTGCACAAAGTCCTTAGCCTCGCTCTCTCTTCTGGAGTCCTTGAAGTCCAGTGGCAAGATAAAAGTCAAGACTGCCAAGCCTAGAGGCCTGTATTGGGCTACCCGAGTCTTTCTTACCTGTCCAGGTCTTCGGCTGGCCACGCCGGATGCACATATGAGAGAAAGGACGTTCCAGAGTCAAACAGGGGTTGAGCTTTATTACAGGGTTTCGGTTACAAGTGCAGGGGGTCTTCTTTCTTAGGACGAAGAGGGGGAGATTTCCTAAGAAGGCTAAGCTTAAGGGAATGGAAGTAGAAGTACAAGCGGGGGAGAGAGGGGGAGGGGAGAGAGGAAAGAAAAGAAGCGGAGCCCTACTTTTCTCTTTGGCTCCACACGTGCTAAGAGCGCTTTTAGGCTTCCTCAATCCTACTTAATCTTCAGCCACACAGTTTGCATCTCAATACCATGCTGTTAGGTAACTAGGTGTGCTCCAATCCGGGACGACCTCGAGGGCAGGGAGACTCCACCCATCAGGTATCTCCGGGGGAGAGGCGGAAATACCCGAGCTAGCCGAGCTAGCTCGGTCTGACCTTCTCGAACCCCCGCTGTTCATGGAGGGCCTCGTAAGACTCTAAGATTTAGAAGTCCCACTTTTACCCGCCCGAGACTGTCCACACGGATTTGAGCTTCCAGTCCCAACACAAGACAAGTGGTGATGGCCCGGGATATGATGGATGACCTTGGCACCTTAGGCTCCTGATCAAGTTCAAAGTGCTCCACAGCACCTGCCTCAGCCACCTCCAAGGTCATTTGAACAAATTGTTCTCATCCATCCATTCCACCTGGGAAAATCTTCACGTGCTTGTGGTAGACATCCCTTTAATTCACTAACAGGTTTGAGGCCTAGAAGTTACCCTTAACCTGATTTAGCCCATCTGATGAGACAGTTTGCTGAGGTGTGACTGCTGTGTATGCTGCAGCTTCTTTGAGCCACAGGTGAGAGTTGGGTGAAAGATGGACACCAAAGGTAGATGAGCAGCCCTGAAAAGGGCTCAGCAGCACTCACACCAGAGCTGCTAGTCCTCCTGACCAGTCTATACACAAACGTGTGTGTGTGTGTGTGTGTGTGTGTGTGGACATATATATATATATCTTTATATAACAAATGAGAGCCTTATCTTTATATTTGTTACTCATTCACAATTTTATATCTTATTCAATCTTTTAAAAAACATATTTGAATTTTTTTTAAAAAATGGAATGGCATCAAAAACTGAGAGCAACACTGATGAAAAACAACATTTTCTGAATCAGATAGATTCATTTGTACTATCAAACCAAAACCAAGATTCACAGTCTCTATCTGACAAGAACATGAGATGTTATCAATTTTTTTTTTAGTTGAGGATAAGGGGCAGAGTACATGTGTGCTGGGTGGGGCAGGAGAGCCATGGATTGCTCATAAGAGGATTACTGTTAATTTCCCATTATTAAGAGCAAAAAAGTTAAATCTAGCCTACCTGATTTTGCTCCAAAATATGCCATGTCTTTTTACATGATGGATGGCATGATTACCAAAACAGGTCAATCAATAGAATGTTTCTAGATTAGAATGTTTCCTTTCTCTCTCTCTTTAGCATCTTCATGGAAATGGTCTGTTCAGATATTGAACATATCTTGGAAGAAAATATGAGAAAACTCTTAGAAATATTTCATATGGTAGAGCATATATTCACAATCAATTGAATAATATAAAAACAAAGGTGTTAGACTCATGACCCACTGCCACTTGGCCCATAAAGTTCTATAGTGCACCATAAGGAAGCAGATTAACAAGTATTTTAGAAATATTTAATAAAATACATAAGAATACAATACAATATAGATGAAGTTAATTTGTCATTTTCTATGATATGAAATGAAAGAATCCTTTTTTATTTGCATTTCACGCAATTGAGGAAGACTACTAAAGAGAGGAAGAAAGAGAAAAGGAGGAAAGAAAAGGAAGGGAAGAAGGAAGGAAGGAAAAGAGACAAAAACAGAGGAAGAAAAGATAAGAGGAAGAAACAGAAAAAAGAGATATAGAGGAAGAAAAAAAGAAAAAAGATTTAACTTGATAGAGCAAAATTGAGCCTTAAAATCTCTCTTCCACCAGTGTTTTAGATATATTTAAGATAACAGAAGGTAGGAGATATATACTTACTGAAGTTTCTGAATTTTGTTGTAGAAGATGTCCTGTATAGTTTCTAAGCAGAAAATAGATCTCCCAGGGATGGTAACACCCTCCACAAACAGAAGCATCTGCCCTAAGAATAATAGCAGGTTTATTTCAATGAGATCTTTGAACACCTCAAGGAGATTGACCTAGCAATCCACATAGGAGAAATGTAGATGCTAAATGCATATCCAGATTTTGGTGTGAAGTTTGAGAAACAGGTTTTTATTAAGTAGCTCATCATTACATATTTAAGACTGCTTCTTCAAAGGTGAGTCCAGAACTATATTGTAAGAAAAAAGAGTTGCATCTCTATTGGAAAATTCACAAATATTGCTGAGCTCTTCCAACAAACCTTCTCTGTAAGAACTTAAAAATAATGTGCCAAATCCAGTCCAATTTTGAGTGGAAGGCTAATAAAATGTCAAGTGAGTCATTTTATATCAGCCTTGGATATCTTGGGAAGAGAGAGAGAGGTGGGAACATTTACAAGCAAAGCTTAAAAAAAATTCAGATTTTACAGAAGAAGTCTCCTAAAAGAGCTAAATAAAGAGATTGTTAAAAAGAAGAAAAAAATTTTAAAATCAAGTAGGGAGGTAGATAAATTTTGGGAAAGGAGATGAGAACCATTTAAAAAATTATTAATGAAGAATTAGCACTTCTGTAATATAGGTACAAAAATACTAAGTAAAATAATCCCTTAAAAATTAGAATTGGTTAAATGATGAAAAAGATTTAAAAAAAACTTACTGAATAAAGTAATGCCTTAAAATTTCAAACTGCTCAGATGGAAGCAAATGCCTAAATGATGTACCAAGAAACAATAAAACAAAGTCATAAGACTGCACAAAATTAAAAAAAAGTGAAATATCTCATAGGAAAAAACAATTGACCTGGAAAATATGAAGGAGAGATAATTTAAGAATTATTGCACTATCTGAATGCTATGAACAACAAAAAGGAAAACCAGAGGGCAAAGCAGAAATTGAAAGAATTCACTTATCAAATTCTGAAAGAAATCCCAAAATGGAAACTGCCAGAAATATTATGACCACTATCCCAAACTCCATAATTAAAAAGGAAATACTACAGGTGGCCAGAAAGAAATAATTCAGATACTATGAAGGTACCGTCAGGATCACTGAGGATTTAACAGCTACCACTATTGAGAAGCAGAAGGCTTGGAATATGAAACTCTGGAAGGCAAAGGAACTGGAGTTACAACTAAGAATAATCTACTCAAAGTAAGTATAATCTTACAAAAGAAAAAAGTGATATTCAACGAAAAGAAGGACTTTCAGGCATTCCTGAAGATAATACTAGAGTTGAATAAAAAAACTTGACATTTGATATAAAAGGGTAAACATGAGTGAGAAATCATAAGGGACCTGACAAAGGAAAAGTACTTATATTTCAAAGTGGAAAAATGATACGTGACCCCTAAAAACTTTATCATTACTGAGGTAGTTATTAGGAGACTACTTAGACAGAAGGCATGCATGTACATTTACTATGTTGGGATGATCTCAAAAGAAGAATAGAAGGAAGAAAGAGGGTTGCACTGGTATAAGGGAAAACAGAGGAAGAAAGCAGAAAATTATCTCACATAAAAGAGACATGTAAGGGAGAGTTTTTATAGTGGAAATGACGAGATGCATACAACATAGGGAGGGAAGGAAAATATATGTATGTGTAGAAGTTTGTACACATACACGCACATATACATGCATGTACACACACACACATGCACACATGCACATGTACACAGTTCCAACAGGGAAATAGGAGGGGAAGAGGTTAGAGAAAGGGACAGGGATACAAGGGAAGGTAGTTCAAAGGAGATAGTGGTCAGAAAAAACCAGACTTCTGAAGAGAGGACATGTTAAAAAGGAGAAGAATATACAGAAGAGAATAGGACTGAGGGCAATACAGACTCAGGAATCATAACTGGGAATGGGAAGAATTCACCCATAAAATAATAAAGTATAGTAGAATAAATTGGACACCAGAATCTGACAGTAGCTGTATAGTTTACAAGAGACAAACAGAGTTAAAACAAGGTGCTATAGAAGAATCTATTATTCTCCAGTTGAAGTTAAGTAAAAAAAAGCAGAGGAGTCAATCATGATCTCAGTTAATACAAAAGCAAAAACAGACTTGATTTAAAGAGACAATCAGTGAAATTACATTTTCCTAAAAGGCAATACAGGTAATGAATTAATATAAGTATTGCAGATATATATCCTAACTACTGTAGCATCCAGATTCTTGAAGGAAAAGATAAACGAGTTACAGGAGGAAATAGTACGACTACACTAGTGAGGGGATCTCAATTGATCCATCTCAAATCTAAGTACATTTTCCTACAAAATAAATAATCAAGAAGTTAAGGAGGTGAATAGAATTTTAGAAAAGTTAAATGTGATAGACTTTTGGAGAAGACTGAATTGGAAAAGAGAGAATATGCCTATTTATTAACTGTGCATGACATGTTCACACAAAATGATCATGTACTAGGGCATAAAAACCTCACAAACAAACGCAAAAAAGCACCACTAGTGAATACACACTTCAGACCATAATGTAGTAAATATTACATTCAGTAAAACAAAACAAGAAAAAAACTTCAAAGTACAGATTCAAAATATATTGGAAACTAAACAATCTAATCCTTTTTTGTTTGTTTTAAATTTATTTTTAGCTTTCAACAGACACTTCCACAAGATTTTGAGTTCCAAATTCTCTCCCCATCTCTCCCCTCCACTCATCCCAAGACAGCATGCATTATGATTACCACTTTGCCCAATCTGCCCTCCATTCTATCACACCCTTCCCTTCTCTGATCCCTATCCCCTCTATTTTCCTGTAGGGCAAAAGAGATTTCTATACCCCATTACTTAAACAATCTAATCCTAAAGAATCAGGGATTCAAAGAACAAATCATAGATCATTCTTTTCTTGCACAGAATGTCTTGTAATTGTGTGTTATAGGTCTTAGGTGTGTCTTGGTAGGTAGACTCTCAAGTAACTTATCAGTTTGCAATTATTTTATATGGAATTTCTCTTTCTATCTCTTCCTGCTGGGTTTTGTTGGTAACAGAAGATTTGTGTGGGTTTATTTTATATCCTGCAAATTTGCTAGTTAATTATTTCTCATTTTTTTAGTTGACTATCTAGAGTTCTTTAAGTATGCCATCATATCATCTGTGAAAAAGTATAATTTTATTTCATCATTACCTAAGTTTATTCCTTCACTTACTTTTCTTGTCTTGTTGCTACAGCTAGCATTTCTAGTACAATATTGAAAAATAATGGTGATAATGGGCATGTTTTCTTCACTTTTGTCTTACTGCAAAGGTTTCTAGCTTATCCCCATTACAGATAATGTTGAATATTTCTTTTAGACAGATAACTCATCACTTTAAGAAAAGCTCCGTTTATTCCTATGCTTTCTGATATTTTTAATAGGAATAGATTTTGAAGTTATTTTTAACATTGTAACAGCAATATTGTAAAGGAAAATAATGATAAAAGACTTAGCAAGTCTGATTAATTCAATGATCCACTACAACTCCATGGGATTCAAGATGAAAACTACTATTAATCTCTAGATAGTGAATTGATAGTCTCCAGGGGCAGATTAAAGCTTATATTTTTCTTTTGAGAAGGGGAATATAGCTAATGTGGATATGACATGTGACATGACTTCATATGTATAATGAAAACAATATTTCCTGTCTTCTCAATGAGAGAGGAGGGAATAGAAGTGGGGAGAAAATTTGGAACTGAAAATAATAAAATTTAAAAATAAAAATACAAAATGAAATATAACATAAAAAAGAAAAGAAAAATCAGCAATCACAATCCAATGAAATTATTTCCTGACAAATAGGGATCACTATCATATTCCAATGAAGTTTTATGTATACATACAATTTGACTCCATTATCTGTAAGGGATCAAAATTGTAGGTAATCTAAGAGGCAATAGTAAAATGCATGGTAAGGCAAATAGAGTTCAGAAAATAATTTCTCCCTTTAACCTTTTGGTAGGTGAAGGCAGATAGGGAACCATTTAATCTAAACAGATTTCACAGGTTAAATGGAAAGAGAAAGACCAGGAGAGAGATGATACTTATCTCAAAATGCATATGTCTTCAATATTAAGTCCAGAAATATGTAGAAAGTGAATAATTACACTCTAGTTACCCAGACCTTGGGTAGAATCAGCACAATGATTGGAGCAGGATTTGGTTATTTATGGAAAGGGTGACTTGGGGACACATGCATAATGATTTATAAGCCTTGCATAATTCTATAAATCGTGTTTGTTGTTGTTAGAGAAGGATGTTTCTCCCTTTCTCTAAGGAGCACAGTCAGTGGTGGAAGTGGGTTAAAATGACAAAATGGAAGCCTTTGACCCGATGAGAACCTAAAACTTCAATTTATTTTCCTGATGCAAAACCTCTTTCTCTAATACACTGGGATGTTGAAGTTAATCCAACACCAGGTCTCTAACAAATCTGCCTCAATACATGACTGTGGCTAAAAGGTCATGGATCAGAAAAACTGGCTGCTTCAGTCCTGAGAGATATTCCATACTTCCCTAGCCTAAAGGGTCTCTAGAGAAGACCTCTGGGAAGCCCACATTTGTGAGAGCATTTTTTGGTAGATTTTAAAATCCCATACCATAGAAACCATCATTTCTGAAACAAGAGACATAACTATACTTCTATTTCAGCTTTTTTCTCCTACAAATCTTATGAGAAAATGAACAAAATAAAGGTTTCTCCCCCCTTTGTGTAGATGGCAGACAGTTTGTGCTCAGTTGCAGCAACACGAAGTTAAGAAAGCAAAACCATTTCAACCACGTGAATGTTCTGGGGGGATTTGGAAATGAAGGCAACTATGAAGATAAGAGTTGACAGAAAGAATATCAACCCCTGACTTGGTACCACTCTGATCATCTTTCCCATCAATTATTTAGATAAGAAAGATCTACATTAAAATTAATCATGAAGTTCTGAATTGCTTCTTTACATTAATAATAAAACAGTTGCATCAAATGCAAACAGACACAGATAATAGAATAAGAAATAATACTTAACACACAGAGAGAACAGTATTATTTAAGTGAAACACAGAGAGGCTAATTAATGTATTACGCTAGAGTAGGGGCAGGGGAAGAAGGGGAGAACAGCAAAGGAGCTGTTGCTAGTGACCTCAAGTGGAAGGTTTTCCATACCAGACAGGTATGCTTCAGCTTTATCTCTGGTATCTGGAGCTAACATATTCATATTTAAATACTTTTCCCTCTTGCCCTGGGGAAAAAGATCTAGGGAATGACTTAAAGGAAACAAGAGTGATGTGGCAATTTCAGGAAGGAAGGTGGACAAAACATTCATCCAAAGAAATCAGTTCAGTTGAAGCCTGGTCTCCAGTTATTTTCAAAGAATTTCAGCAGCTATGGGGCAATGTTTCATATTACACTGTAGCTATGTGATTTCCCACCAACCTCTTTCACACTTTAATGTAAACTGGTTATGTTAACTATCCTTCTTCCCCCTCCCCAGTCCCACTCTTTGATGAAATGTCAAATGTCTCTTCTTGTTTTGGGTCTGGTGTTGTTGGGGCCATGGGAATTGGTGCTTTTTTGAACTCTTTAAAAGATACTAGGAAAATATTAAGAAAATATTTGCTTGGGAGCAGTAATTCTAGAATTTATTGTCTTAATTGCTTATACCACAGTATCATTGACCCTTAGTTCAACTCAAGTCAAATCCAAAATTAGTCATTTGACACCTAATGTATTTTTAACAGTTAGAGGTGCTATTAGAGTTAAAAAAAAAAAGATTGTAGAACATTAAAAAAATAAATAATAAAAAATAAAATAAAATAAAAGCATAGTACAAGTCTTCTGCAATTGAAAATATAAGACTAACACACAGGTGATTTTTTTTTTTTACTAACTACAGGAAGCAAATAATAATCAGAGTCTTTAGAGTTGGAATGGATGACAGAGGTTACCTAATCCAGTACAATCAAGAAAACATTTAATAAACTTCTACTAAATGTAAGGTTCTACAGTAGTTGTTAGGAATAAAAATAAGATGAATGGCCCCTACTTAGAAGAAACATGCATTCTAGTATGGTTCATACCTGAGTAGGAATTCATTTAAAAATAAGTGACACTCTAACCTCTAATTCAAGATTTCTATTTACAGGGAGATCACTTTCTTCTAAGAAAGTTCATTCCACTTTTAAGAAGCCATTTTTTCTGCTCATAAATATAGGATTAGAGTTGAAGTTATTTCACTGGTTTGGAGAAAGAACCAGTGAGGAAACTCTCCATGATTTCAGGTCAATACTTTCTCTCCAACTTAGAGTATTAGACAATTTTGGAGGGATACTGACACAAGAAGTGATTTTCTTACATTCTCCTCATCTGTATGTGTCCGAAGTGGCCCTTGAAACCAAATCTTTCTGCCTCCAAAGTCAGGTTTCCATTTGAGACAACATACTATGTCTTCCAATGTTAGGCCAAACTTCATACTATGATCATGTTTAGTTCAATTATTCTGAGGTTGAAAAAAGTCTAGTCCCTTTTTCTATATGACAGCTTTTCATATGTTGGGAGACAATTATCAGCTGTTCTTCATAAGCATTTTCTTTTTCATGCTAAACATTAGCATTAGCAATTTCAATCATCATGCAGGCTCATAATAGTTATCCTCTAGACATTCTCCAGAATATTAAAGTTTTTCTGAAAATGCGGTACCTAGAACTGAAAATAACTTTTCAGATGAGGTTTAACCAAGGTAGAGTACAGCAGGGTTGCTTTCTCCTTAGATGTACTTTCAAAACATAATATTAAGAGTGGCAGTACAGTGAACTCCACTATCTCCCTTCTCAAAAAGGAATAAATCCTGCAAACATATCTAAAAAACAGATCAAATGCTAATAGGGAAATCCAAGAAAAATTACCTGCAAGTCTTTTTATTTTTTAACCAACATTAGCATATGGAGACAAAGGGTCTGTGTGCACTGAAGAAAGGGAGTGCCCCAAACATACCATCTCACCTATGTCAGATTTCATCATAGTGAAATTTGACCTATTTTCTGCATGTTGCTTAAGTTTTATGAACTATATTCCTAAAACTCTAAAATACTTATAGAATATTATATCTAATATGACCTACATAAGGCACTTCTCAGAGACTATTATGCATTGGTGATGGCTGCATAAGTGTGTCATGTTTACCATATGTTAATGTGGAAGGCAAGGATTGTGTCTTGTATGTCTGCATAACCCCCACAATAATCTTACACATGGTAGGTTCTTAGGAAATATTTATTTTTGAGTGACTGAATGAGGACAGTAGGTGAGTGGAGTTTGCATAGCATGAGCAGAAAGTTTATATTAAGGTGACAAATGAGAAAGGTTGGATAGACATGGTGACTAGCCTGGAAGGATCATAAGATCACAGTTTTAGGGATAAAATGTACATTTCTGGAAATATTATCCAATACCTTCACATAACAGATGACAACAATGAGGCAGAGAGAGATTTATTAACTTGTCCAAGTGCCATCTACCCCCCAGACTGGAGTCAAATGCTTTGACTGGACGCAAGGGAAGAGGTAACCTTAATAGATGGCTGCTCCTTGAATTAATCATCAAGCATGAAATGTGCTTGAAGTCACTGGAATATAGTAAGGAATTATCCTTCTTTTCAGAAGGGATAGAAACTATCTACTACTTTTGTTTAAAGATCTTGCTGACATCAGATCTTCCAAAGACATCTCATTACATCCCCTCATCATTTGAGACTATATGGAAAGTATCTCAAATTCTTCTTTTCAGTTAAAAACATACTAAATTGATTTCACCTCCTTTGTGTCTCCTCTTTTCACTCATTGTGGCTTTACTAGAGCCAGTTGCCCCCTTCTGTACCTATACTGCTTAACAGGGCTCACTGCAGGCCAAATCCCAACTCTTTTTAGAATCAAATCCCGCCAACATAATTCTTCCTTTCTTGGGTCTTAATGTTTGGATTAATTTTTTTCTATATTTTTTCTTTCAAGGTTGTCCTTGAAGCTTCCAGGAAAGCAATTCAGTTGAGTTTCTTTGATATTTAGCCAAATCCTTAGTTAAAGGTAAGCCTTTGGAAGGGGCTTAGAAGTCAAAAGTAACCCTTTCATTATTACTAAGCTTTACCCACTTATCATCACCACTATCAGCTGTCCATCATCAATTATTTCCATATTTACTGATTTATTTATGATCAACCTTGTCATATTTATTTAATTTCCATCTGCTTACAGGATCTCACAGCATGGTAGATTAGTGCAATTAAGTAGAATGAAGTGTAGAAAACCCCCTTCAAGCTGGATGGGAGAGAGATTCTTCATCATCAATGTTTCTTTTTGTATTTTACAAGTTGAATTTGGGCTGCCACATTGCGGGAAATCTGGCATTCCTAACGTTGTGCTGTTTAAAAGTCAAACTGATTCTCCTGGAAAAAAATGTACAGAGGATAAAATTTTAAGTTTAATCTACATTAACATTTTCTCCATGATTTTCTTAAATCTAGACAATCAATAAAACAATAAATCCAGTCCTGATTTGTGCAACTGGCTGCCTTCTAAAGAGCTAATGATCTCCCCCCAAATTAAACAATTGATTCCCTCAAGTCTTTAAGAGCTGGCTCCAGCACATCCCTGGGCAAGCTTGTCATTTTGAGTTCATGGTCTTAACTGGGGATTATAAATGATTCAATTTTGCCTCCTGTACAATGTTTTGCCCTCAATGTATACTGATGTCAGCTTCAGAGCACGTGAGTTCAAATTCCACCTCTGATGACTATTTGTATGATCTTGGGCAACTTACTGAAACTTCTTGGTCTCTAGTTGTCTAAATGCTGAATGAAATGACTGGATTAGATGAGCTCTGAATTATCTCCCCAACTTTGATCTATAACTATACAATGAATGAAGGAATGAGTACTGCATGGAATAGGTGTGAGATAGGTAATCTATTCATAAATGGAACTGTTCTTGGTCCTAAGTTAGGATTCAAGTTCATAGAAAGTTCTTTTTGTCTTTTGATGTTATTCATATTCTCTTTCTCCCTCTGTCTATCTGTCTCTTGTTCCCTCCTTACTTCTTTCTCTGGAAAGAACACAGGACTGAGTCATAACACTTCACTTAAAATTCCACCTCTGCTAATTAGTGGCCACTTGACCATTGAAAAAATCTCTTCAACTCTCTGTCTCTTAATTTTCTCATCTCAAAAAAAGTGAATTAAAGTGGCCACATTAGAGGTCTCAAGACTAATGTGAAGATCACATGAACTATGCAAAATATTCTGTGCCCACATAAATCAAATTTTTTATTTGTAACAATTTAATAATAAATTACCACTCTTTCCATTGCACCCCCCCATGCATCCACACATCCCTAATCTTGAAAAAAAATCCAGCTAAATTGGTATATTTTATGTTACTCAGAATGAGAATCCCCTAATCAACATCCATGACATTGGACATGCTATCTCCCAGGTGTGAGAAATGTTCTTTACTCATTTCTTTACAAGCTATCTCTTCATTTCTCACCAACTTCCACTTTTCAGAGTATATTCCACTATGCCCCCCAAGAAATGTCATCATTAAGAAATCACCAGCCTACAAGGCTGCATTAGCCTTTGAACTCACATCTTTTTGGTTCCATTAGTACAGCGTCTGTCTGATTGTTAGGATGGAGGTAAGAATCCCCCTTCAAAACTTATATTTAAAGAGAGATCCTAAACCATCCTTTTTTTGAGTTCCCACCACCTGCACTCTACACTGAGTACCTTCTTTCCCTATCCCTACCTCTGGCTTTTTGGCCTCCATTTGTATATTGTTTTCCTTTGTAAGATTATAAGTTTCTTGAGGGCAGAAAGCATCTTTCTGTTAAGTATTTGTATCCACAGCACTTAGCACAGTGCCCATCACATGTTGTTCTTCAGTCATTTTAGTCATGTCTGATTCTTTATGACTCTATTCAGGATTTTCCTGGAAAAGATGTGCAAATCAACCAGCAGGGTGGTTTTCTCCTTAGATATACTTTCAAAACACAATGTAAGAGTAGCAGTACAGTGAGCTCTACTCCCCCTCTTCTCAAAAAATAATAAATCCTGCAAACATATCTAAAAAGCAGCAGATTAAATCCTAATAGGAAAATCCAAGAAAAAGTACCAGTGAGTCTTTCGTTTCTGGTCAAGGTTGTCATAAGGAAACAAAAAGGTCTTTGTGCACTGAAGAAGGGGCCTGCTCCAAACATACTACCTCATGTACATCATATGTCATATGGTTTGTCATTTCCTTCTCCAACTCATTTGACAGATGAGGAAACTGAGGCAAAGTTAAGTGAGTTGCCCAGGGTCACACTGCTGGTAAGCATCTGAGGCCATATTTGAACTCAGGAAGATGAGTCTTCCTGCCTTCAGGCCTGGCTCTCTATTAACTCTGTCACCTAGCTGCCCCAGCTTGGCACATAGGAGATGGTTAATACGTGTTTATTGACATTAGTCAATTAACTCCATCTTTTAAGATCCCAGTTTCCTTCAAGTCTTAGCTCACATACTTTACAATCATAGATAACCTTTCCTAATTACTTCACGCGTTATTAATATTTTTTCCTCCTTCCCAAATTGTCATATTTATGCATTTCTATTTATATGTTGTATTCCCCCAGTAGGGAAAACAAACTTTAAGAAATAGTATGGTTTTCACTTTGTATCTATTTCCCTAATACAGGGTTGGGGAACCTGTGGCCTTGAGGCTACATCTGGCCTTCTAGGTCCTTGGTTGCAGCCTTGTGACTGAGGCCAAGTTTTACAGAACAAATCCTTTGATTAAGGGGATTTGTTCTGTGAAGTTTGGATTCAGTCAAAGGGATGAGCTTGAGGACCTAGAAGGCCACATGAGACCATTAGGGCACAGGTTCCCCACACCTGCCCTAGTACATGGCACAGTGCCCTGTCCGTAGGAGACACAGTGTGCTGGAACATATTGGATAGGATCTAGCCTATTCACTAATTAATGCCCAAGAAGATAGGGCTGCTTCTTTCCTCAGGTCTCTGGGAAATCTCTTTTCCAGTCTCAGTAATTTCTTTACCAGTCTCCTTTGATGTAAAATGTAGATAATGGAGGTCATTCTTTTTTTAAATCAAGCTTTCAGAAAATAAATGTGACAAAAAGTAAAAGATGCTTGTAATTATAAAGGAAATAGAAGAAAAACTTAAACAGATCATCTCTCTGGAAAAAAATAATTGGAACTAAATAGAGCATCTGCAATATCACTGAATAAAGAAAAGGAGTGAAATTCAATTTAATTTTACAAGGTGATCATGGAAGCAAGAGCATTGTAGAGAATAACCTCATTAAAAACATCAATGAAGTCCACCAAGTTTTATAATTATTACTCCTTTCAAGGAAAAAAAGTTTCTCCATGCGGAATTTCAAGTGGTTGATTTTGTGATTGGGGGAAGCTGGTTTTGGAGGATATGACAAGGATATGAAATTTGAAGGTAGAAGGGCATTGATTTGATCTGACCCTGTTTTTCTAGGAGTAGAAATGGGTTGGTGAAGCATCTACATTCTGACCCAAGCTGCTCTTTGACTTTGCACTCATTGACAAGAGTAATGGCCAGAGTTGAGTGCAGCCTTTGGCTGTGTAATAGAGGAATTATTTATAAAGTTCAATGGACCAGAATCAATTGAACTCACTTGGCCATCTTACCAAAGGAAAACCGATTTTGAGAAACTAAAAAAATGATCTCAGGATAGGGTCTTCACCTTAAATTCAGAAATGGATAGAATCCTGACTTGTCTTCAGGAAGTTATGGCTGGGGATGGGGGGGAGGTGTCTAGAATATATGATCCCTAAAGTTTCTCCCAAAATAAACATGCTATCATCTTATGATTGTACCAGGTATATTGCCACAGGTTCTAACTCATGAGAGATTAAAACCATTGTTTGAAATTGCCTTAATTCAATCAGGTTTTGTCGGTAACTTTAGAACTAGACTTTTGTTTTCCTGATGTCTGTTTTTCTCACATCGCATTTTAGTTCACAAATAAAATATTTAGCCACTTTCTTGGGGAATAATACTTCCTAAAATCAGGGGCTTTTAGGTATTTATTTTATTAATACTTTTGGTTTTGGTTTTGAATCACTCATTTGAATATATAATCCCTTCCACTAAGGATCATTGCTTCATAGAAATGGCAGTGGTGGGAACCATAAAACCAAATCGACCCACATATCACTTGGTTTTATTGCATATACAACTTTCCACACTGGTAGTGCCTTATCTTTCTAACTAAGGTGTAAAGGGCATTATGTATTGACTTTTAGAAGTAATCTAAATCTGATAGGTTCAAAGAGATATAGATAGAAAACATATGTAAGATATGGGGCTGTGAAGCAGATGGTATTTCTCACCACTGAACCTGAGTAAAGTTACCCTAGTAAAACCCAGTTTCTATAATGCCAAAATATATGGAATCTCTTGTTACCAGTAAATCTTTTACTAATATTCAATTTAGAAACTTGGTCACCTTCCCTGCCCTTGTCTATTAACCCATCATGTCTGCCTTCATAGAGGCAGCTGGATTTTGTTGCTTTTTCTTGTGAGAGGCAACTAGGTAATACAGTGCATAGAGTGCTGGGACTGGAGTTGGAAATATCCAAGTTTAAATGTGGCCTTAGATGCTTACTAGCTGTATGACCCCGAAGAAGTCACTTTACCTCTATCTGCCTCAATTTCCTAAACTAAAAAATGGGGATAATTATAGTACCCACTTCCCAGGGCTGTTGTGAAACTCAAATGAAATTACATACATAATGTACTTAGCATAATGCCTCACACATAAAAAACAATAAATACTTTCTTCTTTTCTTCCTTCCCTTCCCTTCCTTGCTTGCTTTCTCCATTTTATTTCCTTCCCTCCCTCCCTTTCTTTTCTTCCCCTTCTTTCCTTCCTTTTCTTCCCCTTCTTTCCTTCTTTTTCTTTCCCTTCCCTTCCTTCCTTCCTCCTTTCCCTCTCTTCCTTCCTTCCACTTCCCTTGATAAAGAAAGCATGGTGTGATGATAAGGGAACTGAATTTAGAATCAGAAGATGTGGGTTTGCTTCCTGTTTCTTCCCCTTCTGCCAGTCTGATGCTGGACAAATCATGTCAACTCTATGGACCCCCAAGTGCTCCTCTGAAAATATGAGTGGTGATGATGCACATTCTATCTATCATATCTCACAGTGGTTGTGCAGAAAGTTTTCTGAAAAGATAAAAAATGTCAAATCCATATGCCCAGAGGAGACAACCTACTGAAGAGTCAGGAAGATCTAGACTCCCACTTGGATTCTGACATTTATTTAGCTCTCTAATAATGGACAAATCACTTCCTCTCTCTGAAGTTTCATCTTGTCATCTATAAAATGGTGATAATAGAACTTGCATTGTTTATTTCACCATATTGTTCATTGTTAAAGTATTATACAAAATGTGTAATATACTTTAGATGATATATGTATACATAAATATATATACATTTATATGTACGTGCATAGATATAGATAATATAAATAGATATAGACATAGTGTCCCAAGCATTTTAGTTCAATTTTAGATTTTCATTCATAGGTGGAAATTCCTCACAGGAAATTCAATGAAATCAAAGGTGTACATGAAGAGAGAGAGGGAGGAAGGGAAGAAAGCACAAATACTCAAAGGATCACTAATATATGCAGGGTAAGGAGCTTCCAGTGTGGGCATTCTGTTAACTGATGGAGATCACAGTTCACTTTTTACCTAACTTAGTACTTCACTTATTACTTAACACATGAGAAGTACCAAGTCATATACAGGTTCAGTTAGTTACTTAAGTTACTTAAGTCACATAAAACATTATCCTGGGCTTCAAAACTAGTAAACATCAGGGCACGGTCACATGGATGCATAAAAATGGGACCATCCCCAGGCACTTTGCCTTCTGTGCCCCATTCACATTTGTTTTTTGTGATCTTTTATGATCACATCTTCAATTCAATACAGTTCAATTAAATAAATATTTTTAAGTTGCTATGTTGTACTAAGGAGTGTGGAAGTGCTCAAAGGACAAAGTAGGAAACAGAATAATCCCTGCCCTCAAGGAATTTGTATTGTATTGTGGGGGAAACGTATACAAATAAGTAAAAATTAAACATACAAATACAAGTAGGTACAAGATAAGGAATACATTAAGAATTTGGAATAATTAAGAAAAGCCTTAGGGGATAGTAGCTGGTACAGTGGATAGAGAATGGGACCTCAAGTCAAGAAGATGAGTTCAGATCTGCCTCAGTCTAGCTGTAGTACCCTGGGCAGATCCATTAAGCTCTGCCTGACTCAGTTTCCTCAGTTGTAAAGTGTGTTAATCAAGGCACACATCTCAAAAGGTTATTGTGAGGACAAAAGAAGATAATATTTATTCAATACTGAGCATGGTACTTGACACATAAGTACTTAATAAAGGTTTGTTTCCTTTCTTATTCCTTTTCTTATAGGAGGTTATACTTAAGCTAAGCTTTGAAGGGAGCTAGAGGTTCCAAAATGAGAAAGGAGAATACTGGCAGTCTATACAAAGGCAGGGAGATAGGAGAGGAATGGTGCTTAACAATGGAACTGTTAGTTTGGCTGAGATGTCCCATTACAAGGGAGAGTGACAGATAAGGCCAGATAGATTATAACCAGAATATTAAAGGCATTCAGTTAAAGATATCCAATTTTTCTACCCTATAACCTTCACCCCACACACAGTGCCCTTAATAAGTGCTTGTTTGTATTGGATTTTATTTCACTTAGAGGTAAAAAAAAAACATGTTGAATTTTACTATTTGCTAGCTCTATGACCTTAGATTGAATGCTGATTTATTTTTCATCTATTAAATCACAGTTTGGTCAGATTAGGAATTAACCATTTTTGTTTCATAATACCCTTTGACAGTCTCTTGAAGTTTATAGAATGTTATCAGAATAATGTTTACAAATGCAAAAAAATAGGATTTGAAAGGGAAACAGTTATATTAAAATAGTTTAAAATATTTTTTGAGTTCCTGGATACAAGATTATTAACTCCCAGACTAAGTGATCTTCTAGGTCCTAACTCTAAAATTGTGTGAATCTTAGCTGGATAAAGTTCATTATGATATGAAGAGATTATCTTAAATCTCCCTTCAAACACTCATCTCTCCAAATACTTCAAGGATCATTAATTTCACTGGGAAATGTACTGCCTCTGATCTTGCAGATTTCAACCCTTCTATAATTTAGCAAATGGTCTTTCAGAATGACTATGTCTGAAAAGAATTCTCCTGAAGTCAACCTGATGATGAGCATCTTTATTGTTAACCTGGGCCCTCTAGTTTTCCATTATATCTCATTGTTTCCAAGAAGTTTCTTCATTTTGAGGGGACAAGATTGAGTGGATATCATTTTTCTCTCCCTCTATCCCACCTCTTCTCCCCCTTGTCTTAGAACCTAGGGGCCAGGGTCAAGAATGGAAACACTCAAGAATCTTTAGGGATAACTAGGTATATAAGGAATGGGGAGATTCGGAACTCCCCTCTAGTCTGTCAGGGTACTGAATTTCAGCAGGCAAAAAATACTCAACTCTCATTCTGGAGGGTATTCAGAGGTGCCACCTAACTGTTCTCTAGGAGTGCCTAAGTGGGGTGATACTGGCCATGTCATTTGTTCTTAATCCACAGTCACTGATTTTTGAGTACTGTATAGAGTCCTTAACTCATAACATTGTTAGCATCTTAAAGACAGAAGCCGATGTTCATTTTTTTCTTCAAATACTTCATGAGGTCTTTTGAACGTAATCAGGATTTGAGTTTATAATCTGGACTCTCAGTGCCCTCAGAGGTAAGAGCACAAGCCTTCCTTAATACTTCTACTTCCTATCTCACTGCTTCTTGATGAGATCATTGCCCTAGCCTCCTTTTGAAGTTCCTGGCTTCATTCTCTCCACTTTCCCATCTACCATCCACCCAACTTCTGAAATCTTATCGCAGCGCAAGTCTGACCATATCACTCGTGTTCAAGAATATTCAGAAACTTGGTTTCTTTTTCTGAGAACATAATGCATATTCTCCTGTTTAATATTTAAAGCCCTTGACAAATTAAGCTCCAAACTATTTTTTGAGACTTGATCAGTATACTAAGGGCCCATGATGCTAGGAAATAGGAATTAAAATATATTATTGGGCATTGACTCCCCACCACATACTTTATTTCCTATCCAGAGTGGACTATTGGTTATTCCCAGAAGATGGCATTCTCCATACCATTGAGTGACAGATTGTCACTCTTTCCTACCTCATATCCAACACTTGAAATCTAAAACTTTATTGAGGGCCTAGTTCATGAGCTATCTTCTAAGCAAATGCTTTTCTTTTTTTTAAAAGATTTTATTGATATCTTTTTGTCTTTTATATCAAAAGGATTTCTCCCAGCATCTTTTCTCCCCCTTCCAAATAGCCATCTCTTATCGTAACTTTCTTTTAAGAAATGAAAAGATCAAAGAAAGGGGAAATATATACACACACATACACACATACCTACACAATGTACCACCCAAATGGACTTACTTCTCTGAAAATACATGGGATGAGGATGATTTCTCTAATCTCTTCTTTGGGACCATGCTTTTTCTTTGCAATTTTTTTCAGCATTGACTTTTGATTGTTTTGTGAGTGTGTGTGTGTGTGTGTGTGTGTGTGTGTGTGTTTTCATTTGTAAGCAAAGGATGTTCTTCCATTATAGTACATCCATTATAGTAATTTTTGCATATAATTTTCTTCATTCTGTTTCACTCTGTGTATGATCATGTAAATATTCCCATATTTCTCTATATTCATTTTATTTATCATTTCTTACAACATAGTAATATCCTATTACATTTATGTACCACCCCTTGTTTAGCCATCCCTCAAAGGTCTTCACCTTTGTTTCCATTTCTTTGCTACTATGAAAAATGCAGCTATAAATATGTTAGCAAACATAGGGACTTTCTCTTGCCAATGTCCTGGAATTTGTGGAATCTCCGGATCAATGAGTAATAACTTTTTAGATATTTTGTTTGAATAATTATGAACAGAATAAGTAAGTGCTTGGTAAGTGCTGAGTTCTGTAGATGTTTTCAAGTCAATTCTGGGTAGGTTGATAGTTGCGATGTAGTTGGTCAATAAGTACTTATTACATACCTACTAGGTGGCAGATACTGCGCTAAGTGCTAGAGATACTAACAGAAGCAAAATACAGTTGCTGTCCTCAAAGAACTCATAAACTGATGAAGGAAACAACATATGAACAGTAAATACAAATAAACAATATAAAGGATAAAAAGGAAAAAATTGAAAGAGGGAAGTCACTAGAAGCCCCAACTAGATGGTTATTTAAAAAATGTCTATACGATGCTGAACAACATGTAAAATCTTTAGCAGTCACACTTAGAAGACAGTATAAGTCTTAAAGATCTAATTCTTCTAGTAATTTGTTCAATTTATTTTTTTATATTTTATTGATCTTTCTGTTAATTTTGTCAAAATGGAAATACAAACATTACAGTCTCTAAATGTTATGGTTATACTGTCTATTGTTCCTTTTAATTCTGTTAATTTTCCCCCATGCATACTATTCAGAGCACATAATTTTAATATGTATATTGGTTTGTTGCATATGGTTCTTGTAGCATAAAGGATTCATCTTGTTTATATATTATTATTTTTTGTTTCTGCTTTGTCTGACAGCAGGATTTCAACTTCTGCTTTTTTGGGCTCACCTAAGATATAGTAGACTGTTTCAGCACCTTATTTTTATTCCTTATACGTGTTTCCTTTTTTCTGTGTTTCTTTTAAGGAACAGTACCATTTCCTTCTCGTTTGTCTTTTTCCTTTGCCATTTCCTTCTCCAGTTTATTTTATAGATGAGGAACTGAGGTAAACAGGGTTAAGTGACTTGCCCAAGGTCACATATATAGTGTCAGAGGCCAGATTAGAACACAGGTCTGATTCTAAGTCTGGTGCTCTGTCTAACATTAAATGTATGTTTCCTTCCATTTGTCTCCATCTTTTCTGAATTGAGGTTTTTGTTTCTTTTTCCTCTTCCTCTACAAAAACAGTTCTTTGTTCAGTTATTTTTGTTTCAATTTTGGGCAGCCTTTCTCCTCTTGGCTGGCTCTCTTTCCCTTCCACTCATTTCTTCCCCTACCGTTTGTCACCTTTTTACCCAGGTTTATAGCTTTAATTAACTTTTTTCCTTCTTTTTAGGTAGTTATCCTGATTTTCTCTTTTTTTCTCTCAGTCTCCTCTTCAAAGTCTTTCATAATTTTTTAATTTTCTTTTACTTTCTTTAAAGAATATTTTTCCCTAATTCTCTTCTTTTCTGTCTATTATAGACTTCTGTCTTTTGATTCATAGTCCTTACATAGTCCTATTTAATCCTTCTTTGATCTATCCCTTAGAAAATTAAAGCTTCTATGACATCTATACTCACCCTCTTTAACATGAATACTTTGAAAAGCTATGTTCTCCAGACAGTATGTATGCTTTTCTTGTAAAAAAAAATCAATATCATTAATCTGTTATTAAACAATATATCTGTTCCACAGAGTAGAAAATTTTACTGACAACTAATCAAAGTTTCTTTAAGTGTGCTGTGGATTGATTTTCCTTAAAGGTTTCAAAGTTGGTGATTTTATTAGAAGAATTTTTTTTAAGTAGAGTTCTTCATTTTGCCATGTATAGTTCATTGAAGACTATCCATGACTGATTTATAGTCAAATGGCATTTAGGCTGGATACGTGATCTATGTATTTCACATCTTAATCCATGCATGACAGAGTTGTCATCCTATAGATACCTGCTACTCATCAGAAACTTCTTGTTCCTAGTGAGTTATTATCTTGATCGTTCCTCAGGACCTCATCAATGGAAAATTTTATTTTCATAAATTAGTCCATGATGACATTTTCACACTTCTAATTTTTTGCTACAGCCAGAGGATTTATTAACAAGCAATTTATCATATTGAATGTCAACACTTTGAGTTCCTAGTATAGAAGAGTCCTGGATATAGGGTCAGCAGAATTGGATTCTAGACCTGTATTGCAAGTGATTTACAGCAAGGCTTCTTAAACTTTTGTCCACTCTCAATTCTTTCAGCACTTTTTAAACTGTGAGTCACAACTACATATGGGGTCACAACCTACAGTTTTAAAGGTGCTGATTTATAATATAAGGTAAATTCCTCTCTCTATAAGCTACTCCCCACATCTGTGAGATGGAAGAGTTAGAGGTACCTGAGTAGCTCTGATACTCTGATTCTCTCTGTGACTTTTGAGAAGAAACTGGATAACCAAGAATATTTCTACCTGCCATCACAATGGAAAAAAAATTCAATCTAGTGATTTTTTTAAGAGTCTTGCAAAAGGGGAGCACAACCCAGCACAGGTACAGTAGCCCAGCACAGGCGCAGACCACACCATGGCAAGGACAGCACTGGAGTGGGCATCAAAGTGCCATGCCACTGGCAGCAGCTGTGGGTCCCAGATTCCTCAACTCACAAATACCAAAGACATCTTCAAAGGTCAGTAAGAAAGCTCTTTCACTTGGATGAGAAGGAAACACAGTAGTCTAGCCCTGGGCCCAGCTAGCAGCAGCTTCTATTGTTGGAGCCCTGGCCTAAAGCCCCTGGGGGAATTGAGTAGCTGATCTGAACCTCAGGCCTGAGAGGGCACCCTGAGGTGAGGAGGTGTGCTGGCTGGCAAGGTGGAGATGGTGGAGGCTCTGGAGAGGGAATCCTGCTCACAGACCAGAGCAGAACAAATTCTTCTCTGTTGATTGTGCCACCTTGGAGGAACTGAGAAGTTACAGGTCCCCAGAGTGTACCCTCCCCTTGACAAAAATCTCAAAAGACTGGGAAAATGCCTCACAAAAATGTGTGTGTGTGTGTGTGTGTGTGTGTGTGTGTGTGTATACACAGAGGGCACAAGGTGAGTTGAATAGGAAGGGATGATACCTAAAAAACTAAAATTAAGGGGTGAGAGAGGAATATATGTGGATGAGAAAGGAAGATATGGAATGGGGCAAATTATCTCATAAAAAAAGGCAAGAAAAAGCTATTTCAATGGGAGGAAAAGGGGAAGGTCAGAGGGAAAAAGTGAAGCTTACTTTCATCACATTTGGCTTAAGGAGGGAATAACATGCTCACTCAATTTGGTATGAAAATCTATCTTACACTACAGGTCAGTAGGAGAGAAAGGGATAAGAAGGGTGTGGGGGGATGATAGAAGGCAGGCAAAGGAGAGAGGGGTAATTAGAAGTAAACATTTTTGGGGAGGGATAAGGTCAAAAGAGAGAATAGAATAAATGGATGGGGCAGGATAGGATATAGGGAAATATAGTTCGTTTTTCACAACATGACTATTATGGAAGTCTTTAGCAAAATTACACATATATAGCCTATATTGAATTGCTTGCCTTCTCAGTGGAGATGGTTGAGGAGGAAAGAAGGGAGAGAAGTTGGAACTCAGAATTTTAGGAATGAATTTTGACAATTTTTTTTTTTGTATACGACTAGGAAATAAGAAATACAGGTAATGGGGTATAGAAATCTATCTTGCCCTACAAGAGGAGAGAGAAGATGGGGATAAGGGAAGGGAGGGGTATGATAGAAGGGAGGACAGATTGGGGGAAAGGGTAACCAGAATGCAAGGTGTTATGGGGTAGGGGAGGGGAAAGTTGGGGAGAAAATTTGAAACTCAAAATTTTGTGGAAATGAATGTTGAAAAGAAAAATAAATAAATAAATTGGGAAGATTCCAAAAAGAAAGTCTTACAAAGGACAAAAGTCAAGACAAGTTTTTGTTGGTATTGGGCAAAGTCTATCATTAAATCTGGCATATGCTCCTTTCCGTTCTTAATGAAATAGTTGGTCAAAATACAATGGGGACAGAATAATGTAGGGAACAGAAGTAACTCCTATATCCACACAGCCAAATGCCAGTAACTTCTAAGAGTTTTGAACCACTAGAGCAGGCAGACTTTCTCTGGATAGCACAAAGGTTACCAGAAGCTATCAGTGGTGACAGATTATGCTGTCCTATGTGGGTGATAAAAAGGGGCTTGTGGAACATGAAAGACATTCCTAACAATCAATCATAGACAGTTTTTAAAATTACTACTGCACTCAGAGCAAAATTCTGTGCATAAACACTTACCCCTCTCAAAGAAGAAAGGGAAAAAAGACACAAGAAAGTAATACTAAGATTGTATAACACTAAAGGCAATCAAAAGCGGTCCTTGGTGTGGAATCCTTACTTTTCCTTTCTCTTAAGACATACTTGAAATTAAATATAGTTAAACATTTAACAACTTAGTCCACTAAATCACTACTCTGAAGCTTCATTGTCTTACTCTATAAAATTTAACTTCCTTGAAGGAAGAGAACATTTTATTCATGCCTGTACTCCTGTAATATAGCTCCAGGCATGACACATAGTAGGTCCTGAATAAACTTTATTGATTAACTAATTGGCATAACAGTGACTCTGAGTCCTCTAAAGCTATGCCATCAGGCAAAGATTATTTGTAGAACCAGGAACAACCTTAGTTAATTTTGAAGAGTTCATTGTTACAAAGATACATACATATATATATATATATATATATATATATATATACATACATAATTACGTAACAAACATATAGGATGTGATATATATGTTATATATTTATCAGTATATGATATATAGTTATATATTTCTTGGGAGGTTTTATGTGTGTGTGAGTATTTTATATAAATACACACACATATATGTGTGTATAAGCAACATACATATGGATATGGATACAGATATATAGATTACCAGAGATGAATATATACACGCACATCTCTATGTGTTCATGTATATGTTGTATGTATGTGTGACACAACAACTCATGAAGACAATAATGTCATATGAGTCCCTTCTGTGTAAAGTTCAGTTGAGGAAAATAGGCATCTTTACTCTGGAGAAATGAAGTTAGGAGGCACTTGTTGGCTTTCTTCAACATTTAAAGGGTTGTTATGTGAAAATGAGACTAAACTTGTTTTGCTTGCTAGAGAGAACAGAAATAGGAACAAGGAGTGGAAATTTTTTAAAAAGCATTTGTGTCCCAAAAACTTCTTAAAGGAGAAAACATTCTCAAAGGAGAATGGGATCCCTTGGTAAGTGCTGAGTTACCGAATATTTTTTACTGAAAACTGAGTGGATGGGTAGGTATGTGTAGTAGGTTAGTAAACACTTTTTTTTTTTTAAAGCAGCTACAATGTCATTGAAGCTTAAAAAAAAAAAGGTAAAAGACAGCCCCTGACCTCATAGAGGGGAGACAACCAGCAAACAAAAATACAACTGAACTATATTCAGGATAAATAGGAAATAATTAAAGAGTATAATTGAGAAGGTTGGAAAGGTCTTCCTGTAAAGTATGTGGTTCTAATAATGAGTCTTAATGGAAGTGAGGGAAGGCTGTACATGAATATGAGGAGGTAGAGCCTTCTACGATGCCAAGAAATAGAGCATCTTGTTCAGGGAACATCAAGGAGTCCAAGATACCTTTTCAAATAAAATAGATGGAGCATGAAGTCCCATTCAGCTCAAAAATACTGAGACCTGTGTATGATCTGTCTGCTAAAATGTAGGCAGCAAAATCTACCATAGGTAGTGCAGTATAGTATATAGAGAGCTGAACTCTTCCTCATGAAGACCTGGGTTCATATTTTGCCTCATTTGTTTTCATCTTGACTTTCATCTTTGGTACTTGAATTCTTTTTCTCATTTCTGTGTTCATATTATTTTTTTCAACCTAGAATTTTGGCTATGAACTTGGGAGAGTTTTCATTTTATCTTTTAGCAAGTTAACAGTGAATTCTATTTTTACTTTATCCTCAGGTTCCAAAAGATCTGGATGGCAGTTTTGTTTGGTTTTGATTTCTTGAAATATGGTATCTAGACTTTTTGTCACAGTTGACTGTTAGTTTGAGATTTCTTAGTTACCTCTCTTTGAGGTAACTTCCTTGGTAAATAGTTTCTGTTAGGAGATCCCTTGGTATTTTATTCAATTTTTTGCTTTAGATTTTGCTACAATAATTTTTGTTGACTTATCGAGTCATTTAATTCTCTATGACAAATTCAAATCTAGAAAGAGTCTCTTACTTGGTTATGATTTGGCACATTCGATACTAAGCTATTTAATTTCCTTGCAATTTTTCCTTTAGAGTTCTTATTTCATTTATAATATTTTTTATTTTTCATTTGATCTCTTCCTGGAATTCTAATAGACATTTTGGATAAATCATACCTTTATCTGAAGTTCTTCTTTTATTCTTTATGGAGACATTCTTTTCTTCTAGGCAGGTACCCTGGAAATCGTAGATTTATAAATGTTTCAATCATTGATGTCTTCTTCTACCTATTCACATTTTGAGCTCTCTGTGCTGAAATGGGATTTAAAAAAAAACCAGTTAGATTCTAACAATATATATTCACTTGGTCATGACTTGCATCATTAGAGGTATTTCCCATGGTCTTTAACCCCATTGGTGTTAACTTTGCAAAAAGCCCAGACTCACTTGTATCCTTTGGCTATGAAGTTCTAAGCTCTTCTGAACTGCCAAGGGCAGTTCAGTTCATGGATGCAAAATTTCAGAGCCCATGAGTATGTTGATTGATCACTGTAATATAGGTAGGAGTTTTGCAGGCTCCTGGGTTCAGAGCCCCGGGGTGATTTGCTAAACCACCTCAATGATGGAGCTGTCAATTTTTCTTCTGTGGAGCTTCCTAACTCTGACTACTCTAAGCTTATGATAGCTTGAAGTTCTCTAAGGCAAACTTTCATTCAAAGGTCTAAAACTAGAAGGGACCTTCAAAGTTATTAGGTTCAATGAGTCTATATGAGAAAATCCAACCAGAGGAAGATGGAGGAAGTGCTACTACTCCCTTGGTGTAACCTGGTATGAATTAGAGTTCAGATTTAGAGACTCTTTCAGTGCTGTATGGTTAGGAATGTAATTTTCTCAGGCATTGAACACTTAGGAGCCATTATTTTTAAGCACTGAGAATGCTTGACTTGACATTATGAAAGACAGAGTCCTGAATTTGGTTGTAAGCAACTTGCCCATATTTTCATTCCTTGACTCCAGTTTCTATTTCCTGTTGTCTGAATTCCCCTTTGTTGTACATGCTGACCCAGATCCTCTGGTTTCTGCCTCAATATTTTCTTCTGTTTCTGGGAACAAATTATTAGATACATAGAGATGGTCTGCTTTGTTCCTCTTCTGACAAACTGCCATGACTTGAAGAAAAACCTTTTGACCTTCATCCAAACCTCAGGACTCCCTTGTGGTCATGTAGTTGTGGCTCCATGTAAGCTGGTGGCTAACTTTATGAAACCAGGCACAAAAATCACAAGAATGATCAAAAGTTATAAGAAGGGATTAAAATTTTCCTAGCTGGTGCTAGAAGGAAGTACTTGGAGCAAGAGGTTACGTTTGTCTTTTGTTCTCCCAGAGGACCATGACATCAAGATGATGAAATGATTTGCAGTTGACTTTATTTGAGTGAGGGAGGGCTTTGCAAAGTCACAAATTTCACTTTCTTCTCCTGTGCCATCTGGATCCAGTGACCTGATATTCATCAGGTTGGCTAGAGATGGCTCAGGATGCAATGTGACATCCTGGTCCTTTCAGGCTAAGGTCTTATAGCATTCTTACTATGAGTGAAATACACCCATTCAATGAAAAGGCTTCTTTAAGTAGTTAGAGCAACAGGTAGAAGTTTCAAAAAGGACAATTTTGATGTGATGTATGCAAGGAAAAAAAATTCTTCCTAGAAATTAGGGCTCACCCTAAGAAGAATGAGCTGCTTTGAGAAGTAGGGTATTCCCATTCATTGGAGGCCTACGAGCAAAGGGAAGATAAATATGTTTGATGTTTATTGTCAAGGAGACTCTTATTCGAGGGTGGAGCCAAGATGGTGGAGTAGAAAGATGCACCTACTCTAGCTCTTCCCCAACATCCCATAAGATATCTCTAAAAAATGACTCTAAACAAATTCTAGAGCAGCAGAAGCCACAAAACAACAGAGTGAAAGAGATTTTTCAGCCCAAAGCAGACAAGAAGGCTGACAAGAAAGGTCTATGGCACAGGCACAGAGCGAAATGTAGTCAACAGATCCCAGCCCAGCCTTGGCCATGCAGCAGCAGCAGGAACAGAACCAGAACAGGTCTTGGGGGTGAAATCCCCAACATCAACTGCAGTTCTAAGATCCCTCAACCCCAAAACGTCAGAGAGAGCTTCAAAGGGCAATTAGAAAACTTTTCACCTGAGTGAGAAGGGAGCAGGGTCCTCCCTTAGCCCTGGCCACAGGTGGTGGCAGTAGCAGAAGCAGCATCCATTTTTGGAGCCTTCAGCCTAAAGCCCCTGGGGAAATGGGGCTGCTGATCTAAGCCCCAGGCCTGAATGGCAGCCCTAGTGTGAGGAAGAATGGTGGCTGGTATGGTAGAACTGGTTGAGGCTCTGGAAAGGGAATTCTACTTGCAGATCTTGGGCAGAAAAGCTTTGGTAGCTCCCAGACCAGAGAGAATGGCCAGAAGAGGAGTAAACTCCTCTCTCTTGATTGTGCCACCTTGGAGAAACTGAGAACTTACAGGTCCCCAGAGTGTACCCTGCTCTTGACAAAGGACTTGAAAGTTGAGTAACTGGCTGAAAAAAGGCCCCATAAAAGGGAAAAAAATAAAATTATAGAAGATTACTTTCTTGGTGAACAGGTATTTTCTTCCATCTTTTCAGATGAGGAAGAACAATACTTACCATCAGAGGAAGGCATAAAAGTCAAGGCTTCTATATCGAAAGCCTCCAAAATAAATATACAAGTCTCAGGCCACGGAAGAGCTCAAAAAAAGATTTTGAAAATCAAGTAAGAGAGGTAGAGAGAAAATTTGGAAGAGAAATGAGAGAGATGCAAGAAAATCATGAAAAGCAAGTCACCAACTTGCTAAGGAGACCCAAAAAGTGCTGAAGAAATTAGCACCTTTAAAAATAGCCTAACTCAAATGGCAAAAGAGGGCCAAAAAAGAGCCAATGAGGAGAAGAATGCTTTAAAAAGCAAAATTAGCCAAATGGAAAAGGAGATTCTAAAGTTTACTGAAAAGAATAGTTCTTTAAAAACTAGAACGGAGCAGATGGAAACTAATGACTTTATGAGAAAGCAAGAAATTACAAAATAAAACTAAAAGAATGATAAGTTAGAAGATAACGTGAAATATCTCATTAGAAAAATGACTGACCTGAAAAATAAATTCAGGAGAGACAATTTAAAAATTATAAGACCATCTGAAAGCCAGGACCAAAAAAAGAGCCTACACAGCATCTTTCATGAAATTATCAAGAAAAGTTGCCCTGATATTCTAGAACCAGAGGGTAAAATGAATACTGAAAGAATCCACCAATCACCTCCTGAAAGAGATCCCAAAATAGAAACTCCTAGGAATATTGTAGCCAAATTTCTGAGTTCCCAGGTCAAGAAAAAATGTTGCAAGCAGCGAGAAAAAACAATTTAAGTATTGTAGAAAAGCAATCAGGATAACACAAGATCTGGCAGCTTCTACATTAAGGGATTGGAGGACTTAGAATATGATATTCCAGAAGTCAAAGGAACTAGGATTAAAGCCAAGAGTCACCTACCCAGTAAAACTGAGTATCATACTGCAGGGGAAAAAATGGTCATTCAATGAAATAGAGGACTTTCAAGCATTCTTGATGAAAAGACCAGAGCTGAATAGAAAATTTGACTTTCAAACACAAGAATCAAGAGAAGCATGAAAAGGTAAACAGGAAGAAATCATAAGGGAGTTATTAAACTTGAACTATTTCCATTTCTACGTGAAAAGATAATATCTGAAACTCTTGAAACTTTTCTGAGTATTCAGATAGTTGGAGGAATTATTCACACACACACACACACAGAGCACAAGGTGAGTTGACTAGGAAGGGATGATATTTAAAAAAATAAAATTAAGGAATGAGAGAGGAACATATTGGGAGGAGAAAGGGAGACATGGAATGGGGCAAATTATCTCTCATAAAAGAGGCAAGAGAAAGCTTTTTCAATGCAGGGGAAAAGGAGGGACATAAGAGGGCAAAAATGAAGCTTACTTTCATCACATTTTGCTTAAGGAAGGAATAACATGCACACTCAATTTGGTATGAAAAACTGTCTTACACTACAGGAAAGCAGGGGAGAAGGGGATAACTAGGGTGGGGGGGGATGATGGAAGCAAGGGCAAATGGGAGGAGGGAGCAATTAGAAGTAATGCTTATGGGGAAGGACAAGGTCAAAAGAGAGAATAGAATAAATGGGGGGCAGAATAGGATGGAGGGAAATACAGTTAGTCTTACACAACATGACTACTATGGAAGTCTTTTGCATAACTACACATATATAGCCTATGTTGAATTGTTTGACTCCTCAGTGAGGATGGGTGCAGAGGGAGGAAGGGAGAAAAGTTGGAACTCAAAGTTTTAAGAACACATGTTGAGAATTGTTTTTGCATACAACTGGGCAATAAGAAATACAGGTAATGGAGTATAGAAATCTATCTTGCCCTACAAGAAAAGAGAGAAGATGGGGATAAGGGAAGGGAGGGGTATGACAGAAGAGAGGGCAGATTGGGGGAAAGACTAGTCAGAATGCATGACATTTTGGGGAGGGTAGAAGGGAGTGAAGGAGAGAAAATTTGGAACTCAAAATTTTGTGGAAATGAATGTTGAAAACTGAAAATAAATTTAAAGAAAACATTAAATTGAAAAAAGGAGACTCTTGTTCAACTACCCATTAAAGGCCTCTTCTAATACTGAGATCCTGTGATTCTTGAGGTAGTAGTATCCTTATTTTGCTTCTTCCTGGAATACTTTGTGTGTGCCTTCCTAACCCCATTCCTTCCAAGCTTCCCTTGCTTCCTAGGCCCAATTCCCCTTCAATATATTAGACCACTGTATTCATGTCCATCTTTTTTCAGAATCCTTTAGAATCTGCTCTCCATGGTTCTTATAATTCTATGCATGATTTTCTTCTCCTCTATCACAAAATCTGTGAGACAATCACTTGTCTCCAGAGATTCCTTTGGTTTCTACTTCAGCAACTAGTTCTTTTTTGTGGGTGGGGAGGAAGGGGCAGAATCTAAGTTCCTGCCTTTTCTACATTTTGGAGGACAAAAACATCATTGGGGCATTAATAAAAATTAATAACTGCCTTGCTTCAGTCAGAGGATGCTCATTAGCTTATGCCCAGATACTCAAAGTTCCTCATTTCTACAGCCTAATGATTCTAGGCCATATCTGCAATCCCATTACAAAAGTCTTCCTTTACTTCCCCCAATCCAGGAAATCTGTACCGCTTCTGTTTCTACTTTTGATACTCACTCAAATACTCTTCATCATTCTTTTCCTATCAGGCTATTGAATTTCTTACCAGAGTATAAAATAGTGCTGGTAATTAGGGTAATGATTTTGTTAGTATATGGAGCTCCCAGGTTAGAAAATTATCTCTACTGATGCAGGTTGGCACCTTCTCTACTTAGAAACTAGTCGTTGTTGTCTAGAGTCCTGAGAGATTAGGTGACTTGAAACAGCTAGATGGTATAGAGGATAGAGCTCTAGACCTAAGCATCAGGGAAATCTCAATTCAAGTCTAGCCTCAGGCATTTACTAACCTTGTGGCAGTAGACAAGTTACTTAACATCTGTTTTCCTCAGTTTTCTCATCTGTGAATATGGAGGCAACTACCTCAGGGAGAGGAGAGATGATACGGGATAAAGGGATACAGTTTGGAACTCAAGACTTCAAATAAAAATGGTAAAGAATTGAAAAAAGGGAGTCAAAATGGCAAAATCTTCCCAGAACAGAATGAATAAGATTTATAAAATGCTTTTCAATCCTTAAGTCCCTATGTAAAAATTATCATCATCATCATCGTCATCATCATCATCATCATCATCATCATCGTCATCATCATCATCATCATCATCGTCATCATCATCATCGTCATCATCATCATCATCATCATCGTCATCATCATCGTGATCATCGTCATCATCGTTGTCGTCATCATCATCATCATCATCATCATCATCATCATCATCATCGTCATCATCATCATCATCGTTCATGGTCACAGAGCCAGAATATGTCAAAGGTGAAATGTGAACCCAAGGTCTTTTTGGCCTTAAGGACAGATCTCTCTATAATGTGTCATGCTGCTTCTCCCACAAGAACATCTACAATTCTAAATCTGAATATGTTAACTCATTACAGGGTTAAGTTCCAGTCATGGATATAATCCATAGACTCAGTGATAACTATGAGTTGTTAAAATTAATAGCCGACTCTCTGAAAAGCAGGACTTACTTTAAGTTGAGTGTTCATCATTACTTTCTCCATCACTTTTTAAAGTCCAGACAACCAACAAAACCATAATGAAATCCCTGATTTGTATTGCTTGACAATTTCTGATGTGTAAATGTTCATGCTGAAAATTTAATGGCTCTAGCAAGGTGGTATGAGCTGGTGCCTGCATGTCCCTGCATGAGGTTAAGTCTGCTTCCATGAATTAGCAGCTCTAAGCCGCTCTCTTCATTATCATCACTTCGTGGGTCTGTATGGAGTCAGGAGGACAAAAGTTTTATTGATGACTCTTTTCTCCATCCCTCCTTGATTCAGCTGTCAAGACAACCACGTCACTCCCCTTCTTGGTGAGACCTAGTGGTTCCCTATTGCCTCCAGGATCAAACTAACACATATCTTTTTTGCATTTAAAACTCATAATAATGTTTTTTTTTTTAACTTTTCCAATCTTTTGACATTTTGCTCTCCTACAAGAATTCACATACCAATAACACCCACCTACTTACAGTTATTCAAACTCTCCATTCTGTCTCTTATATCTTTGTTCCATTACACTAGTGATTCCAACACCTCAACTTTAGTTGCTCTGGCTTTTTTTCAAGTCAGCTCAGCCCCTACCTAAATCAGAGAGTTCTTTGCTGACACTTCATTTGTCAGTGCCTTCCCCTGTCAGAGTACCATCAATCTACTGTATATACAACTAATTGTTTACATACTGTCTCCTCCATTAGAATATAAGCATTTTGAGGGCATGGTGGTTTTGCCTCCCTTTGTGTTTTCAGCACTTCTCAGAGTAACTACTCAGTCATAAGTTCTTAGTAAATCCCTGCTGATTTAGGTGTTTTCTTCTATGAATTACTGGGCCTTTATGCTATTATTTTTAGCTCTGTGTTAAATCTGAAACCCTCTGTATTATCAGATTTGTCTGATAAATTTGATCAATTACTATCTTTTCAATTCTTTTTTTCCATATTAGAACATGTAAATACAGTCTGTACAGACAAATTCTGATTTGACATGCAGCTGTTTAACTAACATGACAATCACTTAAAAGGATGAAATAAATCACCAACCTGTGCTAGCTGGGCTCAGTAAATGTTTCAGCAATCACATGTTTTATTCTACCTCATGGCATTGAGATTCAAAAAAAGAAAATTTAAAAAAACTTATGGGTATTTAGCATATTTTTCCAATGGAATGTAAGCTCCTTTAGGAAAGAGATTATTTTTCATTTTGTATTTATCTAGTAAAACTCTGCACTCACTCTCCCAGAGTGAGGCCTGTTACATCTCTCAGTTACATCAGGGTTCTAGGTGTACTCCTAAGGAGTCAAGAGGTGTAATATTAATGAGAGTTAAAGATCTTCCCCCCCACCCATTAATAGGCCTCAGGTGGAGCTCATTGAGGGAAGCTTCATTAGGGGAGGATTGCTTTGTAGGTAAACCTACATCTTTCCTTAATTTGTAAAGAGGCACTAGGTCAAGAGGGTTGTGATGCCTTCTGGCTCTGAAAGTGTATATATACTCTGAGGTGAGCTTTTGTTTTGGGGCCTACTCTTTGGAAGAAGATTCATGTGTCAGATGAGACTCTGGGTAGCTCCTTAACAGTCCTGGCTTTGAAAACTCGGTGCTTTTCTCTCTGGTAACTTAACTCTGTGTATGTACGTAATGGTCAGACAGTTGGATCTATGATGTATGTATTGCTTATGGTCAGACAGAAGCCCTGTCTGTTGGTCTTTATTTTTCTGCTTGTATTTTCTCTGTTGGTATATGTGATTAAAGAAGATTGCTGACCCCTCAAAAGTTGCTGTCCTTTAGAAAAGCAGATTTAAGAACCTGTGCTAGTAGGCCATCCTGGATGTGTCAGAGTGCTTGCTGCTACAGGAAGGAATTCTCTTTAATGCTTTTAGCTCAAGCTCATGAGCTCCCCCCACCATTAAGCATCAGTGATTTGTGCCTGATTTCATTTAGCTACTTATATCAATGCTTTCACAAAGAGGTATTTATATAGGAATTTATATAGGAAGAAGAGAAGTTACAAACCATCCCAGTTTCCCAACACCTAGGACCCCATTCGTATCTATTCCACCTCAGACCCTAGAGACAATGGGTTCAGACTTAATTCATTCTTTTAAACAAGTTCATTTCCAAATAAAGCACAATCAATGAATACATGAGTCCATATCCCTGCTACTAAAGGGTTGTATCAAATATTTCACACAGTACTTTGCTCATCACCATTTGGCTTTTGGCCAATCCTAGCATGGAGGTCAAGCTCCTAGACTCCTGGTGGCTTGCTCTCCTGACCTTTCAAAACTCACATGGTTCTAGATCTTCCCAATCTCCTTTACGTAAAACAAGAAATAACTTACATAAAAAATCAAAGAATCAAGGCCCCCCCCCCATTCATGGGCCTAGAACATTCCTACTCTTAGCACTGGGCCTGGCACATAGTAAGAATTTAATAAATCTCACTCACTTGATAAAAGGACGTATATTGGTCTTTGGTGGGAAAGCTCTGATATCTCTCTCTATCCAGAGGTCTACAGCATGTTTCTCTCCTTCAAAAACACAAAAAATTAAAAAAACAGAATAAGCCATCATTATTTGTCTGGCTAGTGGCTTTTGACTATATCCCAGTTTTAGTACCGTAGCCATTCACAAAAAAGTTGTTTACAACATAATGAGTAAAATTGAACCAGTGAGCATCTGCACATGCTCTAAAATTCACATGGATATTACATTAGCCAATCACTCTGTACATATTCATAAGTATTGGGTTTATTGGCTAGTCCCCTTATATAAAATTTGTTTCTCTATTATCCAGTACAGTGCATGATATGTGTTTAATAAATGCTCCTTAAATTGGATTATACCATATAAAGTATTATTCTTATCTTTACAATTTTTCACCAAAAGTCCTATCCCAAGGTCTCATAATGAATTGCATGGATGTTCCCCTGATATTTCAAAGGAATTAATCACCAAATTCAAACTTCACTAGTTCTTAACAATCTGGTATGGGCTTGAAAAAACTGCAGGTCTGATGTGCAAGGCTTAGCCTAAGCCAGATTAAGCCAGATTCAGCATGGGGTTGGCTCAGGGTGGGGAGTGGTATTAAATGTTATGGCTATAACAACATTCAGTGTCCATGTACTACGGGGAGGTGGACATCAGTTTACCCCAACATGAACACAATCACAGGTGTTTGGAATCATGTAGCATCACTGAGTTAGGTAAAATAAACAGTATTCAGAGAATTCAGGAACCTAAACTATTTTACCCTAAAACATTCAAATAACTTTGTTTCTAGCATTAATTTTTTAGATATTAGAAAAAATTCTGCATTTCATTTTATATTTATGATGACTAGCTTCTGTGTTTGCTGTAGAACAAAAAACATCATCTTAACATTAAGCAGCATCTTTCTTCCCTTCAATGAATGAAAGAAGCCCAATATAGCTTTGCAAATGTAACTTAATTAGCCCATCAATCACACTGCTATAGACGGCTTATGATAAAAAGTTAGGACAATTTTGACTACATAAAATTTAAAATTTTTTTTTAAATTTTTGAATGGACAGAATCAATGTAGCTATGATGAGAAGGAAAAATATTTTTCTCAAATATCCCTGACAAATGTCTGATATCCAGGACATATGGTGTAGTAACACAAATGTATAAGACAAAGAAACATTATTTAATGAAAAGTTTAAATGGCACAAGCATATTTTTGAAGGAGAGATATGAACTATTAATAGCAACATGAAATATTGTTCCAAATATGAAAAATATAAATCCAAAAAGTTCTGAGATTTCAACTTATACACAACAAATTTATAACTGATAAGAGACAGAAATAATCAATATCAGAGATGCTGTGGGAAGATAAACATAATGCATTATTGATGGAGCTCTGAATTGTTTCAAACATACTCCATAACAATTAGAATTATGTGAAAAAACATCACCAAGCTATTTAAGCCATTTAACCCAGAGATCTCATTTCTAGTGCCAAGGACATCAAAGAGGGATCAACAAGTCTGTTATAAAAGCATACTTGAAAATTTTCTTCTGTCATACTTAATAAATAGTTATCTGTTATTAGCCTTTACTTTACTCTAGTGAAAGGAAGAGGGGCATAGCACATTACCCCTGAAATTAGCTCATTCCATCTTGGAATAGCTTCATTAAAAACTTTCCCTTCACTTGTTGCCTAAATTTGTCTCTTTGGGACTTCTATGTATTGTTTGTGGTTCTGACTTGTGGAATAACTCAGAACAAGTCTAATCCCCTCTTCTGTCTAAAAGAAACAAAATGAATACATCTATGATGAAATGATGATCTCCAGCATTCTAATTCCAAATTTCAAATTTCAACTCCAATTCTAAAATTCCAATATTTGAATATAACTATCATGTCTATCATGTATATCATAACTATCATGAAAAAGACTTCTTTTCTTCACACTAAACAGATCCCATTCTTTCATCTAACCCTCATGTACCATTTATAGGAGCAGAAAATTGGCCTGTAATTTCATTAGTATAAGGCAGTGATTTTCCAATTCTTAGTCTCAGGATCCCTTTTCCCTCTTAAAAATGATTGAGATGCACACCAAATAGCTTTTGATTAGCTTGGTTATATCTATTGATTTTTACCACATCAAAAATTGAAATGTAAGTATAATTATGAAAATGTTTGAGCTCACAGATTCCCTGAAAGGGCCTTAGGGACTCCCAAGGTTTGATAGACCACAATGTGAGAACTGCTGATATAGAAAAATGGAAGATTAGGAGACTCCTGAACTCTAACCATATGGATAGGCAACTTGTCTGGGTTCAAGCTTCATATATAATATAAACTGACTCTGAGACCTTGGGTAAGTTATTTACCCACACAATACTCTGGGCAATTCTCTAGGATGATAAGTTGCAGAGAAGGAACTGATTTCCATTGGTAGATGTTTCCGACACCATTGAATTCAAAAGTCTAGTTCCTATCTCTATCCCTTATTGCCAAGTACTGGGATTTGCTTAATTGTAAAAACCTCTTAATGAGATCATTTGATCTCATTTTTTCTGTGAATCACCATTGGTCCTACCATAAACTATGAAGGAAGTCTAGGACCAATTATGCTTCAAAGCACAAGTGGAACAACTATGTTTCCCAGATCTTTTTTTAAAACCATATATCCCTTTCCTTACACAACTGTCCTACATGGCTATACCTTTGCTTTGGATGGATTTCTCATTTTGAAATTCCTCCTTAAGTCTGCCTTAGTGAGGATAGTCTTAAACTCAGACACCTTTCATACTATCTTCAAAAATTTATGCCCTATTCCCTCACGGGCTGACTAAATGATATTGGAGGAAAAGGAAATTAAGTAGATTCTACAAAATATAGAAAAATGAATTTGACTTGCGTTTAGTGAGGAAACTATTTGAGGATGAATTATTGTTAACTGGGTTAGAAATTTAGGAAGAGAAGCAAGGATCACTTATCTATCAGGAGTTCACTAACAATGAGACATGCAAAATTATTATCTCTCCCTTTTCCATTATTGAAATGATCGAGGGAAAAATACCGAAAAAATATATTTTACCAAGGTATTTGCTCAAGGACACATAATAAACTTATGGATAAGATGTAGAAATGTAGGCTGGATGACACTATAATAAGACAGATTTGTAATTGGTTGAACCAGACCCAAAAGCATGAATTAAAGAATTGATATCAACCAAGAAGGATGATTCCAATAACATGCTACAGGACTTTGTACTTAATCTCTGTTCTTTTTAACATTTTTATCAGTGACTTAAATAAAGATATAAGAAATATCTAGAACAACAGAAAAAGAGAATTAGGATCCAAGTAGATCTTGACAGGCTGATATGATGGGCTGACTCTAACAGGATAAAAATGTCATAGGAATAAAGGTCCTTTCATTTAGGAGTGGGAAAATCAAACACAAATGAAATGATGAATTATGTGGACAGAAATCCATTCAAGAAAGACCTAGGGAATTTAATTAAACATAATCTCAGTGTGAGTGAATAGGGTGAGGATGTATCTGTGCCCCTCCTTTCATAAAAAGGAAATGAGATTCTAACCGGAATCAATAGAAAGACAGAATATTCAAGGGAGGAAAGCGTTCTAGTTTCCTCTGTATCTGGAATGTTACATTCAGTTCTCAGGGTCATTTAAAAGAGTTATATTTACAACTTGTTGTATGTCCAGAGAAGGGCAATATGGTTGATGATAGAACATAAAGCCATAGCATGAATTAAAGGAATTGTGAATATTTAGCCTGGAGAAGACTTTGGCACGGTGGAACGGATGGCTGTTATCTTCCACTATGCATAGGATCATCATTGGGAAAGAGATTAAATTTACTGCATTTGCCTCCAGAAAGGAGAACTAGAACCAATAAGTTGTTGTTCATCTTTGGCTTACAAAGAGCATCAATAACATTACAAGCTGATGTCTTAACTTGCGTCTGAATTGGATTTAAGTGAGATAGAGCTGTGCAAAGTCATCAGCCTCCCTCTCTTCCAGAGTAACAGTGCTGTACTGGTGATGGTCCAGGATGCAGGGGGTGACTTTGACATTTCAGTGTTTGACCAAGCTCTAAGCACTCCACAGTGTCTGCTTCAGCCACTTTCACGGCAGTTGGAACAAATTGTTCTTATTCTCCCATTCTGCTGAGAAAAATCTTCACAGGCTTGGGGTAGACATCCCTCTAATGGTCCATCAGTTCCCCTGGTGGAGCCAGTCTTCTGAGGCAGTTTTACTAGGGCGTGGCCACTGTGCATGCTATAGCTTTCTTGGTGCTACAACTGAGATTTGGGTGACAGGTGGACATTAAAGTCCTGGAAGGGGCTTGGCAAAGCTTTCACATCAAGGTGCTAGTCCTTACTGAACACTCCATATACCCCAGAACCACTGGGTAGAAGTTAGAGAGAGGTAGATTTTTGCTGAATATAAATTGTACATTAAGGTAATAGGATAAATCATGCTCCTAGGGGTGTCCAGAGGCTAGATTTATCAGAGATTCAAACATCAAAAAATCATTGAATAAGCGATCTCTGAGATTTTATAAACTAATCTTGAAAGCTAATTCTCACTAAGATGTGACAGTGATTCATAATATTACCCCTTTCAAATATAGCATTTGCCATAAGCACACTGATCCCAAACATGGGGTTCTTTGGGAATTTCAGGCAGCTAAAAGGATACCAAGAGACTTGTTTGGTCTAGGACACATGGGATAAAGATGACAAGGATGTTGAACTAGAAATAACTGGATTTTCTTCCTAAGTTTGTCATTAATTCATTTTATGACCTTGAATAAATTACTTCTTCCCCACTCACTGACTTCCCTTCCTCTTCTGTACCATGAGAGAATGAGCTAAATGGTTTCTACGATCATTTCTGGCTCCAGCAATCTACCCATTCTTATTTAGCGTCATCTGTATGGACTCTACCCTTCTGTCAAGGTTGAAAAAATGCAAAGTGGGAAATTCTCAGCCAGTTACTTAGAAAAGTAAGAGCTGACACAGACAGTTCTTCACCCCTGGAAGACTGCTTGGTTCTGTTTGAATACAGAAGTGTTTGACATGGAGCTACTGCAGTGACCCAGCAAAGGAGGAAGGTCAGACAGGATGATTCCTCTGTGTACAGTCACTCACTGGAATGTAAGTGACAGGTCAGATGGCCCTTTCAAATTGTTTTAGCGCTGTCTATAAAAAGTCAGCCAAGGTGACACCTTCTCCTCTTATGCACACTGGACCAAACACAATCTATTGACTATTCTATTAGTAGAAATCCAAATTCCTGATAACTTGAAAATAAACTTCACTACTCTGATATTCTCAGTGGAAAACTGGATTTTAAGCACAAGAGGAAAGGATGTTACCATCAGACAATCTGTCAGAGACCAGAAGGTCATGTTAATCTAATTTGATTCATCAAGGAAAATTGAAGACAATCCTTCTCTCAGGTTGGAGATTCATCGACATTCTAAGGTCAAAGGCACTGAAACAACAAGGATTTGTGTCTCTGGAGAACTTTCCCTTCCATCTATGGCTTTATTATAATCAAGTCATGGGCAAGACTGCTAAGATTTCTAATATAAAGTGAAAATCAAAGGGGGTAGGAAGGGGGTTATTAGCAAACAGCACCTACAGCCTGATCCTCATCTCAGACTATAGCACACTATTTCCAGACAAGAGGAGAAGTCATTGCCTTTATCACTGGAAGACTCATAACCTCTTGTTGCTCCACAAAAGAGTGGTAATTATACGCTGAAAATGAGTGTATTGTGATAAGTCCAGATACATAATGAAAACTCCAATTGTCTCCCTTGAGAGAATTCTAAGAGACATACTTTAGGTTCATCTACTCACCATGAACCTCAATGAGACTGGAGAACAAAATTTTCTTTTTCGGCAACGCTGGATTTATTCTGGACTTAGGCATGGGCAAAAAAGGCAGAGACCTACATAGATCACTCTAGAGTCGGTAAAAATCTTAGCATTATATCACTTCTTTGACCCTACTCTGCCACTGTTGGGACTTGGCTCATTGATGTACTCTTCAGATATTTTGTAGAATGTATTGTTACTCTCTAGACTGGGTTCAGCCTATGAGGCCATTTCCTTTATCCCTCACCACCTTTATTCCCTTTTACGATGAGAGGGAATGGACAGACATACTGGATACGCATCAGATCAGACTTGGATTCAGAAAGATATAAGTTCAAATCCTTCCAGTGATACAAAGTAGGTATGTGCCTATGGACAAATTTTGTGTGTGTATACACACATATACATATGATATTTGTTGTTGTTGTTAAGTTGTTTCAGTTGTGCCCAACTCTGCATGACCTCATTTGGGGTTTTCTTGGCAAACATACTAGAGTGGTTTGCCATTTCCTTCTCCAGCTCATTTTACAGATCAGGAAACTGAGGCAAACAAGGTTAAGTAACTTCCTAAGAGTCACACAGCTAATAAGTGTTTGATTTGAACTCAGGTCTGTCAGGCCCGACAATCTGTCCATTGGACCACCTAGCTTCCAATATGTATGATATATGTCTATGTAGAATGTAATGCATATATATGACAGCTATAGCATACATGTGTGTGCATACAAATAGATATTTAGATAGAGATATAATATCAATAAAGATATACTTCTATACAGAAGCATTTGGAGTTGATATTGCATCAAGGTCCTATGTGGCTACTCTCTCCAGGGTTGAAGACTGGTGACTTATTGACAATTTAAAGTAATACGTATTTAGGGGTACATTCAGGTTAAGTGGTTTGTCCATAGTCACAGTGTTAGCTTTTTTCACTGGCAGTATTTGAACTTGGGGCTTTCTGAGTCTAAACCTCATCTGATATCTCTACAGTATCCCATACTGCTTTTCCAAGGAATACATACAGTGATAAAATAACAAAGAAAGAAAATCTTTGTAAGATATTGGAGTTTTTATTAACAAATTATTTATAATAAATTAATAAATAAAATGAATTATATATAATAAAAATTATATATACAAAGTTATAAATAAACTGTTTATAATAATTTAATAAATAAAATAAAATTTGTTAACAATAATTTATTTTCTACTAGTCACTCCCTTTTTCCCCTTATTATATGAGCATGGATGCATGCATGTGTACTCGCTCGCACACACACACACACACACACACACATATACAAACAAACATTTCTAGTGCTTTTTCTAGGTCCTTCTTCCAGATCTTGGTCCTAAAGTTAGCCCTACCTAAAGTTTAACACCAAATTTAATAAGTTTAACACCAATTTCCCTTTTAACTGATTTATTTTTTTCTTCTGAAAGTAATTCCTCTTCCAGGAGAATGAAGAATCTCCAAACTATTCATTTTATTTTCCCTTGACAGTCCCACAAGGACACTGCAGAATCTAAAATGGAACATGGCAGATTTGAAGAGGAAAAAAACGGAATTTCTCAGATTTAAGTGAAGTTCTTCTACAATTCAAGACTTTCAGATGAACAGATTACATATCAGGATGACAATGACAGCGTTGATGACAATTCACAATTGTTTAACATTTTCAGTAGTTTCTGAAGCCTTTCTTCATGATAACATCATAAGACAGGTGAGTTATTGTGATCCCATTTTATAGATGAAGAAAATAAGACTACTTATGTAAAGTGCCTTGTTTAAGATCAGCTTAGATAATTTCTTCATGGTCTTTTCATTTTTTTTTTCTGTATTTGATTTTTCTCCCCAATAGGCACTACTGTACATTAAAGCTACCTTTTATAGTGTAGCTCTAATACCAGGAAGGGGTAGCATATATAGTACCTCGAATTGTGGATGTAAGTAATTATTTAGTAGATGTGTGTTCATCCTTTGTTGCCAAAGAAGACCATACCATCAGAGAAATAATGACATGACTTGAACTTGACTTTGTTTTGAGTGAGGGAAGTCTGTGCAGGTCACCAGCTTCACTTCTCCTCCAGAGCCATCTGAATCCAGTGACCAGATGTTCATCAGGATGATTGGAGATGATCCAGGATGAGGCAATTGGGGTTAAGTGACTTGCCCAAGGTCACTTGGGCTAGTGAGTGTCAAGTGTCTGAGGTGAGATTTGAACTCAGGTCCTCCTGACTCCTGCACTGGTGCCCTATCCACTGCACCATCTAGCTGCCCCCTCTATTTAGTAGATAACAGGGCCCTGAAGGACAAGGATGCTAAAAAAAAATAAGACTGATGAGAGAAAAGAGGCAATATTCTGGAGCTTGGGACACTGTCGTCATTTATATCCCTGGGAATCAATGAAGATTGAAAGGATATTTGGTACCTAAAATGTAGAGTAAGAGGTAGAGGGTCTAGAGCAAAGGAAAGACAATATTAACTCTGTTTAGGTATGACTGTTCTTTGGAGACATTTCTTACCCTAGGAAGAAAAAGTACCCTGGCATATTGATGCTGCTCTGAAAATTGAGCCAATTATTTCTGAATCATAAGTAGTCCTAAAACAGTTTACATATTGGGACTGACCTGACACAGAGTGGCATGGGTTACTTATATTTGCAAGAAGTCCAATATTCTTTACAAATTTCTGAAAGTATAAGAAAAACTACAAGCTTAAATATTCAAATGTGCTATTGAGTACAGACTCTAGGTCAAAGTACCTTGCCTCCATAAAATAAAGCTTTTCTCCAATCATTATAAAAAGGATATAAACATTTTTCAAGGAAAAAAAAAATGTTCAACCTTGAAAGATCTTGATTTTTAATTAGAGCCTATAAGTAATTTATCTGTTAAGTTTGCATTTGAGAAATAATACTAATTGCCTGGAAAAAACCATCAAGGTGTATTAAAAGTTAAAGCAGAAGATAATATCAAAAATAAAATAGCTCTACTAGTGAAAAGATATTTCTTATCATTTCACATGGATGCAAATAATGCCAGTATAATGATATGCAAGAAGGAAATTATCCAGATCTTACCCAAATAAAAACCTGAAGATGTAAGAGAAACAAAAGACTATCTAATTAAGCTGCTCATTGAGTTCAGAGAGGGAGAAGCTACATTTCAAATGTCATTATCTCTTCTTGGTTTGATCTTCAATAATTTTAACTAGAAATCTAAAAAAAAAAAGAGTGAAATGTCTATGAGAACCCTTAAAGTGATTGGAAACAGAGATAAACAGTGATGTTAGCACATTTAATGAAAAATCAAAAGAAGAATGAATGATTTAAGATAGAAAATAAGACATGTAACAAAGAAATGAACACCCTGGACAAAGGAACAGAAGACAGATAGGTCAAGAATTAAATGATAAAGCAAAAATTACTAGAAGTAAATCAAAAGTCAGGGGAAATGGTCTAAAATCTGAATTGTGTGCAATTAAAAACAATTGACTTAGAAAGTGGGGTTCAAATAGACAATGTAAAATCATTAGTCTCTCAGAAAAAAATTGAGAAATATAAAAACCCACCATATTTTACGAAATTATAAAAAGAAATTGCCCAGTATTTTTGGAACAAGAGGAAAAGTTTGAAAGAGATAGCTCCATAATACAGAAACCTGGAGGACCTTGAGATTTTAATTGTCTGAGAAATATGGTTTATAAGCTGCAGAGCTTCCAGGTAAAAGAACAAACATCTCAAAGTCTAGGAAGAAAAATCATGCACCAAGAAAATATGCAATGATTCTAGTCAGAATTAACATCAATAAAAAATTAAAGGAAAGACTGGAAAATGATATACTTAATACAAAGGAAAATGACTTGCCTTAAGAATAACTCATTCTGAAATATTTGTATAATCCTACAGGTAGAATATATCTTCTTTGTACCAGTGTCTTATCTAGCTTGCTCTTTAGAACAGATACCAAGAACTGAGATTTACATAGAACTTTGGAGTATACAATGTGCTGTACATTTGTTATAAATTTCTTACTTACAAACGCGCAGTGAGGTTGGTACTACCGATAGAATTGTTCTCTTTTCACAAATAAGGGATCTGAACCTTAGAGGCATTAAGTTAATTTTTCATGGTCAGAATTAAGATAGAAACTTACTCTTTTCTTTTATCTAAGTACATCATAGCTCCATGAAGTAGAAATGACAAATCTCCATTTGAGAGATTAAACAGTAATAGAGCTATAATGACATTAAATGAATTGTATAAGGTAGTTCAGTTAATAGAGAGAATTCAAAGTTTTAGAAAGTAACCTTGCTCTCTTTCCATCAGATCGTATTCTATCTTGGCTGTGGAGGACCATTGCCAACATGTGGTGATGATGATGACGATGATAATGATATAGTAATAATAAATAACATTTACAAAGTTCTTCAAAGCTAACAAAGTGCTATGTAAAAATGATCTCATTTAATGCTTACAACAACCCTAAGAAATAGATGCTATTGTTAACCCCATTTTACAGATGAGGAAAATGAAGCACCGAAGGATTAAGTTGCTAATCTGCTTCTATTAAGTTTCTGAGGCTACATTTCAACTCATGACTGCTTAACTCTATTCCAACACTCTATGAATTGCATTACCAACTACCTTCTTCTCATGTTAATAAATCAAAACATAGTGATGTTTTCACCCATACACTTAGAAAACAGGCATTACCTTTCCACAGGATGTGGAGGGAGGGACATATGAGAAAATGCTGGATGCAAAGGATCACAGCTCCAGTGTGGAAAGAGATCTCAGAGACCATTTAGTTCAACCACTTTATTTTACAAATTAAAAAAAATGAGGGCAGAGGAGAAATGACTTACCTAAGGTCACAAATCTAGTAATAGATCTGAATGCAGATCTCCCAACTCCAGTGCTCTTTCCATCGCACTATATTATTTTCTAGGAGGGTTTAAGAACAAATACAAGATTTTCTACAGAAGCAAGAAATTCCTGTCCACCACTGATGTGCTAATGATATGTTGTAATTTTCCTCATAGGCTACACATTTGGTTATTTTTTTAATGTTAATTTTTTTATTTTTAGTTTTCAACATTCATTTCCACAAAATTTTGAGTTCCAAATTTTCTCCCCTTCTCTCCCATCCCCCCACCCCATAACATCTTGCATTCTGGTTACTGCTTCCCTCAACATGCCCTCCCTTCTATCAAACCCCTTCCTTCCCTTATCCCCATCTTCTCTCTTTTCTTGTAGGGCAAGATAGATTTCTATACCCCATTACTTGTATTTCTTATTTCTCAGCTGGATGCAAAAACAATTCTCAACATTCATTCCTAAAACTTTGAGTTCCAACTTCTCTCCCTTCCTTCCTCCCCACCCATCCCACTGAGAAGTCAAGAAATTCAATATAGGCTATCTATGTGTAGCTTTGCTAAAGACTTCCATAATAGTCATGTTGTATAAGAACAACTATATTTCCCTCCGTCCTATCCTGCCGCCTATTTCTTCTGTTCTCTTTTGACCTTGTCCCTTCCCAAAAGTGTTTACTTCTAATTACTCTCTCCTCCCATTTGCCCTCCCTTCTGTCATCCCCCCACCCCACTTCTCCTCTACTTTTCTGTAGTGCATGATAGATTTTCATACCAAATTGAGTGAGCATGTTATTTCCTCTTTAAGCCAAATGTGAAGAGAGTAAGCTTCACTTCTTCCCTCTTACCTCCCCCCCCTTCCCCCTCCATTGAAAAAGTTTTTTCTTGCCTCTTTTATTAGAGATAATTTGCCCCATTCCATTTCTCCCTTTCTCCTCCCAATATATTCTTCTCTCATCCCTTAATTTTTTAGATATCATCCCTTCTTATTCAACTCACCCTGTACTCTCTGTCTATATGTATGTATGTATGTGTCTGTGTGTCTATGTGTGTAATCCCTCCAACTACTCAAATACTGAGAAAAGTTTCAAGTTACAAATATTATATTTCCATGGAGGAACTTAAACAGTTCAAGTTTAGAAAGTTCCTCATGATTTCTCTTTCCTGTTTACCTTTTCATGTTTCTCATGATTCTTGTGTTGGAAAGTCAAATTTTCTATTCTGTTCTGGTGTTTTCATCAAGAAGGTTTGAAAGTCCTCTATTTCATTGAATGGCCATTTTCCCCCTGAAGTATTATACTCAGTTTAGCTGGGTACGTGATTCTTGGTTTTAATCCTAGTTCCTTTGACTTCTGGAATATCATATTCCAAGGACTTCAATCCCTTAATGTAGAAACTGCTAGATTTTGTGTTATCCTGATTGTATTTTGACAATACTTAAATTGTTTCTTTCTATCTGCTTGCAATATTTTCTCCTTGACCTGGGAACTCTGGAATTTGGCTACAATACTCCTAGGAGTTTCTCTTTTTGGATCTCTTTCAGGAGGTGATTGGTGCATTCTTTCAATATTTATTTTGTCCTCTGGTTCTAGACTGTCAGGGCAGTTTTCCTTGATAATTTCATGAAAGAGGCTGTCTAGGCTCTTTTTTTTTGATCATGGTTTTCAGGTAGTCCCATAATTTTTAAATTGTTTCTCCTGGATCTATTTTCTAGGTAAGTCATTTTTTTCAATGAGATATTTCACATTATCTTCTATTTTTTCATTGTTTTGGTTTTGTTTTGTAATTTCTTGGTTTCTCATAAAGTCATTAGCTTCCATCTGCTCCATTCTAATTTTTAAAGAACTACTTTCTTCAGTGAGCTTTTGAACCTCCTTTTCTCTTTGGCTAATTCTGCTTTTTAAAGCATTCTTCTCCTCATTGGCTTTTTGGACTTCTTTTGCCAGTTGAACTAATCTATTTTTAAAGGCTACACATTTCTTGAGCAATGTGTAATGCGTCATTTTATACATAGCTAATTATTAATAAATGTTTATTGAAGTTGTAGATTTTAGAGCCATATTTTATCTGTTTAGATCATAGCTGCATTTGTTATCCAGATAATCATTCTGACATTTATTTACATCACATATTACGAAATATGAGATCAAAGGAAAATAAAAATGAATTGTTTTTGAATAGTTATTGCTCATAATTGAGAATTGTGACTAATGGATCATGAATACTGTGCAAAATTGTTGAATGTTTTATTAGCCTTTCTCATAGGATAATATATCTTAAACTAAAAAGACCCGATAAAATATCCACTACAATTCCTTCACTTACCCAGTGAGGAGACTGACACCAAGACAGTTAATAAGGTATATAAAACAGTGGCAGCTACATAGCTCAGCAGATAGAGTGGTGGGCTTGGAGTCAGGAACACATCTTTCTGAGATCAAATCTGCCCTCAGACACTTACTGGCTGTGTGACCCTGGCAAGTCACTTAACCCTGTCTGCCTCAGTTCCCTCATCTATAAAATGAGTTGGAGAAGGAAATGGAGGGAAGCAGAGCCAAGATGTTGGAGGAAGAGCACGGACTCAACTTTGTTCAACCACAAATTCCTTTCAGATACCTCTAAAATGAAGGAATTGGCAAATCACTCTAATATCTTTGCCACCTCTCCCCAAAAAAACCCCAAATCACACACCATTGAAAAATAACTGAATAACAACAAAGAAGTACACAGCAGATACTATGTATCACAGGTATGACTTGAACCCATATTCTTTGATTTTCCACCATATCCATGTTGCTTTTGCTTTCGTGCCCTTGCTCAGTCTAGACTCATTTAAATAACAGCTAACATTTATATGGCACTATGTGCCAGGCAATGTGCTAAGTCCTTTGCAATTATCATCCCATTAGTTCCTTGGAACAGTCCTGGAATAAAGGTGCTCTAATTACCCCCATTTTATAGATTAGGAAACTGAGGTAAACAGAGATTAAGTGACTTGCCCACAGTCATATAGCTAGTAAAGTATCTGGGGCTGTATTTGAACTCAGATTGTACTCACTTCAGGCCCAGCACTCTATGCACTGTTTCACCAAGGTGCTCCAACAGTTTGGATAAAGTTTAAAATTCTCAGCCTGGGATTTAAGTTTTCTTTGATACCACTTGACCTCAGCTATTTGATTTTATTTAACAGCTATCACCAATGCAAGCTCACAACTCCATCCGGGTTTTCTTATGTTGTCCACACTGCTGATTTTTATTATAGAATCTGCTCATGTTATTCAGCTGGTTGGAATTCACTCCACCTTTACCAATTTAAGCTCTTCTTGATCCAGTTTTTCTGTCCCACACTGATCTCTCCCAGCCTTTGTAACTGCAACAATTTAACTGAGAAGTTGTCCTCTTTTAAGAGTAGATTTGGGGTGACTCAGAACAACATTTTAAGACAAGAGACTAATTAGCCTATCTTATGGCCCTTTTCCTAAACTGGTATTCACACACAGATCAAAATAGACGCGCTCCTCTTTCTTGCTCACACAGAGATTCCCAATATCCTGGAAAGACTTTTCATTTGTGCCATTATCTAAAGCTCTGATCCATAGGCAGATGCACAAATTCACACAATGCCAATTAGTAAAGATATGCCAGATTGTTGTTGTTTTTGTCTTTCATTCAATTACATCACAGAATGAAATCTTGACTCCTGGGTGAATTGGATTATAGTGGGGCAGAGCTGCACAAAGTTATTAGCCTTACCCTTTCCTCCAGTTTTAAAGTCCAGTGGCAAGAGAGATATCACAGGCTAAAAGTATAAGATTTTATGCAAGCATCCTACTGGAGAATCATACAATGAACCCATAGAAAACCACAAAAATCATAAAATCTTAGGATTGGAAGGAACCTCAAAATCCAATCAACAATCAATAGGGATCTTCATTATAAATTGTTCCATAATTGGATTTTCAACCTCTGCCTGAAGATGTCCATTGATTGGGAGGCCACCATCACCTCTAGGATAGTTCTAATGTTTTAGAATGCTCATACTACACACCAAACCTAAAATTTCTTTCCGTATGACTTCTATGAAATACTATTAGTTCTCCCTTGTAGGGCCAAATAGCTCATCTGATCTTTTCTCTACTTAATAAGCGCTTTGAAAATGTGAAGACAAGTGCCATATGGCCACCATCTTCTTTTCAGGCTGACCATTTCCACTCTATTGGGCTATCTTCATATATCTTGGCCTCAAGGTCCTGTTCCATTTGGTTGACCTCCCCTTCATCCTTTCCAGTTTATCCTTACTTTTAGCAGTATCTTATCCTGGCTTGTTGGTAAATGAAAATAATCTCACTGTGAGTATTGGATAAGTCCTCAATTCTGGACAAAATGGCCCTAGGCTAACAATATCTTACATGGTCACCAGCTGAAATAGATGGCTCTGGGCCTTCTGTGACACTGCAGTCTCATTGTCCAAATCCCATATACTTGATTCACTGAGAAATACAAGGTATACCTATTAGACTCTGCTGATTAGAGCCAATTGGTAGATATGGCCCTAGGCAAGAGCTTTTGGGTCCAATTAGTTACTCCCTTGGGTATTTCCCTCATGGCACATCAGGGTATCTTCCTCTTGTTAGCAGCAAGAAGTCATACAGCTTTCAACAGCGTTTGATTATATACTATCCTGTTTGTGAATTGTTTCCTTTATGTTAGTTTTGTCTCCCTGGTGAGATTATAAGGCTCTTGACTACACAAGGGTAGTGTTCCTGAGACATTTTTTTTTTGTTCTTTCCCAATCCCCTAATGCAGCGTCAGGGATATGGTGCTTAATAAATCCCTCTTCGCTCAATTTGATCTGACACTTTATTCTCCTCAAGAACAATGCCTTTCCTGCTAGTCTATATGGGCCTGAGGAATTGGATGAGACCACAAAGTCTAGCCAACTTAGCCTGAGCATGCTGGGCTATTCTAATGTGAATTGAAATGTTCACAAGTCTCTTCAGAACTAACGATTGACCTTCTACTTTGAGTTTTGAGCATTTATTGATTCAGTTCCTCAGCTATTACCATAGGATTCCTTTCCATGACCCTTTCCACCCTATTTCTTAACCTGTTCTTATACCAGTTCCAGCACAAAATAGTGGAAATGGTGCTGGGTTCAGAGTCAAATCACAGCTCTGTTGTACCTTTGGACTAATCACTTAACCTCCATGTCTTAGAAAGAGTCAGAAACTGATTTCTTTACCTATGAAATAAAGAGCTTAGATTTGATAATCTGTCAGGACATTTCTAGCTCCAAATCTATGACCCTACATTAGCTGTTTTAAAATCATTTTGAAGATAATAGATTTAGGGCTACCTCCCATCCTACTCCCCTCATTTTACCGATGAGGAAACATTCATCCAGCCAAAGGAAGCAATTTACCCAAGGAACCCGTTCATGAATCACAATGCCAGAATTGAACCCTATTTTCTCCTCCAACTGCAGTGTACTTTCCACTGTAGTGTGCTGCTTCTTGGTGCTCAAACTCAGGGCACAAAACTTTTAAATAAAGGTCATTTTAATTCATTTGTATTTCCTTTCTTGAAAGTGAACTCCAGAGTCACTTTTTTTGTCCCTGGTGCCTTATTCTGGAGGAGAAACCAGTAGAGCATTTGTTCTCCCACGCAGGAATAAAATTTAATAAGACTATATGAATAGTTGATATCTATGTGATTTGTTTAATTATGGTTTTCTTCCTTTAGAAGCAGGCATCATCAATGATAGAGAAGCAAGGGAATGCTGTACTGCATAGAGCACTGGGCATAGAATCAGGAAGACTCAGTTTCTTGAGTTCAAATCTGGCCTCAGACACTTACTAGCTTGTGTGACCCTGGGCAAGTCACTTAACCCTGTGGCCTCAGTTTCCTCATTTGTAAAATGAGCTGGAGAAGGAAATAGCAAAACCATTCTAGGATCTTTGCCAAGAAAACCCCAAATGAGGCCATAAAAAACAGCACACAGCTGAAATAATTGAACAATAACAAAATCACCAGTGGCATCCAAGAATGACATCAAACTACCCCTTCTGGTTTCTCTCTTATTCTTCTAGCTATAAAGAAGTCAGTTCAACCTCTTCATGAGTAATTAGGGCTGTTTGAGATGTCTTTATTTTTTTGAAATGCCATTTCATTCTGAATTGAACATAGATTTCACAGTGTCATTCTGAATCTACAAAGTACATCTAAGGAAAGCGGACTGTTTGGTTTTTGTTGTTTTTTTCCTAAAACAAATATCACAGAAGCTTTTTTATCCCCACAAAAATGCTATACTGATGTCCTATTTTAGCTGAGAAGTGACCTTGGGTTTTCTAAAGCTAATCTAATAACATTTAAATGCTGGAAGATTCCCACAAATCTTGAAAAGCATCAAGGAAAGTCTAGTGAGTCTATGTCCTGATGGTCAGCTTAGCTAAGTTCAGAGAAACTCATCAGTAGGTTGCCTGGAGGGTAATGCATTTTTTCAGGCATGACAACTCTAGAAGAATAAATCTTAGATGGGTAGTTATCTGCCTTGGTGGAAGAAGTCATCTTCCTGCCCCCAGTGAAAACACCGATCAACTAAGAACCATGTAGAAAGTGATTGCTATGTGCTAGGCACCGTGGCTAGAAAGACAATTCTTAGTCTCAAGTAACTTATTGTCTGACTGGGTATTAAATCACACATATCCAAACTCAATACAAAATAGATAAGAGATTCTTAAAGTATTAAAATTTCATTGTCTATATTTAAATGTAATCCTTATTCTCTCTGTGTTTCTCTATGCCTATGTCTCTCTGTGCGTCCGTATCTGTGTGTATGTCACACACACACACACACCTATAAAATATTCTGAAAAACCTGGTCTGATGAGGAGCAATGGGTTTAAGAAACAGTAATATCCTCTATAACTTTGTAGAGTCTAAACAGTTCTTTCACATCTGTGATGTTATATGTTCTTCACAACTGCTGTTGAAGGTCAGTATCATTTATATTTCACATACGAGGAAGCTAAGGCTCAAAAAACTTCAACTTTCTCCAAATTACTGACCTTGTTATTATGGGCACTGGGACTTGAATCCAACTCCAACTGTTCTGTCTCTTTTGATCTGTTGCTTTACCCAATGTTTTTAAAGAAAGAGGAGTATTGATATTATTAATATTAATTAATAAATAATTGAATTGATTAATATCAATATTAATGTTTAATTAATAATTGTTAATATTAACAATATTCTCTGAGTATGAGATTAAAATTTCTGTTTTATGACTTTATTCTTATGGAAGTATCCTTAGCATTTTAGTTTCACTTAGACATATTCACTAATTTGCAGATTTGGATAATTTGGGTAGGGTTTCTTACTCTTCAGAACCAATTAGCACCCACCTAGAGTATTTAAAAGTCTCCATATAGCTGCTATCTAAATGCTATTAGCATAAATAACTTTTATTCACTACTTTTAATTACTGTTAACAAAATGAGGCTGTGCTCCTATTAGAGCCGAGCCATTACAGACAAATACGTCTTGGGAGAAATTAATAGTTATTAACAAACTTAATCTTATTGTTCTTCCCGTAACTATGATTTTCATCTGTAAAGCCATTGGTCCTCTTGGAAAACCAAGAGGTTGCTGTCTAGAGTCTTTATGTGCGGAACAAAAGATTTTTATTAAGAGACCACAATGAAGGCCTCCAGTTCTTTGTGTGGACCCTATGGTGGCAGATTTAAGACCTTGGGCAAGGCATTTAGCCCTGTTAGCCTCAGTTTCCTAATGTGTAAAATGGAGAAGGAAATGGCAAACCACTCCAGTATCTTTGCCAAGAAATATCCTAAATGGGGTCATGAAGAGTCAGACATGACTGAAATGACCTCAATAACAAGTAGGCAAGATGCTTTCTTTATGGCTATGGGGTTATAATCTGGAGACAGAGAGAGAGAAAAAGACAGAGAGAGAGAGAGAGAGAGAGAGAGAGAGAGAGCCCACGTTTATGAAATTATGTAACATTTGGAGTATTGGAGGAGTAATGGGCTGTTAAGTGTGACAGAAGAAACTGCTTCTTTTTTTACCAAAAGAGATCAAGAACATTTATAAAATCCAGCACCTTCCCACAGTGAGCAAACCCTGATCATGGGTTCTTCTATTTTGGGCTGAAAGAAACCTTAGACATCTTCTAGTTCATCGGTTTCAAACTAAAACAGAAATAGATCCCTGCTAAGCCTCATCTTAGCTAAGAAAATTAAAAAATATTAACATGATATGTCCTATGGCATTTTCATTTATTCTGTTAAATGTTTTGCAATTACATGGAATTGTGTCTGTTAACAGGCCCCAAGTTTGACACTTCTGATCTAGTTTTTACACACACACACACACACACACACACACACACACACACACACCCTGTATTTTATAGATAAGGAAAATAAGGCACAGAAATCACTCACCCAACATCATATGTGTGTGTGTATATGCATACATACATTCACACATACATTATATATACATATATATGTATACACATATATACACACTCATGTATGTATATAAAGTGGCAGTAGTGGGATTCAGATGCATGTCTTCTGATGCCAAATTGAATGCTCTTTCCACTGCACCAGACTGTATCCCCTGTATATCAACCCTTGCTACTGCTTACACTTTATCAACCCTTTAATGCCTGAGAGGAGGTGAGAGTTGTGAACTGAGGCTACCATCATTACCACCCTACTGCCAGTTGTATTTGAGTAGGAAAGAAATCCCTAGAGGAGAGAAGGAAACCATTTAATCAACTACCATAGTCCACTTCTACGAATGTACGGATGCATCGCCAAAGGGGTATTGGTTTTTATAAGGAGTCGTTTCCCTTCACCTTTAGTCCACTCTTTCAATGGTGATCTGAAAGGCCAGACTGTTCTCTTGTACTCTGCTGATTGCACTCCATTTTCCAGGAATAACAAATTTTCTCCCTCTTGCTCTTGGCACAGCAGGCTCTATCTTGTTAGGTTTCAAAAATCTGTTCTGAAGAAAGGGAATATCAATGCTGTCTTGAGCAATCAAAATAAACGTTAGCTCACCTAATGAGGTGTAGTACTCCATCCCTGGAGCCAGGGTGACATTTTTCTACCACAGTTCAAGTAGAATTTAGTGAACAATTTATTCCTTACTAGATTATTGGTAAACAGATAAATATTTCAAATAACCTCAGTTGGGACCCAGCATTTGCTGAGGTATTAATTAAAACACAATGGTAAACTTTGCTCAGATTGCACGGAATGCTCAGGACAAATCAGTGTTGTAGGAAGGACTTCCTCACAGTGTCACTTGGTCCTCAAGGAAAGGAGGATTCCCTCTTTGCTCCCAGATGCTGAAATGTTAGGGATTTGCTAGGGACTCTAAATACCAAGGCTCATCCTCAATGGTTATTTAATCCTATAGTACAAAGGAGCAAGTGCTTGGGAGAGGCCACATGACAAGATAGCTAGGGCACTGGAACGATAATCAAGAAAATCTCAGTTCAAATACAATCGTTATCACCATCATCACCACAGATAGAATTTTGTCTTTTTTATCTCATCATTTCAGATACATTCTTCTATTATAATCTCTATCAAAAATTTAAAAATTAAGGAATACCTGTTTAACCCTTGCAATAGCATTTTCATTCCATGAAACATGGATTAGAATTTCAGTTTCTTCCTTTTTTCTAAAGAAATTACATTGAAATCAATGTCATTATTTTGTTGCAAATAACTTTGGATAGAACTACTAGCCATGGTTTTGTTAAATAGAGATATTTTACTGCCTGGTTTTCCTGATTCATGGACCTTTGACATACTCCATGATGAGGACCTCCATGAACAAATGTCTGTGCCAGTAATGTTACACAACCCCAATCACGTGTTAAATATAATTTTTTTTTAATTCTGAATACAGTGCCAGGTTAATATTCTCTACTTTATCAGTTCAAATTTTTCTTTTATCTTAGACCTATTCTATTCCTTCACATCACCAAAGCTAAAATTGTGAGGAAATTGATGGGATTATAGCAAATGGCTAATTGTAGGAATTGAGTAAACCATCTGGACTTCATCTTGTGACTTAACTCTGCAGCTAGCTTTGTTCCCTGTTGATTTAATTGTGGGTCTAGTTCAGGGGTGGGGAACCTGTGGCATTAAGGCCACTAGGTCCTTGGGTGCAGCTTTTTGACTGAGTCCAAGTTTTACAGTATCCTTTTATGAAGGGGATTTGCTCTGTGAAGTTTGGATTCAGTCAATGGGCAGCACTTGAGGACCTAGAAGATCACATGAGGCCTTGAGGTCATAGGTTCCCCACCCCTGGGACTCTAGATCAATTTCTGTTCTGTAAGAAAACTGTTTATTTGTGGGAATTGGGAGAAAACTTTGTTGTCTTGTTCAAAACCTAGCCCCACGTGGCTGGGAACCTGAACCACCTGTCCCTGTTGCTTAGAGAGCTTTAACTAAGGACCTCTATTACACTGACACTAGAACTCATTTATTAAAAGTAGTGTTGTGCAGTGGAAAGAGTGCTGAAGGTAGAGTTGTGGATGAGGAGTTCAAATTCTAACTGCCTCTTAATGACTGTGTGACCTTTGACAAATCATTTAACATCTGAGTCTCAGTTTCCTTATCAGTAAAATGAATGGATTGTACTACAGTCTCTAAGATCTCTTCCTGCCCCAGCTACATATATGATACTTCTTCCAGTTACTAAGCTCTCACTTCAGTGATCTCCATATAACATGCAACCAGGTTCACTTCTCCTTCCATGTTCCTAGGCCTTTCTCCCATCATCCAACTCTGAGGCTTTGTATGCTTCCTTTAAGTGCCCCTTCAAAAGGCAGATACTAATATTCCCTTGCAGTCTCCAGGTTATATTTGTCCTGCCTTTGCCTTCATGGTATCTTAAGCTTCCTTTGCTCTCCAAGACATCGTCTAGAATTCTTTTTCCACACAAGACTCCACCAGACTCTACTTTACTAGACCTTGCTAGCTTAACAAATGGATTGTTACGTGTTTCATCTCTTTATTAACTCTTAATAGCAACTCATCAAAATGAGGAGGATAAGAAAATAGCCATTTAGTTCAAGATTGCAATTCTATAGACAACACAGCTTTATCAATCCAATGGACCCCAATGACCAGGAAGCCTGAAGACGTTTTGTTTCTCCCTATGCAAGACTCAAATAGAAGCTATCTCATTTTCTGATATGCATTTTTTTCTTAACAAAAGTAGGGGATTTTTTAAAAAGGAGAAGAAAGCTTTCCTAATATTGGAGAAAAGCAGTTAAAATGAATGCGTGGATGTGGAAGTTGGCATATCTTTTGTAGGAACAACAATTAGGCCAGCATGACTAAACCATAGAAGTGCAGAGGGAAGTACTATGTAAGAGGCCTGGAAAAGGTTGATTTCAAAGAACTTTAAATGCCCCCAAATTCACATTTCTATTTGATCCTAGAGACAAAAGGGGGCCAATAAAATTTATTGTGTAGAGGGAAATAATGGAATCAGACCTGTGTGGTTCATGAAGTCTAGACTGAAGTGGAGAGCTATTTAACTCAGGGAGACCCATGAGGAAGTCATTGCAAAAGTCTACATGAGAGGTGAGGAGGACATGAACTAGGAAAGTGGCTACATGACTATAAAGAAAGAGACATTTGAGTGATGACGTGGAAAGAGAGAGAGAGAGAGTGAAGGTGTCATGATCATTCAGAGAGGAGAGAGGATCCAGGAGGTGGCTGACAATATCAAAGGCTATGAAGAGGTTAAGAAGGAAGATTGAAAAAAGGCCATTAAACATATGAGGTAAGAGATCACTGTTAGCACATCAGTTTCAAATGAGTTATTAGGTCACAAGTCAGATAGTAGAGGATTTAAAAGAGAGTGAGAAGAGAGGAATTCGAAACACCAATTATAGATTTTTTTTCCAAGGCATTTACTTTGGAAAGGAAGTTGAAATATAGAATCATGACTAATAGATATGGTAGGAATATAGGACAACTACATAGTGAAGTAGATAAGAGTCAGAAAGTCTTATATCCCTGAGTTCAATGTTACCCTAGGCAAGAGCCTTAACCTTGTTTGCCTCAGTTTCCTCATCTGTAAAATGAACCAGAGAAGGAAATGGCAAACTGCTCCAGTATCTTTGTCAAGAAAATGGGGTCATGAAGAGTCAGACACAACTGAAAAACAACTGAACAACAAAAAAAGTGATACAGTGAATTGTTTTTAAAAGATGGGGGAGTCAGGTATGTTTAGAAGCAGCAAGGAAGGAACCAAAAAATCGAGTGAAGATTAAAGAGACAAGAGATGACAGCAGAGGTTTGACTTTCTTTTACCTTTAAGTTTTAGTTTTCATATATATGTGTGTGTATATATATATGTGTATATATATATATATATATAATGTGTGTGCATGTATGTGTGTATAACACACATACATGCACACACATACACATCTATATCTATATATAACCAGGTGGTCTCTAAAGTCCCTTCCCTATATAAAGCTAAAATATACTCCAGGGAAACATTTCAGACTTCTTGAATAGGAGGTTTGGAGAAAGAAGAGCTCCAGAATGTTGTTTATGGGTATTGTGTCAAAGTAACAAATAAAAAAAGGAAACATTGGTTTAAACTCCTTTGATCACCCCTAACTGAAAAGCTCTCTCAGGTTAAGTGGGTTGATGATAAACAGATGGTTACAAGGAGAAAGATGTTCCCTGTCTTCTCAAGGTTAGATAAGTTCATATGAGGACATCATGTTCAATGACAACCTTTCCCCATAAGCAAAGGTAACCTGTGTTTGCTGATGGTGTGTCTCCATCAATAAATACAAGATATTGTTTTACTCTAGTTGTAGTTCCTATAACTGAAAGGACCTAGCCTCTAACAATACAAATCTGACATGATCCACTGGGTTGAAGAGGCTCGCTTTGTGAAATTTCTCATTTGTTTTTCATGGGGTTTGTTTTCTCCTTGTTTGTATTCATGCTGACATCTGTTCCTGCTCTTGCACATGTGGTTCATATTTTTGCCATGACACTAGAGAAAATGGCATTTCCGAGGGTCTTGAGGTTCAGCTCCAGCTGGGCTTCAGAGTCAAATTGGTTCCACACACTGCTTAGACAGAGGAAAGTTGTTATTCCATCACCTCAGGGGCACATACAGACAATTGAGTGGGTGTAAAAGGAAGGAATTCAAACCATATGTTTGATAGTGTGTAGACAAAACATTATCAATACTGATCAAATTCTTGAGGAAACCAGTTCAAAGAAATCTTAGAATTACGTATTTAAAACTAGCATGAATGACAGAAATTGCCTACCCCAGGAATTCTTTCCCTTTTTGTATCATGAACCCTTTTTCTAGTCTGGTGAATTCGTCAAATGTTTTAAATTCATGAAATGAAATACGTAGGATTAAAAAGGAAGCTAATTATACTGAAATAGTTATTCAGTCAGAATACACTTAACTGAAAGACAGGATGTAAGTTTTGAAAGTCAGATAAGGACCTAAATGTTCTCTTTGCTCAAGAATGAGACAGAATTACCCCCATCTTGTTTCTTTTTCCACTTTCCCCATTTCTCCATATCAACAGGTGGAGGGCAGTTTATAGTTTGGAACTTAGGAGCAGTTAACCTACAGAGAGATATCTAAAGAATTCCTGCTAAAGAAACAAAGTGAGCTGGAGACCATCCAGAATAAGCAGTAAGGATGGCAAAAGGCCTTGAGATCATACCATTCAAGAACACGTTCAACTAGGAAATGTTTAACCTGGAAAGAGAAGAGTTGGATTAAGAAGGATAGAGAGAGTTTAGGGAAGTGGCAGAAAATATTTCTAATATCTGAAGTCTAATAGCACAAAACTCTATACACTCCATCCCATTCTGTTGGCATAAGTGTGTATGCCTGTGTTTGTGCATGAGATGATGGACCAATAAGCCCATTCCTTAGGAAACAATCCCCCATGGAATTTGGAACATGGTCATATATTCTTTAACTGGTTCCAGTCAACAAATATATTGAAGAAGGGTCTTTTTCATTGGTTACGCCACCTAAATGCCCAAAGTAAATTTCTTGCTTTACCTCTTTCATGCCAGGGAATTGTTCAGTGAAAGAGACAGTAATGCAGAGGACAATGTCTCTGGACCTCCCAATCAGAGACCAACGGGTGGGCCATGATTATTGGTCTCTGTTGCTTGCTTCTCTACATTTATTTTTTTCATGTTTTTTCATTTGTTCCTTTCATGAAGGAATGTTGGAGAGAGCTATGAACTTTGAGTTTCAAAAGTCAGAAGAGTGAATCATCAAAACTCATGAAGCTGGAGTCTAGACCAAGATTTTCGGAAGCCAGATGGTGAAGGCTCAATCCCCAGAGATCTGCCTAGCTCAGTCCACCAATAGCAGAGGTTCAGACTTATCCATGTTGGTTATGCTGCATTTGGAATCAACTTGTTGGAGAGAATATGTAGAAACTCTTTCCTTCCAGCTCAGAAATTCTAAAATTCCATGGTTTTGTTACCTATGATTTGAACCATCAACTAATTTTTTAATTTATTTTCATTGCAAACCACCTCTTTGCCTAAGTTCTTCCTCAAGAATCTGAAGGATTTATTAGAAATGAAGCTTCATTACTGAAATATCTTATTTAATAATCGTTAAACAGAGAAAAAAATCAATTTTGCTGTAGTCTGTCCCTTCAAACTGAACTTTAAAAGCGTGATCTGAATTATTTGAGAACTAATCTTTTCTCTTCATTCATTCATTCAGTGAACCAACCAACAGATACTGAGCTTCTACTAGGTGAAAGGTTTTATGCTTGGTGTTTATATGTGTGATTCCTTTCCTTTTGCCTATTTTGTTTCATTGGTAATGATGCATCTTGAGTAAATATGAAGTTATAATGTGTGTTGGGAAAGAAAGTTTCTGTTTTTATTTAAATAGATCGCCACTACCCTAAAACAATAACATTCTTGACAAAATTTAGAAAGCCAAAAAAAATTCAGAAAGAAAGTGACTGACACCAGAACAATAATGAAGAGGGACATTACTGTTATTTAATATCTTCCCAAGGATGTATTAGTAATGTATCAGGGAGAAAGATGTTTAAATTGCCATTTGTCTGTTTTCAGCAAAATCATATCTGCAGGATGCCTATCCAAGGTTGATCAGGTTTCAAGGTCCAGTAGGGCTGAAATTAATGATAATATTGATTTTTTTTCAAAAATCAAGATTGCTTCTATTTTTCCTATGGGCCTTGAGCAAAAACATTAACCAAATCAACCAGCTTCGTCTCTTTAGTGAGGGAATCAGTAATCAGAAACTCATTACATATCAATTAAGAATATATTAGTTGTACCTTTCTGCTTTTCTCTAGGTGGAAGAGATTGCAAAAAAATCAGGAGCATGACTAAGGAAATATGAATATTAAAACTTGATGGGAAGATTCAGTCACTTCCTGAGATGATCAGGAATAATTGACCACCTGGAAGTGAAACATTTGAGGGATCCTTCATCATAAGGAGCTAGTGTAGTGAGTTTCTTGAGGTCACATAGAATGTAAGATTCTTAAGATGAGGCACTGGTATTTTCTCTTTGTCTTTTCTTCCACAGATTTAACCACAGAACTGAGCAAGTAGCAGACACTCGATAGATGCTTGTTCAATGGATTGGGTCCTTTACTATATGTATGACCTTCGGCAAGTCATTGTTCCTCAACCTTCTCCCAACCCCTCCACACACACACACACACACACACACACACACACACACACACACACACACACAAATGTATTCTTATCTGTAAAGTGGGGATAATACTACAGTTTCAGTGTCAAGTGCAAAGTATGATAAAAAGCTCCAATACCTTGTTATTATTGGAATTTTTTTCACAAAATAAATCACAAATTCTTACTTCAGCTATTTTTGACCTTCTGAAATCATCACCTGTTGGGCAATGGGGAGGAAAGGAGAGACAGAGAGAGAGAAAAAGAGGGATGGAACACAGAGCAGAGCAGAGAGAGACACCCCAAGAGACTTGTACTCAAATTTTTTACAGCTTGGAAGGATCTGGCAGAACTAGGTTATACCAGACTAGCCCTTTACGGACCTCATCTCTCCAGGCCAACATGAAATACAGAAGTAGACTTTTAGTCAAGCAATGATTATTAAGGTAGACAATAATTATTCCATGCTACTTTAAATAATTTCATAATCCTACCAAGTATGCCAAAAACTCAAATTTAAGAGGAACTAGAAGTGTTTTTTGTTGTTATTCAGTCATATTGACCCCATTTGGAGTTTTCTTGCAAAGATACTAGAGTGGTTTGCATTTCCTTCTTTAGTTCATTTTAGGAAGCAAACATGGTTAATTGACTTGCCCAGGGTCACACAGTTAGTAAATATCTGAGGCCAGAATTTAATTCAGGAAGAGGAGTCTGTCTGCTGTGAAACTTAGCTCCCTTATGGCATCTAGGTGGTGCAGTGGATAGAGCACCAGTGCAGGAGTCAAGAGGACCTGCGTTCAAATCTCAACTCAGACACTTGACACTCACTAACTGTGTGACTTTGGGCAAGTCCCTTAACCCCAGTTGCCTCATCCTGGGTCACCTCCAGTCATCCTGATGAATATCTGGTCCCTCGATTCAGATGGCTCTGAAGAAGTGAGGCTGGTGACCTGCACAGCCCTCCCTCACTCAAAACAAAGTCAAGTGCAAGTCATGTCACTATTTCTCTGATGGCATGGTCTTCTTCAGCAAAGAAGGACAAACATATATGTAGCTCCCTTATAACAGACTTCTATTCCAACTATTCCATTTCACAAATTAGGAAATAGGGACCGTAAACAGTTAACCAGACCTGTGGAGGTCAGAGGATGAATGACAGGTGAAAACTCTTAAGGAATTGAATAAGCACTAGACTGAATTCAGACTGGTATCTCAGTCTGGAGAACTGGGACGGTTTTCTATCACCAGAGAGATCCTCTGTGATGTGAGAGAACCTGAACATTCTCCACTCCACCTCCATTCCTCAAGTACCTACTTAGTCTGGAATTAGTATTCTTATTGATTCTTTGTTTTTTGCTTGAGGCATTACGTATTTAATTCCCTATCAGATTTTAAAAACCCTGGTTACTATGTTAAATCAGCTTTGTTGTTATCCATTGACCACATGGACCATAGCATTCTTCTTGGTCAAGATACTGGAGTGATTTTCCATTTCCTTCTCCAGAAGATTAAGGCAAACAGAGGTTAAGTGACTTGCCCAGGGTCACACAGCTAGTAAATTCTGAGGCTAGGTATGAACTCAGACCTTCCTGACTCCAGACTCATTGCCCTATCCACTGAACCACCTACCTGCCTCATACAGAGCTACAAAATGTCATAGCTGCAAGGGACCTCAGTGGCCATTTCTTCACCCTGATTCTGACCTAGAAGTTCATCTACTGTACCTCCAATTTAGTATCTTTAAAAACTCTAGTGAAAAGGAAGGCTCACCATTCTGAAAAGGACTCATCCACTTTGGTATAGCCCTTCCTGCTAAGAAATTCTTCTTGCTCCGTGTTTACTCCTCTAATTTATTCTCCAACAGCTGCCAAAGGGATTTTTCTAAAGGGCAGAGTTAACCATGTTACTCACTTACATTCCCTTTTATTTGGCATTTAAAACCATTTACCATGTAGCTTCATCCTACCTTTTCAACCTTCTTCTATATAACTTTTCTTCTCCCATTCTATAGTCTAGTTAACCTCACCTGTGAAGAAAAAGTCAATCAGGGGTACAGAATCAATCTGAATGACTCTGGGTTATTTTTAACCTTGCTGAACCTCTGAGTATGGTGCTCCTCAGAAAGTTAGGAAAGATTGCCCAACAAGGACATCATGATGATGTTGAAAGCAATCACCTCATTCAAAATTTTTTTGTTTGTTTGTTTTCCCTAATGGTAACACCTGGGATGATGCAAAGAAGAAGCAGGCCTAAAAATTTCAGAATATAACTCAAATAAATATTCAATCCAAGGTACCCAGTAATAGAAAAAGAGAGGAAATTCAGTTTCTCTAATTAGTTGACTGGGTGGGTTGGCTAGGGTTTGCATCACAAAAGACCTAAAGATAGCCCCCTTCAGGGGAAAGAGCTGTCATAGAAGGCACTCTGGTCCAAGTCCCATTTCATGAAATCTGCCAATTTTCTGGTTATTATTATTCAGCCATGTGAGACTTTGCAAGATCTCATGGACTTTTTGTCCATAGAGTTTTCTTAGCAAATACAGTAGAGTGGTTTGCCATTTCCTTCTCTAGTCTGCCCCCATTTTATTGATGGGGGACTGTCTACCTCAGTTCCTCAATCTGTAAAATGAGCTGGAGAAGGAAATGACAAATCTCTCCAGGGTGCTTACCATGAAAACCCCAAATGGAGTCACACCTGAAATGACTCATCAAACAACTTTGGCAGCAGCAACAAAAACTATTGAGATACGTAGATATGCACATACACATACATATATATGTATATATAGATCTAGATCTATCTCACAATATTGCTGGGGTTGATTGATTTACTCAGGATCATTCTGCTGGTAAGTGTGAGGCCAAATTTGTACTCAGATCCTCCTGACTCCAAGCCCTGTGCTCTGTTCAAGCACCCTACTCCTGACTACTACCTCAGTTAGTTTGCCCAGTATTTCTTTGTCTGCATTTAAAGTCTTGTCAGATTTGCCCTTTAGGAGGTTTGCCTAAAGCAATTTCACTTCTTCCACCCAGGAAAATCCCAGAGGCTTTCACTTAGTCAATGGATTTGACTACCTTCTGAATGATTTAATTTAACTCAACATATTTTTTATTAAGTGTCCACCACCTACTGAGTTCCATGCTGGGTGCTGGCTTTTGATCTGCCTATTTCTGAGGCTTAAATCTTGACTTCTCCCCCTACTATGAGCCCTGCTTGCTTTTGGGTCATTACTTGCTGGTTAGTGAGCTTCCATTACCTCATCCCACATCTCCCATGTGAGCAGATTGCAGCTCAAAATGTCAGGTCATCTCAATCTATACTCCTTGGAACAGGAGAGGCCAGAAAGAGTGAGCAGTTAGACAATGGTACCAAAAGGTCGCAGAATCTTAGACTTGGGTCTGCAGGAGATATTAGAAATCAACCAATCTAAACTGTCATTCTACAAAGAAGAAAACGGAGGCCCAGAGAGCTTAAATGACCTACCCAAGGTCATATCTAGCAAAAGTATTGTAGTAGAATTAGAACTCATGCCCTTTGATGCCAAATCTAGGTCTCTTTATTCTTCCTTTTCTTTTCTTTCTCTTTGCTTTTTTCTAGTAATTCATCCTTGGATTTCTTGGAAACTTGTGTTGGGGGAAAAAACTTTAAGTAATTTCTAGAGGCAAAAGGATTTCTCGTCTCAGTGATAAAAAACAAGTTTCTCTTATTTTATGACAACATTTTATATATCCTTGTGAAAATTATTTTGTTCTCTTTAAAATCTATTTAAAAAAAAAAAAACATGTTCTGCTAAGTTTGGATTTCCATATGAAAAGAAAGATTAGTTCCTTTAAAAGAACCCAGGTTACAAAAACTGGAAAGCTGCATCTCAGTCATTCAATGAGCCCAGAAAATAGTGTAGACATAAGAGGAAGGGCCTGCTGTTGGCCCAGTTACTGCTATCTATGAGACTGGGTATAAGTGGTTTCACTTTTTCAGCTTGAATCCTCTATGATTTTGCGAATCAATCTAAATATTCAGTTCAAATACCGGGTGGAAGGAAAGGCTCTTTTCTTTGAAGACGATTATAGCATCCTAAGATTGAGACCTAGGAGGGACTTTAATGCAACTCCTTTACTTTACAAATGAGGAAACCAAGTCCCAGAGAGGTTAAACAATTCTTTCAAGATCACTCTTTTGGTAGAGTACAGATTCAAACGCAGATCTCCTCATTGGAAGGAGAGATTTTTCCATCACAATATTTTCCAAAGTGCTGTATTTCTATATTATGCTTCTTCTCTGATCCCCTGAATGACTGGTAAAGCATGAAAAAAAATCTTTATAAAATAGAATCTCTAATTAAATGCGTATATGCTATGTGAGGAGCAACGTAGCTGAGATAGAGAAGATTTTCAAGAGAAGGCTGGCTACCAGGTAATGATTTTTTTTCCCCTTAAAAAAAAATTTTGAACTGCATTTGTAGAGGGAGGAGTGATAGCAATCAAATTGCACAGTTCTCAAATATTAAACCATATTATCTCATGTGATATTCATAACTGTTTATTAGTATAAAAAATTGTATCTTCAATTTACAAATGAGAACAATTGTCCTAAGAAAACAGAAGTGACATACACAAGAACGTACTCTGTCCATTGTATAGTTACTGAAAAGCAACTCATTATGAAATTATTAATTATTAAATATATTAAATTATTAAATATATTGTCATTGTTATTAGTAGTAATAATAATAGCCAACAGTTCAATAGCCTTTTATGATTTGGAAAGCAATCTTATTTGCTAAGGAGATTTATTCTCTTGAATAAATGAACTCACATGTGCACATTTCTTATAATTAAGCATTCTATAAAAGTTTCAAGTGAAGTCATTGATGTCAGAATAAACGTGACTCAGTTATTCATGAACAAATAAGGAAGAGGTTGAAAATCATACTTCGCCCTTTGAACCTGATTGTTATTTAAACCTATATCGTCATTTTTTTCCTATGAGACTCATTTTTCTCAATAAATAAGAGGATTGGATTAGATCAGGTCAAAAGACCTTTCCAGCTCTAAAATTCTAAGATTCTCTGACTTTTTGGCAAACAGATTACTGTTCGGCAAATGTAGCACTCATTTGAAGGATAGGTTTTTTTACTAATGTAACTAATTTCTAAAAATTCTTTTAAATATGAACATCAATAGTGGTAACTGAGGGCAGGTCAGGGACTTGGCATCACAAGCATCAGAATTCAAGTCCCAGTCTGTCGCTAGCTTTGTGACTTTGGGTAAGTCATTTCTCTTCTTTGGCCTTTACTTCTCTCATCTGAAAGATCTGCAGTAGTTGTACTATATTTCAAGAGCAGCTAGAGGACACAGTGGATCAGAGTACCAGGCCTGGTGTCAGGAAGACCTGAGTTCAAATGCAGCCTCAGACACTTAGGTGAGTGACCCTGAGGCAAGTCACTTAACTTTATTTGCCCAGTTTCCTCATCTCTTAAATGAGCTGAAGGAGGAAATGGCAAACTACTCTAGTATCTTCACCAAGAAAACCCTAAATAGGGTCAAGAGGAATTAGGCACATCTGAAACATCTGAACAACGCTATAATTCACAGGTTAGTATGGAAAATCAAATTTGAGAATGTCTGTAATGTTTTAACATTTTAGAAATGCTTATTGGGGTTCAAACATGCTTTTTACATAACTTTAATTTGCTAATATATCCCTCCACTCTACCTTACCTAGGGAGCTTGTTCCTGTAACATTTTTTTAAAAAGAGAGACCAAAGAAAAATAGATCAGCCAAACTAACCCTGGAGATTTAGAACTAGAAGATCCTTTTGAATTCACCTTGACCAGGGCTTCTTAAACTTTTTTCTACTAATGATTCCTTTGCATCTGAGAAAGTTTTAGACAACCCTGGGCATATAGGTATATAAAATAGGTATGTAAATCAAACTTTTACTGATAATAAATCATAAAAAATTTATTTTAAAACAATTCCTTGGTATACATATAACTTCATCATTTATTAAAAATGAAAGCAAATTTGCATAGTAATGAGATGGATGTGTTTGTTTATTTTTACACAAAGAATTAAATCTTGGCAGAATATTTGTTACTGCAGGACACAGCATATCCTCAGCATTTTTTCAGTTGATCACTATTTTGATTTTATAACTGCCCATGCTGAGAATACCACTTCACATAAATATGTAGAACAAAATGGCAGAAGTACATTTAGGGTCATTTCAGAAATTGTTGGAAATTCTGTCCTACTCCCAAAGCTGAAATTCATCTAATGATTTTGTATGTACAGTAAAGACACTGCAATTCATAACCTACAACAGTCTCATTTCAGAGCTGAAGTGTTTTTGACATCATTCTTTGGTGTTTGAAGGCATGATGGCATGCATAGTGCAAATTGTGTGTGTTGTGTGTTCAGGACCAAGGCTGCAGTGAAGTTGCACAATGCAAAAAGGCAAGCACTGCCAAAAACACCATGGATTCATTATACAGTTGATTTTGAATTAATTTTTGGTCATTGCAAGTTCATAAACTTTTTACTGTTAACAAATTTTTCCCAACCCCACATTCAGTTCTGCAATCCCATATGGCATCACAACCCAAAGTTTAAGAAGCACTGATCTAGACCAAACTCCTTATTTTAAAGATAAAGATGCTAAGACCCAGAGAAGTAAAGGTTACATATTTAGCTCACTAGAAAGGAAAGGGGGAAGCTAGATGACACGGTGCACAAGAGTTCCAGGCCTGGAGTCAGGAGGACCTGACTTCAAATCTGGCTTTGGACACTTCCTAGCTGTGTGACATTGGGCAAGTCACTTAACCCTGTTTGCCTCAGTTTCCTCATCTGTCCAAGGAGCTGGAAAAAGAAATAGCAAACTACTCTAGGATCTTTGCCAAGAAAAACTCAATTGGGCTCACAAAGAGTCAGACAAGGCCAAAACATCTGAATAACAAAAAAGCCAAGATTCAAACCTTGATCCCCCAACTTCAAACTCAGAGATCTTGGGGGGCAAAGCCAAGATGGTGGAGGAGAAGGATGGACCTGTAGAAGCTCCCCTCCATAGCCCATCAAACACCTGCAGAAAATGACTCTAAACAAATTCTGGAGCAGCAGAAGCCACAAAACAGTAGAGTGAAAGAGATTTTTGGCCTAAGACAGCCTGGAAGGCCAACAGGAAAGGTCTATTGCACCAGGCATGGAGTGGAGCACAGCACAACAGAATCACGGGTAACAGCTGTGGTTCCCAGATTGCTCAATATACAAACACCAAAGACAGCTTCAAAGGTCAGTGAGAAAGTTCTTTCACATGGGGGAGAAGGGAATGCGGTCTGGCCCTGCTGGCAGCAGAAAAATCAAGTAGGAGAGGTGAAAGAAAAATTGGGAAGGGAAATGAGAGCCATGCAAGAAAATCATGAAAAGCAAGCCAACAGCTTGCTAAAGGAGACCCCAAAAATATGCATAAGAAAATAATACCTTTAAAAATAGACTAATTTAATTGGCAAAAGAGTTCCAAAAAGCCAATGAGGAGAAGAATGCTTTAAAAAGCAGAATTAGCCAAATGGAAAAGGAGGTTCAAAAGATCACTGAAGAAAATAGTTCTTTAAAAATGAGAATGGAGCAGATGGAAACTAATGATTTTATGAGAAACCAAGAAATTACAAACTCAGAGCTCTTTCAATCAGATCACACTGTTTATCTGAGTCTGCTGGTATACGTAATATTCATATGCAAGACTCCTACCTCAGCTAAGAAGGGAGAAATATATACATTTTCTCTTACGTTCTTTAGGGGAAAAAAGCTTGATCATTATAATTATAGTATCTAGTATTTTTATGTTTGTTCTTTCCATTTCCATAGTTGTTATTCATAGTGTTTTCCTGGTTCTGATCTTTTACTTTGATCAGTTCTTATAAGTTTTCCCAAGCTTCTCTATTGTCTTCATAGTTACCATTTCTTTTTCTTTTTTATGTATAATTTATTTATTTTTCAGTTTTGAACATTCACTTCTGCAAGAATTTGAATTCCAAATTTTCTCCTCATCTCTCCCCACCCCCACCTCAGGACAGTGTGCACCCCCATCTACCCCTTCCCCCAGTCTGTTCTCCCTATCACCCCCGCTTCTTCCATCCCAATCCCCTTATTTTCCATAGTTATCATTTCTTAAAGCATAATATTATTCCTCTAGAGATATATGCCACAATATATTTAGTTATTTTTCAAACAGGGGTCACTGACTTTATTTCCATTTCTTTCCTTCCATAAAAGTACATTTAGATCCCAAGTGATAGCTGCACAGATGTCTGCTACTATGATAATACAGAAGGTGTTATCTCAACAACCACCTGTTGCTATGTTCTGAAAATGAGTCCACATCTACAGAAAATAAGCCATAATGCCTCTTTGCATTGTGGCCAGATGCAGCCTATGTGAGAATTTTCTCTTTAGGGTCCTTGAAGGCAGGAGGCCAGGAAAAAAGACCTCATTTGGAGTTAGTCTTCTCCATCCTCAGGCAAGGCAGGAAATTAGACTATTTGATAATTGCTTTGCTTAGTTGGGAAACAGGCTGGGCACTTATCCAATGCAGAGCCAGTGCTAATAAATCAGTCTAATACCAGCCCCTCCCCAGGTTCCTTTTTTCTCACCCTCCACAGGTTGCCACAGGAATAACAATTAGCCTCAGTGGTGTCACTGTCCAGCAAACACTGATCATCCAGCTCTACCCTGCATGACAGTCCATTCTTTTTAAAAAGCAAGCCCCTTCCAATGCATCTCAATGGAGCAAAAATCCTTCACTTATGAGGAATAGCTTGGTGGAATGGGCTATTATAATGGACACATAATAAGAAAAAAGTTGGTCACCATCTGTTCTACCTTCCAATTACCAAACTAAATGGAAATCACATGGTTGCAGCATGTGAAATTCTAGATAATACATGGAGCTCATTGTACCTTATGAATGTTATGTTTTGTATTTCATTTGCAGATGTATTTTGGGGGAAAGTTCACTCCCATCCTATCAGTAATTCTGTGATAAGAAAATTGTAATCCTGAGTAGAAGGGGATTTGCTGTCTGTGAAATCCATTGTATGGCATAGGCGCATGGGCATTTTCACATTTTCCTCAGCCAATCTCCTCCTCTTGAATGGGAGCTTGAAAGTAAACCAATCACATTTTAAAAACAGGTAGTGCTTTCCATGACCTTGAGCTGCTCATTTCTATAAAAGTTCATCTTTGTCACACCAATATTGTCCTGGGGATGCCCTATGACTGAAACTAAGCAATCAATCAAAAAGCATTTATTTATGGAGTCACTATCTCAGGAGAATCTCAATTACAGGGGACTGAAAGAAGTGAGAAAACATGATGGGTGCAATCAGACTACAGAGTATTACAAACAATGACTTTGACTTAAATGGTTTAAAATACTTAATCAGTTTTTTTCTAGGACCAGAAAAGGAGGGAAAACAATAACATAGCAAGAGGTTGGCATGACAGATGGACAGACCAAATATTGTGATGACATCCATTAAGTATTTAAAGACCCAGAGGATGGTCTGAAGTGTGTTGGATAGATCACCTGTGCAGCACCTAGGAAAAGATGAAGAGAACTGTGTAGGTGAAGGGGCATGAGTCAGATGCCAGCACTATATGCGTACTAGCTAATATTTATATAGCATGTACTCTGCTCCAGGAATCATATTAAATGCTTAACAATTATTGTCTCATTTGATTCTCACAACAGCCTTGAGATACAGGTGCTTTATTATTCTTGTTTTGAATTTGAAGAAATGGAGGCAGACAGAGATTAAGTGACTTGCTCAGGGCCACGCAGTTAGGTAGTAAGTGTCCAAGGTCAAATTTGAATTCAGGTCTTGCTGACTCCAGACCCAGCACCCTAACCACTGCACTGCATAGCTGCTCACTGATGGAAGGAGTACCCATACTGCCAATTTAACAGAGCCATGAAAGAACTGAAATAATCAAGTCTTTCCCCAGTATCATGTTTTGTTTGTTTATTTTGACTATTATCCATGTGTCCTGGTAAAAAATGAAATTACATATTGAAAAATGAGCTTTTGTTCTCTCCTCAATTATCCTGAACAAATGCCTTTAAATTGGAACTACAGAACGTTAGAGTAGAAGAAAAAAATTCAGACCACAGAACCCTTGGCTCCAACCACCTCTTCCTTGTCTCATGGTATAGTAAATAAGGTGATGGATGGGGAATTACGAGATCAACTCTGTGGCCAACATGGCATATGACCCTTCCAAAGGTGACTTAACCTTTGTGATCTTCAGTTCTATCATCTGTAAAATGAAGGATTTGAATAAGATGGTCTCCCAAGTTCCTTTCAGAATTAAAATTCTATTGATACCTTGAATCTAATGTGACAAGCTTGAATTTATCAGTCATCTGAGTATATCATGTAGAAATAAGGTTAATCTGGTAAAAAAGAATATAAAGAAAATTAAACCTATAGAAAATCTCTAGTTCTGGGGGTGAGGTAAAAAGGAAGAAAAAAGTTACATGATAATTTTTAACATATATTTAAAAGGAATAGTACATTGTACATAACAGGTTTGTAGTTTCATGTGCAACCATCTTTGTTTTCCATGGGTGGCACAGTGGATAGATCACCAGTGCAAAAGTCAGGAGTACCTGAGTTCAAATCTCACCTCAGACACTTGACACTCACTAGCTGTGTGACCTTAGGCAAGTCGCTTAACCCCAATTGCCTCATCCTGTGTCATCTCCAGTCATCCTGATGAATATCTGGTCACTGGATTCAGATGGTTCTAGAGGAGAAGTGAGGCTGGTGACCTGCACAGCCCTCCCTCACTCAAAACAAAGTCAAGTGCAAGTCACGTCATCATTTCTCTGATGGCATGGTCTTCTTTGACAACAAAGGACAAATACACTATGTTATGGAAATGCTTATTTTATTTCTTAAGTTCAGAATAAAAGAATTAAAATAAAAAAGCATCCTGCTTGTGTGTGTGTGTGCATGCGTATGCTTCAGTACACTGATTGAAACCAAATTCTTTTCCTAGACAAGAAATCATTACATCGTTTTTGTAAAAAAGCTGATTTTCACTGGTTTAGCAAGCTGAGTTTTAAAAGTATCTTTGAAATTTAGCAAACATGATTTTGATACATGATGTCAATATGTGATGAATCTATAATTTTGTCAGTGTGAAAACTCCCTCTATGACAAAAGAACTTCGCCTGGGATCCATGTACACCCAAGGGGTGCATGTATAGATTTCAGGGTATCTGTGAATTTGCATGAGAAAAAAAAATACATTTTCATTTTGTGGGAAACAGAAGAAGGAATTCTGTTTCCACAGGATTAAAATTTCTCCCAGTTTTAAGTGATAACAGCTAATCAGAGTTTTGACCTAGCATGGTCAAGTTAAAGGTCAGAAACTTGTGTGCCTTGATGAGCTGTTTGAGGGGAAGCCAGAGAGGACAATATGAAGTGAGGTGTTCATGAGGCTTCATCTAGCCAATAGATAGTGAGGTGGGAGATTCGATTTTGGAACACTATAAGGAGGCTTGCGTTGGTCTCAACCCTTTTGTAGCAGTCCTTTAGGAGCTACCCATTCATTCAAGGGGAATGAACTTAAAAATTAATAAAAGCTTTCCTGATCTCACAAGAATTCTTCTTTGTTTAAGGTGAGCATGTTTCTCACAGCTGCGGAGGGCGGGGGGAGACTCTATTCTCACAATTTACATTGTCCTAACTGAAATTTAGTATTTACTTCAATTATTTAAAAAAATATTCTAAGAAAGTCTGTAAGTTTCAAATGTGCCCATGAAATCCACAAAAAAATACGAGAATACTTGTTCTACGTGCACAGACTTGTCTACAACTTAGTCTGAGAAGGGGTTGGAGGTGTTAAATGATTTGCCCCCATTGTTTCCTAACTAGTGAGTCTGAGATGCAAATTTTGAGTCCATCTATGAGTCCAAATGCTGTATCTGTAACACATTCTTTCAAATGGAGCTAATGGCACCAAACTGCACCAAAGGCTACATTGTAAGGTCCAAAAAAATTCTCATGAACTTTATCCATTTTATAAGGTCGAGGACCATTCAAATGAACAGCAGAATAGTTTCAAAGGCAGAAAAAGACCACAGTGAAAACACACTAGAATCATCTACCTTACTCATGTTGTACATTGAGGTCTTAAAATTTTCCTTCTACCTTAAATGAAAATCAACTCTATGCATTCCCAACATGCTCTGCTTGTCAATGGCACTATTGCTAAGTTCACATTGAATTAGCGCTAAGTTATCAATACTCACCTCCCAATTTGTCTGCACTTTGCTAAGCTTTGACTGTTTGTCAGTACCTGAACAGTTGAATATTCTCTTTCTGCCAGGGTAAATTTGTTTTGTGTATTAAGATAAGCCAATCAATCCTATTATATCGTAAGATGGTCCCTGGGATAATGGAGGGGTGTTACTATCTGTGATTTTTTTGAAATTCTGCCTGTGAACGTCTAGCTTCGAGCTTTAACTAAAATAACTAACTAACCAACCAGCTGTATGGATCTGCACCTTCTTGGCTTAGAATGGTAAAGTGACAGATTTTACAATGCTCAGAGTAAGGAAGTATCTACACACTGCCAAAACATCAGAGCAGTTTAGTGAATACAAAATTTTGTCTTTTTTAGATTAAAAAGAAAACACTCAAAGTTTTTTTTTAATTTATTTATTGCTGTTCAGTTGTACCCAACTCTGTGTGACCTTACTGAAGTTCTCTTGGCAGAGATCCTGTAGTGGTTGGCCATTTCCTTCTCCAGCTCATTTTACAGATGAGGAAACTGAGGTAAATGGGGTGAAAGTGACTTGCCCAGGGTCACACAGCTGAGAAGTATATGAGGCTAGATTTGAACTCAGATCTTCCCAACTCCAAGACCAGTGCTCTTTCTACTGCACCACCCAGCTGCCTCAAAAGTTGTTAACTATATTTTATTTTCTAGTTTTCAACTACCAGCACAGATGCAGAGTAGCCACAAATCAAGATTTGCTCCTAGGGGACCAATCTTGAGAGTAGAATATCTGTCACATTTCATCCATCCTTATTTCCATTTCCACATTCTGAATCAGTGCCTTCCTTATCATTACCTAATTCCTTTCTCCCACCACCACTGCATTCTCCCCTTTCATCCCTTCTCTTTCTTTGGAGGCAATTTACCTCAGACCTATAAAAAAAGAATCAGTGTGAGAAATGATCCTGACAATAATTAGCTGATCAGGCAGTTTTCCCCAGGCTTTCAGAGAAAGTCTTTCAGAGGAGGAACCCTGCAATTTCACAGTCAGAACGCTCAGACAGGATTCTTTGAATTTGAAAATTCTCCTCCTTTAGCTTCTTTGAAGCTCTGATCGCTAAGCTCAACTCACCAGAGGTGCCAGTTGATGTTTCTCCCTTGGTTCCAACCCATTCAATATTGGCACAAAAGAAACACGTTTTTTTCATCATGTTTTTGTTGACTGGTGACCACTGGGGAGGGAGTCCTCCAGTTTGATGCCAGGAAAGCAATCAATTAATCATCCAGCATTTATTAAGTGCCTAATAAATATGAAGCAATCAAGTGAAAGAGTATCATACTGAGCCCAAAATCAGAAAGACCTGAGTGAAATCCCAGCCTTAGATACTTCCTAGTTGTGTGACTCTAGGCAAGTCACTTAACCCTCTGTCTGCTTCAGTTTCCTTAAGTGTAAATTGTACCTAATAATAATAAACCTACCTTGTAGTGTTGCTGCAAGGATCAAATTAAATAATAGCTACTTAGTAAAAGCACATAGTAGGTGCTTAATAAATGTGTCTTTCCAACTTTCCTATGTGCTGCTATTGAGAATACAAAGGCAAAAATGGAAAAGTTCCTGCTCTCATGACCTTTATTCTAATAAAGGACAACATGTATAGAAAGATTAGATAGAGAGATAGATCCCAAACGCAAACACATACTCACCATGAATACAAGGTAGTCTGAGGAAGGAGGACACTAGTGGTTGAGGAAGCAGTGATCAGGAAAGGTGACATTTGAACAGAAACTAGAGATTCTGAGTTGCTCAGTTGCGTCCAACTCTTCATGACTCCATAGACTTGTCTGTGGGGTTTTATTGGCAATAAAACTGGAATCATTTGTCATTTCCTTCTCCACTGTGTCCCCATTTTAAGATGAAGACTTGAGGTAAATAGGTGTTAAGTGACTTACCCAGAGTCATATAACTAGTAAGTGTTTGAAACTAGATTTGAACTCAGGTCTCTGTGACTCCAACCCCATTGCTCTATCCACTGCACTGTCCAGCTGTCCCAGGGGACTAGGGAAGTCAATGGGAAAGGCATGGAGATGAGTGATGGACTGTGGGGCAGTATGGCTGTATCATGTGGCCCAGTGTTCCATCCACTGTACCATCTAGTCAAAGACTAGAAAGGTGTCTGGTAAAGAGCTTTAAATGCCAAACGGAATTTATAATCTTAGAGGCAATGGGGAACCACTGGAATTTCTTGAGCAGGGGAATGGCATGATCAGACTTGCATTTTCGAAAATCCCCATTCAGCTATGGAAAACAGTTTGGACCTGGCATAGACTGAGGCAAGGACACTGAGGATGAAATTTATTGCAATTGCAGCAGAAGGGGGTGAAAGCTAGGATTAGGTTGAGCTGTGTAAAGGAAGAAGAGGGAATGGATGCAATAAAGACAAGATCGGGTAACTGAGTGGATATGAAGAGGAGGGAGAATAAAAAGATGAGGATGGCATTGAGGTCCTGGATGCCATACTTGCTATATTGCTGCAAAGACAATGTTATACATCATGAAATAAAACCAAAGTTTATTTCATCATCTTTTGAGGCCAGTCCCGGCAACTTGGGACCATTATAGCTGATGACTATTTATAGCTCTAAGATGCCCCAGGAGCTCAGAGGCATAGACATGGCAGGCTATTAACCATCTGGTATGGGCCTACCTGCAGAATGTTTATATAGACTTTCCATGGACCTCTTCTGGATATAACAAGATTGACACTGTCTAATCTAGCACCAATCCAAAGCTTAAAGCAGTTTTACATGCTGGAGTTAGGGGTGGGGTGCACAACATACAGTTAGAAGACCTGGATTTGATTCCCCAGACTTCCTACTTGTTGGTGGTGGAGATGAGGAGGGAAAGTGAACAAGTTTTATGTGCCTGGCACTGTGTTAAGTGCTTTGCAAATATTGTTTCATTGATTCTTTGCAATATCCTTGGGATAAAGGTGCTATTATTATCATCATCTCCATTATATTTGGGGAAACTGAGGCAGAGAGAGGCTAAGTGACTTGCCTAGTGTCACATAGTTAGTAAGTGATTGAGGTCATATTTGAACTCAGGTCTTCCTGACTCCAGACCCAGAACTCTGTTATTAGTCTAATCTTAGTCAAGTCACTCAGGGCCTTAATTTCCTCAACAACAAATGAAAGTGTTGGAATAGACGACTTATAGTTTCTTCTATCTCTAAATTCTCTGATAATATAACTTTCTGGCCCTTATGTTCTGAATTTCCAATATCAGTCTTGTTAGCTATTTCACACTGAAGATTTAGAACAAAAAAGGATGTGAGAGATCACATAGTCTAACCACATTATTTCAGTTAAGGAAAATGAGATCACAACAAGTTAAATGACTTGGCAAGGTCATCTAAATAACACACAGTCAGAATTTTAACCCCAGTTCTCTGGCTCCTGGAAAAGGAAATGGCAAACCACTCTAGCATCTTCACCAGGAAAATCCCAAATGGGGTCATGAAGAGTCAGACACGACTGAACAACTACCACGTCTCATTCCAAATTCAATGTTCTTTTCTGCTGCTCAATGGCTTAAGTACAGTTTGATTTAGTTGACTGCTGGAATGATTTCTATCAACTTAGTTACCTGGAGGAGCATCACTCCTACATGATCTTAGAGTAGGCCCACATTCAATCATATGTCTGCATGTCTGCATGATTTTCTTTTCTCTGTTCCCGAGAGAGAAGGGACATCATGTGGAAAACTCAGGTTTTCTGTGTGTATTCTTGGCAAGAGTAAAGCAGGAGGCTGTTTCAGGTTCATCTGATCAGGTAGTGTCACTTTCTTTAAGGACTAACTAGAGTTTTTTTGGGAGCGTGCTTTTGAGATCCTCCTGTTCCACTGATCACAGAAAACCCTGTTTCTAAATCAAATACAAAGCCACCAAGTTTAATTGATCTGACCTCATGGGAGCATTTTAACACTATATGAGGGATTGGACTAGTGCTTTGGGACTTAGCATAATGGCAAGTAAAATAGAATCTTTTGCTGCTTTTGTTTTAATATAATCAAGAAGTATAATGCCTCTTAAGTGTGACTGAGGAGGCTCTTTCCCACATATTGTCAGGCCTGGGAAGATTTGTAAGAAGGTCCACCCCTTTTGTTAATGAGGTACTGGTTCTCTAGGGATGTGATGCCCTCTGGCTCTAAAAAGTATATAAAGACTCTGAGATGTAGGTTTTACTTTGGGGCTTACTGACTGGAAGTGTTTGTTTGTCCAGATGAGGACTCTGGGAAGCTGCTAAAGGAGCCCCCCAGCTTTGAGAACCCAGATGTTGGTGTTTCCCTCTCTGGTAACTATGGTCAGACAGTTGGATCTGTTTGTTGAATTCAGACCAAGGAAGCCATGTCTGTTGATTTTTAATTTCTCTGTATTTTCCTTAAACTTCAAGGCGCTAACTCTCCTGAACTAGGTGAATGATATATGTGCTTGGTTGAAGAAATGATACAATGGGCTTGATTAAAGTGATTGTTAACCCCTCAAAAGCTGCCTTTCCTTTTATGAATATAGATCTAAGAACCTGTGACAGCAGGATCCCTGTGTATGTTGCTTACTGATAGACTTAGTAAGCCATAACAGTTATCATACATTAAAAGAACCTTTTACTATATTGTGTCTCTATATGGTATATATGGACCAGACCAGAATATAACATGCTCTAACATACTAGAATATATTACACCAGAACATATTTGTGCATGTGTAAATGTGTGTATGCATGTATATAAAATCAATCTATATTAGAATACACATATAACTATATGTATATATAGTATCCCATAAGTCTTAGGGCAGTTTTAAGATTTACATATATATGTACCAATATACATACATCTTCAAGAGTTCTTAAGTTTTTGTTGAGTTTCATAGGATTTAGAACTAAAAGGAACATGAGAGGTTACATTGCTGACAAAGTTTTTTGGGTCATAGACCTTTCTGACATTCTGATGAAGCCTATGGACCTCCATCTCAGAATAGTATTTTTAAGTGCATAAAATAGAGAATGGAGTATTATAGGGGAAGCATAATTATATTAAAATAGAGTTATCAAAATATTTTAAATAAATCATTTCACAAATCCCAGTTCAAGAAACACTGAAGTCTATATACACACATATGTACTTACATATACATGTGTGCATATGTACACATACATAAGCATGTGAAAATACACATGCACATGTATGTGTGTGTATAAACACACATATCAGAGCAAAACTTTGAACCAGCTCATATGTATATGTGTATATTCTGATATAGACTGATTTTATATATATATTTATACACAAACATATATCTTCCCATATGCGTTTGTATATGTATATACACACATGCACAGGAATGTTCTGCTATATTTTAGTATGGCATAATATAATACAACATTTTCTGATATGGCACAGCATGAGGACCTGAGATAAGGGTTCATCTCTGTTAAAAAAAAAAAACAAACTTGTTATGTAACCTCTGGAAAAGTCATTTAAAATCATATACAAATTTTAAAAATATTAGGACATAAGACAAACTTGAGAAGATATGCAAGAACCAACAGGAAGCAAAGTAGACACAACCAAAAGAAAATCTCATTTAAATCTTTTTCTTTATCGTCCCTTAAATCCTCCTCAGGGGTGTTTTGTTAGTAGCTCCTGGGGACCCTCAGGTAACTATAATATCATAAATTTGAGAAAAGTCACCAATCTACATTTGTGGAGGGAATATCTTGACAGGAATTTACAATACAAATGAATTCACAGGTCTAGACAGCACATACAAACATGCATATATAACATTGAACACCTCAGGAAAATTCAGAGATCAGGGAAAATTTCAGCTGCTCCATCATTTTAGCTGTGTATTTTATTACCCAGATCTGGAGCTGTCAGACATGCTTCCACAGAGGAAGAAAAAAGAAAATCTCTCAGATGGCAGAAATGAATACATGATTTATTTGGAGATGAGTTGCTACATTTCATGAGTGCCAATTTATCAGGTATACAGCTTGCTAGCACTCTGTGACCCTTCTAAAATAATTGTTTCTCATAGTCATGAAACTCTGAAGACCTATTACAAATAAATGAATAGAGAGAAGTACTTTGAATCAAATGCCTGCAATAAAATAGAAACTCCTTCCAAATCTAATTAAAGACTAAATCAAAATGCTAACTTGGCAGGTGAATAGGATGTGTAAACCCCACCTTACAGTGTGGACTTCTAATTTCCACTGGATATCAGCTACCATGTAACTTAAATAATAAATAATATCAGTGTAGGGTCATTTGGGAAAAGTTACCTTCTGTCTTACTGGACAGGAAGCTCACATTGATCTAATTGCATTTTTTAGCTGTGGTTCATGTGTCCAGATGATAAAAGAATTTTTTATTTTCATGACCAATTGCATGAAAGAAAACCTGTTGATTCCTTGATCTTCCCCCACACACAGCACATGGAGAAACTCTTGTCAATTTTCACATGGTTTCCAAAGGCTCTTGTCCTATAAATCCCTAAAGAAATTGAGTCATGATCTTTCCCCTAGGGAAATCCAAGGCACATTTGGTTACTTTCAGTAAGTTTGAGGCACTGTCTCTAGAACAGCTACCTTCCCCAATATGATCCTTCCCCAATATGCTGTAAGAATTCAGGCACACTAATGCACTGTGAGTGTGGATTGGTCCAGTTCTTTTGGAAAATCACTGGAATTATTCTAGAAAAGTCACTCAACAATTCCAAAGATTCCAAAACATTTATCCCAGAATGTCTGAGACAGAAGAAAAAACAATATTAATAGCAGCTCTTTTAGTAGTAGCAAAATACTCAGAGGCAAAGTAAGTACATATTGGTTAGGGAATGCTTATATAAATCATACTATATAAATGTAATTGAGTATCAGTTTGCCTTTAAAAAAACCCTACATATACAAAGAAATCACAAAAACTTGGGGAGACTAATACAAAGCGGTTCAAAGCAAAGTCATCAGAACACAGAGAATGATATACACACTAAGTGATGCAGTGAAAAACAACCCCAAAGGCTGCAGGATACAGATAAATTGGAATGATCGTCTTCTAGAAAAGATGAGGAAACATTTCCCTCCTCTACACAGAGATGTGGTGGACTATAGGTATGCAGTGCTGCACACATTTTCAGGCACAGCGGTTATTTTAATTTTTGCTTTGAGGAAAGGCTCCATGGACAAAGGATATATTTAGAATGACTACAGTGAAAGAAAAAGAGAGACTCAAAGTTTTAATAAAAATGAAGCACCTAGTATGATGGAACATCATCCTTGGAATAGCACCTAAACCCTGTAAAGGCTGTGGGCAAAGCACAGCTCCAATATTATGGCTTGATATATAACGTTCTAAATGGGGCCAAGAAGGGGGAAAGGTCACATTTTACTTCTTTGCAGTTCTAGTTTCATTCTCTCAGGTAATAGGAGTATAAACTCAAAGGAAGCCAATAGTGCAATGTAACTGCCTAGACAACTAATGCAATTTAAGATGAAGAAGAATGTCTAGAGTGAAGGAGGGGCTAATACGTGGCACCATGCCCTAGTCAGATAACAAGGGTACTGTGATCAGTTGTAAGAACCCCATTTTGGGAAGGGCATTGACAAACTGGAGCATATCCAGGAGGGTGACCAGACAAGTGAAAGCTTTCATATCCTTCCATGACTTGGGAGAACTGGAGGTGTCATGGGGATAAGGGAAGAGAGGCCATATAGGTTGGTCATTAGGGTTATCACTGATGGGGGAATAGTAATAACCAGGACTCCTGTAAACAAACCAGTAACCAGCCTGAATCAAGAACCAGGGTTCCTTGTAAGCATTGAATTTCAAGGACCTGATATTAAAGAAAGAAGCTGCGTAAAGGAGTACAGATTTCAATTGTAGGCAAGTAAGTGACTGTGATGGGATATGGGCTTTGGACTCCTCCCTCTTTGGACTTTCCCCATGAATTCTAGGAACTCAGCCCCTGAACCTCAGAACGCTGGTATTAGACCAAAGCATCTTCAAATGATCCTTTTAACTGACCTTTCGTTGTCTGCACCTGACCCCGCCCTAGACCACCACTCCTTAATTCCACCTAGACGCCTTCTCTGTTACCAGACTACTTGGCCACTCCTAGATCACATCCAGACGTTCCCACAGTCTTTGGCTCTATTAAAGTGCTCAGTTTCCTTAGGAGTCTGAGGTGCTTGTCAATACAAGTGTCATGCACAGATTCGTAAAATCTTGCCCACCCTAAACGGTGTTTTAATAAACCTTCTCTCTGACTGAAAAAAGGCTTGGGTGGAATTTATTCAAGGCAGTATGTGTCATTTACCCTTGAATTTTGGGGTTCCCAACACCCCTATATTGCAATAAGCACATCATTATTATCATCATAATTATCACTCATTTATATAGCACTTTAAGGTATGCAAAAATGTTTTATAAATACTACCAGATTTTATCACAACTTCCCTGGGAGACAGATGCTATTATAATCCCTGTTTTGCAGATGAAGAAACTGTGACAAACAAGAGGTTGAATGACTTGTCCAGAGTTTGTATCTAGATATGAACTCATGTCTTTCTGACTCCAGGTCTAGTGCTTTAGCCACTGTATGTACCCTGGCTCTCTCTATCATCAAGAAAAATATAGATGGAGTGTCAGTAAATTGACAGGTTAATATAGTCTGCCTATTGACTGGGAATTTTATTTTTGTCTTGTGTGTTTCCTTCCTTCATTCATCAGAATGGTCATGGAAAGGACTTCATTGCTCCTTTATTCAGACTCATTCAAGCCAGACTCATTCAAGACCACAGTCTTGCATAGTTTCCATATCCCTGAAATGTCATCTTGGATATCAAGGCCAGGGGTTGGCAACAGGGCATTTGTTGGGTGGATGTTTTATCTATTTTTTTGGTTCCTTTTAAAATAGTTTAGCAATTCTAAAATTAAGAAGAGAGAATGATATAGTGGATAGAAGTCTAGCCAGGAAGTTAGGAAGACCTGAATTCATTTCTCACCTCTGACACATACTGGTTGTATGACATTAAACAACTTACAACTTTTCAGTCTTCCCAGGCAACTAAGACTATTAAGTTTCCCCACAGGGAGCTTTTCGTACTGATGAAATCATAGGCATGATGTCATACCAAAAAGAGAGAAGAAAATCTGCATCTCCATGTCATTGGCTAATAGGCTATGATGGAATACTTTTTGATCAGAGAGCTTCTGAGTTAATGGCAAATAAAAGGGTTGGAGGCTAGATTTTTTTCTAAAAGCTGGGATAATTTACTTTTTGTTTTGTGTAGTTTTCACTTATGATTTCATAAAATATTGCTCTGAAAAACACTTTAAAAAATGCTTTTAAAAGAGGATGATTCTCAGGATCAGCCCATTGTGTTTCAAAGGAGCTTATTGGCACAGCCTTTAAAACCAAATCACTTGGCCTTCACAGAATAGTCAGTAATAGCCCTAAACCCAACTCTATGTGACTCCTTGTTTAGATTTTGATAGCTTAGAACAAATATAAATAGCAATTGTTTTCTCTTCAGGTCAGGAGTTTAGAGAGTCTTCCTCTCCCAGACTGATATTTTTGTGATGGCATATTAGGCCTTCTTTTATTTGAAATCTTGCCTAGCCCTTGGTCATTGAATGGGTGTTGCCTTAGACAAACCTAAACGTAAGAAGAACTTTAATTTAGAAACACCCAGGGTCATCTACTACATTCTTGGCCATAACCAGTTGTCTTAACCTAGGTCTTGCCACTGGACTTGGATGGCTCTGGAGGAGAGGGTGAAACTGAGGACTTTGTGCAGCTCTGACTCATTTAAATCCAATTCATGTACAAGTCACGATATCACCTTCATCATGTCATTGGTCCTCTTCAAGAAAGTTCAAACTAACAAAAAAAAAAAAAAAAACCAAGTAGGATAACATTAAAAGTGAAGCTTCAAGAAAGTTTTAATGTTCTTTAGCTTTCAACAGTCTCTAAGATTAGAGAAACTTTTATCTTTTTATTTTGACCATTTCTCCCATCTTAATTTCCTAACTGGCTGCTATGCACATTGCTCACTGATTTCCATTGCCTCTACACAGGTGCATTACTCTGGATAGATACATCAGACATAGATATTCTAGTTCTCTGGGCACCACAAATAAATCTGACTCAGTGACTCAAGCAAGGTTGTCCTGAATGTCCTGCCTTGTCCCAACAATTCTTGGTGGTTGCTAGGATTGGGAGAGAGGTGTTCAGAGTCATACTCATGTCATTCTAACAAAAAAGTGGAATATGGGATAGTTATAGGGTGAAGAATTTTCTTCAGTTGATAATCCAAACTACTTACGACTTGAGGAATGGGAGAAACTTCTACCTTCATTCTATACAGTTCCTAAAAACGTCCCCTGATATGGTTGTTAGGAGAGACGACTATTGTATCTTCTTAAGCCTGAAGGTTTTCATGGGGTTTGGACTCTGGGAACCTCCTAGAATCTACCCGCTTAACCTGGCCTTTCATACTCAAATTGAATTCTCCTTTAGTCTCCCTACTTAACATGATTTTTCATACTCAAATCTGTGGCCATTATCTGTTACCTTTTGATTCCCCACCTGCTTCCCACCCAAACCCTCCATTGTCTGATATCTCCTGATTGCCTCCAGCTGTTTCCAACCCTTGACCAGTCATTCCCTCCTTGGACT